>NC_090448.1:596351902-596970720 GCF_031143425.1 Pleurodeles waltl
ATTGTTTAAAGGATTAGGTATGTACTTAGGTCCTGACGAATTGCATAAGATAATTTTTTGACGAGAGAAAAGCGAGAAACATGTTGACCAACGAAAATGGAATGGAAAATCCCATTGTTTAAAGGATTAGGTATGTACTTAGGTCCTGACGAATCGCATAAGATCATTTTTTGACCAGAGAAAAGCGAGAAACATGTTTTCCAACGATATAGAGTGACACAGGGGATCCTGTGTTTACTGTCTTCTTCTTACTAATCTCTACTACGAGATTTAGTAACTATACCTATCTGTTTTTTATGGGGAGTGTAGACATAATTTTACTATTTCCCTATATACTGGTTTTAATCATGTCAGAGGTATCAGCATTAGAAAAAAATTCCTACTTGTTACCTCTAGTCATTGTTAAATTTTCCCTTATACCGATCCTTCACTATTTTTTGACCGGTTGTACATCCTTCTTAAAAAGATCTCCGCCAAAGAGCCCCGTGTGGGGCCCGTCAGGCATTGCAGTGCCGGCCTGATGAGGAGCTTGGCCCTATGATGAAGCATGTCACCGGAAGGTGAGTGAGGGCTCTTGCTTCGAAAACTTTGGTTTCCATTAATTGTCAAACCTTCCTTTTGAAAGAAACCTCCTTGCATTTTTGGAACCATGTGTAACTATATTTGATTTATTGACTATTGGGAACTCTACACATGGGACCAGGAGTTTTTCTCCGAATCTCCCATTTTCGCCCCTCTCTGTTGTTGTTTTTTTGGTTATTTTACCTCACCAGGGCTTCTAAAACTAATTTTATAGGGTCCCTGCTTATAGTTTCATGGCACCCAAACCTAGGGGTATATGGGCATACCTTAGGGGTGAGGTATATGTAAAAATAAGGTAGTTTAGACTTTGGAAGTACTTTTAATTCCAAAGTCGAATTTGCATATAACTTTAGTTTAAAAGCAGCCAGCAAGGCAGACCTGCCTTTAAAATGACACTGGGCACCTCAGCAGTGCACCTATGGGTGCACTACCTAGGCTGGGGTCCCTAAACCTACATGCCCTACCATATACTAGGGACTTATAGGTAGGCTGACATAGCCACTTATAATTAGCCCAACTTGCATACTCATTTTACACAGAGCACAGGCCCTGGGACTGGTTAGCATTTACCCAGGGCACCATTAGAGTCAGGAAAATACCTGCAAAAGTAAAAAATGGGGCCAAAAAGTTAGGAGGCCTCTGCAATCAGCCCGGTTTTCTCACACAAGCCCCCCCCCTCCTCAGCCCACATGCCCAGGAGACTAAGCCCAACCCTGGGAGAGTCTTCCTGGCTTGTCAGGAGAGGAAGACTGTGAGGAAAACTGGCTGTCCCTTTGCAGGGCCTATTCTGCCCTACATCCTCCTGTCATGGTCACTCCCTCTAGGCAGTGAACCTATCCCAACAGAGAAATGACCTAGTTTAAACTGTAACTTCCCTCTAGGTGAGGTCTTCCTCCTCTCTCTCTGCCAACTTGGGATGTGAGGTGCCCACCTCCCCATCCCTAACTTTGCTAGGGCAACACTTAGTTTACCCAAAGAGGTCACCCAACACTTGAGCAACCCCACCATGTCCAACAGGGCCAGCTGTCAGCACCCAGAGCCACACCTTAAGCTGTCCACTGGCAGGTGGGTGAGTTGCTTTAGGGGCAACTGTTGGGTCCTGGCACCCCTCTTGCTGTTTAGAGTAGAGGGCTACCACATCCTGTAGAAGACATCCTCCTTCTACAATCTCTTCTGTCAGTGCAGGTGCAACACCCTGTATCTGGACAACTGCCTGCCTACTCAGGACTTCCTTGGGGTCAGGTGAGGCCTCACCAGGGCCAACTCAGGGCTCCCCCTACTGGGGCAGAAGGCCTTTGGCTCCCTGAAACTCTCTTTAAGAGTCACCAATCCATCTTTTTCTACTTCCCTTTTCTTGGGGACCCCTGACTCCTAACTTTAGGGACTAGCTCCCTAGGACATTAGGTTGTCTGACAGGTCATTGTCCAGGATACAATCTAGGGGGAGGTCAGCACTGAACACCACCCTAAACTAGCCAAGGATACCCTCCCTCTCTAGGGGCATTATGACTACAGGTTTGGAGGTGGCCTCACCTGTGGCTATCCTGACTTTCCTAGTCTCTCCTTGGACATACATGTCTGGGGTCACCAACTAATCACTCCTTTAGTGGTGACTGGCACAGGTGTCTCTCAGGCTAGTGGTAGAGATCCTATTCACCTGAATGGGGTGAAAGTACCTACTCACACCCTCAGGGATCACCAGTTTACCATCTGGTCCTGTCTCCCATCCCAATGCTATGAGGACATCATCATCTGAGGAGTCCTCCTCTATTCCTATACTGGACACCCAAGTGATAACCACCCTCTTGGGGCAGGCTGAATCTCCTCTGAAGTGACCTGTCTGCTGACAGTCCAAGCAAGCCTTACTGTCCAAGAACTTTTTTTAACCCTGGGTCTCCCTGCCTCTGCTTGTCAGAGTGGGAGTGGGATTTACTCCCCTCCTTCCTAGGGTTCTGTGGTACAGAGGAAGTCTCTGTGGTGGGCTTACCACCTCCCTCCTTAGATTTTTGGGACCTAACCCCCCGTGCTTGGAGTCTCCCCCCTGGGGCTTGACAACCACCCTGGTTCTCAACCACTCATCAGCTGCCTTCCCCAGCTCTCTGAGGTTGGTCAGCTTGGAGTCCACTAAATGCTTGCATAACCCCTCTTGGATACTATTGGTCAAGATGTGCTCTGTCATGATCAAATTGTATAACCCCTCAAAGGTACTTACGTTGTTGCCCTGTATCCAACCCTCTCGTGCCTTAATTGACATGTCTACAAAGCCAACCCAAGACTGGGTATTGACCTTCTGGGTGTCCCTGAACTTCATCATGTACTGCTATGGAGTCAGACCAAACGTCTTGGTGAAGCACCTCTTAATTCTAGTGTATGAATCTGCCTCCTCCCTACTTAAGTCAGAAGCCTATCCCTCTCCGAGTTGGGGACCAACTCCCAAAGAAGTGAACCCCAGTATTGAGGCTTAACTCTCGTCACCTGGAGGGCTCTCTCAAAGGCCGAAGCCATTTATCTACATAATAATCCCCCTCTACATAGGCAGGACCCAACCCCCTATTGGGTAGTCTAGGACAAAACCCTCCACCAATGGACAGCACATCTTCTCTGTCACTGCCACCATCTCTCTGTTCAACCCTTGCCCGCTTCTTCTTCTCTAGTGCCACCTTCTTTGCCTCCAAAGCTATGAGGGCTACCTGGGCCTCGAGTTCCCTTTCCATGAGGCCCAGGTCTGCTTCTTCTTGGTCTGATGCCACAGACCCTCCCCTCCAACTAGCTCTGGATTGGGCCCTAGCTGCCAAGATTATAGTTTGGCACTCATCCTCCTCCTGGAGGTTGGAGAGGACATCTTCCCTCTCCCTTCCTTCCTCTGAAGCTTTCTCTGCCTCTATCTGCACCACCCAGGCTTCAAGGGACTTGATCATCACAGCCTTCCTACGGCTTTTCGCTGCAAGTAATCCCATCTTTCTGCACAACACCCTAAGCTCAGTTGCAGTAAGTGTGATTAGGCTAGCCAGATGAAGCTCCATGGTCCCCCTTAAATTTTGTGTCGCTTAAAAAACCTTTGGCGCTAATTGATCAGAACAATTTAGAAAAATCAAAAATGAAGTAATCAAAAAATAGTCCAAATTTGAAAAATCAAAAATACTTATGCTCTAGGTCAATTTAGGGGATTTTTTAACTTATTTCACTCAAAAGTTTAGTATGATATTAAACACAAGTACTGGATCCCACCACTGCGCACCGTAAATGTTGGAAAGTGGATTATTGAGAAGGGCAGGTAAGTACCCACACTTAGCAATGGGCCACTAACCTCCACTCTTAGGTCCACTTAGGTCCTGGACATGTCTACAACTTGATAGAAGGTCCCAGAAGCTCTGAGTTGCTCCTTGGAAGTTGGGACTACAATTCCCAGAATGCACCTACTCAGAGTCCTCACATGGCCACTGGACACTGGCCAGCTGTTCTCTGCTTGCAAGACTTGATGCAGGGGATTTTGGGCAGCTCCTTTGTACCTGTAGCAAACAGGGAGTCCCTTCTTAAAGCAGTAGAAGACAGACAAAGTCATTCTGGTGGTGAAGCACATGTGTAGCTGGTGCAGTCCTTCAGAGTGCAGTGTTGGGGTGCAGGTCAGGGGCCCAGCAGAGCAGTCCGTCTTCTTCTTTGTCATGTTCCTTATAGGGATCTGAGGTGTGGGTGCAGCTTTGCCATATTTATTCTTGGCCCTGGGTGAAAAACAGGGGGGTCTTGGGTATCCAAATAGAGACAGACTCCTTCTCCTTTAGATGACCACTTCCTGGAAAGTGTGGCAAAAATCAGTCCCAGGTAGCAACAATCCTCAAAAACCAAACATGGCTGAAAGTGATTTTTGGAGGTTAGATCCTGTGCTTTGCAACTCTCCTTTCAGTTCAGTTCAGTTCAGCTTTATTTCGGCAAAAAATACCATAAAAGTTGGCAAAGATTCTTACATTAAAAAAAACATTTAAGAAGATCAATTACATTCAGATACATCTTAATAAAACTCAAATCCAAAAAACTCCAAAAACTCCTATAACCATGTGATACAAGATATCAGTAATACAAATAGTATAAAAGTTTACAATACATATCGCCATAAAAATATTAATACATAACTATGAATACAAATCTTTGTGCAGAGAGCAATAACGACCTATCAATTCAAACGATGTATAGAGTACTTTGTGTCCTTTACCCATCTGCATAAATATGATTCCCGTTCTATTGTCTTGCTAATAATTGTAAATAATTACATCTATCAAATAGTTCTCTTATTCGCCAGAACTGTATGTGTGCCAAGAATAATATCCATGGTAAAATAAAATGTATATTTTTATACTTAAAAATTTGCTTCTAACATACCAGATTGCCTCTAAAAACCTTGCCAGTGTGCATACCACAAACATGCGTGGCTTGTTTTGCAAATTCTAAGAGCTGAGTGACGATCTCTAATACGCAGCATTAGCATAATGGTCTAATGGTCATAATGGTTTCTTGTACGGCTGGCAAAAAAATAAAACATGTGCAATGCTCTCTCGGGTCATACATCCCACTGGACAGAGATCAATTTGGTTTTCTGTTTGTTCCCATCTTGAAGTAATAGACCGGAAAGGTAATGATCCAAGTCTAAATCTGATATAAAGTGCACGTGCTAAAGGTGAAGTTATTATATCTGAATAGTGCTCAAACTTGTAATGGCACTTAGTAAAAGCTCATCTGTCAGGCTGGAAGATGCGACTAATGTCGACTCATCTACTTGCCAGCTCATCCAATAGGCATCCTTAAGAGTCTGGCCAGCATTCTTGGGGAGATGAGTAGGATCTGCCCAATACTGTCCCAAGCCAAGTTTATTAAAAGGTTTTTTTCAGATACATACACCATTGGATTTTCTCTGTTTGAGGGGCTGCTAACACCGCTCTGAGTCAAGATCTGTACGGGTCTAACGTATCTAAGGGCCATAATCGAATCCAGTACTGGAGCGGTCTTAAGGCAGCTATCTTTGCTATGGAGTGTAAGTTTAAGTCCATTCGGATGGGCAATGTAGGAGAGCTTGAAGGAACTTTTAACAATGTTTTCAGATACAAATTGTCTGCTCTCTCTAGATCTTGCAAATTGCTATACCCCTATAGCTCTGCACCATATGTGACTACTCCTCTAACTTGGGTTTTGTAAATTTCCATTGCTGGTATGATGGAATATCTAGATGATCTAGAAGCGAATCTCAATGTGACGCCTGCTTTTTGTTTCAATTACATAATACACTTTAGCAGATGAGCTGGCCATTAATGCGAATCCTCCATCCTGATTCCTAAGTAGTCAACATCTGTTACTCTTTCTAGAATTTTTCCATCAAGCATTATCATTTTCCTCATTCTACGATTTGTGTCCCCAAATACCGTATATTTAGTCTTGGTGGCATTAATTTAGAGACCGTGGTCCCTACAAAACCCCCAAAATTTCTCGAGGAGCCTGGCTAATCCTGAAACAGTTTGTGAGAGCAATAAAGTGTCATCTGCAAACAGGAGGCATGGTGTCTTAGCTCCATCCAATTTCGGGGAGTTGTTTTCACAATCATGTAAATAGGGTATGCAAGCATTTATAAAGAGTAGAAAAAGTGTGTGTCTCACACCATTCTGTAATAGGAGTTCCTCTGTGAGTTCACCATCTCTTCCCCACCTTATTCTAGCATAACTCCCAGAGTATAAATCTTGAATCAATTTTTGCAGGGGTCCCAGAGCTCCGGCCATACCCATCATTTCCCATAGTTTATCTCTGGGGACCGGATCGAAAGCAGACTTGAGGTCCACAAAGGCAACAAAAAGTCTCCCTGCATCCAGATCAACAATTTTCCATTTAAGTGTTAGAAAATAGAAAATCTGGTCTGTTGTGCTTGTTTTCTGCCTAAATCCTGCCTGCAAGTGCCTTAATGCATTGTTGTATTAAATCCAGTCCCTAAGTCTACACAGGACCTGGTAAGAAAAAATCTTCTGTAGATTGTCTAGGAGGCTTATTGGTCTATAGTTACCAGGAATTGACCTGTCCCCTTTCGTATGGATTGGGACAATTATCGCACCTCTCCATGTTCGGGGAAGTTGACAGCCTTCCAAAATTGCATTGGACATGCTGTTGATATAAGGGCCCCTGAATTTAAGATCGGATTTAAACACATAAAAAGGGATTCCATCTAGACCTGGCACCTTTCCTGATTTTTATACTAAAATTGCTGTCTCGATTTAACAGTATAAGCGCACTTGTATCTAAAGTATCTGACTCTATTATGCTCTCAATGCCTGCGGAAGGGACTATTTCCTGTCTGTAGAGGTCTGAAAAATATAGCGTCCAATTTTCAGCAGAAATATGGCATTCAGGCTTCATGTGACAGATCTTGCCAGGTCTCCTCCTCCCAATTGGAATTGTAGACCTTTATTGTATAGGCGTACTCGCATCTTGCTAATATTATCTTCTTTCTGTTATTTGACTGCTTCCAAGAGTCTACTCTTGGCCTGCCAGCACTCTTTATTGAACCACCTACAGCTGCTACCTGTACACTGTTTTTTCCCTTGCAAACTTTGAAGAATAAATCCCTCATAGTGGAAAAAAACACCAAGGGGCATATTTATACTCAGTTTGCACCGAATTAGTGTCATTTGTTTTTACTCTAATTCGGTGCAAAACTAACTCCATATTTATACTTTGGTGCTAGACCCCTCTAGCACCAAATTTATGGAGTTAAAGTAATTTTTTGAAAGTGGAGACCTACTTTGCCTTTATGAGATGCAAGGTAGGCGTTCCCGTGCAAAAAATGACTCTATGGCCTTAACGCCATATTTAGGGGCATATTTATACTCTGCGGCATATTTATACTCTGTTTGCACCGAATTAGTGTCATTTTTTTTTACTCTAATTCGGTGCAAAACTAACTCCATATTTATACTTTGGTGCTAGACCCATCTAGCACCAAGGCCCTGATTTAAACTTTTTTTGCACCTCATTAACGTCATTTTATGACACAAAAGTGGCGCAAACGTACAAAATATTGGCCCTTATTTACACTTTTTGCTGCAAAACTGCACTAACTCAGTTTTGCACCAAAAAGTTTAGCACCGGCTTTCATCATTTCTGTGCACCAGCCGGGCACCATATTTATGGAATGGTGCAAGCCGGTGCAAAGGGTAGGCTAGAGTTTAAAAAAATGACTTTAGTCGGGTGGGGCTGGCAGTATAGAAGAAGAGGGTTTAGCACCAAAAAATGGCTTTAGGCAGGTTAGAGTAAAAAAAAAAATGACTCTAACCAGATTAGAGTTATTTTATGGTGCTAAACCTACCATGCCACATGATTCCTGCCTTAGAAAAGGCAGGAGTCATGCCCACCACCCCACTGGCCAGCACAGAGGACAGGGGTCCCCTGGGCATGGCCATTGCACCCGGTGCCATGTATTGGGGCCCATTTCAGGGCCCCCTATGGCACTTTCAAAAATAAAATGCACTTACCTGTACTTACCTGGGATGGGGTCCCCCATCCTCGCAGTCCCTCTAGTGTGGGTGGGGGTGCCCCTAGGGCCTAGGTAGGGCCCCTCTGGGCTTATTCCATGGTGTTCCACCATGGAAATAGGGCCACAGGTCCCCTAACACCTTCCCTGACCCAGGTCTTAAAAAATGGGGCAAAGCAAGCTTTGGCCCATATTTAGACCCCTCCTCCCTCCCTTGCACCATTTTTACATGGGAGTATAAATATGGTGTTAAGGCCATAGAGTCATTTTTTTGCACGGGAACGCCTACCTTGCATCTCATTAAGGCAAGGTAAGTTTCCACTTCCAAAAAGTGACTTTAACTCCATAAATTTTGTGCTAGACGGGTCTAGCACCAAAGTATAAATATGGAGTTAGTTTTGCACTGAATTAGAGTAAAAAAAAAAATGACGCTAATTCAGTGCAAACAGAGTATAAATATGCCCCTTAGCGTCAAAAAATGATGCTAGTCTGGTCAGAATCATTTATTTTGACTCAAAACTGCCTAACGTCATTTTTTTTAAGCTAGCCTACCCTTTGCACCGGCTTGCACCATTCCATAAATATGGTGCCCAGCTGGTGCTAAAAAATGGTGCAAGCCGGTGCAAAACTTTTTGGGGCAAAACTGCCTTAGTGCAGTTTTGCACCAAAAAGTATAAATAAGGCCCCAAATGTTTGGCCATAAACTGAGTAGGTGAACATATAGACGGTGCAACCAAAGTTGAGTACTTGAGAATTAGATCGTGCATTTTGGCCATTAACCCATAGGAATTTGCGAAGGTCTCTCATTTCATTGAAACACTCATTCCTTCAATTAATAAGATGCACACAATCACGCATTCTATTATAAAACCAATGCACACACATTCACACCTACTATGTTTGCCCTGTCCAGTATCATGGCTTCTGTAGAATCAGAGGAGAATAAGTGGAAAAAAGTATATATGAAAGCAAAACTGAGCAAAATCCAAAGCTGCTTTTAATGTCTTTTCACTATTTACAGCAGTTCTCGATCTTCAAGAAAATTTTTCAAGATTCAACTAAAAGCTCTGAAAAATAGTTTAAATGTTTGTTTTCATTAGCTCGCTTATTGTCACTTCCAGGGTGTAATGTCTTTGTTGACCAATTGGCAAGGTTATTTCAAAGCTCAATTCAAATGTGATTTCAAGTTTCAGAATGTTCAACTGAATTCTCACTGTCAAAACAAAAGGCCAGGAACTTGTTTTCCTGTTCAATGATGACAAGATAGATCCATTCAGGTAAAGAGCATCAGTGATTTGCCACTCTTTTGGTTTTAGTTGTCTTTACAGCCCCATCTTCATCTTCACTCAGATTTGACTCTTCAACCGCTTCTGTTATTGATGAGAGTTTGTCAGCAACCAGTTCACGTGCAGCTGCAGGCCATTTATATCCTTTCACAGTTCTCCTTTCGGGTGCAACTGCTTTCTCCACGATTGCTGCACTAGCAGGCATCAGTTGATTTTGACTTTGCTCTCCTGCACTTTTGTCTATACCTGTATCTGCACTTTTATCTGCATGCAGACGGCTTGTACCTTCACCACCTTGCACGTTTTCTGCTTCAGCCACTGGTTCTGTCATCACAGCTTGGTCAAGTCGAGCCCCTTCTTCATCAGCATTTGCTCTTGTAGGATCAGACTCTGTGTTTTCAAGAGCCCACAGAAGTTTGTGCATGGGGCTCGCATGGATCCAGTTCGGAAGACCAGCACACTTCACAGCTGTTGTCATCACCAAGATAACTTGAAACGGTCCTTTCTACCTTGGATCCAGGCAAGCCTTCCTCACATGCTTCTTTACTAGGACCCAATCTCCAGCTTTCAAGCTGTGACACTGTTCTTGGGTCATTTGAACTGTTGCTGCTTCAACCTATTGAGCCAAAGTGCAAACCACATCAACTAGACCCTTTAAATAATCGAGCACTAAGTCATCTGTTATGTTCACAAGTGCATTTGCAGGTACTCCTGGCAGTCTCATTGCCTGACCCATCAGAATCTTGTGGGGAGACAGTCTTGTCTTCCTGTTAGGGGTGCTATGCATGCTCATCAGGACTAGTGGCAACGCATCAGGTCATTTTAACACTTCAGAAGCACAAACCTTTGCCAATGGAGCTTTCAATGTTCCATTCATTTGCGCTACCAATCCAGATGCCCCTGGTCTGTAACTACAGTGCAATTTTTACTCAAAGTTCAGTGCTGCACACAAAAACTTTATGATCTCTTTATTAAAATGAGGTCCTCAATCTGATTCCAAAGAGGTCGGTAATCCATACCCAGGTATTAATTCTCTGAGCAGAAGCTTGGCTACAGTGAGACTATCATTCCTACGTGTTGGATAAGCCTCACCCAGTGGGAAAATACACACAATGACCAATATGTACATATGTACTTTAACCCATTGCAGGTAGAGATCTCAGTGAATGTGTATCTCTAAGGTGCATCGCTGGTAGGCCTGACTTTGCAGCAGCTGCTGATATATTCTTTTCCACAGCAGCAAATCCTGCTCAGCAGTCCTTTGCCAAAAGTGTATCTGTCCTCCCTCAAAGAGGCACTCTTGGGACTACTGCAGATCTGACAGTGGAACAAGTTGCTCCTGTGTCAACCACGAATGAAGCATCATGATTCATGACACTTGCATTTACATAAGGACAAAGCTGATCTACCTCTAATGAGGCTGCCAACACACATTCCTCCTCCTCTGAACTCTCACTCATGTACTCTTCACACACCTCATCATCACTGAAATCAATCAATGGGTATATGTCTGATTAACTGATTTACATTTTCACTTGTCCTTTGGTTTAAGTTCTGCTGAGGAACCATTACCTGTTGCTGTACCATTGGAGATGGTCGTATGTGCATTTGCTGTGGAACATAAATTTGCTGTTGGGGAAATTGTGCCTGTTGCCATGGAACCTGCATTTGGACTGCTGCTGTAGGAAATTCATGCTTTGATTTCGGACCGTTGGACTCTCTGATTTTGAAATTGACTGTTGTCAACCATCTGCGCAACACCATTGTAGGAGGCTGGCCTGATTTGTAGTGGGTACCCATGATACTTACACCTTATACCAGGTCAAGTTATCCCTTTTTAGTGAAATGTAGGCAGTGTCTAGAAGCCAGGCTATCTGGAGGTAGCTGTAGCTTAGCAGCCAAGGTCTATCTAGGAGACATGCAAGGCTCATGCAATACCACTGTAGTCACACAGTACTCACACACATGAAAGAAAATACTCATGTTACAAAAATAAAGGTACTTTATTTTGGTGACACAAATACCAAAAATACCACAGAGACTATACGCCCTTAGGAGCTAAGCAATACAGAAATTATATACAGTAGTATACAAAAACAGGTGTAAAAACATTTACAAAACAGTGCAATTAGTGAAAATCTCAATAGTTAGAAATGGGCCTTGGAGGAACAAAAACCATATACTAAGAAAGTGGAATGTGAATGTCAGTTTCCCACCTAGGCAAGTGTAGTGTGTGGAGGGTAGCTGGGAGTACTGGAAAACCCCAAAGGTAACTACTAGAACCCACCCCAGTGCCCAAAAAAGCAAGAGAAAAACACAGTAACTTTCCCAGTACACACACAGAAATGAGAAAGAAGATTATGCAAGAACCAGAAGAGACTGCAAGTCACCAACAGTGGATTCCTGGACCTGAAGATCTGTGGAAGAAGGGAACCAAGTCCAAGAAGCACAGAAGATTCCAGGAAGAACAGGAGCCCCTGCTAACCCGGATGAAGGTGCAAAAGAAGAACCACCGGTGAAGAAGAACAGTCAGTAATGCACCCAAGAAGACAGAGTCGGGTTCCTGGTTGGTGCAAGTGATGTCCCACATGGGATGGAGAATTGCAGTCTGGTTTGCGTCGCTGGAGTCCACCAACAAGCGTTGGCACACTCAAAGTTCACAGTTAGCAGAAAATGGAGCTGCCCGACTGAGGAAGGACCAGGTGGACTCTACCCAGGACGGGGAGTCAAAGGGGGATCTCAGCGACTCAGAGAGCCCACAGAAGACCAGGCAGCACACACAGGAGTCCCGCAACATGGGGACAAGGAAGTTGCAAAAGAGGCCCATGCAGCACAACGACAAAGACTCCCACGCTGCCGAAGAACCACTCAGGAAACTGTGCGTTGCAGGATAGAGTGCTGGGGGCCGAAGCTGCAAGATGCATGAAGAACTTTGTGGAAGGATGCCAACAAGTAGCAACTGCAAAACATGCAGTGCATGGGGGTACTATCTTGCGTGGGGAGGAAAATGCTTACCTCCACCAAAGTTGGACAGTAGGACATCAGGACCGTTGGGACCACTTCAGTCTACCACCCGTGATGCAGGATCCACACAGCGCAGCAGGAGAGGGGATCCACACAGCCAGTCGTTGTTGCAGTAGGTGCCTGTAGAAGCTGAGCAATGACTCCTCCACTCCAAGGGACATTTCTTCCCTCTTCTGGTGCAGGCTGAAGACAGGCTATCCTTAGAGGATGCACGACTGGAAAACAATTGCAGTTGCTGGCAGGAGATGAAGATACAATGTTGCAGAAGGCGTCTTGCTTCTCTGTTGCAGTTTGTAGAGTTCCTGGAGGGTCCAGATGCAGTTTCTTCAGTGAGAAGTTGAAGTGGATAATACAGAGGATTCCTGCTGGAGTCTTGCAATCCAAATCTGAAGAACCACCCAAAGGAGAGACTCTAAATAGCCCTAAGAGGGGGTTTGGTCAGCTAAACAGGTAAGCACCTATCAGGAGAGGCCGCTAACGTCACTGCTGGCACTGGCCACTCAGATTCTCCCAGAGTTCCCTGCCAACTTGGAATTGAAGATGGCAAAACCCAGGGGCCCTCTGGAGGAGTTCGGAGCACCCCCCCATGGGGTGGTGATGGACAGGGGAGTGGTCACTCCCCTTTCCTTTGTCCAGCCTCGTGCCAGAGCAGGGACTGGGGATCCCTGAATGCGTGTAGACTGGATTATGCAAGGAGAGCACCAAATATGCCCTTCAAAGCATTTCCAGTGGCTTGGAGAGGCTATGCCTCCCAAGCCTGTAACACCTATTTCCAAAAGACAAGGATGTAACACCCCTCTCCCAAAGGAAATCCTTTCTGGGCTTGAGCTTCTGAAGCAACAGCAGGGCAGAAACCTGTCTGTGAGGTGGCAGCAGCTGGGCACCTGGAAAACCTCAGAAGGCTGTAATGGCAGTACTGGGGGTCCTCTAAGGAGCCCCAGAGTGCATGGGATCATACAACCAATGCTTGCAAAAGCATGGGGGTATGATTCCTACATGTGTGATACCAAACATATCTATGTTCAGAGTTACCATTATGTAGCTGGACATAGGTAGTCCTATGTCCAGTACATGCATCAAATGGCATCCTCACACTCACGAAGTCTGGGTACATGGTCCAGGAGGTCGTGGGGGCACCTCTGCTAGTGCAGGGGTGCCCTCACACACAGGTACTTTGTGCCCTGCCCTCAGGGCTGGAGGGCCTGCCATAGGGGTGACTTATAAGTGACCTGGTGCAGTGTAAATGGCAGTGAAAGGGTGCATTCACCCTTTCAAGCAGGCTGCAATGGCAGTCATGCAGAAGCCTTTGTGTGAGCTCCCTACGGGTGGCAAAAGATATGCTACAGCCCATAGGGATCCCCTGGAAGCCCAAAGCCCTGGGTACCTAATTACCATATGCTAGGGACTCATAATGGGGCACCATTATGCCAATTGCGGGTGAAACACTGGGTTACCAGTATGCAACAACCACATTAAGAGAAGGAAGAGCATAGGGCCAGACGTAGGTACTTTGGGTTTTGCGACTCGCATCTTGCGAGTCGCAAAACCTTATGCACAACAGTGTCCCTGACACTGTTTGCGATTCGCAAGGGGGTCGCAAATGCCCACCTCATGAATATTCATGAGGAGCGTCGCAATTTGCAACTCCCTTGAGAATCCTGGTACTCACAGGGATGGTGGCCTGCTGGAAACAACAGACCACCATTTCTGTGACTGCTTTTAAATAAAGCAGTTTTTTTTTTGTAATGCAGCCCATTTTCCTTAAATGAAAATGAGATGCATTACAAAACTAAAAAATGAAACATTTTCATTTCATTTTTTCAGAGCAGGCTGTGGTCCATAGGACCACTTCCCGCTCTGGAAAAATGTTTTTAATGCCATTCACAAAGGGAAAGGGGTCCCATGGGGACCCATTACCTTTTGCGAATGGGTTAGCACCCATTTGAAATGGGGGCTAACTGCAATTGTTTTGCGACCGCGGTCACAAAACAATACAACATCGCGCTGCCACTCGCAATTAGGAAGGGAACACCCCTTCCTAATTGCGACTCCCCATCCCATTTTGCAATTCGGTAACCAGGTTACTGAATCGCAAAACAGGGTTTGGGCATCGCGATGTGCTTTTTGCATGTCGCAAACAGCAAAATTAGCTATTTGCGACGTGCAAAAAGTTTAGTACATCTGGCCATAATCACTGGGGTTCTGGTTAGCAGGATCCCAGTGAATACAGTCAAGCACACTGATACCATCAGAAAATGGGGGCAACCATGGCAAAAAACAGGGTACTTTCCTACAATCATCACCTTGCACCAAATTATTTAACTTACTAAAGGGACACTGCCATTTCCAATTTCCGACATTGCAGCACACTTGACAAAGAAGCATTTTCTTCATGTTCTGAACATCAGCCACATTCACATTTGGATCTACTCGAATTCCACAACCTCTACCTCTGAATTGAGGCACCATGTTTCCTTGCTGCTGTGTTTCTTGCATTCCTTCTGCATTCCTCACTCCTTGTGTACCCTGCATACCTGCTGTTTTGGCAGACCTAACCTGTATCACCATTTCCTTTTCCTTCAGCCTTTTCTGTTTCAAATCAATTTCATCACTACAGTATTTTGCATATTGCAACACTTCATCAATCAGCTTTCCTTGCCAACAAATCAAATGATTCCTAATCATATTGATAATTTCAGGCTTCAGTCCTTGAACAAATCTAAACACAAACTGAATTATGTCTCTCAGTTCAATAATCTCTGTACCACGGTATTTTCTGAATACTTTCAACAGTCTCTCAGAATAAGCATTAACAGACTTCTTCGCTTCCTGAGAGGTCCTTTCAATCCTCTGCAAATCAATATTTCTAGGGTAAGGTCTAGTTTTCAAGAACTCAATCACCTTGTAATAAACCTTCATTACCTCTTTAGACAGTGCACCTGTTACTGCATCTCTTGGAGGCTCATGGGTTGGTCAATCAACACTCTACTTGTACTTAACCTGCAAATCTGCTGAAATCACAATGTCAAACAAAGTGTTCAGATCTTCCTACAAACACTTCACAAGCTTGAATAACCTCTCTGTTTACTGATACTATTCTACTGGTTTCTCCCTCACCTTTGGGTAATCATTTGTAAATGACAATATGTGATTTTTGCTACAAGGAAAATGAACAAAATTTCCGCCAGAAATGTGTCTTATTGGCATAATGTTTACAGCTCCCTCTACTTCATTTGAAGATGCAGTCGCCTTCTTCTTCTGATCTCTTTTCATAGCCCATCTGCCTTCCCATTTTTATATTGCTCGCCATGTTTGAATACTTTGAATCAACTCCTTAATGTGAATTTTCATTCCAGGTGATCTCATGTTTGCAATGTGTCTTGCATTAAATTTTAATTTGTAACTCTTCTTCAACTGTTGGATTTATTCATTTTAATTTCGTATTTCTCAGCCAAATTAGCTAATTTCTTATCAATCTCTCCTGCTCGAACAGTAACATCCTTGCACATGAAGCAAAACTCATTTTCATTGTAAGAATCTAACCTGTCCAATTCATATGTTCCCTCAACCATCGCATTTAATTACAATTTTAATCTAGCCATGTTCAATCTCTTTTCTCCCTCAGGCATGTCAAATTGTCTAACCATTCAGTCGAACGTTGTGGTGTCAATCCTTGCAAACTAATGTTAATACCATTGCTTCAGAGCACAAACTGTGGTACATTGCATGGGTTCGCATAGCCTGCTCTTGAGTCATCACGGATGATCGCACTGAGCATGGGGGACATGTCACATCAATTAGTGGACTAACTCCTATATGTGTATGGTTTGAACCGAAAGAATTCATAGGGGTCCTGGCTGGCACAGCAGTGCTCAGTCTCTCTATTTCTGCATTAGTTCCAAAAGATTAATTCATTGCTGATACTGGATTTGAAACCTCTGGACTACTCTCAGCATTACCCTGGGCATACAATGGGACTACTGTACCTATGGTTACAGGAACTCTCAATGCTTCTGGTCCTGACACATTTGACCAATTTTGTGGGAACATTAACCCTTTACTTTGACCAGTTAACACTGTACCAAAAGCTTTATTTGACTGATTCGGGACGCCATTCTGTGGTGTTATTATTGGGGAATACATAGGCATTGTCTGTCTCTGGTTCACAAATTGTGCAGGTGTCTGTACATTAGGTGTGGGCTCAAACTGAGTCATTCCTTCATTCTGAATTGCTGTGACATAGCTGGAACTGGCTACATTCTGAATTGCATTAACATTTGGAACTGTCAGATAAATTGCTGGCACCTGTGCAACATTTGCAGTAGGTACATTTGGAACTATCTGAACCTGGCTTTGTGCAACTGGGGCTGTGGCAACATTCAGGACTAAGGGGGTGATTCTAACTCTGACAGGTGGCGGAGGCCGCCCGCCAGAGTTCCCCCGTCCAGAATACCACTCCGCGGTCGGAAGACCGCTGCAGTGATTCTGGGTTTTACACTGGGCTGGCGGGCGACCGCCAAAAGGCCGCCCGCCAGCCCAGTGTAAAACTACCTTCCCACGAGGACGCCGGCTCCGAATGGAGCCGGCGGAGTGGGAAGGTGCGACGCGTGCAGTGGCACCCGTCGCGAATTTCACTGTCTGCAATGCAGACAGTGAAATTCTTTGTGGGGCCCTCTTACGGGGACCCCTGCAGTGCCCATGCCATTGGCATGGGCACTGCAGGGGCACCCAGGGGCCCCACGACACCCCATACCACCATCCTGTTCCTGGCGGGCGAACCGCCAGGAACAGGATGGCGGTATGGGGTGTCTGAATCCCCATGGCGGCGCAGCGAGCTGCGCCGCCATGGAGGATTCAAAAGGGCAGCTGAAAACCGGCGGGAGACCGCCGGTATTCCACTTCTGACCGCGGCCGAACCGCCGCGGTCAGAATGCCCTGCGGGGCACCGCCAACAGGCTGGCGGTGCCCCCGTCATTTTAGCCCTGGCGGTCGACGACCGCCAGGGTTAGAATGACCCCCTAAATGCTGGTTTACTGATGTAACTGCATTATACTATGGGGGCGTTTCTGCAACAACTAAGTTATACATTTATCACCTGAATCACTCTCGACATCTGCTACTCTTTATTTTCACCCAATTCTTGTTCTGTATCTTCCTCAGATTTCTTTTTGGCGTTGGACTTAACATTTCTATCACCTTTCTGGGTAGTTGATGGAAATAACTTCACTACGTATAATGTATCTGCTCTCCACATTCTCTGCTGTGTGTCCCACCTAGCTTTAGCTAGCGTCTTTTCTGCTTTCCTCATTCTCTTTTCACATTTCTGAGCCTTTTTTCTCTTGCAATTAATTCTCAAATAGCAAGTGTATCAAATTGTGCAGGTCTAAGAAGGGGTTCTGATTCATACAACACCCTCCGCAGATTCTCCAAGGGCCATATTTATACTTTTTTAGCGCAGCATTTGAGTCGTTTTTTGACGCAAAAGCAGCGCAAACTTACAAAATACAATTGTATTTTGTAAGTTTGCACCGATTTTGCATAAAAAAACAATGCAAATGCGGCGATAGGAAAGTATAAATGTGGGCCTAAATTTCCCACATTAAAGGATCCCTAAGAAGGAAAAGATAAGGGCCTTCCTTCTCAGTTATTTTGCACCATTCATTTACCAAAAGACATGCTATAACTACTCTCTCCTCCAGTAGCTCAATGGTGTACGCTCAGGAGGAGTAGGCTCACCCTCCCTAACTGGAATAAAAGTATCTCCTCTCAACGCGCTCTTTAAAGCCCTGTTTAAAGACCCAAATGTGCCTTTGAAGCGGGAGAGACTTCAAAGAGTGGCTTAGAAGTGCACCAGGTCCCCTTTCAGTTCCATCCTGTCAGCCAGGGTCCGAGTAAGGGGTTTGGCAGTCCATTGTGTGACGGCAGGCCACTGTCTTTTCAAATATAAGTGTCAGGCCCTCCACCCTCCCAGCCCAGGGAATACTCATTCAGTATGCAGATGTTTGCAGGTGTGACTGCGCATCCTGTGTTTGGTATTGTCTCAGTGAAATGCACAAGGGAGCTGTCAAGTAACTTAGCCAGGCATGGATTGTGAGGCACAGAAGGAGTTAAGTGCAGAGAAATGCTCTCTTTGTAAAAGTAGCATTTCTCAAATAGTAATGATAAATCCAACTTCACCAGTCAGCAGGATTTTGTATTACCATTCTGGCCATACTAAATATGACCTTGTTACTCCTTTCAGATCAGAATCTACCACTCAAACAGTATATGAGGGTAGCCCCAATGTTAGCCTATGAAAGGAGCAGGCCTCACAGCAATGTAAAAAGACTTTAGGAGTTCTACACTACCAGGACATTTGAACTACACAGGTATAGGTCCTACCTTTTACCTACATAGCACCCTTCCATATGGGCTACCTTGGGCCTAACTTAGGGGTGACTTCTATGTAGAAAAAGGGGAGTTTAAGGCTTGGCAATTACTTTTAAATGCCAAGTCGAAGTGGCAATTGAAACTGAGCACACAGGACCTGCAGTGACATGCTGAGACATGGTTAGGGGGCTACTTATGTGGGTGACACAACCAGTGCTGCAGCCCACTAGTAGCATTTCATTCACAGGCCTTGGGCACATGTAGTGCACTTGACTAGGGACTTACAAGTAAATTAAATAAGCCAATTGGGTATGAGCCAATGTTAGCACTGATTAGCAGAGGTAAAGTGCGCAGAATCCTAAAGCCAGCAAAAATGAGGTCAGAAAATAGAAGGAGGAAGGCAAAAGGACTGGGAGTGACCCAGCAGAAAGGCAATTTCCAACAATTCTTCATAAGAGTACAGGTGCACACATTTACACTTTTTGGTAATTTCAGTAAATTTCAAGAAATTACACAAACTTATGCTTGAATCAAGTATGGGTTAATGTTTCACACCTGACTTTTTCTCCTGCAAACACATACTTCTTGCATAAAAAGCCTCACAAGATACCAGTCTGAGGCTGAACATAGTAGAAAATGCCCACTGGTGAGACATTTTCTGCACAGATCAGTCTCCCCTGGAGAAAATGACACAAAGTTGCATAAAATGAAATGTTAATTTCGCATAGCACAAAAGTTGGAAAATTTGTGAATTTTGTCAGTGTAATTAAAATTTCCTAAGGCCACCTAAACAGCAGACAAAAATTAAAAACCATTTCATACACCAGCTTGAAGGTTCCAGCATGCAAAGTGATCAGTGTATGGGAGTTTATGTTGAATTATGGGCAGTTTGGATAGAGGCCGACTACAGGGTGTGGAAGTGGATATAAGGCTATACCCAGGTATCATATGCCACAAACAACAGACCATGAAGAGCTTCTGACTGGCCAAGTGGATGCTTAACTGCTGCAATTAGTAGGGTCATGGCAGTAAAACTAAAGAGGCTTATCACTGCCTTTCATCTGCACATGAATCAGCTAAGCTCTCAGGACGGTCCGCAGGGTGTACCTGAACATAATTTGTCTTCAAATTCATTTCTTCAGCAGCCCATTTCCAGTCTTGAAGTAAGGGATAAGGCAGGCATCATTTTCTCCTTGGATCGAGGCTTCAATGCAGAGGAATGGCAGCAGTTGAAAATTGATAATGAAAGTATTGCTCAATAAGAAGTCATTGATATGCGTAAGCTGAGAATTTAAGTCTGGCCCATGAAACTGTTCATTTATGTCATAGGACAATCATTGATTCCACACAGCCTCATATTGTTGTCCTCACCAAAGTTGTTGGAGGGCTCTGACATCTATAGTCTCCTTCTAGAGTGGCCAGATTGTCTGCATCCCTTTCTTCATTTTGGAGACAGTGCTCTCCTCTGTCCAGTGGATGTTCATTTCTATTGTAAATTCTGCATTTTGGCAACCACTGGCTTCTTTGTCTGGAGAAAGGTTTTCGTCCTTCATCCGGATTGGTGAAGTAGTTTCCAAATCATCCACCAAGTTGGAGAGAATATCTCCATCCAGCACGTAAAGTCCAACTTTTTTGCATTTGCTTAATTCTTTGGATAACATCTTGAGTGTGTATGTTAATAGTGTTTTCTAAGTGGCACCTTCTTTTCATTTGTGTTGTTTCTTATTTAAAGGCAGCAAGTCTAGCCAGTGAGATTAATTTGGAATTTCTCTGTGCTAGTCTATCACAAGAGGTATTATAAGCATTATGGGCCAGATGTAGGTACAAAAAAATTAGCGACTCGCAATTTGCGAGCATGTGCGACTCGCAAATTGCGTGTCGCTAATAGGAATTCAGGTACAATGTCCGTGTACAAATTGCGACTTGCACCCGGAGTCGCAACGCAGATAGCGAGTCCGCTGTCTGCGAGGTCGCTGTTTGTGACCGCGCAAAAAACTGACTCGCAATTTGCGAGTGGGTGTCGCAAATTGCGAGTACCATGTAAATTGATTGCAGGTGCTGCAGAACACTCCAGAAACCACTCCAGAACACTCTGGAAACACTTCCTGGCACATGATGATGACATCACAGCCAGGAAGTTTACTAATACACCTGGGAGGAGGGAGGACCACACCCATTTTAAACTGCTGAACAGCCAACAGGAGGAACAGCAGCTACAATGGCAGAAACACCCAGAAAGAGAAAACTTAAATTCTCCGAGAAGGAGCTGGAGGTGCTGACAGAAGAATGCTGTCAGCACTATGATGATCTTTTTGGAAAGGCAGCCCTCAATGTGCCAGACTCAACAAAAAAACAACTCTGGCTTTAAATACAGGAAAAAGTGAACTCCCTGGGGGTCAGCCACAGGAGTGTGGATGAGATCAAAAAGAGGTGGTATGACCTCCGCTCCCGGACCAAGGAGAGGGTGGCAGAAAGGCTCCGGGAGATGAGAGGCACAGGAGGGGCACCATCATCTGTACCATCACCCACACCCCTGGAGGAAAGGGTGGAGGAGACCCTGGAACAGGAGGCAGTGACAGGATTTGGAGATCTGGACACCTCTGAGCCCACTACATCAACCGGTGAGTACCATGTGATATGCCTGTACCCCCATCAATGCCATACCTCCACCCACCATGTACACAGGGGCATGCACAACCAAGATAGCTCCATTTCAGGGTAGCAAACACCAGAATGATGTATTATGGGCAATGTAGTCAAGTAGGCAGTCAATAGGCAAATGTTTATTAGGAAGTGTGCAACAGATAGTAGACACTGACAGTCTGTTCCCCATGTCCCATAGGTCTCCCACAAGACACCACCACAAGCCACAGCAGCCAGCCCCATGAGGAAAGCACAGGAGCTGCCACCACTCCCACCTGCACCACCAACACTATCCCCTTGACGACAACACCCGCTGCAACAGTGGTTCTGGAGGCTGCGCCAGCAACAGCCAGGAGTGCCACGGTACAGCTCACAGGGCATCCACCGCTGGGCAGGCGACGCAGGTTGAGGAGAGCAGGGCTACAGGCTGAGTCCGGGCGTCCATCGACCACCATCACCGAGGCACAACTGCTCCGTGGTCAGTGCCTGCAGAACAATATGTTAGGGAGAATTAGTCGGGTTCTGCACCGCTTTGTGAAGAGCAATGAGGCCAGCATGCAGCAACTCCATGCCCAATTAGACGTCATTGGCACAAACACTGGGGACCTAGACCTGTCCATGCGGGAACTGGTGGCAGTACTACTATCACAGAGCGAGGGTGGGCGGCGCAGGGACCGCCAGCTGCTCCATAGGCTGGACAGGATGGCCTCATCAATTGGAAGACTGGCAGTCAACACCACTGGGCTATCAAGAAGGACAGTTGGCCTCCAAGTGGAAATGGGCCACTTTGCAGGGGATGTGGCAAGAGGTCTGGGCCGGATCACACATGTGATCTATTTAATGGAGGCACGGCATGTGTCCAGGGGGACAGGGGACACCCCCCAGGACTACGAAGAGGGCTCCACTGTGAGCAGTGTCTCTGCCAGTGACACTAGGGTGCTCCGGAGTGGGAGTACCAGGCAGAGCACTGCAGAACAACCTGGGACCAGCCAGGCTGGCAGAGGCCGCCGTAGGTCATAGACAAAACTCTGTCCCTGATGTTGGGGCACATGACAGCAATGTGCCCCATGCATGGTTTGCTTTTTGATGTACATGAACAGTTAGTCATTGTAAATAGTTCAATTTCTGCACATATTAAATAGTTTTTTGTTCCACTTAACAAATGGAGTTTTTGGTCAATAGGTGAGCATGGTTGAAGTTGACACGTACCTTCCAAAGTATTGGGTTGCAATGTGTTCCTGTCTCAGTCTGCCTTGATTTGCGATGCTCCGATCCCCATGATGGCGATGTGGTTGCTCCTGCTCTTCATCCTCAGAATCAGGGTCTGCAGGGGTGAGAGGTAGCCCACGTCGGGTGGCAATATTGTGCAGGATGGCGCATGCAACAACAATTTTGAATGCTGTAATGGGGGTATACTGGAGGGCACCTCCACTGCGGTGGAGGCATCTTAACCCTGCTTTCAGCAATCCGAAGGTGCGTTCAATCATGTTCCTGGTCCTCTTATGTGCACTGTTGTATCGCCTCTCTGAATCATTGCTGGGTGTTAAGAACGGAGTCATTATCCATGGCCGTAGTGCATATGCACTGTCACCTGTTGGGCACAAACATTACACTGTTAGAAAGTCCTGGTTGGTGTGCAGGTTGATGTGTGTGTATGTCTACGAGGTGTATGCAGCTCTACCTAGGAGGTATCCGTCTCCAAACTCCCCATGTTCCAGGCATTGGTGTATCCCACTGTGCCTAAAAATGTATGAGTCATGGGTACTGCCTGGAAATTTTGCAACAATGTCAGTGATGACATAATGAGCCTCACAAACAACCTGAATATTCAGTGAGTGGGTACACTTTCTGTTGCGGAACAGATATTCCAGGTTAGCAGGGGGGCATATTTGAATATGTGTCCCATCTACACACCCTATGACATGGGGAAAGTTGGCAATCCGGTAAAATTCCAACTTGGTGCTGTTAATTTCTGCCTCATTTCTGGGTAGGTATATGAAGTGAGACATGTGTGTGAGTATGGCATCTAGGAATGCCCTGAGGAACCTTGATAGTGCACTTTGAGATACCCCACCTGCCACAGCAATGACCCCCTGACACCTCCCTGAGGCCAAGAGGTGCAGTGAGCATAGCACTTGCACATGCGTAGGGATGGCGCAGCCGCGCAGAGTCTGGCGTTCTAGCTGTGGTTTTAGTAATTCAATTAATTCTAGTATGGCTGCGCTGCTAAGGCGGTATTTGTCATATATCTCTTCCTCAGTTTGCTGAAAAAGAGTCTGCCTTGTTCTGTATATCTTCTCCTGTCTCTGGCTCCTTCTCCTCCTCTGCTGTGCTGCGTGGACTCTCCTCCTTACTGCTATCAGGTATGTCTCCGCCATCTTGAGTAACCCAGATGCCTTCTGGGTCTCCTTTTATACTTTGGTAATGGTTACCACCTGCTCTGAGTTAGTGGTAAATGGGACATGCAAACTGGGCTTTTTGCGACTAGTCGCAATTTGCGAGTTGCAATTGCATATGGTTTGCGACTCGCAAATTGCGACTTCCTAGTTACGGGTTGCAAAATGGGGTTGCAATTTTTGCGAGTCGGTAACGTCTCGCATCGCTTTTTGCGAGTCGGAAATGGGATTTTTGCATCCCATTTCCGATTTTGCGCAGTCGCAAATTGCGATTCAGGCCTTTTGCGACTCGCAAAACTTTGCTACATCTGGCCCTTAGTTCCTAGACTGTGTAATAAAAAAATATGTCTGCCAATAGTTTTCCAAAGTCATAAGACACCTCCAACATTTTTATTCCATTTTTCAAGCTGTGTGTAATAAATATAATGAGTGCTCAACAGAGTACTCAAATGACGGTAGTGCAACCACAGTTTCTGAGCTGGTCGTCCCCCACTGTGCTATGAGATAGCACTCAAGTCTTTTGAGTCGAATGCCATCTCATAGCACTGTTCCCACCAGGCTGACAGGCGGCAATGCTCTATTACAATGTTCCCACTGGTAAGACCACTGGAGCATTGTAATAGGGTGGGTGCGACCCCCATGGTCTTGGCATCCTCCCCACGAGTTTGGTGGTCCTACATTGGTTTTGCTAAACTCATAATGAGGCCTTAAGACCTTGTCTTGCTTGTGATCCTTAGTGAAATATTGGCATGTACATGGCTGTCCAGCCAGTAGGAGATCCACATTGTCTCAACAGCATGGAACAGTGGTATGTGGCTGGGGGGATGATGGGCAAAAAAAATCTGGCCTAGTTGTAGAGAAAGGCATAGCAGAAAAACCTGTTTACATGGATATCATGCATGCCATTGAGAATGTCCCTCTCATCTATAGGACCCGTGCAGAAGCACTGGATAGCCCACTAGAAAACTCACAATATCGGAAACTGGAAAGCAAGACACCAAGGGGAGTAGGTGCAGTAAGCAGCATGACATGCAACTGAACAAAGCACTGTTCCAGGGCAGGTGGTTATAATGTTTGAATGACTGAACTGAGAGAGATTAGGATGAGGGCATTAGGGTGGAAACGTGCAACTGAATGTTATACCAAATCATAAAGCTGTGTAGGAAGCACATCCAAACGAAAATGGGAAGCAAGAGTAGATACTAGTTAGATGCCCAGACATGCCTAATAGCAAACTAATATATATAAGTTTTGTATTACATTTTTATGTAGTTTTCTATTATGTTGTCCCATACATTTTTTTAGTTTACAAATATAGACAATGGATTGTGTATTCACTTACATCAAATTAGAACTGATATTTGAGTCCTGAGTAGCAGCACTCCAACACTACATCACTATGAAGACAGACATACATTCTCATCACTAACAATGAAAGTCAATTGCTGAAGGGGTTGTAACTAGTTTTGTGAGTATATACATTATCAGACCTAGCTGATGACATTAGAAGCAAAGATCAACAACATTCACTGTTGAGATCCCTTAATCCTTGCTTGCCCCATGTGCCTCTAGATTGTGACAAAGTCTTAACAATCTATATATACTGAATTTTAATGTGTACAGTAAATACACTTCTCAATTATGATAAATGATTTAGGGATACTAACATTTAAAAAACAAAATTATACAAAGTAAAACGGAAAAAACTAAAATACAGTAAGTAGTACTTCACCCACATTTATTGTAAAAATAATTTTACAAAATGTCACTATATTACATACATTGTTTATTACTCAAATAGCCTACCATGAAATCTGGTGGTGTCCTTTGGGTCACTGATGTCAGTTACCCCGATCATACCATCCTTCTCAAGTCAAAAAACTACTGACAGGACTTCCGCCAGTTGCACCTGCACCTCTAGGGTTTTGGGCCAACTTCTCTTTAGTCCTAAGCGTGTAGTCAAGCCACCTTAGGCTCCTCTACAGTACTGCAAATTGGTGATACAGCATTGACTTTATCAATGATTCCTCTCCATAAAGCAGCCTTCTAATCTAGTGGATATTTGGAGATGACAAACAGACCTTTATCTTGCTTTGTCACTTTACTAATCAAAATCTGAAATCTCCTCCTGGGAAAACAAGCCTCCTCTCTCTTGTACTTTCTTGTACTCTCCTGCGTATTCCTAGCTTACTGTTGTGTGACTTTCTGGCTTGTCACCTTCCTTTTCTTGTTTCGATCCAGAAATTGTGAATCAGGTTTGTGTCACTTTATAAAATGTAGCACGATGCAGTGGCACTTTGTAACCCTTCTTCCAAGGTAGAAAGAAGAATACATCCCCTCAGACTTGCTGGCAGTGAAGGGAAAGGACTTCTCCGTGGGAAAAATGGTTTTACTGTGGAGGAAAAAAGGTTTATTTGCACAGATGTTCCTACGAATCCTGTGCAGAGTTCTCTGCTCTGGAGAAATATGGAGAAGCATTATGTTATGGAAAACTCTACAAATGGGAAATAAAAGCATTTGGGACATGTCACATGACTCTCCTAGAAGTACACCTGGAAATCTACGCCTAACGCAGCTTTCCCAGCACACTTCTGAGAAAAGTTGTGAACCCCAAACAAATAATAAAAAAAGCGTTCAGTGTGGGATGTAAATCTCCTTCTATATTTTTATTTTTTTTGTGAGTAAGCCTTGTAATCCATAAATGATCTGATATTCTTCAACCACATCCACCATGTGCTTGAAATAACATGTTGCTGTACTAGATCAGTTACATTTTCAATATTTTCCTGAATCTTATGTAGTTTAGGAGTCGCCTCAGTGTTGGATCCAGGGCACTTTTCAGCCTGAGACCCAGGACTCATCGTATTCTGCCCAGGTGTGATCCATGTGAATGTTTTTGAGTGATCAT
The DNA here is from genome assembly GCF_031143425.1 of Pleurodeles waltl. Lineage (NCBI taxonomy): Eukaryota > Metazoa > Chordata > Amphibia > Caudata > Salamandridae > Pleurodeles > Pleurodeles waltl. The sequence continues at coordinate 596,378,611 of NC_090448.1, forward strand.
GAATGCAGACGAGTGTAGAATCTGCCTAAGGTCATCGGTTTGGTCTTAGTTTTTGCAGATAACAGGACACCTGTTCCATTAAACCATATGAACTATAAAAAGAATGCTAAGCATAATCCTTTACATACAGAAAAAGTGGAACTCTTTCACCACTGGTTGTAGTTGGTCACTTTTCCACAGTTTCAGGCTTGGAGCCTTCACAACCTATTGAAACAGAATCAAACTATAAAACATTTGTTTAAACATATCATAGCCTGGGCTCTCTTTAGCGCCACCGTGAGGCCAGTGAAAGGGTAGTAAGAATAGCAGCAAGTTGATTCCTTTAACAACAGTATGGACTTGGGAAAGTAGGAGAGCTCAGAGTACAGTAGCAGTCTAAGGTTGCCTAATTTTTTTCACAGGGAATCAATTAAGTTTTAGGACGGGAAGCCAGCAGAATAGTAATATCAGGCACCAATCCACCCACTACTTGGGGGTCAGTCTTGGTTCCACATATTTGTACATAATGAGGTATGGAAGCACTCAGGGCCATATTTATACTTTTCGACTCACAACTGCGCCAACGCAGTTGTGCGTCAAAAAATTTAACGCCGGCTAACACCATTCTGAAGCGCCATGCGGGCGCCGTATTTAATCAATGACGTTAGCCGGCGTTAGCCGGCGGAGCTGCCTGGTGTGCATAAAAAAAAAAAACTTAAACCAGGCAGCGCCGGCGTAGGGGAATATGGAGCTTGGGCGTCAAAAAATGGGGCAACTCAGGCTGAGGCAAAATTTTTGCCTCAACCCGAATTGCGCCGTTTATTTTTACTCCCAACCCCCATTGAAATGACTCCTGTCTTAGCAAAGACAGGAGTCATGCCCCTTTGCCCAATGGCCATGCCCAGGGGACTTATGTCCCCTGGGCATGGTCATTGGGCATAGTGGCATGTAGGGGGGCACAAATCAGGCCCCCCTATGCCACAAAAAATATTTTAAAAAAATACTTACCTGAACTTACCTTAAGTTCCCTGGGATGGGTCCCTCCATCCTTGGGCGTCCTCCTGGGGTGGGCAAGGGTGGCAGGGGGTGTCCCTGGGGGCATGGGAGGGCACCTCTGGGCTCCTTCCGAGCCCACAGGGCCCTTAACGCCTGCCCTGAGCAGGCGTTAAAAAATGACGCTAACGAGGGTAGACGTCATTTTTTTTTACCCTCCCACTCCCGGGCGTCATTTTCCCCCGGGAGTATAAATACGACGCACATGCCTCTGAGTCATTTTTTAGTAGGGAACGCCTCCCTTGCATATCATTAACGCAAGGAAGGTGTCCACGCTAAAAAATGACGCAAACTCCAAGATCTTTGGCGCTCGACGCGTCTAACGCCACAGTATAAATATGGAGTTAGTTTTGCGTCGGAGTTGCGTAAAAAAAAACGACGCTAATCCGGCGCAAACAGAGTATAAATATGCCCCTCAGAATCTACACTAGGAAAAGCGTACGTTAGAATTCTTAACATTATGCTATATCTTATGTTCATGGTACATACTGATCTTAACTGACTAAAAATGTATTAAAGAAAAAAATTATTCTCTTCCGAGCGAGTAAACATGTACCAAACAAGTAATATTATCACTCCTAGCACAACAGGTTACACGGTGCATTATGTACCAGTAATGGATCATATGAATGGATACAGTTCCCTGGTAGACCTGAAAAAATGTGTTCATTTTAGGAAGACCTTCAACAGTACGATTCAAGTGAGCGCAATAGGACGATAGTGCAGAGCTTGAATACGAGGTTTTACAGCGCTTTTACAGACAATTATTCCCAAATGCATCGGCGTGACGTTCCATTTACGAAATTTTCATTTCAGGATGCAGAATATCATTGCCTTTGCTCTCTCGAACCTTGAATTTTCCATCCTTCTCAGTTGTTTTTTTCAACATTTTCTGCAAGCAGCCGGAATGAAAATGTTATTGAATTGACCCACAACACTTTAGAGTGGCTGAACTCTGCAGTACATTTGACGGCGTAGATGTATTCGTTAATACCAAGGTATCCAGGTTGATGCGTGAAGGAAACAAGGTGACAGACGCTCTGAAAGAAAGGCACCGAGAGCGATGAAAACCGCACCTGCGTTACGTTGTAAAGATGAAAGTGTACAGAGGGTCATACTTCGAAACAGCAGACATTCACGCAAGACATCCAAGGAGACTGTTTTCCCATTTTCAACTGTGCTGTAATGAAAACATGCCGTCAAAGGTCAGCTTGCATTATAGAGCTGTGCATAGAAAGACCTCCAGCCTACGCTCACTTAAGACCGTCTCCAAGAAAGAATACCCTGCACAAAAAGATTTCAAATGTCTGGCCTTTCTTTGCACAATATTCAATCAACTTCCATCGAAGAGTAAAAGGAAACAATCAACATAGGTATGTGAATTGGTATTTTCAACTGAGATTGTTAAAAGTTAAAACGCTTGCGATTCCTGTAAAATCTTCTTTCTTTGAATGTGTTTAAAAAATATACCTGAAAACGAAGTAGGAGAATTTGGGCCCGTATTTATACTTTTTGACGCAAAACTGCGCTAACGCAGTTTTGCGTAAAAAAAATTAGCGCCGGCTAACGCCATTCTGAAGCACCATGCGGGCGCCGTATTTATTGAATGGCATTAGCCGGCGTTAGCCGGCCGGCGCTGCCTGGTGTGCGCCAAAAAAAACGAAGTACACCAGGCAGCGCCGGTGTAGGGAAAAATGGCGTTTGGGCGTCCAAAAAGGGGGCAAGTCAGGCTGAGGCAAAAAAATCGCCTCAACCCGATTTGCGCCATTTTTTTTTGGCGCCCAGACGCCATTAACATGACTCCTGTCTTAGCAAAGACAGGAGTCATGCCCCCTTGCCCAATGGCCATGCCCAGGGGACTTATGTCCCATGGGCATGGTCATTGGGCATAGTGGCATGTAGGGGGGCCCAAATCAGGCCCCCCTATGCCACCAAAAAAAAAAAAAAAAAAAATACTTACCCCAACTTACCTTTTCTTCCCTGGGATGGGTCCCTCCATCCTTGGGCGTCCTCCTGGGGTGGGCAAGGGTGGCAGGGGGTGTCCCTGGGGGCAGGGGAGGGCACCTCTGGGCTCATTCTGAGCCCACAGGTCCCTTAACGCCTGCCCTGACCCAGGTGTTAAAATCCGGCGCTAATGCGGGGTTTTTAGCCCCGCCCACTCCCGGGCGTCATTTTTGCCCGGGAGTATAAATCCGACGCATATGCCTCGGAGTCATTTTTTAAGACGGGAACACCTACCTTGCATCTCATTAACGCAAGGAAGGTGTTCACGCCAAAAAATGATGCAAACTCCATGAACTTTGGCGCTAGACGCGTCTAACGCCAAAGTATAAATATGGAGTTAGTTTTGCGTCGAATTTGCGTCGAAAAAAATGATGCAAATTCGGCGCAAACGGAGTATAAATATGCCCCTTGGTATTTCTTCTATGACGTAAGTACAACATGTAACACTAATAAATAGTTGCAAGAAAAAAACAAGCATTTGCAATGGAATAGGTTTCGCATTAGCGAGAGTTAGAGCTGTTGGCGTTGTAAATGATAGTGACAACCTCGCATTTGGGACCTTATAAATATTTAGCCATGCAGCACATTAAGCCTTTCTCAGAAATAACTGCATTTGTGCATTCCTTCATACAATTCGTCATTATACTGTAATGGTGTGAGCAGCCCTACAGAGTATCACAGTAAAAATAGCATTTTGAGGAAACATGGTCATATGAACATATATTCAGCACCTAGAGGGAATAATCACATAAAAAGTAATAATAAAGATTACTGACGTGTAATCATATAACCAGCCCCTTGAGGACATGGGCCCATAGTTATACTTTTTTAGCACCACATTTGCATCACTTTTTGACGCAAAAATGTCGCAAACTTGCAAAATACAATTTATTTTGTAACTTGGTGCCGTTTTTGCATCAAAAAGCGGCACAAATGGAGCGTTAAAAAAGTAAAAATATGGGCCATAGTGTCTTACACATTTTCAGGCCTAGCAGGCCTTTTAAATATCATGTAACTGTGGCGTCAGTGGCACAAGGGTGCAGGCCCGCAGATCATTACTAGATGTCCCTGTAGAGTCAATAGCAGAAGGTGCAGTACTACTGGTCATGGCTAGATGTCCCTGTAGAATCAAAAACAGAAAGTGTGGTACTACTGGTAATGGTTAAATGTCCCTGTTGAACCAATTGAAATAGTAATGCCTTGGAATACATTATCCTTTTGAACAAAATGTTGTGCATTATCCATTTGCAGGCCAAACATGACTATCAAAATACTAACACCAACAAAGCCAATATAACAAAAACTTTCTCCACCATAGAAAGAAAAGTTTCAGCTATGAACATTTTTAAAGATGCACTGAGTGGTAGAAGAGGTTATGATATTTGGGCCCCTTAGGTTGACCCACAAGATTGCCTGAACAGACAGAGCACAGCATTCTAAATGTTTTGGGGGTGGGTCCATTTCCCTAGGACCACCACAGTTATGGGCACAAATGTGCTGTAAACCGAATGCCTGCAAAGCATTATGGGCCGAGTTTCTGTGAATACATTAAACCTTTATCAGAAATAAAGGTCCATATTTATACTTTTTGACGCAAACCAGCGCCGGCGCTGGTTTGCGTCCAAAAAAGTACAGCCAGCTAACGCCATTCCTATGCGCCAGGCGGGCGCCTTATTTATGGATAGACATTAGCCGGCACTGCGGGCTGGTCAGAGTAAAAAAAAATTACTCTAACCAGGCAGCACCGGTGTAGGGAAAAATGGGGGTTGTGCGTCAAAAAATGGTTCAAGTCAGGTTGGAGTCAAAAAGCAAAGACAGTTAGCAAAAACAGGAGTCATGCCCCCCTGCCCAATGGCTATGCCCAGGAGTCTTCTGTCCCCTGGGCATGGCCATTGGGCACAGTGGCATGTAGGGGGGCCCAAGTTAGTTCCCCCATGTCGCTAAAACAAATATTAAAAAATACTTACCTCAACTTACCTGTACTTACCTGGGATGGGTCCCTCCATCCTTGGGTGTCCTCCAGGGGATGGTGGGGGTGCCAGGGGGGTCCCTGGGGGCAGGGAAGGGCACCTGTGGCTTGCTTCCATGGTCTCTGACCATGGAAATGAGCCCACAGGTCCCTTAACCCCTGCCCTGACTGAGGCGTTAAAAAACAGCGCACATCAGGCTGGGCGCCGTTTTTTAAGACCCACCCCCTCCTGTGCGTCAAAATGACACAAGAGTATAAATAAGGCGCATATGCCTTAAAGTCATTTTTTGGGACGGGAACGCCTACCTTGCATTTAATTAACTCTAGGTGGTTTCCCGCATCCAGAAAATGACGCACACGGAGGAATTTTGATGTTCGCAGGGTCGGGTGTCAAAGTATAAATATGGTGTAGAGTTTGCGCCTAATTTGCGTCAACATTTTTAAGGCAAATTCGGTGCAAACAGAGTATAAATATGCCCCAAAGTGTGTTTGTTCATTAGCAGAAAGTGCAGTACCACTGGTGGTGGCTAGATTTCCCCTTAGCAGAAGTTGAAGTACCACTGGGGGTGGCTGGATGTCCCTGTTGAGCCAATGAAATCAGTAGAGCCTTGGAGCAATTATTTTTTATTTTAGAAGTATAGTGCATTACACACCTACAGGCCAAGCATAAATGTCAAAATACTAACAAGACCTTTATAATACAAACACAGTTAAATGTATAAAAAAAAAAAAAGTTTAAGCTATGAGAGAATTTAAGGGTGCACTGAGTGGTGAAAGAGGTTATGATATTTGGGCCCCTCTCACCTAGTGTGACCCACAAGATTGCCTGAACAGAAAGAGCACATCACTCTAAGGCCCATATTTATACTTCTTTAGCGCCGCATTTGCGTCATTTTTTTATGCAAAGCGGCGCAAACTTACAAAATACAAGTGTATTTTGTAAGTTTGCGCCATTTTCGTGATGAAAAGTGGGGCAAATGCAGTGCTAAAAAGGTATAAATATGGGCCTAAATGGTTTGGGGGTGGTCCCATTTTCCTAGGACCACCACAGGCTGAGTTATGGGCACAAACATGTTGTAAAACAAATGCTTGCAAAGCATTATGGATTGAGTTTCCATGAATACATTAAACCTTTAAGGGAAATCTTTTGATATGGGAAGCATGTAGCAAGGCAGGTAGCGAAGCTGAGTGTGTTAATTATGGACTAAGTTTTCATAAATACATTAAACCTTTATGCAAAATAAAGTGTGTTATTGTTTTGATATAAAAATAAAGTGAGTCATTCTTTTGATATCGGAAACGTGCAGCTGGAGTGTACAAGTCTACAGACCCTGTAGAATTATCAAAATACTAACAAAGCCCTTATCACACAACACCTTTAAGCTATGAAAACAAGTTTCAGCTAGAAGAGATTTAAATGTGCATTAAATGGTGGAAGAGGTTATGATATCCGCACTCCCTCTCACCTAGTGTGACCCACAGATTGCCTGAACAGAAAGGTCACATTATTCTAAATGTTTTTTTTTTGTTTGTGGGGGGGGTGGGGGGGAGTCCCATTGCCCTAGGACCACCACAGGTGGAATTATCGGCACAAAAGTGTTCTAATACATTAAACCTTTAGCAGAAATAAATTGTGGCCCATATTTACACTTTTAGACGCAAACCGTGGCGAAAATGACTTAGATCCGGTTTACGACGTCTCAAACCGGATACGCACCATTTTTTGACGCAATAGCGTTAAAAAGTGGTGCAAACACTGCAAAATGTGCAAAGGAGCCCCAAAATGGATTCCAGAAGCTATGATAGACCCCAGGAAGATGACAACTGACCAGGAACCAGCCAGGAGGACCCACACAAGATCCAGGAGAGGGAAAAGGAGAAAAGGAAGGGTCGGGTCAGTGCAGAGGAGCAGGAAATACTGGAGAAAGAGGTGACGGAGCAGCAGCACCAACTTTTTGTCACTTCTAAATTGCCAATTGGTAGGAGAGAGGCACTTTGGCAACAAATTGTCGATAAGATCAACAGTGTGGCAGAAGTATGGAGAACAGTCACCGAGTGCAACAAACGCTGGCATGACTGTAAGCGCAGGACCAAGGAAAAAATGGCAAGGAACAGGAAGGCAGCACTGCAGACTGGAGGTGCAGGTCCAGCACCGCAGGAGGCTCTGGACCACATGGAGGAGATGGTGGCAGCCGTTATCCCTGAGGAGATCATCACAGGGATTCAAGGACAGGACAGCGCAGACTACCAGGAAACAACACAGATGCAGGGTAAGTCGCATGGGGAACTAAAATGTCTAATTGTTAACTGCAAGCCGGGGGGACATACCTACTACACAATGAATGTCAACCATGATAATCAGGTTGTGAAAAGGGTAAAGGGGCACAGCACCTGAGGCACAGCACAACACTACACCAACAACCTTTGCATGGGGGTATGCTGCCATGCCAAGGATGTTGGAAAAGCAAAGCCAGTCCAAGAGGCTCGGGTACAATGTAAAACTGTCAGCCTGTCACACAAAAGCTGGTATTCTCGCTACATGAAGTAGGGCTCAATTAACAGTCTCAGGCCATATCCGCAAGTTGAATTTAGCATTGACAACGGTTGCCACCACCACCTCTGCCATGTGTGCAGGACAAGTAGCTAATGGCAGTTACGTGCCCATGGATCAAACACACCCAAATTAAAGGGTTCAGGATGACAACATTATCAATCCCCTATACTCAATAAGAATGTGCTAATCCTATCAAATGCTCATTTCCATATTCGCTACAAACATCAGCCATTGTCATAAACATTGTGAGGTACACAGCAGTAATGTCAAACACATGCTGCACATGTCAGGGTCTACCCACTGCCTGGGTCATAATAGCTTCAATGCCACCATGCAACATCCCAACTGTCACAGTGCTAAGACAACAGCATTGAGGGGGAGGACATATGTTTCCGGCTAGTGAAACACACCCGTACAGTCAGAAGAGGAAATGGAACACTGCTAGGACCATCAGTGCAATACAATGTAGCACACATTCCCCAACATCAACATTACACACTACCAATGCTGACACCTGTATTGTGCCATGCCAATGCTATACATAGTATATACTAGGTCTCAGCAACATATAGCTGGATGTGAAATATCTGAGACTGGGTCACTTCAAGATTGTTAAGTGTGGTGCAAGTGCCATCATAACACCCACAGCCAGTGCAAGGCCACACCATGATAATGGAAGTAGACGAAGGGTTAAGTTGTACAAGAAGGTGTCAACATACAATTTGGGCAGAACCTACACCTAGAGGATGTGACGCAGACAATTCCCCAAACTGCCCACACTACATGTGACATGCAGGTGGGGCATAGGCCTGGGAGAATGCTAATCTTAATGACAGGAAAAATCAACAGGAACCAAGATCACAATGTGCAACTAATAGGAAGTCAGGCACGTCACATTACAAATGCCACAACACGGACACACTTATTGTACAATATCTCATTGCAGAGGACGATGGCTCTCCTGGGAATATGCCTGTCCTGGACTTCCCTGATGACATGGATGACGAGCTGACAAACAACAGCCAGCAGACCCTCCAAGATGTCCTCAGAACCCTCCAGACCCCACCTTCAGTCGCAAGGAGGAGCACAGAAGTAGCAGCCATCACAGAGGACCCACCCACCACCCCAATTGTACGACTTGTCATCTCCAAGCCAGCTGAGGACTCTGACGACACTGGCACCAGCTTTGAGAGGACTGCAGTTGGAGTACAGCAGGAACTGGCCAAGGACGTGCGGTGGTGATGCAAAATATGGCAGCCAGCCTAGAGGGGATGCATTTGTGCATGATGTCATCTGCTGAACAGGCAGCACCCATTCAAGGGCGAACATCTATCTTGCAAGAACTCCAACAAAGTGTGAAGGAAATCAGCACAGCAGTAAGGGAGTTGACACAACACCTGGCATCCAAAACCTTTCAATGTGTGCACAAATGCAATCTCGACCCCCTCAGGGCCAACCTGGCTGCCTACCACAGTGATGTAGCTGCTATCCTTAAGAACCAGCAGCTCCTCCTTGATGCAGTACTGCCCCTAATAGCCCCACAAGTGGCAGCTACCCGGATTCTGACTCCACGTCTTCAAACACTGAAGTGTGTGTTGCCCCCTCAAACCCACCACCACCAAGGGAAGAGGAGACAACACATAGCAGAAGATGAAGACGTGGAACAGATCACCTTCAGCTGTAAGAGTACCCGGTAGCCACCCCAAGGACATCGAGTGGAGCGAGGAGGACGAGACTGAGGCCTGCGGCAGGATCTTAAGCCACGGCCTCAAGTGCAGAGACACCCCGGCGTGGAGAGGCGCGTCCCCCGGATGGGACCGCGGGTGAGACGCGCCCCTCTATCCACGTTTCTGCAATGACGCTGCCGCGGGCCCCGAAGCCAACGAGCGACCGGGGCCCCACCCACCCCTCCTTCTTTGCCGATCGGTGCCGGAGAAGGAGAACGGGATCAACCAGCGCTGCAGGCTAAATAAAATGTAGGCCCGGCGTTGGTGATACATCTTTCAGTGCCTCCCCCCGTGGGGGCGAGGGAACGCGGGGGCTCCCCCGACTCCCTTCCCCTGCCGGGCTGGAGACTGGAGGCCCCACCATCGGAGCCCCGAGGACGGCTGCCCACACCTACTAGCCCTAAACCCAGCACAGGAGGCCCCCGGGGACAGCGGAAGCCCCACTGGGGGCAGAGGCACGAGGACAACGGGCCGGTGAGGAGGGGGGGCACAGGGAGGTGGGGGAGGGGAGTGAACGAGGAGAAGGAAGAGGGGGAGGAGAAGAAGAGAAGCACAATAGTGCACAGTAGTGCACAGTGAAGGAGGGAAGACAGCGGGGAGTGGAGCAGAGGAGGGAGAGGCAAAACACAAAAAACAAAACTACACTGAATGGAAAGAGAAACAAGCAAAAAAGGAAACAAAAAAAAAAGTAAAAGGAACAATAATACACTAAAAGCAAAAACGAACTGACATCACTAACCCCAACAAGAGTTGGAACCACTAAGGCACAGAGCGCAAAGAGGTCCAAGAGTTACAACAGACTCAGGTAACAACATAAAACAGGTGGGGAGCAACCAAAGACAATATTAGTGCCACAGGAACAGCACAAATAAAACCATAAGAGAGAGAGAGGGGGGCGATAGACAAAGGGGGAGTGGGAAAGAAGGGAGGACGCCCGGAGATTCCCACATCAGTGCCTTCAACCGACCAGGAAGCCAGGCCGGGAGGGCGCACCCCGTCCTCTCCCCCCCCTTTACTCCTCCTCTCTCTCCACGGATCTACGGACCCCCAAGCCAGCACGGGGGCTAGAGAGCAGCAAGAAGCCTCATCCTTTCACGATCCTGACATAGCCCAGTGGGACATCGCCCGTCACAGAGTCAGTATCAAGATCCTCCCCCTGCTCACACTTTGAGCCGCCTGCTCCCTGAGGTCGTTCTAAGATGTCAATTAGTACCCGCTTGAATCTACAAACTATACAGAGCTTTTCCCTCTCCCCACCCCACCACCTTCCCTCCTCTGCTGCCCTCACGTCCTCGCTAGTCATCCTAAGTGAGACACAGACGGGCGCCCTCCGGATCCTCGTCAGCACGGGGAAACCTGCAATGCCCAGAGGCAAGACGGCGGATAAAGCATCGGGCAAGTGAGCCTGCCAACTACTCGTTTCCGAAGCCCTGAGCCAACAGAAACTCTCCCCCACCGCGAAGCCTTCACCTCCCCTGCATGCCATCATGTCAGAAGACGCACAAGGAGTGTCAATGGATCACATACTGCAGGAGATATCGGCAGTAGGTCGCAAACTGGAAGGTATGGACACTGCTATGGTGGCGCTAACAGCGGAGACAAGATTTATACGCCTGGAGATAGCGGGCTTCCAGTCACAAATCTCTGGTCTGGACCATCGTGTGGCGGCAGTGGAAAACCAAGTGGCCTTACAGACTGACAGAGATCAGGAACTTCTTCATCTCTGCAGCAAGTTAACTGACCTAGAGGACAGAAGCCGCAGAAATAACATTCGCTTCCTCAGATTTCCTGAAGGCACTGAGGGTACAGACATTCTCTCTTACCTACGGGACACGCTCCCCCAAACTAGCTGACACAACTTTTGATCCCACTTTGGAATTTCAAAGAGTGCATAGACTTGGTCTCAAGAGACAAAGCGGAAAGGACCGCCCTGCCCAATCATAGCCTGCTTCCTGCGACACGGGCAGGCCCGCCAACTGTTACAGACATCTAGAACGCAAAGTCCACTCCGGTTAGGCTCCCTCGAAATCCGCCTCTCGGCTGACTTCTCAAAAGAAACAGCAGACCAAAGAAGAGCCTTTCTTTCCCTCCGCCCTCGCCTTCGCCAGTTGGATGTTAAATTTGGCCTATTCAAGCCAGCCAGGATGTGGATTACCAAGAACCGAGAGTCACAAACCTTCTATGACCCAGAGGACATAAAAAAGTTCCTAGAGGGCCTACATGACCTGACACAACCCATGGAATCAGCAGTCCAATCCCCCCAAGACACAGAGAGCCAAACTCGGGGAGTGGGCCAACCGGAAACTGTTCTGGACACCGTTGGAAGATCAACCATAGACCCCCAAGCCAGGGGCAGAGACTTGGAGAGACTAACAAAAAGCTTTGATGACAGGTGGCAAGTATTGCAGGCGGTGGCGATGCACACACAGCTGTCAGACAGAGATAAATCCCGATCTCCTCTGAAACCCTAGGTGTCCGCCATCTGACACCAAGACGGGCCCTGCTCCCCTATAACTAACTCCTTGATGTCAGGAACCACAGACTGTCATAGAGGCGTTGCAGGAACCTTATGGCGAAGGAGACCAGATGAAGAGAAGAGGTGAGTACCCGTTTTCACAAACCCCCTTGAGACATTATAACGTTGAGAATCATTGCCTCTAGTAGGCCTAGACTGCCTTAGACTGTTTGGATTGTGTGCTTGTTTTTTGATTGCTCCCGACTGCTCTTGCTCCCCACCCCCCTCTTTTCTGGTAACACTAACCTTATCCCACATCACTCATCCCACCAGGAAACACGGCCTAGTATACCCTCTAGGAAACGTGGGAACTGCCACAATACTCCCATACATAACTGGCTTGTCCTAGTTGGGATGGGGCTCTAAGGTTTCAAGGGTTTCGAACAGGGCTTGGACTCTGGGTCCTGGCCTGTCAATAGACAATGTAGGGGGCCCGCGATGGGAGGTGGTGAGGAGCAGACTAGACCACAGATGCTAAGCCCCAGGGTACACTTATGCCGCAACCCTCCAGAACAACCTAGCGTGTGAGATCCTTGTGATAGCAGCATCTTCCCCTGCCCTCCTTCCCCCTCCCCTGGATACAGTAAAATGCGGCCCTTTCCCCCTTTTTCTTCTTTTTTTTGTTCTCTCTCTCCAAAAAAAAAAAAAAACAAAAAATAACAAAAAAAAGGGGGGAAAAAAAGAAAAAAAAAATCCTTGCACAGGCACCTAGCATGCACCTTTTCTGCCCCACATTCCCTTTGCTGTCCCCCAACCCCCCTTCGTAGGTGCAACATTACCCCGCCCCAGATTTATATTGTCATGAGAGCAGCATGTATCCTCAGTGTGCCCCTCGCCTCCTCCCCCGCTTGCCCCCTCTCTCTTTCTCTCCCCCTCTCCCTTGGGCTACAAACATACCCTCCCCGGGTAAGACTGGGGACGTTCACGCGGGGGGGCTGGGCGCCGCATGGGCGCCGTCCTCCCCGGCGTCGATGCTCATTCGGCCTAGGTTTTAGACCCGCTGGTTAAAGTTTGTCTGTACCGTTCTCCTTCCTTTATTTTTCTTACTCTAACCTTTCTCCTCTTCACTAACTTGTTAGCTCCTTTTTTCCCCTTTCTTTCAATTCTCTTTTTTCATTCTGAATGTCTGTTACTTCCCCCCTTCTTCTTTTTCGAGCATCCTCCCCAGTTTATAGAGCCTACCCCACCCTCCCCGGGCCCATACCCCCGGGTAGGTTGATACAGGAAGCAAGGATGCCCAACCCGACTGGATCACCTGTAGTACCTCTGCGGGTCATCTCATGGAATGTAAACGGCCTCACCCACTACATCAAAAGGAAAAAAATCCTATCCTACCTTAATTCTAAACAGACAGACATCATCCTATTACAAGAGACACACACAGATAATCTTGAATCCGATAAACTGCGGCGTGACTGGGTGGGTACCGTCCTGTTTAGTTGCAATCCACCCTCATCCAGTACGGAGAGTGCCCCAAGAAAATGCAGGGTGGTGATCCTCCTACGCAAAACCCTCCCTTTCACGGTCATCAGGTCGTGGACTGACCCTGAGGGCCGCTACATATTTGCCAAACTGAAGATCGGAGACTCAACACTGTGTGTGGGATCCGTCTATGCACCAACAGGTCCCAAACGCCTCTTTTTCCTACATCCTAACCGGCTCCTGACCGAGATAGGGGCATCCCGTTATGTTATAGGAGGAGATTGGAACCTAGCTAGAGACACAGCACTGGACAGAACAGGGCCCCTGGACACAAGCAATAATGCAGATAGAGCCTTACGGACTGACATACTCGCGGATAATGGCCTAGTCGACAACTGGAGGCTGACCCACCCGACGGGCAGAGAATTTACTTTCCTCTCGCCGGTGCATGGTACCCAATCCCGGATTGATTATTTCCTTCTATCCCACAATCTGGTGGCCCATACCCTTAAGGACGATATCCTTGAGGGAGGCCTTTCAGACCACTCTCCAATAACTGTAGCCATCCAGTTAGGCCTGGTATCTCCAGGCCGCAAACCATGGAGATTAGCGATCCATCGCTACCGATCCCCCCAAGGTAAGTTACAGTTGCAAGATCATGCAACCACCTTCGTCCAAGACAACCTAGGCACTGTAGATTCAAGTCGAATCATGTGGGCTGCAGCCAAGGCCTCAATACGGGGACAGCTCATGTGGGGCGCTGCGATAGTGAACAAAGAAAGAAAAGAGCAGCAGGCGGCACTGGAACTCGTCATACGCCGATTAACCAGGCAATACACGACGCACCCCTCCCTCCAAGGCCGATGAAACCTATAGCGCGCTCAAATGGCCCTTAATGAGCTGTACACCACTCAGGCTGAATACGCGCTACAGAGGCTCCAAGGGAGACACTACGAACAGGGCGAGAAAGCGGGACGACTGCTGGCAAGCCAACTGCGCCAAAGAACAGTCGCTTTAGCCATCCTGGCTATTCCCTCCTCCTCCGGGGACATACTGACCCACCCACTGGCAATCGCAAATGAATTCGCCCTGTTCTACAGGCGTCTCTGTACGCCAGAAACAACAACCAACCCGGCGCAGACTGCCACCTTCTTAGAGAAGCTTGACCTTCCCTCCCTAACAGACGAGGGCCGTAGCCTACTAGAAGGGGAAATAAGTAGGCAGGAGATAGATAAAGTAATCTCCAACCTTCCTTATCATAAATCACCTGGGGAGGACGGAAGCCCGGCAGAATTTTACAAATGGGTAGGGAAAGAGGCGATCGATATCCTATGCGAAGCCCTAAATGAAGCCTGCGAAACGCAGACACTAGGAGCCATATCCAATAATGCTACAATAGCTGTCATACTGAAGCCTGGGAGAGATCCCTTACTGTGTGGCAGCTATCGACCCATCTCTCTCCTAAACGGGGATATCAAAATCCTTGCAAGTGTCCTGGCAAACAGGCTACGTAAAGTAATCCCATCCTTAAAACACTATTCACAGGTGGGGTTCGTGCCGGGCCGCACCTCTAGGAACCACCTACGTACCCTATGCCACACCTTATGGACTACCAGGGACTCACCGGAGATGGCGCTGGCCCTGTCCTTAGATGCCGAAAAGGCGTTTGACCGCATAGAATGGCCCTACCTATTTGCGGCCCTAAAGAGATTTGGTTTGGGTGGCAAATTTATCTCAATGGTGCGACTGCTCTACGACCTGCCCGCAGCCAGAGTCAACTGTGGGGGCTTCCTCTCGGATCCTTTTCCTATCCGGAGGGGCACCCGACAGGGATGCCCTCTCTCGCCTCTCTTGTTCTTGCTGGCAATGGAGCCCTTGGCTGCAGCCATTCGGTCCTCCTCCTCCATAACCGGCCTTCCATTACTCGAAGGTCCCTCTAAAATATACTTATACGCTGACGACATCCTCTTAACACTCACGGACTTAGAAAGATCCATACTGGCCTTGCTAGAGGTAATCGAGGACTTTGCAGCCCTCTCGGGATACAGCATTAATTGGGACAAAAGCGAGGCACTCCCATTATCGCGATTGACCACAAAGGCAGCACTCCTAGGCTATCCATTTCGCTGGACGCCGAAACGCCTTAAATACCTGGGAGTGCTTGGCAATCCAGGGCTGACACACATGGTGGCGGACAATATTGACCCCCTCATTACGCGGACGAAACTTGACTTTGCAAAATGGACCCAGTTGAGCCTCTCCATGTGGGGCCGAGTGCAAGCGGTTAGAATGGTAACGGTGCCCCGCTTCACCTATATCCTGGGTCTTCTTCCCCTACAAGTGCCCCTCTCCACACTACGAGGCATTGATGCACTAATCAGATCATTTGTGTGGGGCACCATGCGACCACGGCTCTCACCTGCTAAACTTCTAGCCCGACACTCATACGGGGGCATGGGACTCCCATTGGTGGAGCACTACTCTCTAGCCCTCCAAATGTCCCAACTGTCCTATACACTATCGGACATACCAGACCCTCCCTTGTGGATAGTAGTGGAAAGACGACTTCTGTCTGCGAACGAAGGACTCGGAGGACCCTACCGGGAAGACTTCCCATCCACCAACTCGGCGAACCCTATCTTGAAGGGGACCAGGGCGGCCTGGCGAAGGGCCCACCGACTGGTTGGGGTCCACCCCCTTATACACGCTCAAGCACCCTTATGGCTCAACAGCGGACTCCGAATAGGTGGCGAGGTACTCAATTGGCCACAGTGGAGGCAGGCAGGTATCCTCCCCCTCTTTCAGGTCCTGGAATATGACGTGCTCAAACCCTTCCCCAAGCTAAGGGAGGAGTTCGGCCTCCACCCAAACCAGGAATGGAGATATTTACAACTTAAGTATTGCATCTCCCGGGGAAATATAACTTCCCTCCGGGGGCCCCTGCCCTCGCCTATAGTGGCTTACTTACAGCAATGGGGGCAATGCAAAGGAGTAATGTCGGGTCTTTACGATCTAATTATTCGACGACTCTAATCCCAGCCTCTCTCGCACAAACTGCGTCTACAGTGGCAAACCCGACTGCAACAGGACCTAGATACAGAGGACTGGGAAGCCATTCTAGAGGCACTAGACAGAGGCACCTGGGAGGCACGCCTGAAATTCTGCTTTTTTAAAGTCTTACACGACTGGTATTGGTCCCCAGTGAAATTGCATAGGACAGGACTCCACCCACACGCGAACTGCTGCCGATGCCCAGAGACATCTTGTGACTTAAAACATATCCTGATAGACTGTCCAACAGTCCGACCACTTTGGGAGGCTGTGAGCTCCACTCTGGCCGAATCAATGTCACTTCCGTCACCACTCACCCCGCCCTCATACTTTTACAAGATACGACCTCCCTACCGGATCGCTCCAGACCACTTAAAAGACTGTTACATACAGCATTTGTGAGAAAGTAGCCTCTTTCTAGCCTTGTTACCCCCACTTTTGGCCTGTTTGTGAGTGTATGTCAGGGTGTTTTCACTGTCTCACTGGGATCCTGCTAGCCAGGGCCCAGTGCTCATAGTGAAAACCCTATGTTTTCAGAATGTTTGTTATGTGTCACTGGGACCCTGCTAGCCAGGACCCCAGTGCTCATAAGTTTGTTGCCTATATGTATGTGTTCCCTGTGTGATGTCTAACTGTCTAACTGAGGCTCTGCTAACCAGAACCTCAGTGGTTATGCTCTCTCATTTCTTTCCAAATTGTCACTAACAGGCTAGTAACCAATTTCACCAATTTACATTGGCATACTGGAACACCCTTATAATTCCCTAGTATATGGTACTGAGGTACCCAGGGTATTGGGGTTCCAGGAGATCCCTATGGGCTACAGCATTTCTTTTGCCACCCATAGGGAGCTCTGACAATTCTTACACAGGCCTGCCACTGCAGCCTGAGTGAAATAACGTCCACGTTATTTCACAGCCATTTACCACTGCAATTAAGTAACTTATAAGTCACCTATATGTCTAACCTTTACCTGGTAAAGGTTAGGTGCAAAGTTACTTAGTGTGTGGGCAACCTGGCCCTAGCCAAGGTGCCCCCACATTGTTCAGGGCAAATTCCCCGGACTTTGTGAGTACGGGGACACCATTACACGCGTGCACTGCACATAGGTCAATACCTATGTGTAGCTTCACAATGGTAACTCCGAATATGGCCATGTAACATGTCTATGATCATGGAATTGCCCCCTCTATGCCATCCTGGCATTGTTGGCACAATCCCATGATCCCACGGGTCTGTAGCACAGACCCGGGTACTGCCAAACTGCCTTTTCAGGGGTTTCACTGCAGCTGTTGCTGCTGCCAACCCCTCAGACAGGTTTCAGCCCTCCTGGGGTCCAGCCAGGCTTGGCCCAGGATGGCAGAACAAAGGACTTCCTCAGAGAGAGGGTGTTACACCGTCTCCCTTTGGAAAAAGGTGTTAAGGCAGGGGAGGAGTAGCCTCCCCCAGCCTCTGGAAATGCTTTTATGGGCACAGATGGTGCCCATTTCTGCATAAGCCAGTCTACACCGGTTCAGGGACCCCTCAGCCCTGCTCTGGCGCGAAACTGGACAAAGGAAAGGGGAGTGACCACTCCCCTGACCTGCACCACCCCTGGGAGGTGCCCAGAGCTCCTCCAGTGTGCTCCAGACCTCTGCCATCTTGGAAACAGAGGTGCTGCTGGCACACTGGACTGCTCTGAGTGGACAGGGCCAGCAGGTGACAACAGAGACTCCTTCTGATAGGCTCCTTCAGGTGTTGCTAGCCTATCTTCTCTCCTAAGTAGCCAAACCCTCTTTTCTGGCTATTTAGGGTCTCTGCTTTGGGGAATTCCTTAGATAACGAATGCAAGAGCTCATCAGAGTTCCTCTGCATCTCTCTCTTCACCTTCTGCCAAGGAATCGACTGCTGACCGCGCTGGAAGCCTGCAAAACTGCAACAAAGTAGCGAAGACGACTACTGCAACTCTGTAATGCTGATCCTGCCGCCTTCTCGACTGCTTTCCTGGTGGTGCATGCTGTGGGGGTAGTCTGCCTCCTCTCTGCACTAGAAGCTCCGAAGAAATCTCCCGTGGGTCGATGGAATCGTCCCCCTGCAACCGCAGGCACCAAAGAACTGCATCAGCAGTCCTCTGGGTCTCCTCTAAACACAACGAGTGAGGTCCCATGAATCCAGCAACTCTGTCCAAGTGACTCCCACAGTCCAGTGACTCTTCAGTCCAAGATTGGTGGAGGTAAGTCCTTGCCTCCCCACACCAGACTGCATTGCTGGGAACCACGTGTTTAGCAGCTACTCCGGCTCCTGTGCACTTTCCGAGGGAATCCTTTGTGCACAGCCAAGCCTGTATACACGGCACTCTAACCTGCATTGCACGACCTCCTGAGTTGTCCTCCGGCGGCGTATGACTCCTTTGTGCAACTTCGGGTGAGCACTGTTTCACTCCAATTCGTAGTGCCTGTTCTGGCACTTCTGCGGGTGCTGCCTGCTTCTGAGAGGGCTCCTTGTCTTGCTGGGCGCTCCCTCTGTCCCCTGACGCAATTGGTGACATCCTGGTCCCTCCTGAGCCACAGCAGCACCCAAAAACCCCAACTGCAAGCTTTGCAGCTAGCAAGGCTTGTTTACAGTCTTTCCACAGGAAAACACTTCTGCACAACTCTCCGTGGCGCGGGACATCTATCCTCCAAAGGGGAAGTTTCTAGCCCTTGTCGTTCTTGCAGAATCCTCAGCTTCTACTGTCCAGTAGCAGCATCTTTTCACCCACAGCTGGCATTTCCTGGGCATCTGCCCACTCTCGACTTGATCGTGACTTTTGGACTTGGTCCCCTTATTCCACAGGTACCCTCGTCGGGAAATCCATCGTTGTTGCATTGCTGGTTTTGGTCTTTCCTGCAGAATTTCCCTCTCACGACTTCTGTGCTCTTTGGGGAACTTTAGTGCACTTTGCACTCACTTTGCAGGGTCTTGGGGTGGGCTATTTTTCTAACCCTCACTGTTTTCTTACAGTCCCAGCGACCCTCTACAAGGTCACATAGGTTAGGGGTCCATTCGTGGTTCGCATTCCACTTCTGGAGTATATGGTTTGTGTTGCCCCTATCCCTATGTGACCCCATTGCATCCTATTGTAACTATACATTGTTTGCACTGTTTTCTAATACTATACTGCATATTTTTGGTATTGTGTAGCTATATCTTGTGTATATTTGCTATCCTCATACTGAGGGTACTCACTGAGATACTTTTGGCATATTGTCATAGAAATAAAGTACCTTTATTTTTAGTATATCTGTGTATTGTGTTTTCTTATGATATTGTGCATATGACTCTAGTGGTACTGTAGAAGCTTCACTCGTCTCCTAGTTCAGCCTAAGCTGCTCTGCTAAGCTACCATTATCTATCAGCCTAAGCTGCTAGACACCCTATACACTAATTAGGGATACCTGGGCCTGGTGCAAGGTGTAAGTACCCCTTGGTACTCACTACAAGCCAGTCCAGCCTCCTACAGCATTAGCCACTGCAAAAGTTTGCATACTCCGCCACTGGAGGTCAGAGACCCCTCCAACCCCGGAGGAGTGGATCACAGCCATGACCCGCACTGCCGCACACAAAAGAATAATCTATAACTTACAAGATCAAGCTTAAATATTCACGCAGGTATGGGCCCCCTTCCTTACAAGGGGACGATAGCACCCCACCCAGAACCACTGCTTCCTCCCTCTCCCCCCCTACCCTTCCCCTCACTCACCCTTCCCCTTTCCCCCCTTCCCTACCCTTGCTCTTGTATTTCTCTCTTCCCTTACTCCCTTTCCCCCTCTCTCTCCCTTTCTTTCTCTCTTCCTTTTTTCTTCTATTCCTTTCCTTTTTTTCTCCCTCTTTTCTCTTTTCTCTTTTCTCTTGTTCCCTTTTCTTTTTTCTCTTTTCCCTCCTTCTCTCACCCTTTCCTTCCTTTTCTTCTGTATCCCCTCCTAAATTCACTAGAGACTACGGGCCATATTTATACTTTTCAACGCACAACTGCGCCAACGCAGTTGTGCGTCGAAAAATCTAACGCCGGCTAACGCCATTCTGAAGCGCCATGCGGGCGCCGTATTTATTCAATGACGTTAGCCGGCGGCGTTGCCTGGTGTGCGTCAAAAAAAATGACGTACACCAGGCAGCGCCGGCGTAGGGGAATATGGAGCTTGGGCGCCAAAAAATGGGGCAAGTCAGGCTTTGGCAAAATGATCGCCTCAACCCGATTTGCGCCATTTTTTTCTACTCCCAACCCCCATTGAAATGACTTCTGTCTCCTGGGCATGGTCATTGGGCATAGTTGCATGTAGGGGGGCACAAATCAGGCCCCCCTATGCCACAAAAAAAAAATAATACTTACCTGATGTTCCCTGGGATGGGTCCCTCCATCCTTAGGCGTCCTCCTGGGGTGGGCAAGGGTGACAGGGGGGTCCCTGGGGGCATGGAAGGGCACCTCTGGGCTCCTTCCGAGCCCACAGGTCCCTTAACGCCTGCCCTGACCAGGCGCTAAAAAACGACGCAAAAGCGGCTGGATGTCATTTTTTTTTTACCCGCCCACTCCCGGGAGTGTAAATACGGCGCACATGCCTCGGAGTCACTTTTTTAGATGGGAACGCCTACCTTGCATATCATTAACGCAAAGTAGGTGTCCACGCTAAAAAATGACGCAAACTCCATGGACTTTGGCGCTAGACGCGTCTAACGCCAAAGTATAAATATGGAGTTAGTTTTGCTTTGGAATTGCGTAAAAAAAAACTACGCAATTCCGGCGCAAACAGAGTATAAATATGCCCCTACATACCGTCCTTCAGCAATACCCTAAGAAGACCTTCGCCACAGACCCTTATCTTCGCGTTGTGAGAAAGACACCTAGTTTCAGCCTGAATTGGCCACAGTGTAGACAAGAGCTGCAAGCCCCACTACTCGTGCTGCAACACCCTCTTCCCCTTGGTAACCTACAACCTTGGGACACATTAATACAGTGTTCTTCCCAAGATGAAAAACCCTGGCCGAAAGCTCACCAGGCAACCTCTCTCTGACCTGGTCCCAATTCAGACACCGATGCAGCAAGAACCTTACTTTGTGCCCTCAGGGACTCAGGTGATCCCGTGCCCAAAAGCCTTGCTGCTCGACCAGCTAACTTAGCTGATCTCCTCTCCTACTCTTTCTCATCTATTACCTGGGCGATCAATGACACGTTTACCCGTCTTCCTGTTTGAACAGTTATAACCCACCCTTTACCCTTATCTCCATTTCTCCTAACCCCCATTTTCCTACTATAAGTTAGAATCGAACAGTGCCTCAGGTTTCTAGAAGTACGAATGACAATATTTTCGTGTCTTACACGTTTCTCGATTTTTCTAATTTTCTAATATTTTTGATGTGTAACTATTTCTAAATGCCGGGACCTCGATCCCAACTGACCTTGTACCACACTGTATTATTACCAATATATATATATTTTTTTTTTAAAGAGAACCCAGTAGCACTAGTCCATGCCAAATGGGCACTTATAACCAAGGTCCTGTGCTTCGTAACATGCCAGTCTTGCAACATCTGCTCACAAGCACTGTTCTCCAGCCCATTGTTTACCTTGACACTATGCTCTGTGATTGTCTCTCACTACCTCATTGGCAATTCTTGTTCCTCTGCACTGTATGACACTTCACCCCAGCATGTCCAATAACATGTCCTTTTGCACTTGTGTAGTATCACAATAGAAGGCATCACACTAATGGACTCACAATCCTGGACTATGTAAATATTGCACTACAGCACTTTAAAATAAATAGCTCTTACACAACCACTTTGTCTCTGTATAATGTGACACATCAACCATGAGGGAGATTAGTGATGTTTGCCTCATGTCAATGCCCATAGAATGTCAATACAACTGTCTTGAAAGATTGTGGGCTGATACCTATGCACTGGGGTCTGGATTGTACCATCATCTGCCCTTCCTGAGGGTTAATTCTGAAGTAAATAGACGCATTACAGTATAATTCTGTGTTGGACAGAAAAAGTCTGCTTCAAGGGATCAATGTCTTCAAATTTTTCTTCCTGACAATCTTTAGGTATGTGACATTTGACTCTAAAATTTCATCACACACACACACCATACAGCAGGAATGGATGTGTGCGAGTGTACGGACAAATAAGTAACCTGGCAGTACAATGTAAGAAATAATAGGTGTGAGTCATGTATACTATACTAAATAAGATTACCCCATTACTCACCTTATCAGGGTTCACATGAACATTTGGTTGCAGGCAGCAGTACCACAGTGTCCTCAATACACAATCTTGCCTCAAAGTATGACAGATTTAAAACATGCATCCAAACTTAACAACACATTGGGAACCATAGGAGCCTTTAGTGGTGGGTGCAATAGATGGCAGACGCATAGAGAAGTAGCTTTGGTGGTGCCGCCAATGTGACAGCTCAATTGGGATTTGGATGCAGGATGGCACACAAATGCAAATACTAAATTGACACTGTACACCCATGCCAAGGCCCTGATCCCCAAGCATACGACACATACTGTAAAGGAGTACCTAAGTATTTATTTAACTGTAAAAATAGGATGTTAAAACTAGGGGAAACACCTTAACTAACCTAACCTATCATAACTACACATTACCCACAACTGGCCATAACTACCCTAAGCTAAACTTGCTTATCACATTTAACTAAACACTCTAAACATCAACCTCCCTTATATGGAGGACAACATATACTAACCTAAACACATACTATCTTATCCTAAACAATTATATATATATTTTTATTTTATTCTTTAATACACAAGAACCCCAACATCATCCACCACCCACCCACCCACAAAATATTCACATGTAAAAATATCATACCCGCCATCCCCCAACTCACTTATACTAACTAAACTAACAGCCTATTCTAACCTAACACTAATCCCCCTAAACCTACTAAATATGAGAACCAGGAAAGAGGAGGGAGGGGAGGGAATCATGTGTGAGGGTCACAATGTCACAAGTTTGCCCTCCGCAGGGTCTTCTTTATCCCAAACAATCTCCTGTTGATGTGGGACACCTCCTGCTGCAGCCTGTCAAGTCTGCGCAACATCCGTTGCATATCACGTTGCATGTTACGAAATTCTACATTGTCAATAACTGCAGCAGGGGTGGTCTGTGTGGCAGTTGTGGAGGGTTGTGCAGTTTCCGGTGCCATGCTTGGAGGGGGAGGTGCAGGGGTTGCTGTCATTGGTCCAGGAGCAGAGGATGTTTACGGACCTGCAGTGGTGGCTGTCATCCTTGGTGCCACCTGGGTTGGAGTGGCGGTGCTGGTGGTGGCGGCTGTTGTGGACAGGGATGGCCTCTTTGAGCAAATGCCCTCCACACCCCTGTGGCTCTCTCATGGCGATAACGCTGTGCCATGTGGCGGAACCCAGACTCAACATCCAGAATGTGGCGGTAATGCATCGCCCTCCTCTGGAACTCGCTGATTTGATTGGTATCCAAATTGGCTGCTGTTAAAAAAGAGAAAGCCAACCATTGGTTACATCATTGTGTGATACAGCTACTGATGATATTAAAAAAATACATCATTATTTTCTTAAACAGGCCAAATCACAGTAAAGATCACAGATTCTCCCTGAGGAAGTACATTCCAACGTAGCCTATACATGTCCTATCTAACACCACAGCAAGGCTCAAAAAGCTGTGTACCTACTTAAATGATCTAAGCATCATTGTTCTGCCCCTAGTCACATAACAAATGCTCCAAGTCCTCCACATGTGACAGGCCAACTAATGACTATCTTCTGGATGACAATCAAGGGCCACAAGATCTGTGATTTGTAAATGGAATTGCCATGATGGTATGCAGTTGCTAATCATGAGTGGGTATCGTAGGTTGGAACAAATTAATTTCAGATTTACATGTTTGTGTACTACACCTGGATCCTCACACCTAGGTACACATATTTCATAACCCTAAGCCTGTGCCCAAGGGGGGATGGGCAAGCAACACATACTTTCAAACATCAAAGACAGCCAGGAAGCTTTGGACAGCTGTCCATGGGTTTAGTCGGTCCACCACAGGTAAGGAGGGTGTCCAACTAGGATAGACACACACATTGTACAATCCCATCCACATTTATGTTCCTAATTGCGTACAATTGTCAACATCATTTAATACCACCAATAGCTGTCCTACAACAAGCACATACATACAAGCACCCATCTGGGCATGAGCTGCATGCACACCTATGACATTGTACTCAGGTGTCACATAAAAGTAGCACAACATGTGGAGCTAGATGCTGCTAGGAATTCAAACATACAGTCTATCATGTTCATTAGTGAACAGGGAAGCTAAAGTCTGTGGGTAATACTTTGTCATCCCTACTCTGTGTGAATCCGCATATGACTTGCTGAATAATTCATGAAAATGGCTCTCTCCAAATATTTAATTACATGAAATGTAACAACAACTGTCATACTATTCACATGGCCATGCCTACAGGGCTGCACTACAATCCCAAAATATGACTCTAGTCCACTGATTGTCCAACTCAAATATGGAAAAACAAGTCAAACTCCAGTCAAGTCACATATCAGATCATGTGTCAGCACATCATACCTTGCTATGTGTGCAACACACAGGAGTCAATCACACAACAGCTGCAAAAACAACACTGAACTGAAATATCAACAATTACTGGATATGTCTGGGTTCGCAAATCAAGCCTCTTCTCCAACTGTGAAGGGGGCAGGTCCACCTGTAAAGCATGAAAGGATGAAATGTGCTCAATATCTGTGTACTGTACAACCCTTTGAAGAAAAAATACTGTGTGTGACATTAAATCTGAAAGTCCAGCCCCTCAGGCATGATGACACTCCAACATACATACCACTGCAAACATGTATAGACCCTGTCACTCCAGTGTGTGATGCACACACATATGCACACATGCAGTGGCCCTAACTATCATGGGGTGACAAACATGATTCATCATTTGGTTGGAGATTCATTTGTAGAGTGTACTCTATTTCTTCATTTGTTGTTATGAGAGACACGCAAAGCCACATTGCTGGTGCACTGCAATACCAGTCACTCAGGTATTGTGGCTTGTGCATCAAGGGACAATCAGTTACTGTGTGATGCTCATGTGGGTTGAGTTTAGCTCATGAATTTTTATGCTTTCAATGGTCCCTTACCTGTGGGCCTGTGTTGTGTGTAGGTTTTATATGCTACATTTACAGTGTACCCTGAGCCACATATGCCCCCTATGACACCATAATGGCAGGGATCCTGTGCGTTACTTGATGACAATCTGACTCTAATCATGGATTGCCCATTTATCTAAATTAATACAACAAAGAATTATATGCTGACAGTGTATATTTCAATGACAGAATGCATGGGCACAGGTGTAGTCATTGCACCTGAAATGTGTCACTCATTGCCATGTGTACCCATATCGGGTATTGGAATTCACAGTTAGCCACATTCATCATCTTTCATTAGCCAAGTTGGGAGATCAGCGGGTATACAGCAAACTGACACTGTCCCATTATTGAAACATGGTTCAGCAAATGTCCTACTGTGGCAATCATGATGATGTAGGTTTGAATTTGTATGCACCTTGGGAATGGCAGCAGTCACAGGAATGCTGGTCTTCTGATCTTAGCATACACCCATATCTGTGATAGCCTTCATACTGGGAAATTAGCTATTGTACATAAGCTGCACTACATCAGCAGGGAAGTACCAACCGTAAAGTAGCAAAGTATATGTAGACTTTATATGTATGATGGAATTGGTCAGGGGTCCCTTGCACAACATCATGCAAGTAATACATTGTGACCATGCATTCACCAACTTCAGGTGTCCCATGATGACCCAGTAACTTGTGAGAAGTGCATGGCTATAGAGTACCACAGATGGCAAATGCATCAGTTCTGTTCCAGCTATTGTGCCCGAGGTAATTTCAAACACACAGGAACAATGAACAGAGGGCCAGGGATATTTTTTATTCCTCAAAACAAGTCAAACTATCAGCCTAAGATATTACCTGAGGTTAGGAAGAACTTTGTGCGTATGGCCCGGAATACAGTTCAGACATGTATTTCAAATAATTGGGAACCACATTAATTCTTTGCTTTAGCTTGTGAAATACATCTCTTTCCTGGTACACTCACAGACCATGGATAAAACATGTGTTTGAGCTGCATTTCCATCATTTATTGACGTGAAAGCAGCACTAATTTACATGATCAAGTTGTGTTGTATTTTGTACGTTTGTGAAGCTGTTGCGTCAACAAATGATGGTAATGTGTAGCAAGTATTGTATAACTCAGAGCCACTGTATGTTTAACTTGCATTCCACATGTCCAAATACATTGCCTGCAGCATATCAACAAATCTGCTTCTGTCACTACAGAGCATTTATATGTGCACATTACTCTGAATTGTACTCACCAACAGGGCCACCAATGTCAACACCCAGGTGGTCCAACAGGTCTTGCTCTCTGGCAACAAGGTCAGCACAGCGATGCTTGAGTTGGTGGTCATTGTGCGGTGTGTTGAAAATTCTCTGCAGATGGTACAGCACCTTGGACCACCTGAGCCTCATCACCTCCGTGTGATAACCCTGTATCACCCTGCCACCTACCTCAATCATCAGGGGGAGGAAGTGGCACACCAGCCAAATGAATGCCCCCAGCTCCTCCTTACCCATTATCCGCAGATGTGGCCTACCCAACAAGACCAAAATAATAGTAATAGGAAAGGGTACAGCGTAAAATACAGGGAAAGGAGAGAGGAAAATGAATGTAAAGTAACCCACAAACAGCCCAACTATCCCCAAACTAACAATACCCACTACACACTCCCAACAGTACAAAGACAAGATTAGACACCAAATATGACCAAAACACACTTACAATGAACAACTGAGGCAATTACAAATAAAACAGATGACAAATAGGATGGCACACAGGAGGCAAAAGCACAATTTAGACAGACAATACTCTCAGCACAGTCTAGAAACATCACAGACTGCAAAGTGAAAGTGAAAGTACGCCCACTTTACCATTTCTGTAAACAGGATATCCTATTACATCATTTCCTGCCACAAATGCAGTGCGTTTTTATTATGATGCGTCAAACTTTTATGACTCTTACGGGCTGTGCCTCAAAAAATGTTGACGCAAATGCTTACAAATTCCCCTGCATTCATAGTTCCTAATATTTTTCATTGGTAACCAATTTCATGGGGTACAGTGTAGGAATTACCGCTCTGGGGCAATGGATGTATAATGGCTGTGAGCGTCATTTTTCAATGCATATGCAGTGAATTTTGACGCATATGCATCTTTTTTTACGTGTTTGTGTCAAAACATATGTCTTTTACTGTGTTTGTGTCATTTCTCTCATTTTTAACGTACATGAAAGCTGTAACTGTACAGAGATAGGCTGTTTGCACCTGCATTGTGTGTGCCAGTGTTTGGGCACACGTGGCAGACCACACTACTGTGGACCATAATACTCATGTTGTTGTACCGGATGAGCACTCTTCACTGATGCAATAGATACCCAAACCTTTTGAATAAAAATGAGTATTACCCAGTTTGAGCAGGTTGTGTGTCAATACAGGATAGCAAGGCTACACAAATTAATACATTGACTCATTGCTTGTGTGTTAATGTCTGTGAATTGACTATTTCAATAGTTGTTGGGCCTCTGTGTGAACGCCGCAAGACGTGCTTTCATTAATGTGCTTGTATGCATGTGTTGTAAATGTGGATAACCATCAGATGCTATTCAGTGTAGAAATGAGTCAGGATATGTGTTTGTCATACACATATCATCTAATGATGTGTGAACTGCACTGACCTTTGGGACAATACATCTCCTATGACAAACTATGCACAGGATAGATAGAGGACGGTTGATAATGGCAATGAGTAAGCCATCACATGTACAGGAATGTTGGATACCACATCCTGGTCATTTGTTTGTATACTACCCATGACTCAGTCATTTGAAAATGCTATGTAGGTACAGTGTGTGTAACACAGAGTCGCCAAAAGAATCCAAAAATGTAATGCCACTTCACAGTTTGAGTCATATATATGCAACATCACAAAACAAAATGAAATGCTGGATGGAGTGCTGAAACTTTTCAAACAAACACCCCCAATCACAGATCTGGGTTTAATCCATCGTTATTTTGCAAACCACGTCACCTTAGTTTAGACCCAGCCATTTGCAAATCAGTCTTGACCCTGCTCCCCAAAGGGACAGTCCAGCCCGAACTACTAAGCCAGGTCCTCCCTGGACAGGAAACAAGCATCCTAGGACCGGTTTCAGAATATCACCCTTCATCAGCCAGGCTAGCTTGAATCCAATGGTGCAGCGAGCAAGGGACCCACGTCTGGGCATACCCCTGCTACTTAGGGCGCACAAAGCAACATCACAAAACAAAATAAAATGATGGACGGAGTATTGAAACTTTTCAAACACCCACCCCCAGTCACAGATCTGGGTTTAATCCATTGTTAATTTGCTAGCCATGTCACCCCAGTTTAGACCCAGCCATATGCAAATCAGTCTTGACCCTTTTCCCCTTAGGAACAGTCCAGCCCAAACTGCTAGGCCTGTTCTTTCCTGGACAGGAAAAAAGCTTCCTAGGACCCGTTTCAGTGACTGGGGGTGAGTGTTTGCATTGTTCAGCACTCCGTCCATCATCCTTTTGTTTTGCGAAAGTTGAACCTAAGGGGGAAGGGTATGCCCAGACGTGGGTCCCGTGCTCACTGTGCCACTGGATTCAAGCTAGCCTGGCTGATGAAGGGGGATACCCTGAAACCGGTCCCAGGATGCTTGTTTTTGGTCCAGGGAAGACCTGGCTTGGCTGTTTGGGCTGGACTGTTCCCATGAGGAGCAGGGTCAAGACTAATTTGCATATGGCTGGGTCCAAACTGGGGTGGCATGGTGAGCAAAAGAATGATGAATTAAACCCAAATCTGTGACTGAGGGTGAGTGTTTGCATTGTTAAGCACTCCGTCCATCATCCTTTTGTGTTGCTCAAGTTGCGCTAAGTGGGAAGGGTATGCCCAGACGTGGGTCCTGTGCTCACTGTGCTGCTAGATTCAAGCTAGTCTGGCTGATGAAGGGCGATACCCTAAAGCATGTCCCAGAATGCTTCCTTCCAGTCCAGGGAAGACTTGGTTTGGCAGTTCTGGATGTGTTCCCATGAGGAACAGGGTAAAGACTGATTTGCATATGGCTGTGCCCAAACTGGGGTGGCATGGTGAGCAAAAGAATAATGGATTAAAGCCAGGTCTGTTACTTGGGGTGAGTGTTTGCATTGTTCAGCACTCCATCCATCATCCTTTTGTGTTGCTAAAGTTGCCTTAAGTGGGAAGGGAATGACAAGATGTGGGTCCAGTGTTCACTGTGCCACTGGCTTAAAGTTAACCTGGCTGATGAAGGGTGATACCTTGAAACTGGTCCCAGGATGCTTGATTCCGGTGCAGGGAGGACTTGGCTTAGCATTTCAGTCCGGACTGTTCCCATGAGGAACAGGGTCAAGACTGGTTTGCATATGGCTGGGTCCAAACTGGGATGGCAGGGTGAGCAAAAGAATGATGGATTAAACCCAGATCTGTGACTGGGGGTGAGTGTTTGCATTGTTCAGCACTCCATCCATCATCCTTTTGTGTTGCTAAAGTTGCGCTAAGTGGAAGGGTATGCCCAGATGTGGGTTCCGTGCTCCCTGTGCCACTGGATTCAAGCTAGCCTGGCTGATGAAGGGTGATACCTTGAAACTGGTCCCAGGATGCTTGATTCCGGTGCAGGGAGGACCTGGCTTAGCATTTCGGTCTGGACTGTTCCCATGAGGAACAGGGTCAAGACTGGTTTGCATATGCCTGGGTCCAAACTGGGATGGCATAGTGAGCAAAAGAACCATGGATTAAACCCAGATCTGTGACTGGGGGTGAGTGTTTGCACTGTTCAGCACTCCATCCATCATCCTTTTGTGTTGCTAAAGTTGCCCTAATTGGGAAGGGTATGCCAAGACGTGGGTCCCGTGCTCACTGTGCCACTGCATTCAAGCTAACCTGGCTGATGATGGGTGATACCCTGAAACTGGTCCGACAATGCTTGATTCTGGTCCAGGGAGGACCTGGCTTGGCAGTCCGGGGTAGACTGTTCCCATGAGGAACAGGGTCAAGACAGATTTGCATATGGCTGGGTCCAAACTGGGGTGGTATAGTGAGCAAAAGAACGATGGATTAAAACCAGATCTGTGACGGGGTGAGTGTTTGTATTGTTCAGCACTCTATCCATTCACTTTTTGTGTTGTTTGAGTCATAAATATGACCTATGTTTCTCGTGTGGCAGTGGAGGACCAGCAGACCAAGCTGCATGTGTTCACATATTTTCACTGATTAATTGCACAACGGTGTCCAGCTCAAGTGTGTGGCCATGTGTACCCTGTGTCATTATTGTTCTCAGTGTAGTTACTGTTACGTGCATGTCTACTCATAAGTCTGTGGAGCCATTCCCTGCATTAACACAGTATCCTTCAAATCAGAATTGACCGAAAGCCAAAGAGGAATCAACAACACACATGGGGGTAGTCCAGCTATGGCACTGCAGAAGGTTTATGAGGCTGACAACAGGGCAACCTTAGTGTGCTCACAAACGTAATGGATCAGCAAATAGAACCCAGCAGCTTTCATCACAACATTTGTACACGGGGTGGCGTCTAAAATTTCCATGCAACAGGGAACATCAGTGCCGCTGTGCTGATTAATCTCACAGCTAGTCACCACGCAAACCCATCATTGGGTTGCAGCCAATGTGTATCTGTGTGTGGACCGTCAGGGCACAAACATGTTTTGTCCTTTCATGCACATTAGCAAATGTTGTTTGTTGTGCTGGAGGCACCATACCCAATTCATGCATACAGCCATAGTATACTGTCACTGTTTGTCACTCATGCATACATGAAACACAGGCAAGGGATAGGGCCGGGATTAGGCTATTTGAGTACATGTCCCAGTCCATGCAGACAGATGAACTAGGACTATGGCATGCCATACTAAAGAGGGAAGCATACTGGAGTCAGAATGTGAGTCTGGGTGTGTGTAGATGAAGGAGTATCAGCGTACAAATACTCCAGTTACAGGGTGTGATGCTATTAATTGTGTTTGACCAATGAATTTGTGTTTCTCCACGGCCCATATTAGTTGCTCAGTGTTCACCAGTAGCACATTATGGGGGTCATTACGACCTCAGCGGTCTTTTTGCCAGACCGCCGAGGGACCGCCGTGCGGAAGACCGCCTGTGCAGGTGGTTTGCCGCTCGGCGTATTAGGACTGTTGGCTGCTCTCCGTCGTTAGTCAGACGGAGAGCCGCCAACAGCCATACTTGCGGGCAGCGGGGAAGTGGAGGTTGCCCCACCTCCACCGCCACGCCAACAGAACACCGCCTAGCGAATCACGTCCTGTGATTCGCCGTGGTGGTGTTCTGTTGGCGGTGTGGTGTTGGGGGAGCTGCGCCCATGGCCCCCGTCCCCGCCCGGAGGATCGACGTACCAGGTAAGTCGATCGTCCATTAGGGGAGGGGGGTGGGGGGGTGTTGTGTGCGTGCATTGGGGTGTGCGTGTGTGTATGTAGAGGGGGTGTGTGAGTGCGTGTATGCTTGCGGGGGTGTTGTGTGTATGGGAATGAGTGTGTGTATGGCAGTGGGTATGTCTGTATGGATGTGTGCCTGTATGTTTGAATGTGGGTGTGCGTGTCTGACTGTGTGTGTGGATGTAGGCATGTATGTCGGCGTGTGTGTGTTGGTGGTGCCTGCATGCGTGTCGGGTGTGTGTGAGTAATGTTATGTTGGGGGTCGGGGTGGGGAGGGGGCCCTGCCACCTTTGGGGGATGGCAGGGGTGGTGGGGGGTGTAGGGGAGGGAGTCGTGGTGGGGGTGGGGGTGGGGGAGACCCCTATCAGTGCCAGGGAAGGAATTCCCTGGCACGGATAGTGCTTACCGCCATGGATTTCATGGCAGTTCAAACCGCTGGAAATCCACGGCGGTAAGCTGGGTCCAAATACCGCCGGCGGTATACTGACTTCCACCGGGCTGGAGACCCAGGTCTCCAGCCCGGCGGGCCGGACAGAGAGCCGGCGGTTGACCGCCATGGTCATAATACACCAAGGTAAGACCGCCAGCCTGTTGGCGGTCTTACCGCCGGTTCTCCGCCATCCGCCAGGGTTGTAATGACCCCCCATATGTTTTTTTTTCAGTTTAGCTGCCTATTGGCTTTGACATGGCATTAGCCATTACATTCTGTATTCAGTTTAGCTGCCTATTGGCTTTGACATGGCATTAGCCATTACATTCTGTATTCAGTTTAGCTGCCTATTGGTTTTGACATGACATTAGACATTACATTTGATATTTAGGTTAGCTGCCTATTGGCTTTAACGTGGGGTTAGACATTGCAGTTGAGACATTGCAGATGAGCTGTGTTTTTCCAAGCTGTGTTTTTCCACAAGATGGACCAAGCTGTTTTCTTCACACCATACCTTAGCTGATGAGAGCACGTAGAGTTTGTGTTTTCCTCGCAATCCAGTCTGAGAACGATGAGCTCAGGAGAATTAGCCTCTCTCCAAGGTTCTTTGGCTCTCACACTGAGTTTGCTTTTAAGGATGACTCTGGACTACAGTGAGTTAGATTTGAATCTGCTTGACTTCAGACGGGAACTAGACGTCAGTTGCCCGTCTCACGTTTGGGTAGAGAATCTCTTTCTCGCAGTTGACCGCAGTCATCAGAAAGATAAAGCTGAGTATAGGCCCTACTTGCCCATACGGTGATGAATTTTGACTTTTATGCTTTTCTTTGAAGTTATGCTATAATTGTCTTCACCTAAGTTTGCTGTGTACATTGCAACTGAGAAGTACTTTTATATATTTTGTTTTCATTGCTGCGACCACTTTTGAACATGTGCTTCCAATCTACTAATTTCGTCTCTCAGGAACTTGTGGGTGGGGAATTAACAACAATAAATGTCTTCTTTAAACTCAGCAGTGCATTCCAGAGAGGTTCGGCAAGCTTGGATATGAGATAAGAGGGAAAGCTGAACTTTATGGCATAGTCCGCAGTTTTGGGAGTGAAATTGGGGATTTCTTAGTGCACAATTTAAAAGTGTAATTGTTTTTTGTTGTTTAGAGAATTAACCCCTTCGCTGCCAGGCCTTTTCCACCTCAGGTGCCAAGCCTTTTTTTGGGCTATTTGGGGCAGTTCACGCTTTGGCCCTCATAACTTTTTGTTCACATAAGCTACCCACGCCAAATTTACGTCCTTTTTTCCCAACATCCTAGGGATTCTAGAGGTACCCAGACTTTGTGGGTTACCTAGAAGGAGGCCAAGAAATTAGCCAACATTCAGTGAAAATTTCGTTTTTTTAAAAAAAATGGGGAAAAAGGGGCTGCAGAAGAAGGCTTGTGGTTTTTTCCCTGAAAATTGCATCAACAAAGGGTTTGCAGTGCTAAAATCACCAGCTTCCTAGCTTTAAGGAACAGGCAGACTTGAATCAGAAAACCCAATTTTTCAACACAATTTTGGCATTTTACTGGGACATACCCCATTTTTACGATTTTTTGTGCTTTCAGCCTCCTTCCAGTCAGTGACAGAAATGGGCACGAAACCAATGCTGGATCCCAGAAACCGCAACATTTCTGAAAAGTAGACAAAATTCTGAATTCAGCAAGGGGTAATTTGTGTAGATCCTACAAGGGTTTCCTACAGAAAATAACAACTGAAAAAACAAAATATTGAAATTGAGGTGAAAAAATCTGCAATTTTTCTCTACATTTTACTCTGTAACTTTTTCCTGCAATGTCATATTTTTGAAAGCAATATACCGTTACGTCTGCTGGACTCTTCTGGTTGCGGGAATATATAGGGCTTGTAGGTTCATCAAGAACCCTAGGTACCCAGAGCCAATAAATGAGCTGCACCCTGCAGTGGGTTTTCATTCTATACTGGGTATACAGCAATTCATTTGCTGAAATATAAAGAGTGTAAAATAGCTATCAAGAAAACCTTTGTATTTCCAAAAAGGGCACAAGATAAGGTGTTGAGGAGCAGTGATTATTTGCACATCTCTGAATTCCGGGGTTTCTCAAATAGATGTCTTTTTTACACACTCTCTTATATTTGGAAGGAAAACATTTAGAGAAAGACAAGGGGCAATAACACTTGTTTTGCTAATCTATGTTCCCCCAAGTCTCCCGATAAAAATGATACCTCACTTGTGTGGGTAGGCCTAGCGCCCGCGACAGGAAACGCCCCAAAACGCAACGTGGACACATCACCTTTTTTTAAAGAAAACAGAGGTGTTTTTTGCAAAGTGCCTACCTGTAGATTTTGGCCTCTAGCTCAGCCGCCACCTAGGGAAACCTACCAAACCTGTGCATTTTTGAAAACTAGAGACCTAGGGGAATCCAAGATGGGGTGACTCGTGGGGCTCTGACCAGGTTCTGTTACCCAGAATCCTTTGCAAACCTCAAACTTTGGCTAAAAAAAAACAAATTTTCCTCAAATTTTGGTGACAGAAAGTTCTGGAATCAGAGAGGAGCCACAAATTTCCTTCCACCCAGCATTCCCCCAAGTCTCCCGATAAAAATGAAACCTCACTTGTGTGGGTAGGCCTAGCGCCCGTGACAGGAAATGCCTCAAAACGCAATGTGGACACATCACATTTTTTGAAAGAAAACAGAGGTGCTTTTTGCAAAGTGCCTACCTGTAGATTTTGGCCTCTAGCTCAGCCGGGACCTAGGGAAACCTACCAAACCTGTGTTTTTCTGAAAACTAGAGACCTATTGGAATCCAAGATGGGGTGACTTGTGGGGCTCTGACCAGGTTCTGTTACCCAGAATCCTTTGCAAACCTCAAAATTTGGCTAAAAAAACATGTTTTCCTCACATTTTGCTGACAGAAAGTTCTGGAATCAGAGAGGAGCCACAAATTTCCTTCCACCCAGTGTTCCCCCAAGTCTCCTAATAAAAATGGTACCTCACTTGTGTGGGTAGGCCTAGCGCCCGCGACAGGAAATGTCCCAAAACGCAATGTGAACACATCAAATTTTTTGAAAGAAAACAGAGGTGCTTTTTGCAAAGTGCCTACCTGTAGATTTTGGCCTCTAGCTCAGCCGGCACCTAGGGAAACCTACCAAACCTGGGCATTTTTGAAAACTAGAGACCTAGGGGAATACAAGATGGGGTGACTTGTGGGGCTCTGACCAGGTTCTGTTACCCAGAATCCTTTGCAAACCTCAAAATTTGGCTAAAAAAACACATTTTCCTCACATTTTGGTGACAGAAAGTTCTGGCATCTGAGAGGAGCCACAAATTTCCTTCCACCCAGCGCTCCCCCAAGTCTCCCGATAAAAATGATACCTCACCTGTATGGATAGGCTTAGAAAACAGTGCCTACATGTGGATTTTGGCAAATACACAAAATAAAATTTGCCTTGGCGCCTAGAGGTTTCTGCCCCCCCTGGGGGAGATCGGCCTCATAACAATAGGCTGATCTGCCCCCAGGGGGGCAGAAATGGCCTAAAATAAATTTGCACCCCCCCCAACCCCTGCCCGGGAGCGACTCTTGCCTACGGGGTCGCTCCCCCTGAGTGACATTGGCGCCCAAAAAAAAATCCCCGGTGCCTAGTGGTTTCTGCCCCCTTGGGGGCAGATTGACCTAAAATCGACCAATCGGCCCCCAAGGGGGGCAGAAATGGTCTAAATACAATTTGCCCCCCAGGGGAGCGACCCTTGCCTAATGGGTCGCTCCCCATCTCTAAAAAAACAAACAAACAAAAAAAAACACAAAAAAAATAATTGCCCTGGCGCCTAGTGGTTTCTGCCCACCCTGGGGGCAGATCGGCCTAATAACAATAGGCCAATCTGCCCCCAGGGGGGGCAGAAATGGCCTAAAATAAATTTGCCCCCCTGGGAGCGACCCTTGCCCAAGGGGTCGCTCCCTTATGTCACTTTCAAAAAAAACAAAAACATCCCTGGTGTCTAGTGGGGTTTCAAAAGCCGGATTGCAAGCAATCCGGCTTT
This sequence comes from Pleurodeles waltl, assembly GCF_031143425.1. Classification (NCBI taxonomy): domain Eukaryota; kingdom Metazoa; phylum Chordata; class Amphibia; order Caudata; family Salamandridae; genus Pleurodeles; species Pleurodeles waltl. The sequence continues at coordinate 596,414,981 of NC_090448.1, forward strand.
TGAAACCCTGGGAGAGACTTCAAAGGGAAGGAAATACATTTCCTTCCCTTTGAAGCCTCTCCTTGCCTCCCCCCACGTGATCGAAAGAGAAATGCTGAGCATTTCTCTTTGGGAGGCTCTGTGATTAGGCAGCTAGAACATGAAAATATGAATTTACGTGAGCAAATTAGCCGGAACACATTAATGCAAGATAATGCTGAAATCTATAAAACTGCTGTTTTAGAAGAATCTGAATTTTCCCATTCCATTAATGAGGTGGTTAAGACAGCTGTGAGCCAGTCTGAGCCTCCGTGTGTGCCGGGCATGAAACAAAACACCCCTCAGTTTTTGGCAGTTGAAGTGCATTCCTTAACTGTTAACACTGAGAACAGAGCTCAGAATGTTATTTACAAACCGCTTCTGCAAAGAAAAATTAATTACATGGCAGAGGTACCGTCGCAAAATGTGCAGTTACTGGAACAAGTAAAACAAAAGATTTTAGAGTTTCTTCGGCCCATATTTATACTTATTTAGCGCCGCATTTGCACCGCTTTTTGACGCAAAAACGGCGCAAACTTGCAAAATCTAATTGTATTTTGCAAGTTTGCGCTGTTTTTGCGTAAAAGTATAAATATGGGCCTTAGTGTTTGCACTACACCGAGTTTCATTTGCTTGTTTGATTTTTGGAAACAGTATAGCCCTCATTATAAAACAGGGAAAGGAAGAGGAAAGGCACATTTCAGATGACAAATGTTATTTGCAAGAAAAGTCATACTTTTTTCTTTTGCAGATCCTACCACGTTTCGCCACTGACCATGGGTGTGCTGTGTGGTCTCCCTTCGGGTGTGTGCGTGTGGGGTCGGGGAAGGGACCGAACCCCCAACCTGAACCTGATTGGTAAAGTACAAGCATCATGGATCCATTTTGCACGAATGGCACCTTCAGTTCAAGTTCAACTTGTTTGATTACGTTCTTCCACTGGAACTAAGTAACCTTAACAGTTAACTGTCTGTGTTTTTTCGTGTGGAACTCTGACTTTTGCCAGCAAACTTTTCAGGTGGACCGTGCACCTTTACATGAGCAGAACTCATGCTACATCAAATTGCTATTTTAGAGACACTGTTCTGTGTAGATGTATCTGATGTGAAAGATTATGAGATCAATATGTTAATCCACTTCTATTGCTTTTCAGTGATTGCTTTTATCATTCAAATCGGATTTGCTTATAATGTTTTTTGTTGATATTAGTTGTTTTTTGTTTTTGTTTGAAATAAGAGGTATGAAACAAAAATTTATTGGTCATAGGGTGGAATGTGATGCTATTAATTGTGTTTGACCAATGACTTTGTGTTTCACCACTGCACATATTAGTTGCTCAATGTTCACCAGTAGCACATTATGGGGGTCATTACAACCCTGGCGGACAGTGTTAAAGCGGCGTTAAGACCGCAAACAGGCTGGCGGAAAAAAAAAGGGAATTATGACCGTGACGGAAAGCGCCAACAAAGACAGCCACTTTAACACTCCGACCGCCACTGCGGTACAGACAAACAGGCGGGAGACAAAGTACCGCCCACAGTATCACAACCTACCAATCCGCCACCTTTTCCGGGGCGGATTCACCGTGGATAGAAACACGGCGGAAACAGCCATTTCAATGGGAAAACGCTCACCTCTACACACTCCACGAGGAACGAGGACGCCATGTAGCCGGAACTCCAAATACTCGCTGCAATAGTCTTCATGCTCCTGTACGATCATCATCAACGCCGCTGCCGAGGACAACGGTGAGTACTGCACCTACGACATAGGGGAGGGGGAGGCAAAAGTCAGGGACACACACACGCAACACCCCCACCCCGACCCTCACCCACTACAACACACACACCAATGCATATCCAAACATTACAGTAACAACCCCCAAACCCCCCGGAAGAATGCAAAGACAAAAGGAAATGAGTGCAACCATTGTAATATATCAAAATACAGTAACCAAATATATACAGATATTTATACACATTCAACAAAATATACATCACGATTAGTAGTGCAGGTAATGCACCATTCAATGTCCGTGGACCACTGGGCCCAAAATGCATGGGCGAGGCCCACACACGATACCTGAGCAAAACAGAGAGAACACTGCTGGGGCATCAGATAGAAATACAACAGGCACCTCAGGGGGAAGGGAAGGGGGGCACCTCAGCCGGATGACTGCACCACGCCAGATCCACGAGGGGGCTCCATGCCCAGTGATGTATCCTGGGGAGTGCAAAGCCACAGTCTCACAAGTCTCTACAGTGGGTGGCTTGCCCACTGTTCAATCCTGGGGAGTGCAAAGCCACAGTCTCTCAAGTCTCTACAGTGGGTGGGTTGCCCACTGTACCATCCTGGGGAGTGCAAAGCCACAGTCTCACAAGTCTCTACAGTGGGTGGCTTGCCCACTGTACCATCCTGGGGAGTGAAAAGCCACACTCTCTCAACTCTCTACAGTGGGTGGGTTGCCCACTGTACCATCCTGGGGAGTGCAAAGCCACAGTCTCTCAACTCTCTACAGTGGGTGGGTTGCACACTGTACCATCCTGGGGAGTGCAAAGCCACAGTCTCTCAAGTCTCTACAGTGGGTGGCTTGCCCACTGTTCAATCCTGGGGAGTGCAAAGCCACAGTCTCTAAAGTCTCTACAGTGGGTGGGTTGCCCACTGTACCATCCTGGGGAGTGCAAAGCCACAGTCTCACAAGTCTCTACAGTGGGTGGCTTTCCCACTGTACCATCCTGGGGAGTGCAAAGCCACAGTCTCTCAACTCTCTCCAGTGGGTGGCTTGCCCACTGTACCATCCTGGGGAGTGCAAAGCCACAGTCTCTCAACTCTCTACAGTGGGTGGGTTGCCCACTGTTCAATCCTGGGGAGTGCAAAGCCACAGTCTCACAAGTCTCTACAGTGGGTGGCTTGCCCACTGTACCATCCTAGGGAGTGCAAAGCCACACTCTCTCAACTCTCTACAGTGGGTGGCTTGCCCACTGTACCATCCTGGGGAGTGCAAAGCCACAGTCTCTCAAGTCTCTACAGTGGGTGGGTTGCCCACTGTTCAATCCTGGGGAGTGCAAACCACAGTCTCTCAAGTCTCTACAGTGGGTGGGTTGCCCACTGTACCATCCTGGGGAGTGCAAAGCCACAGTCTCTCAAGTCGATAATAGTCTCCACTGGTTCTGGAGGGGGACTGGTGCCCAGAGTGCTTCATTCTGTTAAGGACAGATCGAGTGGATGCTGTCCTCCACTGGTTCTGGAGGGGGACTGGTGCCCAGAGTGCTTCATCCTGTTAAGGACAGACAGAGTGGATGCTGTTCTCCACTGGTTCTGGAGGGGGACTGGTGCCCAGAGTGCTTCATCCTGTTAAGGACAGACAGAGTGGATGCTGTTCTCCACTGGTTCTGGAGGGGGACTGGTGCCCAGAGTGCTTCATCCTATTAAGGACAGACGGAGTGGATGCTGTTCTCCACTGGTTCTGGAGAGGGGCTGGTGCCCAGAGTGCATCTCTCTCCCGGTGATGGTCCCAGTTCCGTCACTGCCCCTGCCGCACATGGGCTAGCGGTGCTTGAGTTGGTGGTGCTTGCCCTGTTCAGCGGTGCTTGCCATGGCGGTCTATGCCCTGTTCAGCGGTGTCTGACCTGTTCAGCGGTGCTTGACTTTGCTCTCTCTGACCTGTTCAGCGGTGCTTGCCATGGCGGTCTTTGCCCTGTTCAGCGGTGCTTGCCAATGGCGGTCTTTGCCCTGTTCAGCAGTGCTTGCCCTGTTCAGCGGTACTTGCCATGGCGGTCTTTACATGGCGGTCTTTACCCTGTTCAGCGGTGCTTGCCCTGTTCAGCGGTATTTGACTTTGCTGTCTCTGACCTGTGCAGCGGTGTTTGGCATGGCGGTCCCTCATTGCCCAGCGGGGCTGTGGCTGCCGGGGCCCTCATGAGTACTGACTCTGGCGGTGGCCTCCTGGCCAGTGACGATGGGGCTGCCCTCCTGGGCACTGACTCTGGCAGTGGCCTCCTGGCCAGTGACGATGGGGCTGGCGGTGGCCTCCTGGGCAGCGGGGATGATGGTGCGCTTCTCCGCCGTGCTGCTCTTCCCAGACTTTGGCGCTTTCTTCTGCCCCTTCCCCACCTTGGGAGGAGTCACAGCTGAGTGGATAGTCCCCCCGGGACCCTTGTGAGCGGCTATGCCGGCTGGAGTCTTTCCCCTATCCCGTCGGGCACTGTCCAACTTCTGGTGCTTCACAGGGGGGGGACTGGCTGTGCTGTGGCTCCGTGTCACACTGGCCGCCCTGGTGCCCGGTGCACTCCACATACCTCTAACAGGCACCACTGGTACCGGAGATGTTTTGGCTGAGGTGCTAGTACGGGACCTATGAATTGGAAGGCAGGGGTGGTGGGAAAGAGGTCTAGGTTGCTCAGGAAAAGTTTCTGACGAACACTGGGACGAGTAGCTGGAGGGGGTCTGGGAGTGGAGGAAGAGGAAGTGGTTGTAGGAGGTGTAACTTTTGTTGATTTGGGTGCAGGTGCATGCGCTGGAGGCTGTCGTTAGGTGGATGGATGTTGGGTGGGTGTGTGGCTGCGTTTGTGTACTTTGGGAGGGGGCGTCACAGACACACTGGGAGAGGACACAGGGGACGTGTAAATGGTAGTGGGGGTGGTGAGTGTAGGTGAGCGGGGTGTGGTGGTGGGTGTGCTGGTGCGGGACCTAGTGGCTGTAGTGGTAGTGCATGCAGGTGAGAGTGTAGACGACACTGGGAGGGAGGAGGGAGACGACAAGGAAGGGGACAAAGTGGAGGCAGTGGATGTTGCTCTGTCTGTAGGTGTGTGATGCTTGTGTGAGTGCCTGAGCTTCCCTTGTGTGTTGACGTGTGTGCAGGCTGGTCTGATGGTGTGCATGGGACAGGCTGGGGTACAGGGGATTTGGTCTGGGTGGAGGAAGTTGGAGGGGGGAGGCTAGAGACAGGGACGATGGCTGCCATCAGTGCTGAGGCCAGAGATTGCAGGGTTCGATGAAGGGCAGCCTGACCAGAATGAATGCCCTCGAGGAATGCATTACTTTGTTGCAACTCCCTTTCTACACCCTGGATGGCATTCACAATGGTAGACTGCCCAACAGTGAGTGACCTGAGGAGGTCAATGGCCTCCTTACTGAGGGCAGCAGAGGTGACAGGGGCAGGGGCTGAGGTGCCTGAGGCGAAGGTGATGCCCACCCTCCTGGGTGAGCGGGTACGGGGCGAAGGCTGAGGGGCTGCTGGGAGGGTGGTGCTGGTAGGGGGGTGGTGGCTGTACCTGTTGAAGTGGGGGGGGGCACAGATTTTGCCGCCACCACAAGGGAGCTCCCATCGGAGGACGAGTCCGTGTCGCTGGTTGCTGATCCTGTCCCTGCCGTGAAGCTCCCCTCGCCCTCCGACCCACTGGTGTATTCAGAGTCCGTGGTGTGGCCCTCCATGGCCATGTGTGATGCAGCTCCCTCGTGACCCGGTGCCACTGTACCTCCGCCTGATGATGCTGATGCACAAACGAACAGGGAGACCACAAAAAGGGGGGGGACAGAAGAAAGACAGGTTGAGTGCATGGCTTACCGCTACCGTTGGTGGACAATACAGACACAGCAGCCCCCTGCACTACGCCGCGCTGTTGGGCTCTACTGATGCAGTTCCTGGGATATGGCCTACATGGCTATGGTGGACATCAGCACACATAGATGACACAGGGGCATGTATACCTGTACTTGGCACTCTCCAGAGGTGGGGTGGAGTGCCACATGGCCTGCATTACGGAGGGGCCTAGCCTACGGAACTCGCCCTGGCCTAGGGAAACCCACAGCCCTCCTCCCCCTCCCAGACACCTTCACTGCACGCAAAGTCAGCTGAATGATGTTGTATTCACCCCCTTGTGTCTGCTGTGATGCCCTCAAGCGCCCATCCAACTCAGGGTAGGCCACCGCCAGGATCCGGAACATCAGGGAGGTCATGGTGCGACGGGCACCCCTCCCACGTTGGGAGGCCATCCCCAGCTGAGCCTCAGCCGTCTTCTTGCTCCAGCGGCGAATGTCCTCCCATCTTTTACGGCAGTGGGTGCTCCGTCTCTGGTGGCCCCCCAAGGGTCCGGACGTCCTTGGCGATGGCACGCCAAATATCCTTCTTCTGGTGGGCGCTGACCTACATGACATGTACAGGGGGAGAAGAGAAGTCATTATCAACTGCACCGTCGAAGTGAGTGGCCCACATCCCTACCCTTGCCATGTGGCACATGCATTCACAGTCCTTCATGCTTGGAGAACTCTGCCCCCTTCCTTCTTACAACCGGCCCTCTCCACCCAGGCATAGCCCATACAACTTGCTCCCTTTGTACTTACCTGTTCGTCTGGAGGACCGTAGAGTAGCGTGTACTGGGGGAGGGCCCCGTCCACGAGCTTCTCCAACTCCTGTGCAGTGAAGGCAGGGGCCCTTTCCCCAGACGGACGAGCCATTGTCTCTTCCAGACCGAGGTCACAGCAGCACTTGCAGTATAGGTCCTCTCCTGTCGAAGATCAGGTATCGAGTGATTCAACAGATAGAAAATGGCGGTGACGTCCGTGGCGTGCGTATCATCATCGCCGGCGCACTTCGTCATTGGCTCCTGGGACCCATAGGGTCCAATGTTAACCAATGCAGCATTGCGTAGCGGTCTTTGACCGCCTACCGCGACGGTGTACAACTCCAGCGCAGTTACCACACATCCCATTGACCAAGATTAGAGGTCAGGCAGCCGCCATTTCAGGGGCCCACATTGCTTCATTTTCAACTGCATCACACATACCTAGGCCTGGACTCAACACACATACAGACAACTTTTTGGATTATGTTTCGTGTTCTGTGTAGCTATGGGTACATACCTCTGAGTTGCTTGACTCTGTGGTCGCTGTTGTCCTTACTAGGCACCGTCAGCTGGGACATGTGAGGAGATGGTGGAATCCTCCGGTGTACCGACCGCTGGTGGACCTGTTGACAATGGAGGAGCGACATTTAATCATCACCTATAGGTTTGACCGTGCCACAATCCAGGAACTGTGTACCCAGTTGGAGCCTGACCTGATGTCAGCTATCCGCCATCCCACAGGGATCCCCCCTCAAGTGCAGGTGCTATCAGTGCTCCATTTCCTTGCAAGAGGGTCATTTCAAACAACAGTGGCCATGGCATCAGGGATGTCCCAGCCTATGTTTTCCAACGTGTTGTCCAGAGTGTTGTCTGCCCTGCAGAAACACATGAGGAGCTACATCGTTTTCCCTCAGGTGGAGGATTTGTCTACTGTTAAAGGTGACTTCTATGCCCTTGGACATATCCCTAACATCATAGGTGACATTGATGGTACCCATGTAGTTATGGTGTCCCCCAACAGGAGTGAACAGGTGTACAGGAACCGGAAGAGTTATCATTCCATGAATGTACAGATGGTATGTTTGGCAGACCAGTACATCTCCCAGGTAAATGCTATGTTCCCTGGCTCAGTCCATGACGACTACATCCTGCGGAATAGCAGCATCCCTTATGTGATGGGTCAACTCCAGTGGCACCGTGTGTGGCTATTAGGGGATTCTGGTTACCCCAACCTGTCATGGCTACTGACTCCAGTGAGGAATCCCAGGACCAGGGCAGAGGAAAGCTACAATGAGGCCCATGGGCGGACTAGGAGGGTGATTGAACCCACCTTCGGCCTCCTGAAGGCCAGGTTCAGGTGCCTCCATATGACAGGTGGTTCCCTATTCTACTCACCAAGGAAGGTGTGCCAGATCATCATCGCCTGCTGTATGCTTCACAATCTTGAATCAGAATCAGGAGGATGGTCCAGATGACAGTGTTGTGGCAGCTGTGGAGCCTGTGGACAGTGATGAGAAGGAAGCAGAGGAAGAAGACATTGACAACAGGGACTCAGTTATCCAGCAAAATTTCCAGGGACACACAGGTGAGAACACTTTCTTGCCTACTACAAGTACTTTCACACTTCTACCTCTATCCTGTCTGTCAATTTCAAGCAGTATTTGGTAACTGAGTTGTACATTTCCATTACGGTTTCACAGGTGTGGTTACCAACGTGTGTCATCTGCATGCATTCTTCATGGACTTGTGAAGTGTGACATAGGTATGTTGACATTACATTTGAGAACGGATTTTGTCACTGTCATAGCTAATACACATTTTCACAATCACAGACTGACTCCAGATTGATTTGTGCTTCAAGGGTGTTTATTGAAGTGCTAAATACTGGAGGGGGTGGTAAAATGGTGATGGGTGATGGTGGAGGAATGTCCATGGCAGAGTCCAGTCTATTAGTCTCACAGGTGCACTGCCCATATGGGCATAGGAAGTGGAGCAGGGGCAGTTCCAATATAGACAGGGTTACAAAGTGGGACAGTGGGATGACAATCAGGGTGGTCTCATTTCTTGGCGGGGGTCTTGCCATCCTGCTCTGTCCTGTTCCTGGATCTCAGGGACCGCTTGCGGAGTGGTTCTCCATCTGCAGGGGGTGGGGTGCTGGTGTGGTGGTCCTGTGGCGGGCGTCCTGTCCACTAGCGCCGGCGGAGGTGGTGGGCAGTTCATAATCCATGCTAGTGTCAGGGGCCCCTTGGAGTGCCACGGTGTCCCTCATAGTGTTCTGTATGTCCTTCATCACCCCCACGATGGTGCCCAGGGCGGAGCTGATGGTTTTGAGTTCCTCCCTGAAGCCCAAATACTGTTCCTCCTGCAGCCGCTGGGTCTCCTGAAACTTGGCCAGTACTGTAGCCATCGTCTCCTGGGAGTGGTGGTATGCTCCCATGATGGAGGAGAGGGCCTCGTGGAGAGTGGGTTCCCTTGGCCTGTCCGCCCCCTGTTGCACAGCAGCCCTCCCAGTTCCCCTGTGTTCCTGTGCCTCCGTTCCCTGGACCGTGTGCCCACTACCACTGCCCCCAGGTCCCTGTTGTTGTTGGGGTGGTGGGTTATCCTGGGTTCCCTGTAGTGGTGGACACACAGCTGATTGACGTGTCCTGGTGACGGAGGTATGGGCCCGCTGGGTGCGTGCTGTGCTGGTGTTTCCAGAGGGTGGAAGGTCTGTGTTGGGCTGTGCCTGTGCGAGGGGAACCGACTGTCCCGAGGCCCACGATGGTCCGGGCTGGTCATCTGGATCCAGTTGGCCAGAGCTGCTGTCATCACTGTGGGCCTCTTCTGTGAGTGGGGTAGAGATGTCTGGACCCTCCTGTCTGGTGACGTTGGGTAGTGGTCCTGCAGTGGTGTAAAAGAATGATTATTGCATCTGTGTGTGTCATGGTGTGCAAAGGGTGGGTGACCGTGTACCCCAGTGCTAGCATTCCTGTGTGTGGGCTTGTGTGATGATGGTTGGGGGGGTGTTATGGGTATGTGCAGTGGGCATGCTTTAGTGAGGGGTGTCCATGCTTTGTTGTGTCATGCAGGGCTTGGTGTTGGGATGGGTGGTTTGTGTTATTAGTACATTAGTGATGAGTTGGAGTAATAGGGGAGGGGGTGAGGGTGGGGGTCTGTGATAGCATGCAGGTAGGGTGGGGGATATGATAGTTAAGATTTGACTTACCAGAGTCCATTCCTCCACCGACTCCTCCGAGGCCCTCAGGATGCATAATGGTCAAGACCTGCTCCTCCCATGTTGTTAGTTGTGGGGGAGGAGGTGGGGATCTGCCGCCAGTCCGCTGTACCGCGATGTTGTGTCTTGATACCACAAAACGCACCTCCCCCGTAGGGCGTTCCACCTTTTCCTGATGTCCTCCCGATTTCTTGGGTGCTGTCCCACTGTGTTGACCCTGTCCACTATTCTTCGCCATAGCTCCATCTTCCTTGCAATTGAGGTATGCTGTACCTGTGAGCCAAATAGCTGTGGCTCTACCCATACGATTTCCTCCACCATGACCCTGAGCCCCTCCTCGGAGAACCTGGGGTGTCTTTGCCGTGCCATGGGGTGGTGCATGTGATGTGTGGGGTGGTGTATGTGGTGATGAGTGTGGTGATGTGTAGTGGTGTGTGGTGTTTTGTGCGTGGATGTTGTGTGGATGATAGTGTTGTGTGCCTCTGTGTGGTGGGGTTGTCTATGCTGTGCAGTCTCTCTGGCCTTCGTCAATAATTTTTGGTCGTAGGGGTTTGTGGGTGATGTGGGTGTGTGTTTTATATTGTGTTGGGTGTGTGGGAGTGGTGTTTGTATGTGGATCAGGTGTGTGTATTTTGAATTGTCCAATGTGGTGGTGTTTTGGAGATGAGTGTGTACCGCCAATGGAATACCGCGGTTGAAAGACCGCTGCGTGGATTCGTGGGTCGTGATAGCATGGGTGTGTTTCTGTTGCCGTGACGGTGGAGGTTTTGTTTTCGCCAGTTTATCACTGACCTTTGGTGTGGTGGACTTGTGTGGGTGTCTGAATTTCGGCGGATTCCGAGATGTGGGTCTTAATAGCTGTGGCGGATTTCCGCGGCCGAGGCAGTGTATTGGTGGTCTTCTGCATGGCTTTTACCGCCAATGTTGTAATGACCCCCTATATGTCTTGTTCAGTTTAGCTGCCTATTGGCTTTGACATGGCATTTGCCATTACATTCTGTATTCAGTTTAGCTGCCTATTGGCTTTGACATGGCATTAGCCATTACATTCTGTATTCAGTTTAGCTGCCTATTGGCTTTGACATGACATTAGACATTACATATGATATTTAGGTTAGCTGCCTATTGGCTTTAACGTGGGGTTAGACATTGCAGATGAGCTGTGTTTTTCCACAAGATGGGCCAAGCTGTTATCTTCACACCATACCTTACCTGATAAGAGCACGTAGATTTTGTGTTTACCTCGCAATCCAGTCTGAGAACGAGGAGCTCAGGAGAATTAGCCTCTCTCTGAGGTTCTTTGGCTCTCCCACTGAGTTTGCTTTTAAGGATGACTCTGGGCTACAGTGAGTTAGATTTGAATCTGCTTGACTTCAGACGGGAACTAGACGTCAGTTGCCCGTCTCCCGTTTGGGTAGAGAATCTCTTTCTCGCAGTTGACCGGAGTCATCAACTTGCAGACCCCAGAAAGATGAAGCTGAGTATAGGCCCTACTTGCCCATATGGTGATGAATTTTTACTTTTATACTTTGCTTTGAAGTTATGCTATAAATGTCTTCACCTATATTTGCTGTGTACAATGCATCTGAGAAGTACTTTGATATATTTTGCTTTCATTGCTGCGACTACTTTTGAACGTGTGCTTCCAATCTACTAATTTCGTCTCTCAGGAACTTGTGGGTGAGGAATTAACAACAATAAATGTATCACCATACCTTACCTGATAAGAGCACGTAGATTTTGTGTTTACCTCGCAATCCAGTCTGAGAACGAGGAGCTCAGGAGAATTAGCCTCTCTCTGAGGTTCTTTGGCTCTCCCACTGAGTTTGCTTTTAAGGATGACTCTGGGCTACAGTGAGTTAGATTTGAATCTGCTTGACTTCAGACGGGAACTAGACGTCAGTTGCCCGTCTCCCGTTTGGGTAGAGAATCTCTTTCTCGCAGTTGACCGGAGTCATCAACTTGCAGACCCCAGAAAGATGAAGCTGAGTATAGGCCCTACTTGCCCATACGGTGATGAATTTTTACTTTTATACTTTGCTTTGAAGTTATGCTATAAATGTCTTCACCTATATTTGCTGTGTACAATGCATCTGAGAAGTACTTTGATATATTTTGCTTTCATTGCTGCGACTACTTTTGAACGTGTGCTTCCAATCTACTAATTTCGTCTCTCAGGAACTTGTGGGTGAGGAATTAACAACAATAAATGTCTTCTTTAAAGTCAGAAGTGCATTCCAGAGAGGTTCTGTAAGCTCGGATATGAGATAAGAGGGAAAGCAGAACACAGGGCCACCTAGAGAAGGGTGGGGAGAGACTGAATACATGCCTGTGGCAGAACTTATAACCTGGGAGGGCATGCACAGGGCATGTCTTGTGAGCAATGCTTGTCATAACTGGGGCACTCATGCTATCCATTTTCAGCTTACATGGACTTCTTGTCACACATGTTCCTTGCAGAGATAGCTGATGTCACACTTACTGTTGTCTAGGGTGTGGTCATACATTCCTGTTACCATTGCAATTGCACATCCACTGCCTCATGTATGAAGCACGTTTTTTACTTGTGATTGATGGTGTCTTAGTTGTGTGCCATATGCTGTGATGAACCATATTGCCAACATGGATGTGTACGACAGCTGTGCTACTCTGATATTGCCCTTCAAATGTGAAATGAACACGATATATGTCATTTACAATGTGTGTGAAGTTGGGTGTACGTTCATACCCAACAAATGTGATGTGGCTTTTTCAGTATCCTAATCTGTATTAATGCACTGCTCCATGAGTCTAAACTCTGATTGTGATCCCTAGGGATCATGTGATGCATAAATAATTACAAAGACCTTTATTTAGTGATTAAAGGAGGTGTTTAATGACATATGATGCGAAAGTGGTGTTGGTGACTATAGTTAAAAGAAGTTTTGTACAATGTGTTGTCTCCAATGCAATAATGCTGCAGTGTTTGGATGGCCCCCCTCATGTTGATGGACAGCATCCTCCTCTTCCTCCTCTTCAGGCATTTGTGGGTCTGGTTCATAGAGGGGAATGTTCCTCCTTACACATATATTGTTAAGGATGGCACAGGTCAGAATGACCTTGCAGACCATTTCCGGTGGATATAAGAGCCTGCCTTCGGTGATGTTTAGGCACCTGAATTTTGACTTCAGGATGCCACAAGTCCTCTCTGTTATGGTGTGTGTCCTCTGATGTGCCTCATTATAGGCATGCTCTGATGCAGTGCCTCGGTTTGCAAGTGGGGTCATGATCCATGGCTGGATCCCATAACCCTGATCAGCTGAAAGAGAAAATGAGTGAACGTTTTTGATGTAGCTTGGACCATGATTATCACTTTGCATGGCAGTTGTTATCTTGTGTTGTCTGTGGCTCATCTGTGTTTGTGTTATTGCGTGGAATCCTAGGCTTCTAGGATGTACCATCAGCATTGGGTTGTTTCATTATCTGTACTGGTGTTTGGCTGATTGACCGGATATCCGCGGTATTTTTGTACACTTGTAGTACATTGTGTACTCTCATGCATTATGTCATTCATGTGAAAGAGGTGTCGATGTGTCTTCACTGGGGGTGACATGATACTTCCACACACAGAATCAATTCCACAGTGGTGGTAACACGCTTGCATCTATATGGCCTGAACATCCCATCCAATTCAACATATGTAATAGCATGTGTTAAACAACAGTGAGGGCCTTTGATTTGGCTAGGTGACAATGTACAATACATCTCCATAAGTTGGAAGTACTGAAGTGTTGACAATTGACAATGCACATCCCATGTGTGACAAGTTCTATGCAAACCTATTTTTGTGCCCTCACCAAGTTGTCTTATGTTCAAACGTGTATCTAAACTACTGAACCTTGTCCAGGTAATGTGGCTAACTTGGTTGTGGGGGTGAAAGTTTAATTTACAGAAGGTCCATATGCCTGTATATGTGTTGTGTATGTGTGTAATTGTCTCAACCCGTATGTGTAACAATGTGCACTTTCAAATATTGTCACATCAATATCTGTTCTTAGCACAGTCCACTTGCTTATTGGTAGCAGGCAATGTCACCCCAGGAGTGATGTGAGATGTTGGTACAGCCTCAATGATTCCATGTCCCATTCATTAGAGTCATCATCATCATGCTATGTGTCTCATGGTGTTTGACCTTCAGCTAAACACATTACACACCCCTTACACAGTACGTATTGCTTGGAAGGGTGTGTGATTGAGTGTTATTGATGTGATGTTGGAAGATTCATCTTCCAAGTTGTACTGTCAGTTAAGGTCATGTCATTGTCACTGTGTGGTTTTAAATTGGTCCCTTGTGTCTGTGGAGTGGCATCTGTTGTTATTTGCATCTGTCATTTGTCCATAGGTGTGTATCCCATTGGGTCAGGATATCAAACATGACTAGCAGTGTCACAACCTCAGTGTCTTCCTGGCCACTTGTCAATGTAGTGGTGTATGTGTTGTGTGTCCTACAGGGTTGCTGTGCTGTGTGTATATAAGCAGGTTTCTGCACTTCCCAACAAGTAGGCCATTTCCATATCGTCCATCCTGGAAGTGTTAATTGATGGTGCAGTGGCAGAAGATGAATGAATCATGTACACTCCCAGGATACTTTGCCACGATGTTCGTGATCAATCCCCGGTGATCCACAATGGCCGCGGAATAGGTGCTCGGTTGCAGCAGGTTGCGCAATCCGTTCGTGTGTGCAGTCAATGACACCAAGCACATGAGGGAAGCCATTGATTTGGTAGAAGCCCTGTTTGGTCTTCTGCTGCTTCATCTATGTGTTGGGGAAGCTGATGTGGCGGATTGAGGGAGATGATTGCATCCAGTACCTTGGGTAGGAAGGCAGAGAATGAGGGCTGTGAGATCCTGGCAACCAGGGCACTAGTAGTTTGAAAAGAGCCACTTGCCAACATGTGGAGGACAGCTAGGTCTCTAGTGGAATGATGTGGGGTGTCTGCAAGCTGGGTGGCAACTGTGGTTCAATGTGGCGCAGCAGCTGCTGTATTGCTTGCCAGTTTAGCCTGTACCTCTGGATGATGTCATGTTCCTTGAGGCCCAGAAGGGTTGTCCTGGTCCGGAATATCCTCTCCTGCCTTCTGCGTTGCCTTTGGGATCCCTGTTGGTGTTGTGGAAGCTGCTGGTGTTGGTCCTGTGCTCTGCGTCTTCGTGCATGCTGGATGAATAGCACCTCCATGTCTTCCTTTTGGAGATCTGATGTTGCTTCTCTGTGTTTTCCTTAAGTACTGGTGTGTCTGCCCCATTTTAACACCTGCCCTGACCTGGCATTATTTTTTGACGCAAATCAGGCTGTGGGCCATTTTCTGACTCCACCTCCCAGCCGTGCGTCATTTTTACACTGTTGGATAAGTATGGTGCACGGGTGTTTAAGTCATTTTTTGGACGGGAATGCCTACCTTGCATGTCATTAACGCAAGGCGGTTTCACACATCCAGAAAATGATGCACGCAGCGGAAATTTGGCGTTCCTGGGGTCGGACGTCAAAGTATAAATATGGTGTTAGGTTAGCACTGAATTTGCGTCAAAAATGTTGATGCAAATTCGGCGCAAACAGAGTGTAAACATGACCCTGCGTTCTTTAGCAGAAGGTGCAGTACCAGTGGTAGTGACTAGATGTCCCTATTGAGCCAACTAAGTCAGCACTACCTTGAAACAACTATTGTATCAATATTGTAGCGCATAACATGTCTGTAGGCCAGACCAGAAAGAATTATAAGGATACTAACTACCCCCTATCAACACAAACTCCTCACCAGCGTAGAAACCAAGGCCCATATTTATACTTTTTGACGCAAAACTGCGGCGGCGCAGTTTTGCGTCAAAATAACTACCGCCAGCTAACGCACACCGCAGCGTCAAGTGGTAAAGCAAAATGACGTTAACACGGCAGAAATGACTGTGGGTCAATTTACGACACCGCAAACCGGATATGCAGCGTTTTTTGGCGCAATAGCGTCAAAATTCCCTGCAAAAACAGCCATTTCAGCAGAGGAGAGCCAAAATGGATACCAGGTGCATGTACAGACCCCAGGAAGATGACAACAGACCAGGAACCAGCCAGGAGGACCCACACAAGACCCAGGACAGTTTGAAGAAGAAAAGAAAGTGTTGCTTCAGTACAGAGGAACAGGAAATTCTGGTTAAAGAGGTGACGGAACACCAGCACCAACTGTTTGTCACCTCAAAGTTGCCAATCAGTAGTAGAGAGGCAATATGACAACAAATTGTTGACAAGGTTAACAGTGTGGCAGAAGTACACAGAACAGTCATCAAGTGCAAGAAACACTGGCATGATTTCAAGCACAGGACCAAGGAAAAAATGGCAAGGAACAGGAAGGCAGCACTGCAGACTGGAGGTGGGAGTCCAGCACACCAGGAGCCCCTGGACCACATGGAGGAGATGGTCGCAGCCGTCATCTCTGAGGAGATCGTCACAGGGATTCAAGGACAGGACAGTGCGGACTACCAGGAGACAACGCACATGCAGGGTAAGTCGCATGGGGTGTTAAAATGCACTAATGTTAACTGTAAACAGGGGGTGGACATACCTACTACACAATGTATGTAAGTCATCATATACATGGAGTGGTATGGGTAAAGGGGTATGGCATGGGGGCATGGCCTGTATAGAGAGAAGCTGGGGCACACCATAACACAACACCAACAACAGTCCCATGGGGTACGCTGCCATGCCAACGAGGTAGCAAATATAAAGCCACACCAGAAGGGAAGGGCACAACGTCAAACTGACATCCCGTCACACGTCAGCCACTATACCCCCTACATTAACTAGGGCCCAATTAACAACCTCTAGCCATATGGACAACAGGAATGTAACAGTGACAACAGTTGCCACTGCCACCTCCGCTGTGTGTGCAGCTCAAGTAGCCAATGGCAGTAACACCCCCATGGATCATACACACCTAAATTAGTGGGTTGAGGATGACAATTTTAACAATCCCCTGAAACAAGACAAATGTTCCAGTCCTGTCAATTGTGAATGCCCATAGTTGCCGCAAACATCAGCCAATGTCATCAACATTAGGAGCTACACAGCACTAAGGTCACACCCATGCTGTATATGCCAGGGTCCTTCCTGTGCCTGGGTCACAATGCAACATCCCAAATGTCATACTGCTCAGACAACAGCCATGAGGGGGAGGACACATGTAACTAGTCACTGACATACACCTGCACAGTCAGAGGAGGAAATAGGACACTGCTACGACTATCAGGGCAATCCAATCTCCACACATTCCCCTACATCAGCTGTACACATTACCAATGCTAACATCCATATTGTGCCATTACATTGCTATGCATAGGATTCGCTACTTTTCAACTACATATAAGTGGATGTGAAAGATCAGAGACTGGGGCAGGTCCAGATTGTTAAGTGTGCTGCTAGTGCCATCAGAGCACCCACAGCCAGTGAAAGGCCTCGCCATTAGAATGGATGTAGACGGAGGGTTGAGTAGGACAAGAAGGTGGCAATTCACTATTTGGCCTAAAACACTAGAGGAGATGATGCCGACAAGTCAAATAACTTGCCACATTTGACATGCAGGTGTGGCATATGCCTGGGAGATTGCCCATCTGAAAGACTGGAGCAATGAACAGGAAACAAGATCACAATGTGAAATCATCACAAGGCAGGCATGTCACATCACTAATGCCACAACACAGACACACTAATTGTACCCTATTTTATTGCAGAGGACGATGGATCTCCTGCGGATATGCCTGTTCAGGACTACCCTGATGATATGGATGACGAGCTGACAAACATCAGCCACCAGACCCTCCAAGATGTCCTTGGAAACCACCAGACCCCACCTTCTGTCACAAGGAGGAGCTCAGAACAAGCAGCCATCACAGAGGACCAACACACAACACCATTTGTAAGACCTGCCAGCTCCAATACAGCTGACGACTCAGATGACACAGGCACCAGCTTTGAGAGAACTGTAGTCGGAGTACAGTGGGAACTGGCCAAGGAGGTGCAGGTGGGGATGCAAAATATGGCAGCCAGCCTAGAGGGGGTGCGTTCGTGCATGATGTCAACTGAAGAACAGGCAGCAGCTATGCAAGGGCGAACAACTATCTTGCAGGAACTTGAAAAATGGTTGAAGGAAATCAGCACAGCTGTAATACAGTTGACCCAACACCTATAACAGCAATCCTGTCAATGGGTGCACGAATGCAACATTGAACCCCTCAGGGCCGACCTGGCTGCCTACCATTGTGATGTGGCTGCTATTCTCAAGAACCAGCAGATCCTCCTTGCAGCAGTACTGCCCTTAAGATCTTCACAGGTAGCAGCGACCGGGATGTCTGACTCCACGTCTTCTAACACTGAGGGGTGTGTTGCCCCTTCACAACCACCACCACCAAGGACTGAGGAGGCAACACACACATCAGAAGAAGAAGACGTGGAACAGATCGCCTCTACACGGAAAAGTACCCAGAAGCACTAGTCCCTGCCACATGACCAATTATTACCAAGGTCCAGCGCTTTGTAACATGCCAGTCTTACAACAACTATAATCAATGACTGTTCTGCAAACCACTGTATATCATGTCAGCCTGCCCAGTGCTTGTCTCTCACTTACTCATTGGCAAACCCTGTCCCTCTGCACTGTTTGACACATCACCCCAGCATGTCAAATGCATTTTCCTTTAGCACTTTTGTAGGATCACAATGGAAGATGTCACTATAATGGACTCACAATCATGGACAATGTACATATAGCACTACGGCACTTTTCAATAAATAGCACTTACACAACCACTTTGTCTCTGTGTAATGTGACACATCAACCGTGCAGTAGATCACTGAATTTTGCCTCCTGTGAAATTACAAAGCTTGTCAATACAACTGTCCTGAAATTATGTAGTCTGATAACTATGCACAGTGGCCTGGATTGCACCATACTCTGCCCTACCTGAGGGGAATATCTGATGAAAAGAGAAACCATACACCATAATGTTGTGTTGGACAGAATAATGCTTCCTTAAGGGATATCTAAGCCATCAAATAGTGGCAGCAAAATGTTGCCACCATGCAATACTAACACATATAACAGTGCCCACAAATCTAAGCAAACAGTCAACAAACTGCATGAATGAAGGTGTCTGAGTTTATATCCAAATAAGTAATCATGCTGAACAGTGTCACAAATGATATCTGTGAGTCATGAACACGATACTACAAGAGTGCTTACTACCACTCACATAACACAGTGTCCCCAATACCAAATCTGGAAGCACTGTTTGTGACTTTGAAAATATATGTAATGAAAAAACACGTTGGGATCCATAGTAACTGTGATTGGTGGTTGCAATGAATGGTGGAATCTTTGCAAGGTAGCTCTGGGGTAGCTGCCAATCTTACAGCTCAGTTGGGATTTGTTTGTAGCATAGGACACAAATGTAATAGAGCAGAATTCATGTACACTTATGCCAAGGCCCTGATTTACAAGCATTTCACACATACTGTAAAGGGTTCACTACATATTTATTAAACAGTAATAGCAGAAGAGGAAACTCAGGGGAAAGTCTTACCTACCCTAATCTACCCTAACTACTCAATACCCACAACTGTCCCTAACTAACCTAACCTAAACTTACTTATCACATGTAACGAAACGTTCTAAACATCAACCCCGCACCCCTCTTATGAAACAGGACACATGGAGGACAACAGATACTAACCTAAACACATACTAGCCTATCCTAAACATATATATATTTTTTTGTATTTTTGTTTTTACATTTTTTATAAATATTTTTTTTCTAAACACACAAGAACCCTAACATAGCCTAACCCACACTCTCAAAAAGAAAAAACTGAAATAATCAGGACCCCACACCCACTAACACTAACTAAACTAACAGCCTATACTAACCTAACACTAAGCCCCCTAAGCCCACTAAGTATAAGAATAAGGAAGGAGGAGGGAGGGGAGGGAATCATGTCCATCAACAAAGTCTAGAGGTTGGCCCTCCGGAGGGTCTGCTTAATGGACCGCACACGCCTGTTGATTTGGCGAACATCCCACCACAGGTGACTCATTTTCCTGAGGACACGATCCATTTTGTGCTGCATGTCCACAAAAGCAGCAGGATCAATTGTTGCAGCTGGGGTGGTGTGGGTACCAGCTGAGGACGTGTGTGGCTGTGTATTGTCAATGCCTGTGGGCTGCTCTGAAGGTGGTCCACTGCTAGGGCCTGGAGCACTTGCAGATGTTGTTGGGACAACGGTCCCAGCTGTGGGTGGTTCCACCTTGGTGGTAGTGGTGGTCGTGCTGGTAGTGGCCGTGGTGGGCAAAATAGGGCCACCCTGTGGGAAAGCCCTCCAGGCTCCAGAGGCACGTTCGGTTCTGTATCTTTGGGCTATCCTTCTGTACCCCGACTCTACCAGCAGGATATGTTGGTAATGCATTGCCCGCCTCTGGAATTCACAGACCTGGATGGGTGACATATTAGCAGCTGTGAAGACAAAGGAAAAAACTTACATTAGGAACTGCATTGTGTGAAATGGCACAAGAAGTAAATCAGACAGTACATTTACTGTACTTGTAACAGCTCCTATCATCATACAGATCATTGAATGTCCCTGAGGAAGTACATGGCAGGCCAGCCTACAAAGGTCGCATCACACATAGTACATCCAAACCCTACAAGATGGGTAACAACTGGCATGATTTTGGCATCAGAGTTCTAACAGTTGTCAGCTAACAATCATGCTGCACATCCTCTGCCAATGCCAGGGCTACAAATGTCAGTGTACAGGATTGAAATCTAGGTCCACATGATCTGCAAGTTGTAAATGGACTTGCTAGTATAGTACTCATGTGCTATACCTGAGTGTGTATACTAGGTTCCGACCAAAGATTCACTGATTTACATGTCTGTGTAACATACTTGTATCATCAGTCCTAGTTACACTATTCACAAACCCATGCCTGTGTTTGAGGGTGGGGGGTGGAAAAACAACTAACAATTTCAAACAACATGGACACCCAGGAAGCGTATGAAAGCTGGACATGTGTTTGGCTCAACACACACACCACAGGTAAGGTGTATCTACAAATAGGAGACAGCAAACCCTTGACCAATCCCAGCGCCACACGTCTTGCAAAGCAGACCTTTGTCCACATCATATACTTCCAGTATGCCATGACTTACAACAAACACAGAGTTGGAAGAATATCCCTGGCCATGATTTTCATGCACACCTAGGCCATTGCACTCAAGTGCCACATACTTGTAGCACTACATGTGGAGCTACATGCTGCTAGGAAGTTCAACCTATAGTTCCACAAGTACATTAGTGAATAGGGAAGCAGATCTCTGTGGGTAAGCATTTTGCAGGCCCATTCTGCAGCCCCATTCTGGGAGAATGTGGGTCTGACAGGCTGACTAAATCTGAGATCATGTCCAGTGCGACTCTTGTTGATACAAGTGTTGTCCACATGACTCAACCCAATTCACATTGCGGGGCCTACAGGAATGACCTAGAATCCACAGATAAGATTCTAGATAAGACAATATGATAAGCATTGGCAAACTCCAAAATGCTGAGAAAATGAAATCCCACTCATGGAACAAGACAATTGATGGGCCAGCGCATCTCACCTTGCTATTTGTTCAACACACAGGAGTCCATCACACATCACCAGCAAACACAACACATAACAGACATATAAACACTTACTGGAGTTGTCGGAGTCCTCAAATGAAGCCACCTCGCCCACAGTGTAGGATGCGGGTCCACCTGTAAGGCATGGAAGGAAGAAATGTGCTCAAAATCTGTTCACTGACCAACAATTCCAAAGACAAAAAACTTTGTGTAAGATTACATAAGTAAGTAAAGCCACTCAGACATGATGATACTGCATCCCATATAGCACGGCTAACATGTCCATACCATGGGTCTCCTGTGACATTTACACACATATCTGCACACATGCAGTGGCCCTAACTAGCATGTGGTGGCTCCTTTATTAGTGAGCAGACATTAAAATGGAGTGCATTCGTCCCATCATGTGCATCCAAGAGAGACATCCAAAGCCTGTTTCCTTGAGGAGTGCATTACCAGTCAAACAGCCATTGTGGCCATGAAAAATGTATGACACATAGGTACAATGTACAGAGGGGCAGGGACATTTGTAAGCCCTCATGTTGTTACAGTTTCTTCATTTGATGTGGCCCAGCTATGATAAGTTGCACCAACCATAGAGATATGACCCATGTGCATACCTTTGGCCTGCCATCCCTAAACGAAAGGTGGAACACCAAACACCAAATACCAGTGTAAGATATTAGCTGAGGGCATCTTGCACTTTTTCCCTTTGTTTCCAAGTCCAGATCTGACATGTATCCAAAATGATGAAGGACCACAATAATCTATAACATTCATAGAACTTCCGTGAACGCTTTCCTTACACACTCACATGAGACATATGTGTGGGCTACATTGCTATCATCAATTGATGTGAAGCCTGCACGCATTTTCTGCATCATGTAGTGTTTCTAAAGTCAGTCTTGCTGTAATATTTTTGAAAATCCATACCTCACTGGCAAATGTGACCTATATAGACATGATTGGCTCCTAATTTGTGTTGCTGTCTGACACAAAGGCGGCACCAACTTACATTAAGCAAAAGTATTCAGTAAGTTTGCAGAACAATTGCTTCCTGACAGCTAGCAATTGTGGTCCTTCACATAGTCCATCAATGACCCTGTATGTTTCCAAACCATTCCACACACTCAACAACATAGCCGGCAGATATTGTAAAAATCATCTGATCTCACTACAGAGCTTCTAATTGTGCACATTTATATGATTTGTACTCACCAACAGGGCCACCAATCACTATTCCCAGGAGGTCCCGCAGATCTTGCTCCCTGGAGATGAGGTCAGCCCAGCTGTGCTTCAGCTAGTGGTCATTCCTCTGGCTCCGATACACAAGTTGCAAATGATACAGATCCCTTCCCCACCGGATTCTACGTGCCTCGGTGTGATACCCCTGTATCACCCGCCCCCCTGCCGCAATCATAAGTGGGAGGAAATGCCACACCAGCCATATAAACCCCCCTAAGCTCCTCCTAATCCATCTTGCCAACATCTTAGCACTGAAAAAGGGGAATAGGTGATAAAGAAGAACAAAGGAGAAAAGGGGGAAAGTAGAAAAAAGTTAACTTAACAACTAAAAGAGCCCAACTATACCCAAACTAACACTACCCACAACAGACTCCCACAAACACCAAAGAAAATACAATACTGGACAATATTACACAATAAACACTCAGACAGTATACAACAACAATTTTAGATAACAAACTAACAAGTAAAGGAGCACACAGGAGACAAAGGCACAATTTCACTGGACAAAACTCAGAACACAGCCACACAGTCTAGAAGAATCACAGACTGCAAAGTGAAAGTGAAAGTACCCCTACTGTACATAATCTGTAAACAGGATTTCCTATGACATCACTTCCTGCATAAAATGGCATCCGTTTTTATCATTATGCGTCATAATTTTTGACGCATACAGTATGTGCGTCATTTTTTTTCACGGACAGGAGTAAAAATTAGGCCGCATTCATATATTTGGAAATAGTCTAACACTTAACCAATTTTAAGGGCATAATGCATCATTTTACGGGCATGAGCGTCATCTTTTGACGCTTTTGCGTCATTTTTTTACGCATATGCATAAAAATTTCAAGGCAGTAACTGGGTTTGTGTAATTTTGCCATTTTAATGTAATGTTACATGTGTGACACAACTGAGATAGTCTGATTGCACCCACTTTGGTGTTGACGGTGTATGGTCACATGTGAAGACATCATACTGCTGCGGACCATGATCCGCTACTTCCTTAACAGGATTCTCACGCTTGGCTGATGCACTAGATGGCCATATGTGTGGCCTACATATACGTATTGCACAAATTGGGCATGTTTGGCATCAGGAGAGGATAGCACGGTGACACTCATAAGTACAATACCTCAATGCCTATGGCTCAATGTGTGTGCATTGGCTACTAATGTAGCTGTCGACCCAGTGTGTGTGCATCACAAGATACATTATTGAAAATATGCTTGTATGAATGTGAAGTCAATGTGTCCAAACCTTAGATGCAAGTCAGTGTGGAAATGAGAGAGGACATGTGCTAGTCATACATGTAGCAACATGTGTTGTGTGCACTTCCATGATTTTGGGTAACATAGACACCACAAATGACAAAGCATGCACCGGATAGATGGCAGACACTTGTTCATGTCAATGGTCCAAAAGTTGCCCATCCCATGTCCTAGAAATTTGGTAACTGCTTCCTAGGCACTTGTTGGTGAACCCACCGTGAATCTGGCACATGTACAGACTATGTTGTTACCATGTTATTGGCACAGACAGCCAAAGGGGACCCCCAACTGTTATATCACACCACAGTTGTGGTCATATTACTGAGCCACAACTCTCCAGTGGCAGTGGTGGACCAGCAGACGAGGTAGCACATGGCCACATATTTCCAGTGATCAGTTGCACAGAGGTGTCTGGTTCATGTGTGTGGTCCAATGTCGATCCTGTATATTTTTAGTGGTGTATGTTGTCACAGTGACGTCCAGGTCTCATCATGAGTCAGTGGCGGCTATTCCTGTATCTACTGAGTAACCTTCGGAGATCAATGTGAGTAAAGTCGATGAGGACATGGGATGGTCCCACCCTGTCACTGCAGACGTGTTATGAGACTGTCAACAGGGCAACCTTGGTGTGCTGAGTGAGATCATATCTCAGGAGTCATGTTCCGACAGGTGTCATTACAACATTTGTACACAGGTTGGCCTGTAAAGTTCCCACTGCATCTGGGAACATCAGAGCCTCTGTGTTGATTAATCTTGCAGCTATTTAGCACGCACAGCCCATCAATATGTTGTGAGAAATGTGATTCAGTGTTTGAACTGTCAGGGTACTAACATGTGTGGACTTTTCATGCACATTATCAGAGGTAGCTGGTTCTGCTGGAGGCACCATACTCAATCACTACATACAGCCATGGTACACTGTCAGACTTTGTCTTTCATGCATACATGAGACCCAGACAAGGGATAGGCTATGATTTTGGTATTCAAAGACAATTTTACTAATATGGTACAATTAAAAAGCAGATGATGCTATACAATGTATTTGGGTATGCATTGAGGAAGCACATGACAAAATACTCCCTGAGGAATGTGAGGTTTGGTAACGCAAGTGTGGTACATATGTAGCCACAAGGAACCTTTAGGGTAACGCACAGACAGGTGCCAGTCAGGCTGACAGGATGCAGGGTCAATCAGGATCCAGCAATTTCACAAGGTACATACTCAGTGGTCTGACTAAGACTGGTCGGAGGAAGAACAAGACAGTTGACATGGAAAACTGTGTTTGTCCTGTGTTTTTGAAGGTGACACATAAACCCAAGGGCTGTGTTACCGGGCTTAATTACTAGCAATGCATAACAGTGTATTTGACAAAATGGCAACTTCTATGCTGTTTCAATCATCTGCAGGGGCAGTGCATGTTCAAATGGGTGGTGTGCATGGAGGTGATCACAGGTGTGTGCTGCATCAGTTTCTCAGAAGTCCTGTAGGTGAGATTCGAGTTCAAATGGCCAACAGTACCTTTCACACGAGAAGCAATCTACAGGTGATAACAAGGTATGTGCGCAATGCTTGTCATCAGTATGGTACTTGCGCTGTCTATGTTCTGCTTCTATGGAACTCTAGTTACAGATAGTCATTGCAAAGATAGGTGCTGTACGACTTACTGCTGTCAAGGGTCTGGTCATACATTCCTGTTACCAATGCAATTGCACATCCACTGCCTCATGTATTAGGCTTTTTTTCCCTTATTGACTGATGGTGTCTTAGTTGTGTGCCATATGGTGCGATGAACCATGTTGCCAACTTGTATGTGTGAAATAGGTGTGGTCCTCTGCTATTGCCCTTCAAATGTGAAATGTACAGGCTATATGTCATTTACAGTGTGTGTGTATGTGACTGTTGTATAATACGCATCACAATTGCTTTGGAAATTTCTATGTGCTGATCGGTATATCAGCAATGCTCTATGAGGCTACACTCTTATTCTGATAGTTAGATATAAAGGTGAGCACAAATGATTAGCCATACCATGATATGGTGCTTATTATTGGTGTTTATTTACATTAGTTAATACAGTGGTGATGGTGAGTTGTTTTAAAAGAAATTGTTCACAATATGTTGGCGCCTACGCAATCCAGCAGCTGTGTTTTGTTGTTCCCCCTCATGTTGCAGGCCAGCATACTCCTCTTCCTCCTCTTCAGGCATTTGTGGCTCTGGTTCTAAGAGGGGAATGTTCCTTCGTATGCAATGTTGTGCAGGATGGCACATGTTAGAAGGATCTTACAGACCATTTCTGGGGAATATAGGAGGCTGCCACCAGTGATGTTGAGGCACCTGAATCTCAACATGAGGATGCCGAAGGTCCTCTTGACTATGCTGCGTGTCCTCCTAAGTGTGTCATTGCAGGCACACTCTGCTGCAGTGCTTAAGTTGCCAAATGGTGCCAAAATCCATGGCTGGATCCCATACCTCTGATCAGCTGAAAAAGAAAATGAATGGGATCATGTTGA
This sequence comes from Pleurodeles waltl, assembly GCF_031143425.1. Taxonomy (NCBI): domain Eukaryota; kingdom Metazoa; phylum Chordata; class Amphibia; order Caudata; family Salamandridae; genus Pleurodeles; species Pleurodeles waltl. Next base: position 596,441,263 of record NC_090448.1, read on the forward strand.
TGTAGCTTGCCCCATTGATATCGCCTTGCATGTCAGCAGTTGTCTTGTGTTGTCTGTGACTCTTTTGTGTTATTGTGTTGCTTCCTAGGCTCGTAGGATGTACCATCTGCATTGTGTTGTTTCATTGGCTGAACGAGTATTTGCCTGCTGACCGGTTGTCAGCAGTATGTTTGGGTATTTGCAGTACAGTGTGTATTCCCTAGAATTGTGACTTGTGATACAGGTGTCCCTGTGTCTTCACTGGGGGTGAGATGATAGTTCCATACACAGATTAATTTTAACAGTGGTGGTAACACGTTAGCATCTATGTACCCTGGACATCCCATACCTTTAGACTTATGCAATGGATTAATTTAAACATAAGTGAGACGCTTACATTTTGCAAGGTGACAATTAGCCAAACCTCTCCATACGTTGTGATCATTGACGTCTTAACATTAGACTGTACACTAATTTCAGATGTGTGACAGGTTCACTGCAGACCTATCAAACATGTCACGACCTCTGGGTGTTCCTGTCAACATGTTGCTGTCATGGTGTATGTGTTGTTTGTTTGAGAGGGTTGCTGTGAAGTGTCTATATAAGTAGGTTTTTGTACTTACCAACAAGTAGTCCATTGCCATATCGTCCATCCTGGAAGTGTTGATTGATGGTAGAGTGATGGAAGATGAATGAGTCATGTACACTCCCAGGATAATTTGCAACGATGTTGGTGATCAATCCTTGTTGATCGACAATGGCCTGCATATTGATGGAATGTGTGTGCTTACTGTTGCGGTAGAGGTGTTCAGTTGCAGCAGGTGGCACAAGGCGTACATGTGTGCAGTTGATGGCACCAAGGATATGTGGGAATCCATTAATGAGGTAAAACCCGTGTTTTGTCTCCTGCTGCTTCTGCAGTGTGTTTGGGAAGCAGATGTGGCGGGGTGTGAGTCCAATGATGGCATCCAGTACTTTGGGCAAGAAGGCAGAAAATGATGGCTGTGATATTCCGGCAACCAGGGCGCCAGTGCTTTGAAAGGAGCCCCTTGCCAACATGTGAAGTACAGCTAGCAGCTTGGTTTCTGTTGGGATGGTGCGGGGTGTCAGCAAGGTGGGTGCCAACTGTGGCTCTATGTTGCGCAGCAGCTGCTGAATGGCCTGCCAGTTCAACCTGTACCTCTGGATGATGTCATGTTCCCTGAGGCAATGAAGGGTTGTTCTGGTGCGGAATATTCTCTCCTGCCTTCTGCTCTGCCTTTGGGGTCCCTGCTGGTGTTGTGGTAGCTGCTGTTGTTGTTGCTGGGCTCTGCGTCTGCGTGCACGCTGGCTGAGTAGCACCTCCATGTCTCCCTTTTGCTGCTCTGCTCTTGCTTCTGTGTTTTCTGATTAAATACAGGTGTGTTTGCCCCATTTTAACGCCTGCCCTGACCCAGGCGTAAATTTTTTACGCAAATCGGGCTGTGTGTCATTTTCCGACTCCACCTCCCGGCCGTGCCGCATTTTTGCCCGGAAGCATAAATATGACGCACGGTCGTTTGAGTCATTTTTTGGATGGGAACGCCTACCTTGCATATGATTAACGCAAGGCTGTTTCCCGCATCCAGAAAATGACGCACACAGTGGGATTTTGACATCCGCGAGCTCGGGCATCAAAGTTTAAATATGGGGCAAGTTTTGCGCCGAATGTGCGTCCAAATTTTAGACGCACATTCGGTGCAGACGAAGTAGAAATAAAGCTTCAGCTACAAACACGTTTAAACATGCACTGCATGATGAAAGAGGTTATGATATTTAGGCCCCCTCTCTCCTAGTGTGACCCACAAGATTGCTTGTACAGAAAGAGCACATCATTATAAATGTTTTGGGAGTGGTCCCATTGCCCTAGAACTACCACAGGCTGAGTTATGGGCACAAATGTGTTGTAAAACGAATGCATGCAAAGCATTATGAGTCAAGGTTTCCTGAGTGCAGTGAATATTGTAGTATCGGCTTTCCCGTTGTGCCAGGAGAGCCTGAGGATTCATTCCTAGGTTTTACTTCTTGAGAAAAAAGTACAAAACAGGAGCAACACTACTTGTAATTACTGACTATGTAAAGTGGGGACCTAGTGATAGGCAAACACGGAAAACAAACTGCACCCATGAACATGAGTGCTGACAAACACGAGAGGCAAGAAACAAAGAAAAATAGCCTGTCTAAATAACAGAAAAACATGTGAGGCGTAAGTAAACTGTACTTGTCCGGTGCACTTGGGCAAAGTACAGGAAGTGACGTATCAGCTGCCAAACCACTTATAAGGCAGTGTAAGTGCAACACGCCTTCAACCTATTGGAAGTGGCAGGCAGCGGCAGGTGGGACAAAAATGCCTATATCCCTAACAACAGGTTTTCCAGACAGCGCAAGCGTGATGTAGCGGCTCGACCTAATGAAGAAAAAAATTTGAAGAGTAAAATCCAGATATCTGAAAAATAGTTAATTCGAAGGTGAAAGCCATAAGTGAGGACACCCAAGAGGGTTGAATGGCAGAGTTCACCCTTTCCCACATGGGGGGATAACACAAAGGGACACATTTAAAAAGGGCCTAGCGCCAACTATCGCTACATTAGCATATTTTTTATGCTAATGTGGCAATAGTGTGGCAAAAACACAGTGCCATATTTACAAAGTGGTGCAATGCATGCAGTGCGCCACTTTTTAAACCCTAACACCACATTATGCCTGTGCCAGGCATAATGCATGAAAGAGGTTGTTCCCCCATTAGGAGACTCGCAACAATGGTGCAGTGGAATCTATGAGATTCCACTGCGCATTTTTAGAAGCATTTTTAATGCCTGCTCAGAGCAGGCATTAAAAGGAGGCACACCATGTACTTTGCATGATTAGCGCCAACATTTTTGGCGCAAATCCTACAAAGTACAACAATATTGTCAAAAATGATGACGCTATTTTTGCTAACCAGCACCATGGTGTGCCTTTTGTTAAATACGGCGCACACATGGTGGCATTAGGTGGGTGCAATGGGCTGCAAGAAAAGTGGCGCTTCTTGACTTGAAGCGCCACTTTTCTTAAATCAGGGTCAAAATCTCTTGAAAAAGAATTTGCTTCCCACGATTTTTGAAAGAATCAATAGCTTAAAACTCTAATGTGCAGTTATGTTTGTACATAAGCTTGACCACAAAGCAATAGCATAGCAGTTAAAGATATGAAAGTGTTGTGTCCTACTCACATACTATGAGTGGTCACAGACTCACCTTCGTAGGCAAAACGCGAGCAGTGACATTTGCGCTTCATAAATTCAATAATTTCACATTTTCTCCTCCACCATGATGTGATGTGTCGTGGGAGCACAGAAAGACCACAGCAGGGATATATCTTTTGATGATGCGGTTGTGAAAGGCAGACAGCTGAATGTGGACATTGTTGTTGTTGGAAGGTGGGTCATTAGTTGTGTGGCCTGCACAAGTAACTGGTCCGCACTCGACCACCACTCGGAACTACACACCCCACTGTAGCGCTTCACTCTTATAGAGTAGCACTGCACAGCAGTCCAAGTATTACTCAAGGGTGGTGGTGTGGGATAGTATCGCCATTCATGAGCACACAAGAATAGCACTTATCGTCCATTCTGTGCTTTTTCTTTTGATAAAGTAAAAGTACATTTATTACACACACACTCTATTCAGTACTATGCAACAATTTACAAATATACACAAACTGATGAAAGTACTTTTGGATGACATTCTGTAATCATTCTGGTACCCCCGAGTGGAAATATAATCCGACAAAACCGATGGCAAAACATTTACTTTTATCCCAATGCGATATTTGTCTGTAACTTGGAGGCAGAGCACCTAAAGCTTGCAATAAAGTACATCTACTTTGATCAGAGGTGGCTGTCAGACTCATTACTCAAAAAAGCATGATCAATAACATGTATAGCCATGTTGGAATACTTTGTGCTGAAGGATTACTTTCAGATTACTCGTGATAAGCATTATGTAACACCATCCTTCACCCCTCGAGGGTGCCTTGTCATATGACCCCTCACAAGCCATCCTACAGGTTTCCCTACTGGGGCCATACATTCACAGAATATATTTAGCATAACATGCTATCATTTCAATTAGTGCTGTAAAAAAAAATACAGTTGCAATTACAGCCATTCGCCACTAGAGGGTGCAGTGTCACAAGCAAAGCACAGAAGTTCTAGCAGGGAGGGCTTGAAGAACGCATTGAATCTCCGGGGTGTCCACTCCCACACGCACCCCCCCCTGAGGTTCCTCCTTGTTGGGCAACAGTGCAGGGAGCCCACCCCTAGCCACTCCTGCCGGCTCCCTGCACAGCTAGCACCTCTAGGTACTGCTGCGGGAACTGGCCTTCCATTTGGTGTCTGCCTGCACCCGTTGGCATACGCGTGCAGCTATGGCTTGGCAAGCCGCCCCGGGGGAGTGCGGCTGTGCTTCCCCATTCCTCCACAACACCGTTGGGGCCCCGGAATAAGGTCCGGGGCATCTCCTGACTTCTGCAAGGAGCTCAACACCATTCCCCTGGGATGTGGTCTAGGCCCCCCCAGCCATGTTCATGTTCCATGTTCATGGGGAGCGACATGGTGCTCCTCGGCTTCGTTTTCAGCTGCTGGCCCATCCTTCAGCGAGCAGCCATCTTTGCGGCAGCTGTGACGGCGCCCCCGAGCTTCACTTCTCTGTGGGGCCTCAGGATGGGGTCAGGGGCCCCATCCAGCACCTTCACAGGGATGTGCAATGGCGCCCCCCTGACCTTACTATGGGCCCGTGGCCCTGCACCCAACTTTGCGGAGAGCATGACAGCACTTCCAAAGTATGCTTCTTTGTGGGGCCCAGGGATGGTGTCTGGGGCCCCTCTGCTAGTCTTCACGGGGCACAATGGTGCGCCCCCAGCTTTACTTCTTTTGAGGTCAGCCCCGGGCCCTAGCAGCAGCTGAGCCCCACGTGCTTTGCTCTGAAAAGGTTAAAGATCGCAGAACTCTGGGTGATATCGTGCCCCCCCCCAAAGGGCCAATTTCAATGATCTTGGTGTCATTTCGCTTCTAGTAGTGAGCCCTTGCCACCAGTGGCATTTTCTAAGGCCTCCTGGCCAAGAAGGTTCCCAAATTGTAGGGAGCCAGTCCCACAGACTCTCTGTGCCAGTCTTTCATCTGGCTGCCTTCCTTTTCTTCTGGGCAGTGTGCTTTCAATTTGTCAGCCCAGTTTTCCCCCAGCTGGTCCTAAGAGGGGGTACGCAGGCCAGCTTACCTGGCCCTGGCATGCGCCTCGCTAGGCCTGAAGTCGTTCAGGGGCAGAGTCCCTGTCCAATTGGGTGGTCAGGGGTTTCTTCTTTCCAGTTGTCCATGATGCCCGTCTTTGGTACCAGTGTCCTCCAGTGAAGCACAGCCAAGAGAGGAAGCTCGTCCCTGTGCAGGACCTTTTAAGTGGGGGCGGAAGTGTCCAGCAGGCTTGCACTTCTAGCCAATCCAGATATGCCTCATCACTTCATTGCCTCTGTCCCCTCCTTCCTGCACAGTTTTCTGGGTAGCTCAAAATGGCAGTGTCCAAGAGTTAGTGCCACATGTGCTTTGAAAGTCTCAGCCCCTCCTCCCTGACATTCCTTACAGGGCCTTTCCGCCCATTTCCTTGCATGGGATGACAGCTGGCTGATTTATGCTATGCCCTGCTCAGACAGCTGGACAGAGCAGTAATTGGCCCTATTCCTGAATTGAGTCAGAGAAAGATTACATTCTTGGATCACCCATAAGTTGTACAACTATGCCTTTGTAACCTACTGCATTATTCTTTTCATACAGTTTACAGTGTACATTTCTGTGACTCTGGTCTCTGTGGACCCTGAGTGACTGGAGTTGCACCTTAGGCCATCCTTTCCCATTGACATTTAGGCCCATATTTATACTTTTTGACGCACAACTGCGCCAACGCAGTTGTGCGTCAAAAATGTTACCGCCGGCTAACGCCATTACAACGCACCATGCGGGTGCCTTATTTATGGAATGACGTTAGCCGGCGCTGTGGACTGGTGTGCGTCAAAAAAGATTACTCACGCCAGGCAGCACCGGCGTATGGGAAAAGGGGGGTTGTGTGTCAAAAAATGGGGCAAGTCAGGTCTGAGGCAAAATTCAGGCCTCAAACCGGTTTTGCGCCATTTTTTTTTACGCCCAACCTCCATTGTCATGACTAGTGTCTTAGCAAAGACAGGAGTCATGCCCCCTTGCCCAATGGTCATGCCCAGGGGACTTATGTCCCCTTGGCATGGTCATTGGGCATAGTGGCATGTAGGGGGGCCCAAATCAGGCCCCCCTATGCCACAAAAAAAATCTGAAAAAAATACTTACCCAAACTTACCTTTACTTCCCTGGGACGGGTCCCTCCATCCTTGGGTGTCCTCCTGGGGTGGGCAAGGGTGGCAGGGGGTGTCCCTGGGGGCAGGGGAGGGCACCTCTGGGCTCCTTCTGAGCCCACAGGTCCCTTAACGCCTGCCCTGACCCAGGCGTTAAAAAACGGCGCACATCAGGCTGTGCGTCGTTTTTTAAGGCCCACCCCCTCCTGTGCGTCAAAATGACGTCAGAGTATAAATATGGGGCACAGGCCTTAAAGTAATTTTTTGGAAGGGAACGCCTACCTTGCATATAATTAACGCAAGGCTGGTTCCCCCTTCCAAAAAATGACGCACATGGTGGAATTTTGACGCCTGCGGGGTCGGACGTCAAAGTATAAATATGGGGCAGGGTTTGCGCCGATTGTGCGTCAAAATTTTTGACGCACATTTGGCGCAAACAGAGTATAAATATGCCCCTTAATGCGGTGTCCCTACAGTGAAAAGACAGTAAGCACACTGACTATCCCTCACATGGGCACACCCATCTTATGATGCCTACTCCAAGTCACCATCCACTCTGCATTGTTCCTGCTGCACCAGGTTACCTAAGTGCAGTTCTTGGGCTACGCACACCCGGAATCCTCCTCAAACAGCCCTCACATAGGTTCACATGTGTGTGCACACATGATCATGTGTAACCAGCCCTGTGCCTCCTACTATTGCTCCATCACAGCAGCCTTTCCTTAGCAAGGCGGCACCGGCACAAAACCCGCACAACCCATTTTACCATAAACTTACAGTGAGTGAGTCCCCAACAAGGAGGCACCCTCACAATAAAAGGTAAAAAACCAGATGGTCCAAAAGTGAAAAATCAGGGCGGATCTGATAGTCAGAACTCTCACATTTGTAAAGGTACTGCAACTCATAAAAATGCATTAACCAATCAGTTGACATTACTTCCATCTGTCTATGACCACATCACAACCAAGCACCAGTGGGATAACTCAGTAGCAGAGATATTGCTCAAAGGGAAGATCGTTCAGGTAATGGTACTGTCTAATGGTGTTTGAATAAATTTAGATTGGCAGTTGTCGACCATCTGCCAGTTTGTCAAGTTACTTGATGCAAATGCTTTGCTTGTCTGAGTGAGGATCATCTACTCTATTTTGAGATTCCTGCATGTCTGGTGAGGATCTCTAAGCCCGTAGTGAAGCAGAGCTGCAGGACCAATGGCTCTAAGCAGGCTCAGTAAAATGATTCCTGTAGTTTCCTAGGCCTGAGACCATCCGTTATTGATAACTTTTGACACTTTGTTCCCCAAAAAACATCTCTTACTCCAAACAGATCATGGTTTCTTTTCATTTCCTACTAACCAGGTTCTCATATTTTCTACCATTTATTGCAACACATGGTCGAAGGCTTCTTTTGATATTTTAATTGTTTATCTAGATAATTTCTCTGATGTGGAAAATATTTTTCCAGCAGTCTGATGATTATGTTTCATCGATAGCTAGTGCTAAAACCCTCATGAGACCAACCATCCAAGGACTCTCCCACTCATCTGAAATACTACTCGGAGAATCTGCTTTTGAAAGCCATATGTAAAAAGGCTAAGCCCTACTGGTAGATCAGCATACTCAGACATATACACTGAGATACCCAGACACACACTGATGCATACGCCGACACACCTAGCCACACATTCATACATACATTGACACACCCAGACACACACTCATTCATACACAAACACACCCACACAAATCTATTCATACACTGACACACTCAGGCACACTCTGGCCCATATTTATATTTATTTTGTGCCGCATTTGTGTTATTTGTTGAAGCAAAAGTTGTGCAAACTTACAAAATACAATTATATTTTATAAGTTTACACTGCTTTTGTCTTAAAATAATAATCAAATGCGGCGCAAAAAAAGTTTAATTGTGGGCCTCCGATGCATATACTGACACACTCAGACACACTCTGATGCATATACTAACACAGCCAGACACACTCTGATACAAACACCGACACACCTAGGCACACACTCATACATACACTTCTACACACTTCTACACATAGACACATACGTTAACACACTGAGGTACACACAAACACATACAGTAATACAACAAGACACACTCATCCATATACTTTTACACCCAGGCAAACTCAGAAAGCGTCAGAAAGGTTTGAAATTGTCTTTCCCACCTATCAGCTAAAGGCAAATGGGAAAAAATCTGGCTGCGGACCTCCTTTTCACGCATGAAGAGTGTTTTAGCCAATCAGATCTCTTTTTTCCTGTGTCACATGATATTTGCAAGTTAGCCACAAATAGCAAAATCAGTATTAAAACATGCTTTTAAAGTTAAATTACTCATGAATAGCTATCCAAAAACAAGAAAATAATAAACCTCCCACCTCAAACATAATTTTAATAATGTCTACATATAATTTTATTACTTTGTGAAAATCATGTCATGTTTCGTGAATATTTGGTGAAATAAAAATGTACGTGACAGGACACTTCAAGAAAAATTAGCAAATATCGAAATATTTTAAGGAAAATCTAACAAAAGAAGACGGGAGGAAGACAAACATATTTCAAGAGCACTCGTAGGGTGAGGTTTAATGATAATGGAGCCCAGTATGACAGTATTTCTTGGCACCCCCATTTACCAACTGCCTTTTAACACTACCTCTCAAATCTGCATGACCACTCTCTCTCAGATGCATTAAATTAATTTTACAGCAATATTCATACTAGTGTAGTGTATCAAAGCACTATGTACCGCATACATATTGCACAGAGAGAATCATGCATGTTTAATTCAGTGTATAGTAAATGTTAAACAAGACACAGGACAGCAACATGTATGAGCAACATGTCTTCCACATTGGCATGCAGTATAGTTTAAGAGTCCTTGGTCTGCAGTAACACAAACTCAGACTCTAAAAATAACACAATGGTTGGGGTTTTGCTTAACAAAAAGAGCTCAGGTCTACCCAAAATGAATCATTTTAGGAACATTATAATAATAAAAGACTTTGGAAAACAAAACCTAACGCTCAATTTTAGAGCTTGCAATTTGCATGCAGCTCTTTCATTGAAATTAATATATCAGTATTATCAGGATGTTCCCTTATAAACTGCAAGTAACAGAAGGATCTCTATGACAGAACCCAGTAATCAACTGACTTATTTACATTACATTCTTTGCCGGAGGCAAAGCCTATGCACTATTTTATGATGAATAAAAACTTCCACAAGACACACTTAAATACACTAACACACCCAGGCACACATTGATATATGCACTGACACACCCAGGCACACACTGATATATACCCTGATATACACAGGCACACTCATCCATACACTGACACACCCAGACACACTCTGACACATACCCTAACACACCCAGACAGAGACATATGAATATACTGACACAGCTGTGTAGACACTCATGCATACACTTACACACACACACGCTCTGATGCATACACTGACAGATATAGGCACACACTAATGCATCCACTGACACACCCAGGCACACATACAAACACTCATACACCTAGACACATTCATCCGTACGCTGACACAACCTGACACAGTACAGTACAAAAACTTTATTTGACTTTCAGCAAGTCATAAAAGTATCAATTAAAACACGTCTATATATAATATAATAACACAATAAATAAATAAAAAGTGTAAAAAATATAAATATAAATAACAAAATTAAAATACATATGAGTCAATTTTCCATTCACATATGGCTATATGGCCTCATTTATATTTACACCAGTGCCCCCATAGACCTTCTTATAGCTAGTACAGAGTATAAAAAATTTGCCAAGGTTTCACACATTTCAATAGAGGATAAAACCTGTATGCTGATATACGCACTGCGGGACTGACGTAAGTTAAGCAATCTTAAAAGAGGAACTAAGAGGGTCTTTCCCTGTTTTGTATAAAATTTGCAGAACAAAACCACATGGATCATAGACTGTAATGACGTTGCGTCACAAGGACATGACCTTAAGATTGGACTCCAAACATTCATAGTTGGGAAGGTTACTAAACGGTGGAGGGTATCTAACCTTAGTCTTGTGAGAACAAAGCGGTTCCGAGGATTTACCACATTTGCCAGATAGGGCTGAATACCCTCCACGGACAGAATGAATTGGTTAGACATTACACTGGGCTTTTTTGATTCCTCTTCCCATCGACATTCTTCTAGATACTTCAATGTTAAAACTCTCAATTCCTTCCTAGTGATGTATTCCAATGAGTCCGGATTTGTGTAGTATTCTTTACTACCCATGTCTTCGAAAAAGGTCTTGATATATCTCAGCCAGGGGACTTTTAACAAATATGTTAGGGAAATACAATCAGATAAAATGGTTTTGTTTAATCCAGTGTGTTCAGAGGTCCAAACTTTGTGCCATAATAACAGTGGCTGTATCCTTATCAGATCAGATAAAAACGAGACTCCTAACTCTGCGTGAATTATATACGATGATGTACCATTTGGTACCAATAACAGGTGTCTAAGGAAGTCATTTTCCACCTTCTGGATTGGCTTACAATTGATAAATCCCCAAATACCTGATCCATACATCGTGGACGGAATACACTTGGCTTTATAAATTTTTACCATGTTCGGCGGGGTAGTCCCTCCTAGCTTTTTTGAGAAGATTTTCAGCGCCGCCGTTGTCTTAATAATCTAGTCCTTTTTTGTTTTCATACAGTGTGCCCAGGAACCCTTTTTATCAAACATTATGCCCAATAATGAAAATGTTCGAGATATATCGACCTTCCCCCCGTGGGTAGTAATGTTTTTAATCTTGCCCTGTTTCCTACCACAATTCATTATGAAAGTTTTGGAGCGATTGAAGGAGAGGCCCAAGTCTGTCATAAATATTATGCAGGCAGTTAAAAGTTTTTGAAGGGCTAATGGTGTCCTGGCCATAAGAACTGCATCATCTGCGTAGAGTAATACCGGAACGGCACAATTGCCTATTTGAGGAAGAGCTTTACATCTAATTGTCAGTTTGGATTCTAAATTATTTATGTATAGTGCAAACAAGAGTGGGGTGAGTACGCAACCTTGGCGAACTACTCCATATATGCTAAAGGGCCTAGTGCATTCCCCTCTTGTCCCATACCTTACTCTTGCTTTGCACCCTGTATAGAGGTCCCATATGAACTGAATTATTGATAAATTAACCCCCGTTCTACTTAGGATATCCCATAACTTCTCATGTAGTACGCAATCAAAGGCTGAAGATAAATCTATAAAAGCCAAATACAAATTACTCTCTCTGGTCCTTGTGTACTTTCCAATTATGATGCTTAAGTTCAAACCCTGTTCCACTGTTCCTATTCCTGTGTGGGAGCCATATTGTACTGGAGACAAAATACCTTTTTCATCTGCCCATGTTTGTAATCTATTCAAGATAATTCTCCCTGCTATTTTAGCTGAAATGTCAAGTAGAGAGATTGGCCTGTAGCAAACCGGGTTCAGCCGGTAGCATTTTTTGTATATAGGGACGATAATAGAGTCTCGCCATGATGTTGGAAGGCCCTGTGTGCAGAATGCCCTCAGTGTCTGAGTCAATAGGGGGCCCCATAGCTGCGTATTAGACTTATATAAATCTATCGGAACACCGTCAGGACCCGGCGCCTTCCCCGCTTTACTTAAATTTATGGCTTCCACTACTTCCTCTAAACTGAACTGAGGAATTACGGTCGGGTGTGGGCTTTCCTGGGCAACTAAATCTTTTAAAAATTCTGGAGACTCTCGGTCGCTGGGGTGAGAATACATTTTTGAAAAATGTACAATCCAATCCTCTTCTGAAATTGCGATTTCCATCCTAGGAGTGTGTCTGTCCCCCAGCATTGGAGTGTTTATTGTATTCCAGAAAAGATTATTGTCCTTCGTTCGGCTGGCTTCATGTAAGGTTTCCCACAATTTTTCTTTCAAGATACATTTCCTTTTTTTATGGCTATTTTTTATTCCTGTCTGTACATGCGTATTTCAGTCTGGCACCTTATTGGGGCACTTAGAGCCTTTCTTAATCTCTTGTGTGCTTTCGTGCAGTCATGGTCAAACCAGCCCATTTCCCTTCTCTGTCCTGCCTTTCCCGTTCTAATTGTGAGAGCTTCTTTCACACCTTGCATAATGGGCTAGGGAAAGGTTCACACTCTGAGGGAAGTGATCGCTTACTGCAATGTCAAATAACTTATAGTTAGTAAGGTAATGTGCAAGATGGGTTGAAGTTAACACGTAATCAATCACTGTATCTGCACCCCTTCCATTAAAGGTTGGTTTAAACTGAAATGGTTCCGAAAATAGTTTGTTTGCAAACAACAGATTAAACCTTTGGATCATTAGGTTCATTGCATCTCCTTGGGTGCTATGAGAAAAAAATGGGGCCTTAAGCTAGTGTTTTCAGTGTCCCAGCCACATACCTTCTCCGAAGATTCTTTGCAAGGATGGACATTAAAATCTGCGCCCCATATGATGAGGGTCTCACGCCAGTTATTTGCCCATATTTTCTCTAAGTCCTCACCCATCTCCATTAAAATATTGGGAACTTCCCCTGGTGGGGCATTGTTATAAAAATTAATGATCACTAGCTGGGTCTTCTGATCCAAATTACTTTCTATCATTTGATAATACGGTCTCATGGCTTGCATCTTTATATTCCGTAACCATACTTTATTGGAAATATATGTGCATAAGCCTCCTTTTGGCCTACCGTGGTCAGTCTGCACAGCTGGAGTGTGGAAAATCTTATAGACATTTATATGAACAGGGTCCAAGTCTCCTGGAGACATAGGCATGAGAAATCTTCTATGAAGTTCACCCAGAGTGGGTTATTGATCTTATTAGTTAGGCCTGCCACATTCCAATAAAGTAGGGTTATTTCGAGTTTCTGGTGGTTTTGGCAGTGCACATTATTTATAATTATGGAGGGTATGTCACCATCTATTGAGTGGGTTACTGTTGGGAGGGGGTCTCTCTGGTTTATCTGGATTCCTGCTAAGTTCCTTTCAAATTCCACATCAGCGGGTATATCTTTCTTGGTTATGTGAGACCCTTCTGTATTCGATTCTGGGACCAGTTCGTAGGGTAAATCTTTCTTATCAATGCTGAGTCAATCGGTGTCTTCTAAAGTTGTAAGAGGATGGAATCTATTAAAAAAGGGGATGGGATCTGGTCTGTTTATGGGTATTTTACTTGTTGATTGTGAGATTTCAGTGTAGTGCCGTGCCAGTCTTGGGTAAAAGAATCCCAGAAGTAGTAGGGAAATTCCTTCGGGGGTGACTTGCCTGGGTCCTAGTTTGCGGATAATTCTATCCACCAGATCAGGAGATGTGAATGAAAGGACCACACAGTCTCCCTCCAGTGCCTTCCTACTGCTTCCTACCCACTTGACTCTTCCAATCATTTTAATATCATCAAAGAGGGCCCCCACTGTTCCGGGGCCCAGACAGGTACCTATCCAATTAGGTGCCTTGTTCCTCAGTGCCGTTCACGATTCCTGCTGTTGATCTTTCGCAGGGAGGACGTTGGCCAAAACCACTACATATGGGGAGGCCTCTGGAGGAAGATGTAGAAAGTCACTTGGGATGTATATAGGCTTCGAGGGTCTTATTCCACTGGGATGACTCCGTCCTGAATCTGACTGGGGGTGATCTATCCTAGTCGCGGATGAAAAATTATTTGTTATATTTGCTGAATTTGGCGGAGTATAACTAGTGTTAGATACTATTGGGAATGGTTGTGACTTGGTCAAAGGTTTGAAAGTTGGGTATGATTGCCTAATATTTAATGCTATTGATGGTGATGATGGTTGTGATTTCCTCTGGGGCTTTGGGTTCAAATATAAATCGTCTGACCTATCTTTCGTGGCAGGTTGAATATTAGTCTCATGATTTAAAATCAACGATGATGTACTAGAGGCTTTCTGCACATCATGTAAATCCTTAGGTTGTAGGGATTTTATGATTCCTAATCCTACTTCAAGATTAGATTCTACTATTTTTAAGTGCTCTGACAAAGAATCCAGTGAAGCCCCAATTGATGATTTCAAGGTAGTTACTAAATCATAGAGATTTATAAGAAGGGTTCGGGTTGTATCTGCTGAGTTACTTGGAATTTTCCTTCTGGACGGTTTCTTTGGTGGCAATTGGCCTGGGATGATTACTGAGTCTTTCTTTGACAATTGTTTTGGACCATTAGTTACCATTCCTTCCACCGGCTTCTTTGAGCGTTTGGCTACCGGGGAAAGGTCATCCGAGGTGTAGATTAAATCCGAATTATTTAAAATACATCCATTTATGTGCCTTTCTTCTATATTTATAGGCCCACAATTACTATGATTAACATCATCTAATATCCCATTGTGATTCAGAGATTGGGAAGTATGTTCTTTAGGAGTCAGCAGTTTTCCCTCTGCATTAGCAATCTGTTTGTCTATCATCCCCATCGCTCCTGAGATGTATTTTAATATGGATGTACTATCTTTTAAATTTGCGGGGTGATTCAGTGTTGGATGTTTTCTTTTGCCCATATCTTATACTCTAACAGGCTTATTCCAAAAAAGGAAAAAAAAAAAAAACTGAGAGGGTGAATACGAATTGATTTGACTTGCCAACCAACCCTCAGTTACACATTACCCCCAATTAGATTACTTGACCAAAGGAATATACACAATCAATATGCACTGGGTTGTCAGACAGCTCAAGAGACAAATCTCACATGAAGAAAACGTTCTCACTTGTGTGGCAGTAAGCAGGGGACTTACAGTGCTCCTCGGGGTAAAAGTATTTCCAAGACTTCGAAGACTTTACTGCCTCCTCGTCAAGTCCACCGTACAATTACCAGTTTTACAAAGGGCTACTCCAAGGATTCCACGGAAAAAAATTAAAGAGGGGGGGCCCAGCCCAGCCTCTTCCTGGCGATGACGGGCGAAGGATGGGCCCGCCCTTGGCCCGGGCTTCGCCCGGATTCCGCCCGCGCGCACCCCGCTAGGTGGGAGCGCAAAGATAGTTTTATAGGGCTCCTACCCTTTGCTGGAGCCACCGCCTCCTCTGCAGATGCTTCCCGCGAGGCGGGAACGCGCTGACAAATTTAAAGGGCTCCTGCCCTCTACTCGAGCCGCTGCCTCCTCTGCTAATGCGCCCCCCGAGGCGGGAGCGCAAAGATAGTTTTATAGGGCTCCTGCCCTTTGCTGGAACTGCTGCCTTCTCTGCGGATGCGTCCCGCGAGGTGGGAACGCGCTGACAAGTTTAAAGGGCTCCTGCCTCCTCTGCTAATGCGCCCCCCACAACCTGACACACTCTGATACATACACTAACACACTAAGACACACCCTGATACATACAATGACACACCTATGCACACATTCATGGATACACTGACACACCCTGATACTTACTGACACCTATACTGAGACACCCAGTGACACTTCGATGCATACCCTGACACACCTAGCCACATATTCATGCATATACTGACATACGCAGGCACATATAGATACATACACTGACACACCCAGACAGACACTGATGCATACACTGACACACTCGTGCTCACACTCATTCATACACTAACAGACCCAGACACACTCTGATACATACAATGACACACCCAGGCACACTCTGATGCATACACTAACACCCCCAGAAACGTATACTGACACACCTATGCACACATTCATGCATACACGACACACCCGTGTACACACTGATACTTAACCTTACCCACCCACACACACACTGATGCATTCACTGATACACCCAGGCACATGTTGATGCATACACTGAAACACCCAGAAACACATTGATACCTACTCTGACACACCCAGACACACACTGATGCATACCATGACACACTGGCACACTCTGATGCGTACATGAGCACACCCAGACACTCTTCTATGCACTGATACATACACTTATGCACTGAGACCACACTTATACAAACACTAATACACCCAAACACTGATAGAACAAGGCACAATATGTTGCATACACTGATACACTCAGACACACACTTATATATACACTAACACACCCAGACAAACACTGATGCATATACTGACATGCTCACGCACATTCTGATACATACCATAACTAAGACAGTCACACATCCATCCATACACTGACACAGCCAGGCATACACTGATAAATACACTGACACACCCAGATACACACTGATGCGTACACTGACAAACCCAGGCACATATTGATACGTACACTGACAAAGCCAGACACACACTGATGCATACACTGACACACCCAGGTCTACACTCCGAGGCATCCTCTGATACACCCACGCATGCATTTATAATTATCAACACACATACAAACAGGTGCATACAATGACATACAAACAAAAAACATATAGGTGGTCATTATGACCGTGACGGTCTTTTGACCGGCAGGGTTAATGTGGCAGTAACACCGCGAACAGGCTGGCAATAATGACCGCCAAATTATGACCATGCCGGTGATCGCTCCCATAGACAGACAATGTATTACACCAACCGTCAGTGTGGTATGAACACAGAACATGGCGGTAGCCACCTACAGGCAGGTGGAAGACAAGGATCCGCCCACTGCCATGGTTTCCGGGGCGGTAGTAACTAAACCAAAAGCCTGACGCAAGAACATCACTTAAAAGGAGCTACTCACCTCCAGGGACACCCCGGAGTCTGCAACCACCATGGAACCTGAACTGCAATACCACGCCATGGCCATCCTGGAGCACCAACACCAGCGAAGACGATGATGATGAGTACAGCCATCTAGCACACAAGGAGGGAGAGGGGGGAGAGTGGCACACGCGCAACACACACCATAAACACAGCACACACCCAGAAACACATGCACAGGAATAAACAGCACCAGAACCCCAGAGTAAATAAAAGCAGGACACATACACAGTTCCAACCACTGTATTCCTGTTGTATGAATATGTAAAATGCAAAAACACGCACAAATGCAGAAATAAATAAATATAGGCCCAAAAGCTAGTCCAAAGTCACTAATGCCCACAGGGCAAAGTCCAAACCTCAACTTGACTTCTGACAACATCGGGAATCCACTGTTAAGGGGCATCATGTTGGAAATGTACATGGCACCTTGGGTGGTAGGGCTTGGGGTGGGTGGGGGTTGCAACTCATTGTAAGGGGGCTCCTAACCCACTGGTTCTGGAGGGGGCTTCTTGCCCACAGGATGAGGAGAGGGCTGGCTAACCACTGGTTTTAGATGGGGCTTCCTGCCCACAGGATGAGGAGGTGCTGGTTGCCCACAGGATGAGACGGGGCTGGCTGTCCACTGGATCTGGAGTTCCTGCCCACAGGATGAGGAGGGGGTGGCTGCCCACTGGATCTGGAGGGGGCTTCCTGCCCACAGGATGAGGAGGGGACTGGCTGCCCACTGGTTCTGGAGTGGGCTGGCTGCCCACTCGTTCTGGAGGAGGTTTCCTGCCCACAGGATGAGGAGGGGGCTGGCTGGCCATTGGTTCTGGAGGGGGCTTCCTGCCCACAGGATGAGGAGGGGCTAGCTGCCCGCAGGATGAGGAGGGGGCTGGCTGCCCACAGGATGAGGGCGGGCTGGCTGCCCACTGGTTATTGATGGTGCTGCTTGGCCTCTGGTTCCAGATGCTGCTCCATGGCCACTATATTGTGGGCCTCCTTTTTCAGGGATTTCTGTGTGGCCTCCTTGTCCAGGTATTTCTGGGGCTCCTCCTTGTCCAGGGATTTCTGGGACTCCTCGTTGTCCAGAGATTTCTGGGGCTCCTCCTTCTCCAGGGATTTATGGGGCTTATGCTTGTCCAGGGATTTTTGGGGCTCCTCCTTGTCAAGGGATTTCTGGGGCTCCTCCTTCTCCAGGGATATCTGGGGCTCGTCCTTGGCCTTCGATGTCTAGGAGGCCTCCTTGGCCTTTGATTTCTGGGGGGCCTCCTTTGCCTTGGATTTCTAGGGGGCCTCCTTGGCCTTGAATGTCTGAGGGGCCTCCTTGGCCTTTGATTTCTTGGGACCTCCTTTGCCCTTGATTTCTGGGGGACCTCCTTGGCCTTGTATGTCTGGGGGGCCTCCTTGGCCTAGAATATCTGGGGGGCCACCTTGGCCTTTGATTTCTTGGGGGCCTCCTTGGCCTTTGATTTCTGGGGTGCCTCCTTGGGCAGGGACTTCGTTGGGGCCTCCTTGGCCCTGGGTTTTGGAGGAGGTCCCATGGTCTTGCCAGTCTGTTTGGGAGGGGCAGCACCTTAACCCTCCATTTGGGGGGGAGGAGTGTCCATGTTGTGGGGGTATGGCTTTACACTCATGTGCCCCAGAGTGCCAGCTGGAGAGCTTGGGGGTGGAGCTGTTTCAGACTGGGTGCCTGAGGTACTGGCCTGGGGTGGTGGGACCTTCCTTTTATGGGCAGGACAGGGGGCAAAGGGAAGAGGTCAAGGCCGGCAAGGAAAAGCTTCTTACGGACAATGGGGAGGGATGTGGGAGGAGGGATGGAAGTGGAGTTAGAGGGAGTGGTTGAAGGAGGAGGAGGAGGTGTGCTGGACTTGGGTGCAGGTGCATGGACAGTATGCATGTGTGAGGTGGATGGCTGTTGGGGGTCTGAGTGTGAGCGTGTGTGTTACTAGAGGGGGGCACAAAGAGTGGGAGGACAAACATGACATGTGGATGGATGTTGTGGTTGTGTCTGCAAGTGCGGTGGGTGTGCTGCATGTGGTGGTGGTGGTGACTGTGCATGTGGTGTGTGGGGTGGATATCTGTCGGTGGTGACTGTGGGCAAGGCTGTGCAGGTGGCAGGATCTGGAGCTGTTGATGCTATGCATGCAGGTGTGTGTGAGGATGTGACTGTGAGGGAGGAGGAGGGGATGCAGTGGAGGCAGTGGATGATGTTGTGTGTGCATGTGTCTGTTGGCTGTGTGAGTGCTTGTGGACTGAAGTGTGCTGCTTGTGTTTGTCTGTGTGAGTCTTGTGTGTTGTTTGAGGTGCATGCTTGTCTGAATGTGTGCGTGGGATGGGTTGGGGGAGAGGAGACTAGGACTGGGTAGTGGTAGTTGGAGAGAGGACGGATGAAACAGGGACACTGGCTGCTGGCAGTGAAGATGCCAGAGCCTGAAACGATCTCTGTAGGGCCGCCAACCCACCGTTGATGCCCTCCAGGAAGGCATTGCATTGCTGCATCCGGGATGCCAGTCCCTGGATAGCATTCACAATGGTTGACTGCCCCATAGAGATGGATCTCAGGAGGTCAATAGCCTCCTCACTGAGTTCTGCAGGGCTGACTGGGGCAGGGCCTGAGACGCCTGTGGCGAAGAAGATGCCCACCCTCCTGGGTGAACGAACACAGGCAACTCAGTCAGTGGCTACTGGGAGGGCAGTGCCTGTACGGGGTGGCGATAGAACCTGTAGCTGGGGTGGTCCCAGAGGGGTCCGTCACCAGCAGGGAGCTCCCATCAATGGACGAATCAGAGTCAGTGGTGTCACCTCCTGTCCCCACCGTGGTGCTACCCTCGCCCTCCATCCCACTGGTCCCGTCTGCATCAGTGGACTTTGCCTCCTGGGTCCTGTGGGCTGCAGCCCCCTTACTCACTGGTGCCCCTGCTTCTTTGCCAGATGATGCTAATGCATACATGGACAGGATGACAAAAGGAGAGAGGGGGCAGAAAGGGAGCACAGGGTCAATTCCAGGATCAACAGCACAGGTGGCAGACACATCAGTGTTACACTGAGACTCAGAATGGGCAGTATGGACCACACTGGTATACCATTGGCTAAGTACCACAGCAAGGAGGAGCCAAACCCTGCCATCCACACACCAACTGGGACCAGCTAAGCCCTGACTGACATGGGAAGCCACCTACTTAGCTATCTAATACATGCTTTACACCATCTTATCCTGAGCTGGACAGCACAGCAATATCTGAACTGGCATATTGGGACATCCACTGACTAGTACCCTGCACCCCAATCCCATGCCAGGCAACAGAGATGGTTGACATACACACTGTACTCACCCCTTTGTGGCTGCTGTGATGCCCTCAAGCGCCCATCCAGCTCTGGGTAGGCCACCGCCAGTACACAGGCCAGGTTCTGATGGACACACCTCCTTCGTTTGGAGGTCATCCCCAGCTGGGCCTCCGTGGTCTTCTGGGCCCAACCTCTCAGGTCCTCCCACCGTTTCCTGCAGTGGGTGCTATGCCTGCTATAGACCCCCAGGGTCCACACGTCCTTGCCGATGGCACACCACAATCCTTTCTTCTGATGGGCGCTGACCTGCAGAAGAAACACAGAAGGCGGTACACCATGAACCAGACAATTCAGCCTGTCACACATACAGCCCACAAAAAGCATTTCCCCTTATCAGGCACACACATGACCCATACCCCTGCATTAACGCTGCCACCAGCCACCCGACACACTGCCAGCACACACACATATCTCCATGCAGTCATGTCAAATGCAATGTACCCATGGTGTACTCACCTGTTGGTCTGGAGGCCATTACAACTGGCCATACTGGTATAGGAACCTATCCGCGAGGTACTCCAACTCCTCTGACGTGAAGGCTGGGACACTTTCCCCTGTAGCACCAGGCCATGGCAGGTTCCAGACACAGGTCACAGCAGCACACACAGTGGAGATGCCGTTCTATGGAAAGTAAGGAATCAAGTGAGGTGTTAGAAAGGAAATGATGGTCACGTCCACGGCGGTGAACACCGTCACTGCCAGCGTTGATCATCATTGGTTACCATACTCCATAGAGGTACATGTTAGCCAATTAGGAATTGCATGGTGGTGCGGACCGTTTTCCGCCATGACGCCAACACCTGTGGTGTGAGGTCGCTTCCACCTGTCTCTGTATATAGGACAGACGGGTGCCATTTTCTAATGCTGGTACCCATCTACAGATTAATAAGTGTGTCATTGTAGTCGAATGTACTCACCTAAACAGTTCTAGTGTCCAACATACAAACACGCTCTGTGTACACTGCAGTAGTGTGTTCATGATTCCTGTTGATAGTCCTTTTCTACATTTGGGTCCCTTAGGTACCAACCACTGGAGAGGAATAGGAGGAGGCAAGCACCTGTGTACAGACCCCTTGTGGACTTTGCTGCACAGAAGGAGCAGCATATCTGGACAGGGCCACAATCACAGAGCTATGTGCACAATTGAAGCCTGATCTGCTACCTGCTATCCGTAGCACCGCAGCAATCCCCCCTCTTGTGCAGGTACTCTCCGTGTTCCATCTCCTGGCAACAGGCTCCTTCCAGGTGACAGTGGGCTTAGCTGTAAGGTTGTCACAGCCAATGTTCTCTATTGTGCTTCCAAGGGTTTTGTCCGCCTCGCTCAAACACATGTGCAGCTACATCGATTTCCCCCAGGTAGATGACTTGCCCACTGTGAAGGCTGTATTCTATGCATTGGGACATATACCTCATGTAATTGAGGCCATCAATGGGACCCATATTGCCTTAGTCCCCCCCCTGGGCCAATGAACAAGTGTACAGGAATCGGAAGAGCTTCCACTCACTCAATGTGCAGATGGTGTGCCTGGCTGACCAGTACATTTCCCACACCACTGCCAAGTATACAGGGTTGGTGAATAATGCCTTTGTCCTGAAGAACAGCAGTGTCCCACAGCTGATGGCACAACTACAGAGGCACAGAATGTGGCTAATAGGTGAGCCTATGTCCCCACCCTATGTTTGTGAGTGTATGCCTTCAGGAGTCATGGCCCATGCCATTGTGTGTCCCTTACTTCTTGCAGGTGATTCTGGCTACCCAAACCGTTCCTGGCTCATGCCCCTATTATGAATCCGAGAACAGGGGATGAAAATAGGTATAATGATGCCCATGGGCATGCCAGGAGGATTGTAGAAAGGACCTTCGGTCTCCTGAATGCTAGGTTCAGGTGCCTTCATCTCACAGGTGGATCCCTATGCTACTCCCCTGAAAAGGTCTGCAGAATCATAGTTGTGTGCTGCATGTAACACAATTTGGTCCTCAGACGGCATGTATGCTAACTGTAGGAAGTAGGTGACAATGCAGCTGTGGCAGCAGTGGACACTGAGGAAAGTGAGGAGGAGGAGGAGGAGGAGGATGTGGCACAGGTCACATTTGATCCAGCAGTACTTCCAATGACATTCAGGAAAGACTGTTGAACTTAGCAAGACTACATGTTAGTGTCGTACTGTTTGACTGCAGCATGATGCCAATCATTCCCTTTGCATCCCACCTGACTGTCACCTATATCTTCCCTTATTGGAGAGGTTGGTGTTGTTCCAACAGTGTAGTACTGTAATGTGTAAGGACTGCTGAGACACATTTGTTGGATGGGTCAACATGTTACTGGACAGTTTGACAGCTCTCCCTTGCTGGGGGCAGAGTTGTGTTTGCTCTAACTTTGTGAGAGCTGTCAAAGCTCCTGCCAAGTCAGAGCAAACAGCTAGGCACCCCAGGACATAGCAGGAGCTGGCCCAGGGGTTGGTCATCTCCAGGGCTATGTCTGGCTTTACGATGGGACCCTGTCAAATGTTTATATTTAGCTCTAGGGAAGTGGTGGCCCCTGGGAACAGGGGTCTGCGATGGACCCCACTCATTATTTCAATTCAGCCCAGGGGAGGTGGCGGTCCCCATGGCACAGCCCCCCACATGCTATTTCATTTAAGACCTGGGGATGTGGGGGTCTTCTGGGCATAAATCAGACCTAGGAGGGGGGCCCAATGCACCTCCTCCTTTATTTTGTGTGTGCCCCCAGGACCTGGCCCACCAGGGGGCTTTACTAAAACAAGCACAGGAGACCACACTTTTCAAAAATAAATTGCCTTGAATTTGAGACCCAGTCGCAAATTTGCAGCAATATTTTTTTTTTAAAGTGCTTTTTTGTCCTGGGGGTCCCTCTAGGATCCTAGCACTACACCTAAGGGTTCCGGGTGCCTGTACCCTGGCCCAATTTCTTTTTTTTCTCTTTTTGTCAAGCCGAGCCCCAAGATGGCTGCCCACACTTCCTGGTTGAAATGTTGGCAGTCAGTCAGATCTCTGCACGAGATCAAGCCGGATTTGTGAAGCTTTCGTGCCTCAAGATATACAAATTAGTTTTTTCTTTAATTTCTCTACCCTACTGAACTGATTTATACCAAATAAAAAAAACATATTCTGCTAACCTAAAGCAACATTTCTACCAAATTTAGCGTTTTTCTGTCCAGTGGTTCGGGCTGCAGTAGTGTTTAAAGCTCCTATAGAATGATCATAGGAAATGCACTTTTAGTTGACCCCCCCATTTTCTCGGCCCACGCTTGGCTTTACTGATCACCCCAAAACTTCCCAGGCACAGAAAGAATCACCTTAAAAAAATAATATTTGTGAAGATTTGTCAAACGGTGCCAGATATGCAGGCAAGACAAAAAACTCTTTCAATGGAAACATGGTCCTTACTATAACTACCTACTGGCAACTTTTATATATTGCCTATTGACAGTCACTAGTAGGTAGTTATAGTTAGGACCTAATTTCTATAGAAAAAGCATTTTTGACATGCCTATATCCTTGGCACCATTTGATGAATCCTCACAAATTGTTCCCTAAAAAAATTGGATCTTGCGCATGGAAAGTTTTTAGGTGAAACTTAGGGGGCTAAGAAAAAGGGGGGGGGCCAAAAAGTTTTTTTCCTCATGTTTCCCCTGGGGGTATACTTATTTAAAATACTGAGGAGAGGGGCAGAGAGGGCCCCCCTCCTATGACTTTCAAAAGCTCTGGGGACTACCACCTCTGCACGGCAACATGTAATGAAAATGCACGGCCCCCTACAGGGTCAGATACAGCCCCAGGGACCACAACCTCCCCAGGGCTGGCCCTGTGTAGAGTAGAGGAGGAGGGGCCAGGTGGCCCCTCACCTGGAGCTATATATGGCCCCGGGGACCGCCACCCCCAGGGCCAGCTCCTGCTACCTCCCAAGATGCCCACTCTTCTGCCTTTTGGGAAAAGAGTTTTACTCTCTTTCATGACAGAGGGCAGGGAAAGAGTATTCCTGCAAGCAGGGGACGTGGGGACCTTCTGGTTCCCCCCACAGTCCTGTCACTTTCTGTCTCTTTACTACTTCCATCCTTTAATGAGATGGAAGACAGAGAGAAAGAGATTGTTACTGCAATGGTCTCGCCATAAAATGACATGAAAGTGTCACACCAGCATGATGTGTGATTGGAATGTTATAGTTGCGCTTTGAGGCAGAGCAGAAAAGAGTCTCTCCTGGCCTACTGGTTGAGCTCTTGGACTGTCGTTCATAAGGTTCAAAGTTCAGATCCTGGTATCTCATTGTTGTGTGTCTGTTTATTTACTTGTGTTTTGAATGTTAAACATTGCTTGTGATGGAAGATTTACATCTTTGTTCCATCAATATATTTGGTTTGAATGTTAAATACATGTCTGGAGAACACACAACAAGGTGTCGCCTGTGGCCTAGTGGTTAAAGTTCCAGATTCTCACACAGAAAATTGAGTGTTCCAGTCTAGGTGTGTCAGTTGTTATTTCTCAGGTGTAATTTCTTTTCAACTTAAAATATTTAAGGTACATACAGAAAGGCAATCTCACTCTTTTTGCTTGTCAAATTTTTTTTTTTCAATTTGTCACAACATTTCTCATTCTAGCCAATTCTAGCCAAAAGGCATGTATGGCATGGGATAGGGTAGTTATCGGGGGTTGGCCGCAGGGCCTTGTTGCAGTCCAGGCCCAGGCAATGTGCGGCGATGGTTGATTAATATATGGGTGGTCATTGTGACATTGGCGGTCAATTCCGACGACTGCCGTGGTGGCTGCTGCCAACAGACCGCCGTGGAGGCAGTAATCCACCCTCCAGATAATGACGCACAAACACAAAACCGACAGAAACCAGCCACAACCATAAGTCCGCTAGACCCAACGAAGGTGAAAAACTGTCAGACCTACCATCCTGGCCGCTATGCCAGCAATCCACCGCTCTCCAAATTATGACCTATGAATCACCACAGCGGACATTCAGCAGCAGTCAGCCATTGGTGGTGCACATCGCCGCAGCAGAATTAGGCATCCAACACCACTTGAAGCCAACATTGGCCAGATCAAAAAACCCACACCTGACACATTTACACACACCCTACACACCCACCAACAGCACTATAAAACACACACCCACATAACCCACAATCCTTTGTAAACACGAAAAGACTGCTACACCTTGCCAGGCCTATCTCTAAAGGAACTGCTCACACATTCCACAACTGCCTATACATACATCACAGATCACACACCACATACCATACCTCAACACTGAACACCCTCTGCACAACACACACAATATGCATGTCCCCAAAAAAGCACCCCGTTTCACAAATCAGGAGTTGCGAGTGATGGTGGAGGAAATCATCCGGGTAAAGTCACAGTTGCTTGGTGCACAGGTCCAGCAGATCTCTATTGCCAGGAAAATTGAGCTATGGCGGAGGATCGTGGACAGGGTGAACTTCAATATCCATGCACATGGGACGACATCCAAAAGAGGTGGAATGACCTACGGGGGAAGGTGTGTTCCACTGCATCAAGGGACCAGGTCACCATCATGAGGACTGAGGGTGGACCCCCACCTCCTTCTTCACAGTTGACAGCATGGGAGGAGCAAGCCTTGGCAATCCTGCATCCTGAGGGACTCACTGGAGTCACTGGAGGGCTGGACTCTGGTAAGCCACCATTACTAACCTACCTCCACCAATACCTGCATGGCGTGTCACCCCCTCACCCGACTCCCTACACCCCACTTCATCCCACACAGTGCACCACCCCAATGGCAACACTTAAATGTGTACCCCTGCATGCCCTACCCAATGTAAGCACACCTTTCCCAGCTCTGCATGGACACCCACCAGCAATACATGGACAGCATGTAGAACTACCAGTCCCACAATCTATCACAGTACACTAGCAAAGGTGGGAGGACAAAACCAAACAAATAGTGAAAGGTAGAAATGTGGAAAATGTGACAGACAATGACGCTAACAAATCACAAACATCCCCACAGGTGCCCCAGCAAACGTCAGCGGTGAGCAGGTGCCACGACAACCCACTCCTCCACCACAAGATGCCCTCAGTGATGACAATAACTCTGGATGTCCCGAGCTGTATGAACTCCCTGGCCCATCTGGGACCAGTGGTCAGTCGGCTTCCACATCCCACAGTCAGTCCACCACAGGGCCCCCCCTCTGACTCCAACACCACATCAGCTAGTAACTAGCCAGTACACTCATCAGCCATCAACATCTGCTGCAGCTAGTGGACAGGACGACCTGCAACACCACCCACAGGCCAACAGCACTCCTCCCTCTGCAGAAGGTGAACCACCCCTCAAACGTTTCCTGTGACCCAGACAGACACCAGAGACTGTTGCCAAGACCAAGACCATGGCCAGGAAATGAGCCCCTCCAGAATGTTCCCATTGTGTGCGACTGAGTCACCTTGTTCACTTTGAACTGCCATTGCTCCTCTTCCTATGGCCCCATGGACACTGGACCTGTGCTACAAACCAACTGGGCCACCACACTGAAGTTTTCCTCAACCATCACCCCACTCTATTGCACTATCCCTTCCTTATTGTCACTTCAATAAACAGCCTTAAACACAACTGGAGTATTAGTGCTTTATGAGACAGAAATGTGCAATATACTGAACTGTATTATCCTGTGTAAATGTCCTGTAATGTGTGAATCCATCCAACTTGATTAAGCAGTCTGTAGTCATCACATCAGTACACAGTTGTGATCACACCAACATCTGCAAAAAGGGAAGGCATAATTGATAGTCAATTGAAATGTAAATTCAGTGATTGACACAACTGGCACACAGCACAAAACTGAAACGGAGATATGAACAGATTCACAGTCTTACCGGAGCTTCATTGGAAGTACTGCTGTATGATATGTGTCCTGTTGTCCACATCCTCCTCATCCTCCTTCTCACTGTCTTCAGTGTCCACTTCTGCCACAGGTGCATTGTCTCCCACCTCCTCCTGCAGGTAGGGCACATGGCGTCTGAGGCCAAATTCTTAGGAGCATAGCATAATGAGCCACCTGTTACATGGAGGCACCTGAACCTGGCTTTCAGTAGACCAAATGTGCGTTCTACAACCCTCCTGGTACGGCCATGTCCCTCATTGTATCGATTTCCAGCCCCGTTCTCAGATTCATCACAGGGGTCAACAGCCAGGTCAGGTTTGGGTAGCTGGAGTCACCTGGAAGTAGTGAGGGACACATATTACCCATGTACATTGGCATGGAGTACAACTCCAGTTGGCATACACTGACATACGCTGTGTGAAGACTCAAGCTCACCTATGAGCCTCACTCTGTGTCTCTGTAGTTGTGCTATCACCTGTGGGACGCTGCTATTCCTCAATACATAGGCATCATGCACAGATACAGGAAACTTGGCAGTGACATAGGAGATGTATTGATCAGCAAGATACACCATCTGGACATTTTTGAGTGGAAACTTTTCCTATTTCTGTAGACCTGCTCTTTTGCCTTGGGAGGGACAAAGGCAATGTGGGTCCAGTCAATGGCCCCAATCACATGTGGTATGTGTCCCATGGTGTAGAATCAAGCCTTCAGAGTGGGAAAATCTTCACTCTGGGAAAATGAGATGGAGCTGCTCATGTGTTTGAGCAAGGCAGCCAAAACCCTTCCAAGCACTATTGAAAACATTGGCTGTGACATTCCTGCAGCCAAGCCCCCCACTGTCATCTGGAATGAACCACTTGCCAGGAAGTGGAGCACTGAGAGTACTACAGGGGAAATTTCTATAGTGCTATGGATAGCAGGAATTAGATCTGTCTCCAATTTTTGACACAGCTCAGCAATTGTGGCCCTGCCCAGACGATAGGTGAGTATGATGTGCCGGTCCTCCAGTGTAGCCAAGTCCACCAGGGGTCTGTACATGGCTTCTTGCCTCCTCCTCCACAGTGGTTGGTATCTAAGGGATTCAAAAATGTAATGTGTGTGACTAAAGGAAGTATGGACACACAATATCACAGTACACATAGCATGTATGTATGTAGAAGACTGAAATTGTCCAGGTGTGTACAATCAATACCAATGACACACATAAATATGTCCAACATGAGTACTAGCATTAGGAAATGGCAACCACATGTCCTTTATGCAGGGACAGGTGGAAGTGACCTCACTCTGCCGGCGTTTGGCGTCATGGCAAAAGGCTGCTTCCACTGTCGTGCAACTCCTCATTGGCTAACATGGAGCTCTATGAAGTACAGGAACCAATGATGATCAACGCCGGCGGTGACGGTGTTCACAGCCACAGATGTGACAGCCATGTTTTCTATACACTTCATTTAATTCCTGACTCTCTAGGGTTCAACATCTCCACTGCGTGTGCTGCTGTGATCTATGTCTGGAACCTGCGATGGCCCATGCTAAAGGGGAAAGTGCCCCAGCCTTCATATCCGAGGAGTTGGAGAAGCTTGTGGATGGGGTTCTGCCCCTGTATGGGCAGTTGTATGGGCCTCCAGACCAACAGGTGAGTACATCATGGGTACATTGGATGCGACACGGCTGCATGAAGATGTATATGTGGGCTGGCAGTGTGTCACTTGGGGGGGTTTGGCTGTATACAATGTGTATGCAGGGGTATGCAATGTGTATGCAATGTGTATGTCATGTGTGTGCTTAATGTGGGTCATATGCATTATGCAAGGCATTTGTGTAACAGGATGGATTGTTGAGTTCATGGTGTCCTTCTGTCTTTGTCTCCTCTGCAGGTCAGCGCCTATCAAAAGAAAGGGTTGTGGTGTGCCATCGCCAAGGACGTGCGAACCCTAGGGTCCATAGCCAGCCGATCACCCACTGCAGGAAACAGTAGGCAGCCTGAGACGCTGGACCCGGAAGACCGCGGAGGCACAGCTGGGGATGGCTTCCCAATGAGTGAGGGGTGCCCTTCAGAACCTGACCCCCCAATGGCCTGCATTCTGGCAGTGGCCAATCCTGAGTTGGATGGGCATTTGAGGGCAGCACAGCAGCCTCAAGGGGGTGAGTACAGATTGTGTAGTATTATTTATTTGTTGCCTGCTATGGTGTTTGGGTGCAAGGTTCTAGTCAGTGGATGCCCCAATATGCCAGTGTAGCTTTTCCTGTGTGGTTCTGATTAGCTATGTAGGGTGGTATGTATGTTCGGCATTTGTAAGTAGCTAGCATAACATGGCAGACAGGGCTTAGTGAGTCCCAGTAGGTGTGCAGATGGTAGTGTTTTGGTTGTTTACTGCTGTTGTACCCAGGTAATGGTTTGTCATTGTGGTCCATACTGCACAGTGTTGGTTGAAGTGAGAGATTGGGATGTGTATGCCATATGTGCAGTTGTTGCTGTGATTGACCCTGTGCTCCTTTTCTTTCTCCCCCACCCTCTCTCCTTTTCTCATCCTGTCCTTCCGTGCATTAGCATCATCTGGAGAAGGAGCAGGGGCACCGGCGAGTGGGAGAGCTGCAGCCCATGGGACCCAGGAGGCACAGAGCAGAGAAGGCAATTTGACCAGTGGGTTGAAGGGTGAGTGGAGCACCACAGGGCAGACAGGAGCAACGGCTACAGACTCTGATTCCTCCTCTGATGCAAGCTCCTTGGTGGTGGTGGACCTCTCTGGGACTACCCCAGCTTCAAGATCTTCTGCCAAACCAGCACCGCCCTCCTAGTAGCCCCCACCCAGTGGCCCGTGCCCACTCACCCAGGAGGGTGGGCGCCTCCTTCACCCAAGGCACCTCAGACTCTGCCCCAGTCAGCCCTGCTGCCCTCACTGAGGAGGCTATTGACCTCCTGAGATCAATCTCTGTTGGGCAGTCAACCATAGTGAATGCATTCCAGGGGTTGGCATTCCAGATGCAGAAATGCAATGTCTACCTGGAGGGCATTCATGGTGGCTTGGCTGCCCTACAGAGATCATTTCAGGTTCTGGCCTCCTCTTTGATGAGAACCAGTGTTGCTGGTTCTTCCGTCCCCTCTCCAACTACCTGTTCCCAGTCCTAACACCCTCTCCCCCAACCAATCCCACTCACACAATCTAACAAGCATGCACCCAAAACAACAGACAGGACTCGCACTGACAAACACAGGCACCACACTTCACTCCAAAAGCAAACACACCGCCAACACACAGATGCACATACTACAACAGCCACTGCCTCCACTGTTTCCCCTCCTCCCTCACAGTCACATTAGCACTCGCACCTGCATGCACTGCATCATCAGTCCCAGATCCTGAAACCTGTACAACCTTGCCCACAGTGACCACAACAGCAGACATGCAACCCACACACTACATGTGCAGACACCACCACCGCCATCACAACCTCATGCAGCACACCCACCTCACTTGCAGACAACACAAAATACATACTCATGTTCTGTTTGTCCTCTCCCACCCCTCTGCCTCCCCAATAACACATAAAGGCTCCCACTCAGACACTTAACAACCATCCACCTCACACACACACACACTGTCCATGCACCTGCACCCAAGTCCAGTACACCTACTCCTCTTACAACCACTCCCTATACCTCCACTCACAATTATCCTGTCACAACGCATTCCATTGGTCCTAAGAAGGTTTTCCTTTCCTGCTTTGATCTCTTGCCTCCCCCCGTCCTGCCCGTACGAGAAAGATCCCTCCCCCCAGCCCAGTACCTCCAGCTCCCAGTTGACTCCTGTTCCTCCCCCTAAAACTACACCTGCCACTAAGGAGCACAAGAGTGGCACTCTGGCCCCCCGCCCCAAGCCCACTCCTCCCCCCTAAACAGAAGGGTAAAGACATGCACCCTCCCAAACCCAAGCCCAAGGACCCCGTCCCAAGAAGAATCCCCCCACCCTCTGAGGTGCCTGCATAACATCATCATGATGCCCCTGCCCAGTGGAGTGACTGGGCTGTCAGGAGTCAAGTTGGGCCTTGGACGTTACCCTGTGGCCATTTATTGACTATGGACTGGCCAATGGCCCTTGCTGTTTATTTATACATATGTATATATTTATTTATTTTAAATTGAGCTTGCTGTTCCCACATTATTACAGTTGATGGACCAGAGGTATGTGTCCTAGCTTTCTTTGCTCCTGGTTTATGTTGATGTTGAATTATTCTGCAGATTGTTCTTGGTGTGTGGTATGCATGTTTGGTGTGTGTTGTGCATGTGTATGTATCACTCTTCCCTCCCTCCCGTGTGTGCTAGACGGCTGTACTCACCGTCGTCATCTTCATCAGCTTTGGTGCTCCTGGACTGCCATCGCATGGTACAGCATCGACAAGACTTCCAGTTCGGGTTCCATGGTGGCCCCAGACTCCTCTGTGCCCCTGGAGTTGAATGTCTCCTTTTATGCGATGTGTTTCCCCCAGGCTTTTGATGGCGGTGGTCCCGTCCTGGAAATTCTGGTGGTCTGCTATGTCATAATATGGTGGGTGGGTCATTGTCTTCCGCTTTCCCCAGGATGGCTACCGATGTGGTTAGTGGACGGACTGCACTGCCAGTTCGGGTGGTACTTTAGCTATCTATGGGAGGGATCACCGCCATGGTCATAATTTGCCGGTCTTCACCACCAGCCTGACGACGGTACTGCTGCCATCGCCGGTGTGGCGGTCAGCTGACCGCCAATGTCATAATGAGGGCCATAGTATTTAAAATTACTTTGCATTAAAACTATAGAAATGCACCAAAAAAACTAAGGTTACAGGGACATTACTGTTAGGAAATAGAATTTTTTTAAAAACTTAGAAATTCACTAAAGAAAAAACAAAGGTTACAGTGACATTATAATTAGGTACTGAATTAACTTGCACAAAACCACAGAAATTCAGCAGTTACAGTTATCAGCCCTAACTCAAACTTCAGAAGTGGAAGTGGAAGTGGCCAAGTGAATTCTATGCACAAATAGACAAATCCAGGAAACATGATAATAAAACTGTTTCTGCATTCCACAGAGACCATATCATGGGCTTCATATAACACAATAGTTTACGGTATGATATGGATGATATATGCATAGGAATGATGGAGTTCATCTGACCGAGAAAGGCAACAGGGGGTACCAGCAGAACCTCCTGTTTCATATGTAGTTATCAACTACACACCATTAACACAAAGACTCTTTTCTTTTCAGAGCCAACCGTTTTTACCATAGATCTAAAAAAAAAATCCTACTTTTTAAATATCATTCAGATCTTCCGATCCATCTGCGTATGTGGAAAGTGGCAAATAAAATAAAGGGCAGATTCATGAAAAGTGGCACTGCACCGCCACTTTCCCTGTGCCCCTTAGCGCCCCCTACTGCCACCATGTGTGCACCATATTCAAAATATGGTGCACCATGGCGTAGGGTGGCGGTCAATAGTGTCATTTTTCATGACGCTATTGATGTACTCTGACGGAGTAGCGCCAAAATATTGGTGCTACTCCTGCAGAGTACATAGGGGCCCATTATAAATAATGGAAGCCCCCTTTTAAAGCCTGCTCAGAGCAGGCGTTAAAAGTACAGTACAAAATGACACAAGGAAATCCCTTTACATAAATTATGCCTGGAGCAGGCACAATGAAGTGCAAAGGGTTACAAAGTGGCACAATGCATGCATTGCGCCACTTTGTATATATGGCGCTAGGATTTTGTCCTCGTTGGGCCACATTAGTGTAAATAAAATGATGCTAATGTGGCACAAGTTGGAGCTAGGTGCTTATGAATATTCCTCTAAGGGCCTTATTTATACTTTTACACTCAAAACTGCATTAGCGCAGTTTTGCGTGTAAAAGTATAGCGCTAGCTAGCGCCATTCCAGGATGCGAGCCGGGCACCATATTTCTGGAATGGCGCTACCCGGCACTAATGCCCTGTTAGTAGGGGAGGCTTAGGGGAAACTGGAGCTTATGTGCCGAATTATGGCGCTACACTTTTTAGAGGCAAAAAATACCTCTAAGCAGTGTAACACCATTTTTTGGCACACAAAGCCCATGGACATGGCTCCTATCTTAGTAAAGACAGAACCCATGCCCACCACCCCAATGGCCATGCCTAGGGGATGAATGTCCCCTGGGCATGAACATTGGGGCCAGAACCATGCAGGGGGCACCAAGTCAGGGCCTCCGAGCGGGAAAAACAAAAAAAGATAAAATACTTACTGGGACTTACCTGGGATGGGTCCCCCATCCTGTGATGTCCCTCTGATGTAGGTGGGGTGTTCCTGGGGCCAGGGAAGGGCACCTGTCGGCTCCTTCCATGGTCTCTCACCAAGGAAAAATGCCCACAGGTCCCCTAACGCCTGCCCATACCCAGGCGTTAAATAATGGCACTAAGCAAGCCTAGCACCATTATTTAAGGCCCCCATCCCTTGTGCTTGAATTTAGCATGGGGGATAAATATGGCGTTAAGGCCATATCATCATTTTCTGGACAGGAACGCCTACCTTGCATCTCATTGACCCAGGGTAGATTTTCACATCCAAAAAATAATGTTAACTCCATATCTTTGGAGCTAGACCGATCTGGTGCCAAACTTTAAATATGGAGTTCGGTTTGTGCTGAATTAGCATTAAAAAAAGTTACGCTAATTCAGCACAAACAGGGCATAAATATGCCCCTAAATGCATTTTTGCCACATGACTGTTTTACAGATAGAATAAAATCAGTCTAAAAGTGTGTGTCTGGGTGTAAGAGTGGATGTTAGAGTGTGTGTCTGGGTGTGAGTCTGGGTATGAGTGTGTCTCTCTGGGTGTGAAAGCATCTGTGTTGATGTGAGAGTGGCTGTGAGAGCACCTGCTTGTATTAGAGAATGGGTGTGAGATTGTCTACTTGGGTATAAGAGTGGGCATGAGATGATCTATGTGGGTGTGAGAGTGTCTTCCTGGATGTGGGAGTGGGTGTGAAAGCATTTGTTTTGGTCTGAGAGTAGGTGTAAGGCTATCCGAATGTGAGAGTATGTTTGAGAGTGTTTCTCTGAGCATGAGAGTGTATGTGAAAACATCTATCTGTATGCAAGAGTTGGTCTCAAAATGTTTCTCTGGGTGTAAGATTGGGTGTGAGAGCATCTCTCTGGGTGTGGGAGTGGGTGTCAGAATGTGTGTCTGGGTGTAACAATGGGTGTGAGAGTTTTTGTCTTGGTGGGTATGAGAGTGTCTCTCTTAATATGAGAGTGGATGTTAAGGACATGACCAACTAAAATGGCAGATTAGACGTGAATTTAAATAATTTTCATCCTGCACAATCCTGTTGGTCTTCACTTTCCTGTTGTGACACTATGAACAGGCTGCAGTGCCCTGACATTCGTTACTCGTGCCGATGCCCCCTGTGCGGCCTGGGCTGGTGACGCTGCTCCAGCAGGGCCTGCTGCTGCGAAGTGGCCTGGAGACCTTTGGGTTGCACCTGTGCCCTGACGGTGCCTTGGTACGGGATGGTATTGGAGGTACCAAGGAAACCAGAAGCTGCTGCCTGAGCGATGGAGGCCGAGCGGAGCTGCCCAGGGGAGTGAGAGCAGGCACGCTGCCACAACAAAGCCTTTGCTGACGGGTCCATGGCCCGACTGCCACCTCGTAAGTGCGGTGCCTAGACCCCTGAGGCCCGACCCCTCTCACACCTGGCACCTGCTAAAAGGGGCCCACACTGCCAATATCCTTCCTGCCTGACTCTTGAGAGCCCCTGTCACGGTGACAGGGCTCAGGGACTACTGTTGTGGCCTGCTCCACTCCACTGACATCCTGTTAATCAGCATCTCTGCCCAGTCTTCTTCTCTGTGAGACAGCTTGTCTTCAAGCCCATCCTCCACCTGATTGTGCCTCTCACTGCTCAGGACCTTGCCTATGACTGAGGGTGGGGAACTGCAGGGAAGGGGCTTATTGACTGCACTACACTGGAAGGCCCCCCTTCCACCCAGCAGCACCAGTGAGGGCCTATGTGGAGAACTCCACCTCCTACCTTCTGTCCTCCATGAGCGGTCCCCCTTGACTTGATGGTGGGCCCTGCCTCCTATTAAGACTCTGGAGTGGCGTTGCAGGATACAGACCGTGTACACAGCCTGAATTACCTTCCACCTATGCCTCTCTGTCTTTCACCAGGGTCCCTGCCACGTCCAACATTGGACACTCATCCAGGTCAAGGAGCAGGTCCCCAATGTCCTGGCTCTTTAGCCCCACACTTGTTGCCTCCAGGGGTTCTGACAGCCCATGAAGGGTTGAGAAGCTGAACTGGACACAAAGCGCCCACATAGAAACAACCTTTCCCTTTGTCACTGTACTCTCTTTCCACTGGAGACACAATAGGGCCTTTTTGTGCCAGAGACTGATCCATCCCGGCACAATGGGCCCTGTCATCTACCATGGGGAAGGACACAACAGCCAAGACACCCCTGATGAATAAAATATCAAACTATGCTCACCAGCCCTTAGCAGAAACCCAGGCCCAAGGAGAACATCAAAAAGCTGGACCAAACCCGCAGCAAGGGGAGGGTCCCTCCCTTTAAGACCTAGTGGCGGCAAAGAACTAGTGCAAAAAATTGACTCTGTCGCCATAGTTGTCAATCTTCTGAAGGCTGATTTACACAAAGTAGCAGACCTAGTGACCAATATAGAATGATATGTCAACACCCTATAATGAGAGATCCAGTCCCTCAGAGACACTGCAATCCAACTGCAGAAACAGGTGACATGACTGGACGATGGTGTGGAAGACTCTAAAGGGAGGTTCAGACAAAACAATTTACACTTTGTGGGGTTCCCAGAGAGAGCGGAGGGGTGAATTTACAGCATTGTTCCAAGAGGAATGGGTGTTCACGGTGCTGCAACTGAGACACCTCTAGAAGTTCTTTACAATTAAACGAGCGCATAGGACACTGGCCCCACACCCAAAACCTGGAGTGCCACCATGAGCAATTATCGCTTGCTTGTTTAATTTCTGTAACAGAGACACTACCCTGCAAAGTGCCCGGGTATGAGGCCACCTACTTTTTGAAGGCCACCCCATTTTTATATATCCAGAATATACCTACAGGGTTCAGGAACAGAGGAAAACCTTTGTATCTGTCAAAGCACAGCTGTGTCAGTGCAATTTGAAGTATATTTGTTTGTTTCCTGCAAAATTGAGAGTACAGTTTGAGGGTAAAGCACTGTTATTCTATATGGCAGAGGAGGACGGAGACTGGCTAGATTCTCGGGGTGCAGGGGTCACTTTGGCTCTGTCACAGCTGGGTTCATCCTACCTGCCTGTCGGACACTACTCCTGATGGTCGTGGTGAAGACATGGCCGCTGCTGAAGTACAGAGGCCGATAGAATGACTGGAAAAATTGTGGTTAATCCCAATGGAAACTTGAGGGCTGGGGAGACAGACCCAAGCTTGATAGAGGCATCACAAGAAATACAATCAGACCAGATGCCTGAGATCGAGGACACTGCTCGACCCTGGGCCACAACCCCGGTGAGTCACACAATGTACTGAACTGAGTAACAATATGGCAGCGCCATCAAGTGCTGTGCCTCTGGCCACCCTGGAGGTGAGGTGGTTATCTGTTAGGGGTACTTACAGTAGGCCACTTTGAGTTAATTGATTAATCTTCCCATGGATTGGGTGAATAGTTTGAACTTCTTTTTCTCCTAACAAAAAAGTAAAATACATCGCCGGGAGTGCTACAAACCAGAGGCAGGTGACCTGGGAGAGGGGGGGGTTAAGTGCTGCGGTCTCACACCTTCCTGATGTCCCAACCTCTTACAAAACACTGCTAGCTAAATTAAAAGAGTCAATAGTGTTTGTTCTATGGTTTACTGGGGCTTTTATACCACTTCAAGTTGTGGTATGGGGTGGGATTTGTTGACTCCCCTCTTGTCTAGGACTGGGCTGGGTGGGTGGGTGACACTTCCCAAGGGGAGTGGGAAGTTGGGCGAAATAACTGAATGCTTTGTTTTACACTTACTTTAGGAACTGATAATGTGTTGGTCTTTTTATAATTACTGCGCTGCGCTGGGAATACCTAGGCGCTGAGGCCAAAGGACAGCAGATGGGGCACACTTCAACAAATGACTACTGCTCATATTATAGTATGGCTGCGACACCGAGTAAAGTGAATACATGGAATGTGAGGGACTTAGGCCAGTTTCAGAAGCGCAGGAGAATGTTTGAATACTTGAGGTGATACAAGATTGCAGTGGTGCTCCTCCAGGAGACTCACGTGTGGGGGGATTACATCCTGAGCCAGTGCCAGTGCAGGGGAGGGCAAATATACCCCACCTTTTATTCTGGGTGTGGAAGAGATGTGCTTATCTGGGTGGCCCTGGGGGTAGATTTAAACACAGAAATCACTTGGTGGACACAGAAAGAAGATTTGTCATTCTGCCTGGGTCCCTTGATGGCCATGAACAGTGCCTCATAAATGTCCATGCCCCTAACAATGACTGTCCGCAATTTTTCCAGACATAATGACCAGGGCAGCACCTTATGTAGGGCAGCTGTGATGCTTACTGGCTATTGTAGCTGTGTCTTGGATGGGGAGCTAGACTGAGAGCCCCCCATCTCAACACTAAACCCTGCTCACTGCAACACTTCGGGACATGCTGGAGGGACTTGCCATACATGATGTATGGCATGAGTGACAGCCTTTACAGAAAACGTACTCATGTTATACCCCAGCCGCACACACTTCCAGTCGTTTGGATTACTGTTTCATCTCAACAGAATTGCCATTGGGGGTTACCGACATCACTTATCTACCTATGTACCCAGCTGATCACTCCCCACTCTTGGTGAGCTTTAGGAGAGAAACAGCTTGCCCGGCAAAACCCCTATGGTGCCTCAGAGTGGAGGTTCTGATGGATCCTCCATTTGCACAAACAATCCAGGATATGCAAATGCAATACTTCACGGATAATTGGGGCTCAGCCACCATTAGGGGCCTTGAATAGGAGGCCATGAAAGTGGACTACTCGCGTCACCAACCATGGAACATCTTAGTAGGAAATGTATCCATCTTGGTCTGGTCCTAGCGAACCAATGCATAGCTATGGCATGGCTCCGAGCAGTGCCCCCAACTCATGATACCTGGAAAAGTGATGTGGGTGAGTGCAGAGGGGGTGCGGATGAGCTATGTTCGCAGGGATCCCCGTTTAGAGGACGATTTGTGTGCGTCCTCGACCATGATATCAGAATTACAGGAATCACATGATCCTGCCACTGCCAGGGCTGAAGTGGCATGACTGAATGAAGGATTGGGGGATACCTCAATGGAGATGGTGAACTTTACTACACATGAGGTAGACAGACAGTGACTATCTGCCTTGTCCTCAAAGTCTCCACCATAACACTTAATGGGCAGCATACACAAGGACCAAGAGGAAGGGAGGGGGAGTTTCTAAGTTCTGTTTTAGTTTTCTTAATCAACTGATTCAATAGCACGCCCGTGTGTTGACCCTATTGATTGATTCTGAGAATGGAATAGAATAGGCTCCATGGTGCAGAAACTGTATTATATACTCTATGGGATAGACCTTGCTTCTTTGAAATGATGAAACCCCTATGTTCTTTTTTGAGGGACACAATGTTTTTTAATAAAAAAAAAAAATTCAATGAGAGTTCATGTGAGAGTATCTGGATGTGAAGGGTGGCTGTGAGAGTGCCTCTCTGGCTATGAAAGTGGGTGTAAGACTGCCTGTATGGGTGTGAGAGTAGGAGTGAGAGTATCTGGATGTGAGACTCAGGGTGAGAGTGTCTGTCTTGGGTTGTGTGCGTGTAAGAGCATCTGTCTCTGTTTTGAGAGTAGGTGTGAGAGTGTATTTCTGGGTATGAGCGTGGGTGTGAAAGTATCTGGCAGTGGGAGTTGGTGTGAGAGTGTCTGACTGGTGTAAGAGTGTGTGTGAGAGTATCTGGATGTGAGAGTGGGTGTGATAGTGTCTGTCTGGGTGAAGGAGTTGTTTTGAGAGTATCTGGATGTGAGAGTGGGAGTGACAGTGTCTCTCTGGGTATGAGACTGACCCCATCATGTACACTGCCCCCCAAATCTCAGCCCTGGGAACTGGTTCCCAATTAAACCAAATGGTGGCTGCAACTTCCCTGTCAGGTTGCAGAGGATTTGCATCCCTAGTTATCCTTATTTTTTGCCCTTTAATATTTTTAAAGCCACTGAACAGATTTACACTAAGGGCCAGATGTAGCAAAAAAGCAAATTGCGGCTTGCAATTTGCGAGTCCGTGCGACTCGCAAATTGCAAGTCGCAATTTGCTATGCAGAAAGGTGTCTCAGACACCTTCTGCAACTCGCATTGGGGTCGCAAAGACCCACCTCATTAATATTAATGAGGTGGGTCGCAGTTTGCGACCCCATTGCGAGTATGGGCACTCACTAGGATGGTGGCCTGCTGGAGACAGCAGACCACCATGTCCGTGACTGCTTTTTAATAAAGCAGTTTTTTTTTTTTCTATCTGCAGCCCGCTTTCCTTAAAGGAAAACGAGCTGCACTTAGAAAAAAAAACGAAACCTTTTGTTTTCGGTATTTTTCAGAGCAGGCAGTGGTCCATAGGACCACTACCTGCTCTGAAAAATTATTTTTGTTTCCATTCACAATGAGAAGGGGTCCCATGGGACCCCTTCCCGTTTGCGACTGGGTTACCATCCACTTCAAGTGGATGGTAACTGCGATTTCATTTGCGACCGCGATGAAATTGCATAGCATTGCGAGTCGCAAATAGGAAGGGAACACCCCTTCCTATCTGCGAGTCGGAAATGCATTTTGCGAGTCGGATCCGACTCGCAAAATGCATTTCTGCATAGCGGAGAGGCTTTTGCGCCTCGCAAACAGCGTTTTTCGCCGTTTGCGAGGCGCAACCCTTTCCTACATCTGGCCCAAAATCACAAAAAGTGTGTTTTTTCAACCAAGAGCTGGCTTTCTGCCAACTTTGGTAAAATTCTGTTGTGTTCAAATTCCTTATTGGAAAATGCATGGGGACAATTTGTTTTAGGACCCCCCTTTTTCTCAGCCCCCACTTGATGGGTCACCCAGAAACTTTCAAGCACCTGAACTGACAGAAATATAAATTTCTAAAATTTCACGAAGATTCATCAAGTGGTGCCAAAGTTATTGATAAAACAAAAAAAGTTCTCTCTATGGAAACTAGGTCCTTATATATTACTTAGTGCCGGTCGCCACTAGGTAGATACAGTTAGGACCTAGGGACATATTTATACTTTTTGGGGCAAAACTGCACCAACGCGGTTTTGCATCAAAAAGTTTAGCACCGGCTTGCACAATTCTTGAGCGCCAGCCGGGCACCCTATGTATGGAATGGTGCAAGCTGGGGCAAAGGGTAGGCTAACGTAAAAAAAAATTACGTTAGCCGGGTGGGGGTGGCGGTATGGGAGAAGGGGGTTTTGCAACAAAAAATGACGTAAGGTAGATTAGAGTAAAAAAAAAAAAATGACTCTAACCAGCCTAACTTTATTTTCTGATGCAAACAATCCAAACCACATGACTCCTGTCTCCGAAAAGACAGGAGTCATGCCCACCACCCCAATGGCCAGCACAGGGGACCAGGGTCCCCTGGGCATGGTCATTGCACCCAGTGCCATGTAGGGAGGGACATTTCAGAGCCTTACTTACCTGTACTTACCTATACCTCCCTGAGATGGGGTCCCCCATCTTTCGCTGTCCCTCTGGTGTGGGTGGGGGTGTCCTTGGGCCTGGGGAGGGCACCTGAGGGCTTATTCCATGGTGTTCCACCATGGAATAAGCCCACAGGTCCCCTAACACTTGCCCTGACCCAGGCATTAAATAATAGTGGAAAGCAAGCTTTCCACCATTATTTGACCCCTCCTCCCTCTGCATGATTTTAGCATGGGGGGATAAATATGGCGCTATGGCCATACAGTCATTTCTTGCATGGAAACGCCTACCTTGAATCTGATTGACACAAGGTAGGTTTCCACATCCAAAAAATGATTTTAACTCCATAACTTTGGCGCTAGACGGGTCTAGCACCAAAGTATAAATATGGAGTTAGTTTTGCACCGAATTTGCCCCCCCAAAAAAGATGCAAATTCAGCGCAAAACAAGTATACATATGCCCCCTAGTTTCTATAAAAAAAATGTTTTACTTGCCTATATCTTTGGCGTAGCTTGACGAATCTTTACAAAACTTTCCCAAAAAATTGGCCAGTCACAACAGTCCTATGTGAAAGGATGAAACACGTTGGCTGTTGCTGTTGTGAATTTGCTTATTTTCGAATAAGAGAAAGCAAAGAAAAAGACAAGAAAAAATGAATAAACAGAAGATCTGCATAATATCTAATTGAAGGACTTGATATTTTATATTACTGATGGTGGTGCACTACCATTGTTTTGTACCGTCTGGAACGGTTTGGAGTGATACATCTGGGAGAGAGGTGAGAAAAAGGGGGTCCCACAACACGTTTTTCCCCATTAATTTTTTCACAGAGATTTTGATCAGTGATAGCGCCAACACTACTGGATGGAATTACACCAAGTTTGGCAGAAAGGTAGGTCCTGGTCCAGAAGCAAATCCTTTCTTGTTTATGGTGCAAATCAGTTTAGTAGTTTTTGAGAAATTCAGGGAAAAACAAATTTGTATATCTTTGGATGCAAAGGATTTGCAACCTCTCCCGATCTCGTGCTGAGATCGGATTGGCTGACAACACTTCAACAAGGAAGCTGTTGAAGTGTTGTCAGCCATGTTGCCCAGAAAAAAAGTTAAAAATAGAGAAAATGGGCCAGTGTACGAACACCCTGACCTCTAAGCTCAGGTGGTGGGGTCCCAAAGGCCCCCCACCCCAAGGTTAAATAACTTTTTTTTATTTTACGAATGGAGTCACAGTGGATCTGTTGATCTGCCGTAAAATAAAAAAAATTAAAACAAAGGTCAGGCTCCCTTTCTTTGTGTTTATTAGGCACCAAGGTGGGCCAAGTACAGGAGCCCCACCCACACACATGCAGGGGACAGAGCTGAAATGCCTCAGCAAGCAGGAAGCTGCTGTGAAAGCAGCTTCTGCTTGCTGAAGTGATGGGACCACATGGGGGGCCTGGGCTGTGCCAGATTGCCCGTATAGAGATTGTATTAAAATAAAAAAGCAAAACATTAAGTTGCTGTGAAAGCAGCTCCTGCTTGCTGAAGTGTTGGGACCTCAGGGGGGTCTTGGCAGTGACAGATTGCCCGTATAGAGATTGTATTAAAATAAAAAAGCAAAACATTGAAAAAAACATGGAGGGACTGCAGGGGAGCCCTTGAGGGGTCCTGCACCGTTCCTCAGTTCCTGAAAGCCCATAAAGGGCTAAAAAAAAAAAAAAAAGCAAACAGCTCAGTGTGAAGGTCACAGGTCATACTGAAAGGTAATATTACACTTTTTGAATGACAAATACATTTTTCTTTTTCATTTGTCCTGAAATATATCATTCCAAGTATGTCAGATATCAAAACCTAAAATACTCTCTATCTCTGTCCCTCTCATCTCTTTCTCTTTCTTTCTCTATCTCTTTCAATCTTTCTCCCACTCATACATTGAGGAAGAGCAATACCAACTCACTGTTGAGTTGGGAGCTGTTTCTATTAGATGGCTACTTTCTTGGTGTTATTGCTTACATTTCAATCCTCTATAAGCCCTGACTTGCCCGGGTGTTCAATTGGCAGAGAACAGTGTTGAATCTATTTGCTAGGCTTTTGGTGGAATCTTAAGGTCTATATTAAGCAGAGAGATGGTCTCTTCATGTTTTCTCCATCCCTTCCAGGTTTGGGGATTACCATTATTCTGGCCTCCGTCATCATCTCGGATATTGCTCCTCCATCAGCTAAGGAATTATTTTGGCATTCTAGGAAGCTCGCCAGTCTTGACCAGAAGGATGTGTATAAATGGGGGAGGGGCAACTGGGGTCTAGGGATTTTGAGAATTTCAGTGTTTTATTCTTGTTATGATTATCTTTGTGATCGTGTGGTTGAGCTCTTCATTTTTATCCAGGGCAGGTTTGTTCAACTATGCTGACTTTCATACTGCCCTTGTAAATCTGACACCAAGATCATTATGTCCTTGAAAGATGATTTTGAGGGTACTCAACTGAAGTTCTGAGCATGTATGTCTGCTTTGGCTTTATGAATGAAAACTAACCCTCTTAATCTTGACAGCA
Organism: Pleurodeles waltl; assembly: GCF_031143425.1. Classification (NCBI taxonomy): domain Eukaryota; kingdom Metazoa; phylum Chordata; class Amphibia; order Caudata; family Salamandridae; genus Pleurodeles; species Pleurodeles waltl. The sequence continues at coordinate 596,484,785 of NC_090448.1, forward strand.
AAAAAAGAGAGGTCCTGGTCTTCGAGTATGAACTTTCGATTTAGTGTTCACTGTAATAAGCAACTGAGCTAGGCTCCGTTCCTACTGTGAGGAAGGCAGCTAGAAATCATAAAATCGTTTGCTGTCATTCTTAGATCAATCATTAATCCTCATCTTATTTTTTCTATCAAAAAAATCTTGAACAAGATTGGTCTTCTGTCTTTCATAAAACTATCAATCAATCCATTTTGTGACTCACATTGATTACAGCAACTACCTTTATCTGGGTTTACCTGCATACCTCCTCTACTACAAACAAATAACAAAAAATGGTTGCTCCACTGATTTAGAGGTCCTTATTACAAGTCATGCAGAATGGAATAAGTGCATGCTTATAGCTCCAGCCAAGTCTCATTTTATTCTAGCAGTGGCAAATCATACAGTGCTTCCCCCCTTCTAAAGAAAAACTTCCCCTTCACTCCCCAGCACACCCACCCCTCACACCAGCCCTTGCACCACTAGCCATTAATTTCCAACCTGCCCAGAGCAGGTGGTAAATTTATGTGGTAACATCGCATGGAATTGGGGTTTTTGTGTGGTTTATGGGCAGAAGAATCAGCCCCAGGGGGTAATTCTCCATTTCATGGCGTTTTACTCGTAAATGCACAGAATGGCTTGGTCTTACCCCTGTCAAATAGTAAAATCACATATGATTTTTTGTGCTCTAACATCTCTCCAGTACTCATCATTCAGCTTTTGATTGTCTCCCAAGAGCTAAATCGTCTATATTTATCAACTGTCATTGGAATTTCACTAACAAGCATCCAGCAATACTGTTGCTGATTCATTAACCTCATTTTGTATGTTTGCATTTAGCAGCGGGTACCCTAACGCCAGTGTATTATGTGAAGAAGTGTGACAGTAGAGGAATTTCCTTTACATTTCTTGATACCAAAATCTGTATCAAACTTCCTTTGTGTTCTCGCCTTCTCAACAGCTATCTTTCCTGCAGAACAGAGCTAAAAACCAGCATCATCCATTCCTGCTATTAGTTCTCTTTGGCTATACCAGTTTCGACATAACAAGGTCTCCCTGTTGTAAAATATTGCTCCCCACAAGAATTTGTCATTCACTCATTCGTGATTTTAGCAGAGACAGAGTTCATGATGTTGAAACCAGGAAGAAAATACTCTTCACTGGAAAATGTTAAAAGATAAATTTAGAGCCAGATTTATACTTTTTGCCGCACACCTGCGTTAGCGCAGGATTGCGGCAAAAGTATAGCGCCGGCTAGCACCATTCCTAGACGCCGACGGGATGCCATATTTAAGGTATGGCGCTAGCCGGCGCTAAGGCCCTGTTAGCATCCATTGAAAGGATGCAAACAGGGCCTGGGAGGCATAGAGGGAAATGGGGTATGTGCACCAAATTGTGGTGCTACACTGTTTAGAGTCAAAAAAATTGCCTCTAAGCAGTGTAACACCATTTCCTGGCGCACAAGCCCCGTGGACATGGCTCCTGTCTTCATAAAGACAGGAACCATACCCACCACCCCAATGGCCTTGACCAGAGGACAAATGTCCCCTGGCATGGCTATTGGGGCCAGCGCCGTGCAGGGGTCCCCAAGTCAGGGCCCCCGAGCGGCGTTGAACCACAAAACAAAAATACTCACCCGAACGCACCTGTGGATGGGTCCCTCATCCATGGGTGTCCTCCTGGTGTGGGTAGGGGTGGGTGGGGGTGTCCCTGGCGACAGGGAAGGGCACTTTTGGGCAATTTCCATGGTCTCCAACCATGGAAATCTGCCTACAGGTCCCCTTATGTCTGCCCAGACCCAGGCGTTTAATAATGGCGCTAAGCATGTTTAGTGCCATTATTTAAGGCCCTCCTACTCCTGTACGTGATCTTTGCACAGAAGGATAAATAAGGCGCTGGCGCCTTAGAGGCATTTTTTGCCCAGGAACACCTACCTTGAAGCTCATTGACGCATAGTGGGTTCACGCAGGGAATGTCGTTAACTCCAATATTTTGGCGCTAGACATGTCTGTTGCCAAAATATAAAAATGGAGTTACGTTTGTGCCGGATTTGCATAAAAAAAATAACTCAAATCTGGCACAAACAGAGTATAAATATGGGCCTTAGTCTCCAGACCTTTTTTTATAATATATGCAACAGCCTGACCACACAATTGCATCCCTTCCTTCACATTTCCCCAGGAACCTTGACTTTTTGCATGCACCCAAGTCACATTATAACTGCAAGTGTAAGAGCAAACTAACTATGATTAGGTACAATTATTATACACAGCATAAGAAATGGAGCAAAGTCACTGTGCCCCTGAGGGCGCCCCTTAGGTGGCAGCTTACGGTGTCCCTCTCCACCCCTGGGTATCCTCCTGCAAACAGGTTCAGTGTGTCACCAAATCTACTTGTAGGTGATGGCCAGCTCCTTCTTCAAGAGCTGTCAGTCCCTCTGTATGGAATTGCCTTTCAAAACACCAGTCTGCACTGACCCAGTCTGTAATTTAGTACCAGCTAAGAAGACGGTTGTCTAGTGAGTAGCTAGAGTGCAAGCTACTCACCTTAAGCATAACACATTCCTCTATTCGGGACAACATACCTCACCCAATTAGAGGCACAGCACACGACTGCTCGATCCCTTGACCAATTTTTACCATCTCTCTTTGCAAGGGTCTCTCGTGCTCCTCCTCCGTTTATTATTCCAGCTGCTTTTGATGGTACTACTGCTTTGTGAACATCAGAGCTACCTTCAGTACATTTTGAGTGCAAACAAATTCTCAAAGACCAACTTCTCACTTTTATGAGACCCAGTCACTAATTAGGTTTAATTTTTGCACATGAAGACCGTCCACTGCCAATGTAAATACACAAACACTGTGCCTTTTAACAGCTTTATGTGTAACTTGTACCAGTGCCTCACGTATTCCCAATGTTCATATCAAAACTATAACTCAATCATTTTTATCTTGACCACTTATTTGAAAATGATCTTGCTATTACTTCGTATAGCGACTGTTCTACTAGGGCTACACAACAAATAAACCAGTTCAAAATTACGAACTGAAAGGCGTCTGCCTCAGTGTAGATGGCAATGCTTCCTAACTACTGGCTTAGATTTTCACATTTTGTGAACTCCTTGAACTTTCCATGCTCTAGGTGTTTTCTGTGCTTTAGGGTCTATGTAAAGTGTTGCCTAAAGTATCATTTCCCCCTTTTGAGGGACTGGCTATTTTTTGACGCACAGCATACCACTTAAACTCTTTCGTCGGTCCGGCATGGTCAATGAATTCATGATTTAGGAGTTTTGGTAGACTGATATAAGCAAGTGAAAGGATATTCAATTTGGAGAGCTCCTTGGACTTTCTTTTTTAAAGTATAACTCAGCACTCTGTATTTGTTCCAAACCATTCTGCTGAATAAAACATTTAATTTGGGCTCCGCACATCCACTGAACTTAACAAAATCGACATGGACCATGAGCGAAATTAGTCTTTGGAATTCTGCACAAACAGGTTCTCTCCAAATAATACTTAATTGGCCATATGAAATTCACACCACGCAGAAGTTACAAGCTGTCATCTGTCCAGATTAGAAAATGCTGCTCAGCCGCATAGGACGGTAAATTAAAAGTGAGAACTATTGAAATAAATCTCCAAAGCACGGGAAATACAGCTTGAATAAATCACAGATTCGTGTTTGTTGGCGGTCTTTTTGGTCTGAGACAGACAGAATCGGCTGCTTTCATGGCGGGCTGCTTCCTTCTCAACTTGAGCAGCTGTAGAGTAGACCATGATGCGAATACATAAAGGGGCATATTTACAAAACAATGACGCAGGGCAGCGTCAAGTATTTTTGCTGCTCTGCCATAGCATATTTGAAAGGTCAGAAATGCAGTGGGGGGTCAGATTTAAGGAGAGTGGTGCTGCACCCAGTGCAGTGCCACTTTCCTTGCGCCCCTTAGCACCCCCCTACTGCCACCTTGTGTGCGCCATATTTAAAATACGGCGCACCATGGCTTAGGGCATTGGGCAATAGCATTGTTTTTTTGTGACGCTATTGATGTACCCTGCAGGAGTAGCGCCAAAATGTTGGTGCTACTCCTGCAGAGTACATAGGGGCCTATTAAAAAATAATGGTATGCCCCCTTTTAACGCCTGCTCTGAACAGCCGGTAAAAGTGCCCAAAACAATGGCCCAAGGAGATCTCTTAGATTTCCTTACACCACTTTTTCAGCTCCCCCAATGAGGGAACACCCCTCTTGCATACATTATTCCTGGAGCTGGCATAATGTGGCACAAGGGTTTACCAAGCGGCGCAATGCAAGTATTGCACCACTTTGTAAATATGGTGCATGAGAAATGCCACCTTAACGCCACATTTATGTCAAAATAAATGCCGCAAATATGGTGCAAGATGACGCTAGGGGCTTATAGATATGCCCATGTATTAATGAGATACATTGAATTCCTGACCTTTCAGCCAATGCCAGTGCACAATTTGGTGCCTAGCGCCAATGCAGGCACCCTTGCACCATGGTGCAAGGATGCCTGCGTTGTAGGTAGGATTGTTTTTGTGCAGGAAGGGGCACCTTCCTGCACAAAAGCAATCCATGGAGGCGTATTCCTCTTTCTGAGTGTGATGCAGAATACAGCACACATAGAAAGAGGAAGAATGAGGAGAAATAAAGATATTTCTCCTTTTTATACCTCCCTTGGGGAGACATACAGTTTAGATGCATTCCCAGGTTCACAAGTCCTTGTAAATCAGGGAATGTGTCAAAACCCATGGGTGTTGTGTGGGAAAACCCATCACAATGCACCTGGAAACCCCCGATGCACTGTAAGGCAGAGGAGCAACTTGCGATGTGTTGCTTTGCACAATATCTATGAGGCCATGAAAAGCCACACAAAGTGGCTTTGTGAGGCCTTGTAGATATGGTCTGCACCCTGCGGCACCAGAACATCAAAAAAAGTAACTCCTTGGCGGCACAAAGTGCTTATAAATATGCCCCAAACCATGTTCATCACTTGGATGGAGTTGTCCTTTAACCTTCTGAACCCCAGCAAGAAAAGCAAATAGCAAAATTGCTTATTTTCAAACTGCTGTATGTGGACGGATGCACGCTTTGTCATGTTGACATTGTAGGAAATGTGAGTATGTTAAGGGTAGTTGTTAATTGTATACTGGCAAACCTCATTACTCAGAGTACCTTTCGTTCTCCAAGTTCTTACTAGAAAAGGTGAATTCCACCTACTCATGGGCACCACATATTTAAGTAAAAAACAGAAGGGAGCTACAGAAAAGATTGTGAAGGAGAAAGAGGGAGGGAAAGGAATGTTTTTTAGTCATAAAAATGTTTGTTTCAGATGTGGGTATCCTAGAAATGAATCTAATGGTCACCCTTAGTCCACCAAGAATGCAAAGTGTAGGACTTGGTGCAAATCTGAACACTTTGCCAAAGTCTGTCAATCTGTTAAAAATAAGCATAATATGAATGCTGTCCAAGACAAAGAATATAGTGGAAGTTCAGAAGATGAAGAGAGTGTAGAGGGTGATACTATTTTGGTAGTACGGGTGGAGAATCAAGTTGTTAGACCTACATGAAAATATAATTGCTGATGGTAAAGTGTTGAATTTACTGATTAATTCAGGTGCCAAAATGACTATGATCATGGACAAATTGTGTCATAAAACATGGGGAGAAATAAAATGTCTCCCTCCTGACAGGAATCCTGTGACTAATGATTGAAAATAAATAAAACTCACTGGTTATTTCAAATGTCACATGAAAGCTATTTATGAAAAGGTATATATAGCCAGGAAGAGTCTAATACTCAAGTGGTATCATCAAGGATTGTTTGGAATTACATTAAGGCCTGGGAAAAAGGTTCAGGTTTCTTTAATCCCATATGGAACATGTATTGATCAGGAACGTAGTGAGAAACATCTAGACAATTGAACAAAACTGTATGAAGATGTTTTCAGTGATAGACTATGGAAGATCACATCATTTAAACACAAGATTAAGGTGCAAGGTGGTGGCATGACTATAAAACACAAATTAAGGAATGTGCTATTCAGTGTTCATGAAGAGTTAGCAGAGATACTTAAGAAAAGATGGTATCATTGAGCCCATTGTATCATCACTATGGTTATCTCCTCGGTGATGACAAGAAAAAGAATGGGAAGCTGAGAGTTTGCACTGACCTTTAAAGGTTGAACAAGGTGATATGGGTAGATTCCCACCAACTACCATGCATCAATGACAGCATAACCACATTTGGTGATACCAAAGTGTTCAGTATAAGGTATATGGTGCCTGCCTACCATCAAGCTGAAATGGACAAATCTTCTAGGCATTTCACAGCATTTGTTTCAACAATTGGCACATTCTAATTCAAAAAGATGCCTTTAGGCGTGGCATCAGCCTCCTCGGTATTCCAAAGGGTGTTGGAAAATGTATTACAAAATGTATAACAAGGTGTCAAAGGGCTAGTGACATTCCAAGATGATATTCTTGTGCAGCCTTTGCAAACAGATGCATACAGTGGTAAACGATAACAAACGTTTGGAATAGTGGCCGGAAAAATGCTAATTTGCAAAACAAAACATAGATTATATATATTAGGCCATGTCATCTCAGAAAGAGGGGTTGAACCCAGGCCTGAGTTGGTGGATACTATGAGAAAGGCCACTTAACCAAAAAGCAAGGAACAGTTGGAATAGTTCCATGGGCTTTGTGAGTTCTATTCCAAGTTCATAAGAAACATTTATGCAAAAACTACAAATGTACGGGAACTTGCCAAAAAAAAGAAAGCATTTGTGTGTGGTGAAGTTTTCCAGGATGAGTTTGTTTCACTCAAAAATGATATTGCCACCTTTTGATCCCATGAAAGAATTATTATGGTTGATGCAAGTAACTATGGTTTAGGTGCCACACTGGCTCCAAAGCAGCAAATTGGTGGAGTAGCAGTAGGAATTGCTTCAAGGTCTTTGAAGGAAAATGAAAAGTATTCTCTGTAATTGAAAAAGAATTGTTAGCTTGTTGCTGGGCAATGGAACGTTTCAAACATTTCACCTGGAGAAGGAGATTCACTCTCAAAACAGACCATAAACCATTGGTGAACATACTTAGTGGTTCTGTGATCAGGGATCACACTCCTAAGTTGTCTAGATTGAGTTCCAAGTTGTTACAATGTGATTTTAACATTGAGTATATCCCTGCTGGTAAAAACATCAGAGCAGTTTTCTTATCTCGAACTCCAATCAATTATGAAGAACAATCTGTGAATTGGGAAGAAGAGGATGAAGAATGCTTAGTAGCCACTATAGATGTGTGCTAGGGAAATACATTTATGAAGAATGAATGGAATGCCAGATTGTTAGAGGATGAAGATTATGAATGTGTAAAAATATATGTCATAGAGGCATGGCCAAAGGAGAAGGCTTTACCAGTAAGGTTACAGGTTTATGTCAAAGTGGTGGATGAATTGTCTGTTGATAGAAATGACATGTTAATGAGACATGACAAATTTATCCCCTCAGAGGGTTAAGGGATAAAATCATTTTGAGTGGGCATGATTGGCATCTTAGACAAACCATCACCAAAAGAAAGATCAGATAAAATTACTGGTGGCCAGAAATGGATACAGAAAATGATTCAAATGTAAAAAAATGTGCTATACGTGCCAACAGTGACTAAGGGATAAAGATGAATTTCAACGGGCTGTACCTCGGAGCTCAAGGTTTGTCTTGGCAATAGCAGAGTATTACAGCATGTGGTAGGAAGTAGATTTTATGGAGGAGCCCCACAGATTTGCATCCATAAAATATTTGAGGAAGTTGTTTCTGAGGGAAGGATGCCCTAACACTGCAAAATGACACAACACAGGTTCACAAAAATAGGAAATATTCATCTAAACAAAACAAGACCAAAACGACAAAAATCCAACATACACAAGTCAAATTATTAATTTTAAAAGCAAAAGTGTCTTAAATACTTTTGTAAAAAGTAAAGACACTGTTAGCATTGAAAAGTACCTGGGTAGCATCAAAATAACACGCACGTGCAAGTGTGCGTCGAAAAAAGGCAAGCAATGCGCCGACTTCTCACCCACAAGCAAGACTGTGCATCGTTTCTCCTCCTCTGGTCGGGCTGGCATGCCTCTTTTTTCCTCTCTGCAAGAGAGTGATGCGTCAATGCGGGAAAGCACTCGGGTCCGGGCGGCTGTTGTGTTGTTTTCCGCACCCAGCAAGGTTTGCGTCGAAAATCCTGCTACACGGTATCAGCAAAATTGGAATATGTGGGTTGCGATGTTATCAGCCTCCGTCAGCAGGTGTTGCGCGTCATTTCTCCAGCTGCGTGCTTTGATCGTCCAGCCACGATGCCGGTGGAGCATCGATTTTAGCCGTAAAGCCAGCCGCGCATCATTTCTCAGCCGTGTCTCGGAAGGTGCGTTGATATTTTCCGTGCACGGTGGTTTATGCGTGGGTTTTCAATCTTGGTCTGCCAGCTTCACCTGTCAAGGCCCCAGGAACTTGATAGGGCACCATTTGTCAGGGCAGGAGTCACAGCAGAGAGTCCAGATGTTGGCAAGGCAAGTCTTTGATTGCCCTGAGACTTCAACAACAGGAGCAAGCTCAGGACAAGCCCTTGGAGATTTCTTCACAAGCAGGAATGCACAACAAAGTCCAGTCTTTGTCCCCTTGCAGAGGCAGAAGCAGCAACTGCAGGATAGCTCCACAGATGGCTCATCAGGATATGCAGGCTACACCCCAGTTCCCTTTGTGTCACTCTCTAGAGAGAGGTGCAAACAGCCCAACTGTCAAACTGACCCAGACAGGGAATCCACAAACAAGTAGAGTCACAGAATGGTTTAAGCAACAAGATGCCCACTTTGTAAAAGTGGCATTTTCAAACGCACACTCTGAAAATCAACTTTACTAAAAGATGTATTTTTAAATAGTGAGCTCAGAGACCCCAAGCTCCACAGGTCTATCCGCTCCCAAAGGGGATCTACGCTTTAATCATATTTAAAGGCAGCCCCATGTTAACCCATGAGAGGGATAGGCCTTGTAACAGTGAAAACCGATTTGGCAGTATTTAACTTTTAGGACATATAAAACAAATTAGTATGTGACCTACTTTAAACATACACTGCACCCCGCCTATGGGGCTACCTAGGGCCTACCTAACGGGTGTCTTACATGTAAGAAAAGGGAAGGTTTAGGCCTGGCAAGTGGGTACACTTGCCAAGTCGAATTGGCAGTTTAAAACTGCACACACAGACACTGCAGTGGCAGGTCTGAGCCATGTTTACAGAGCTACTAATGTGGGTGGCACAACTAGTGCTGCAGGCCCACCAGGAGCATATGATATACAGGCCCTGGGCACCGCTGGTGCACTGTACTAGGGACTTACCAGTACATCAAATATGCCAATCATGGAAATACAATCAACAATGCAATTTACACAGAGAGCATATGCACTTTAGCACTGGCTAGCAGTGGTAAAGTGCTCAGAGTACTAAAGTCAACAAAAACAGGTCAGAAAAAATAGGAGACAGGAAGCAAAAAGATTGGGGATTACCCTACATAAGGAAAAAATGTCAACAAACCCCAGGCCAATGACACTTTGGGGAAGTGTATACAGTGGGTTGTTCATAATGCGATTTACGTGGGAAAAGCTGTAGAAAGCATGTTGTGGGTCCATTGCGTTAGTCCTAATGCTGTTTCAGGACTGTGTCCCTTTGAAATCATGAGGGGGCATGTTTCAGCTTCTCCGTTGTGCCCAGCAAGGTTCAGAGGATTTCAACAGAAATCTGACCAAGCTAAATCCCTACATGAGGTCATGCGGCCCCATGTACAAATATTCCAGAATAAAATGAAAGAAGAATACAATGTCAGACACAAAGGTAAGGAAGTGAGAAGCAACATCAAAGTTGGTGACTGGATACATGTGAATGATCCCACTCATGTTGCCAAAGGGTTGTCCAAGTTCAGGTCCCCAGAAAAATTCACTTACCAAGAATGCAGTTTGCATAAACAGACATGAATGGTAGAACAGAAGGAGGGTAGTGATAGTGAAACCAAGAGATGGAGGAGTAGAAGGTGTATCTATGGATAGAGATAAGTCTTCTTCTGACAAAGGTGAAACAGGCGGAAATGTGGAGGGGCAATTCATACATGAGTTTTGTTCTCATAGAAATTTTTGAATGAAGTGTTGGTCACCAATCCAGTTCAACACAAAAGCAAGCAGGTTGTAGTGAAACCAGCTAGATATCATGATGTGCAGATTATACATTTTCAGTACCTACTCTATTGAATTTGTACTAAAGGACTTATGTATTCTTACATGTCATGATTTTGTGGGTAAGAAAAAAATTGTTTCAGTTTGCATTTCTGTTTATCTTAAAAAGGTTATGATCAAGTTAATTCACGTTTGCATGATATAAAAGAGAAAATGGTGTGGTGATGTATTCATCCCTCTACATGCCACAGTCAATGTTCTTGATCCATTGAATGTAGAATGTAGTTCTATGAAGATTGTTCGGGATTTTAAGAGGTACAGCTGCTGTGACGGGCCATTGAAGACTATAGCCAGTAAATATCCAAAATAATTGGTGGGTGGTTGCCTTCAGTTTTCAATGCGGTCCATCAATCTTTCATTTCTTTTTTCAAAATCAAATTCCCAAGGCTCAAGTCTGTTACCGAAAAATGAAAAAAAACAATGATGATTGGGAGTTTTTATCCTGGGAATTGTGTGTCATTATATTTTTTCTGTTCCCCACTGCCATGTGGTCATGGTGGTGGGTGTTAGATACTGGGTCTCTTTATGACAGTGGTATGCACTCTGTCCTAGTAGGAACCACAATCCTAGTCATGGTAACTCAGTTACACTTCCTAAATTAACCTGTGTTCACCCTCTGGTAGCTTGGCATGGAGTAGTCAGGCTTAACCTAAGAAGCAATGTGTACATTTTTGTGCAGCACTTGAATTACAGTAACATTGTAAAGACTGCATACCAGTTTTGAAAAATAACGAATATTTATATGTTAAACTTAAACCCAAATGACTAATCCAATTACTTTTGCATAGATTATCATGTTTCAAAAGTAGTATTGAAACTCACAGTGCTTAAAAGATGTAGGTTCTATCTTTCAGCGAGCTTCTGTAAGTTCTTTTTAGAAGAATACTAGGAAATCACTGACAATGAAAGTTTTGATGTGGTCTTCCAAACGGAATGATTTGCAGGGGATCTGAGTTCTCTTGCCTCTCAAAATTGGAAGTCACTGTGGGGCAGAAACACACAATAGGCTGCCCAGAGTTGGGTTCCGTGGGTCTCGCTGGATATGCATGCAGAGAGACTGAGCAGTCAGCCTCCTCCCCTAACTAACAGTACCTTGTCAGTGTCTGGATTGCTGTGTAAAGGTGTCATTCTTTGTGGCGCCTGGGCCCGACACAGCGCAGCACTTCAGGATGTTGGGCCCTGCTTGACACACACAGAGCTTGGTGATTGAAGAAGCATTAAACACGCTGACAATAGTTAATGAAAAAGCGCTTGGCAAGCACTGACTTTATTGAAGAAAGAAGCGCTCAACACAGGCTGACTTTGATGAATGAAGAAGCACTAAACCCACGCTGACTTTGGTGAATGAGGAAGCGCTCAACACGTGCTGGCTTTAGTGAATGAAGAAGCGTTCAACATGCACTGACTTGGATGAATAAAGAATCACTTGACACAGCTTGACTTTGGTGAACGGATAAGCACTCAACATGCGCTGAGTTTGGTGCATGAAGAGGAACTCATCACATGCTGTTCAGAGGAAGCGTGTTGGTACTTGGAGTAGTCAGACACACGGTTCCTCATTTAGATGCACTGATACCAGCCCCATGGGTTACAGAGTGCGACTGTAGTGGTGCGCAGTTGAAATCATTGATGGCCGTGAGATTTCCAAGGGGGGCAAGCCAACAAGCTCTTGGAGCTGTCCTTTGAGGTTGTAGAGTAGGATTAGTCCTGCTCACTGCAAAAGGCAGCAGGCCAACACAGCAGAGCTTTTTGCAAAGTGGCAGTCCCACCTAGCAGTACCGCTTCGAGCAGGCAGCAGGGCACACAGAAGAGCAAGTAGCAAAGTGGCAACACCTCTTCTCTTCTTGGTAGAGTCTCCTCAGGACATGAGAGTAAACTGATTTATTGGGGTTTGGGGTCCAGTACTTATACAAAAATGTGTCTTTGAAGTGGGAGGACTTCAACAGAGGCCTTTAAAGATCACAGGCTCATTTCCATTGCTTCCCTGGCTTCTGACACTCTCCAGGGGGGTATGCAGCCCTTTGTGTGAGGAGAAGCACATCCCTATTCAGGTGTAGCTTTAAGCTACACCCTCCCATCTAGCCTAGTAAGGCCCTCATCCAGGTGATGGCCCATCTGGATGCAAATGTCACACCCAAGCTCCCTTTGTGTATGACTGTCTAGAGGGGATGCACAAAGCTGAACTATCATCTACCTCAGATGTATATTCAGAGACAGGCAGAGGCACAGAATAGTTGAAGTAAGAAAATGCCAACTTTCTAAAAGTGCATTTTCACACCTACAATTTAGCCCTTGGGGTTAACTAGGGTCTGCCTTGGGGGTGTCTTATATGGAATAAAAAGCAAATAGTCCAAGCCTAAAGTGTGAAGTTGTGGCTACCAAAGAGGTTTTCTATGTCAGAAACGTCAACTGCACTTCTCCTAAATGGTAGGGAATGTAGAGCTTTAAGAACTAAACACAAGCCCCAAAGAGAAACTATTGACTTAACTGGAGGCTTCCCTAAGGTAGCACCTATCGACAACCATATTCCTAATTCTTCCATACTTGACTCACCCTTCAGAGAGTACGGACTGCTTTAACTGCAGTGAATTGAACCCTGAGGGTAGACACTGCCAGCCCCATATCAAATCCATCCTCAAGGAATTGTAGCACACAACGAGGCACAATGTAGACAAGAATAAGGAATGATCCTGCAGTGCTTTTGGACAGAGGAAATGTTGTTGTCCTGCTGCCTTGAAAACCAGAATTCTGATGGTTTTAAGTAAGTTCATTGCTCCCCAGACATTTACCAGTCGGTTTTTGGAGTCATCAACTTCGACAATTGCTAGTTTATGCAGTGTGGTATGGTATATACCAGTTTTTCCTCTATTTCTCTTACAGGTGTTTCTGTGATGGACGGGGCTGTGGAGACTTCCCCTCGGAAAAGAATGGTAGGTAAGTTTTATTGCTCTTCCTTTTGTTTCCTCTATTTATCTTCCCATTAATCTGTCTGTTATCTGCATTTTCAACTGATTTCTCTTCCATGTAATTTATCTTAGTTCACTGTTTCATTCTTCATTCACTTATGCCTCCAGTCCCATTCCCTCACCATTTTGAATTCCTCCTGTGTTTGCATATATACTTTTCTCTTTGGCCACCTGTGTGCTTTCGTTATTGGGGTCTTTGTTAAATCGGAGGTTTGACGATTTTGTTACGATGCCCCTATTTTGAGACTGTTCATCAAAATTATTTAGTTATTTCTTCTATCAATTATTTCCTGTTTTACCTGCCCCTGGCTTAGTGTCTGCCTTCCATTCGAGAGTGCCCTCTTTTACCAGCCGCCCCTTCTGGCCCTGAAGTGTCCACTTGTTATTTGGTAGGACCAACCCCTTTCCAGAAATGTGAGAGTTGAGTGCTGGTCAGCGAGGGTCATGAATGGAAAGGCACTCAGTTGAGGCTTCCCTCAAAGTCCTTGGATATCTATTCTGGGTCCATCCTTGGGCTTCCCCCATTGCTTTTTCCCCTTCTGGACTCACTTTGCCTTCCCTGGCTTTCTATATTCCTTTTTCTGGTGCCTCTTCGAGTGCCTCTTGGTTCTTCTCCTGCTGGTGCCCCATGGCATACTGGACGAACCTGGAAGAATGTCTTTCCTACCCTGTTAGCCTCTTTTTGTATCTTTTTTTCCTCTGTCTTTTCACTGTTCCTTTGCCCTCGTCTTAACTTTTGTTCTCTTCCTTTTCAACTGCCCTGCAAAAGTGATAACCCTCCCAGTACCACTGGTCAGTCCCCACCCCCAGAAAGCTAGAAACAAATAACTACTTCATCTCTGAAGATCCCTCATTTTAGCTTCGAAACAGATAAATGAACGGCAGAGGAGACAGTAGCAGCAGCCTGATCAAAGCACAGTGACTGAACTGAAGACTCTATTCCTGACAATTGGCCAGACGTCTTTGAAGGGGAAATTGTTTGTACCCGAAATGTGGGATGTTGACAGTAATAGAAGGTCTTGTTTCACCCAATAGCCTATCTGAAAGGCCAGCACGGTTATTAACCTTTCTGCAGCACACAAAGAAAGAGAAAACCACCTCTCTTGATTGTTTTTGTGCAGGAAGGTGTTTCTTCCTGCACAAAAACAATCTTTCCCACAATGCAGGGAAGGGTGCATGCATTGGTGTTAGGCAGCAATATGTGTGCCAGCGTAGGGGGAGAGGACAGAAATGAGCAGTATCTTGTAGATACAGCACATTTCTGCCCTTTTCTGGTGGTGCTTGCTTCACCGCCCTGCACCAAAGGGATTTTAAATGAGGCCCAAAGCTCCTGAGGTGTAGCAACACAAGTCTTCTATCTGTCGTAGATGTGACAATGTGACAGAGACTCCAAACTCATGTAAACTCAGACCTACACGCTAACAGGTACAAGCCTGATTGTTGTGCCTGGGCTTAGTAGTTGGAAACGTCGATATAGCCAAAACATAGAAGAATGAGAACCAGTTTTCAGTCCTGGAGTCAGTTCAACATCCTGTGATTCTGGGTAAATCACTTAAGTGCCCGGTGCCTAGGGAAAAAAGAATCTGATCTGACCTTGTTTAATGTAACTGATGCTCATGTAAAGTACTCCAATACCCTTAGGCTGAGTTTGCTCTGTATAAAACTGTAAGAAAAGAAATGAGAGTCCTACGTACTTGTAGACCTAGGCACCAGCAATGGCCTGTTGTATGACACCTGAAATCGCAAAATATAAAGCTTGAGGTTGCCCACATAAACATTCTACTACATGAGGAGACAAGATGAATTACAGGAGCATAGAAAGAGATTCTGGAGAAACCCTAAACTGAGACATAACATCTAAGGACCTGCGTGAAACAGAGGAGGGTAAATGTGCTACAGATAAAGATCTAGAAAAACACATTTTGCACTGTCCTGCTAATTGTCTGAGAAATGATTTAATTTTTTTTTTTTTAGATGATGCATAATGTTGTGACACACTAGGCCATGTTGTTTCCCTATAAAATCAATAAACTTGTTATTAAACAAAGAATCAGTTCTCCCAACCTTGGTCACAAACAAAGAGGTACAACTAGGTCTATAGGTGCTCACCCCTATTATTTTAACTATTTATGCCACCACATATCTTCCCTACTCCTATTGTACTGTCTCTGTGCAGAAATTGTGTTTTAGCATCACAAATGCAAATTAATGCAAGAGTAGATCCAGGTGGAGTCTTAAAAGGTAACATGTCTACTATTCATACCTAAATTAAATATAGTTGTAGTGCTTATAGCATCATGTCTCTAAGTAGAATTGCACCAATATGCTGAAGTCTGTAGCAGAGATAGTGTAAACTGCAGACCTGTTGAAACAACCTCTCTACTTTCTCCAGATGGGTTAGGGGATAACATTTTATGTGCCATGCGTGTTACCAGAGAAACAAGTTTCCTAAGAATCTTTTATTATTTTATGCTCTATGTATTTCTGTAGCACACTATCACCCTCAAGGTTATCCTGGTGCTGTGCAGGTGTATAAGACTGGCCTTGGGAACCTGAGGAGGATTTACACGAAGATGTAGGTCTTCAACTCCTTGTAGAATTCAAGAAGGGAGAAGGAGGCTCTAATATGTAGCGGATGGTCGTTCCCACTCTTTAGGAGCTATGTAAGTGAAGATTTGACCTCCAGTCCTCCTTTTGTGAGCACATGGGATGCGTGCTAATAAGAGTCAGACTGAGAGGTGCCTCAATGTTGATGGAAATTAATACAGCTGTTTAGGTCGGCTGGGTCAGTGTTGGTAGTGCTTTGTATGTGTGGGTGAGGAGTTTGAACTGTTCCTGCCTGTGTTTCGGGAGACAGTGGAGTTACCTCAGCTGTGTGCTTAGACTGGTAGCTTATACTGTGTGGGAACTGTCTATGATATTTACATGTTATTGTGGAAAATGCTTGCTTGCTTAGACCTTCATATGACAACATTGCCACGTTTTCATTGACAATATTGCCCCACTGAAACCCACAATATACCGTACTGCTTCATTTTAGATGCCACCATAAAATTAGGGAACAATAACTTCTGTTATTTAAAATGCTTAGAAATGGTGAAATGCTGAATGAAACACTATATTATTATTATCATAACTCCCCTTTTATTCTTCCTCTTATTATTATAATTATATTATTATAATTATTATTATATATATCAAAATGTGGTGATTATCAATCTTCTTATTATTATTGTTATTGTTATTATTATTGTTATTATTATTGTGGTTGTTATTATTATTATTATTAGTAGTAGCAGTAGTAGTTTTAATAGCAGTAGTGATAGAAGTATTATTATTCCTTCCCAAATAAGCATTAGCTACATCTCAAGAAAAACCAAGCTTTTTCTCAAGTATAAATCGTACACATGTATCCTGAAGGCTAGGGGTCAATAACCTTAGTTTCCAATGACATGTCACCAAGTATGTCTAGACAGAAGAGCGTATCTCCGTGGGCACTATTTACTCTCATGCTAACCACCAAAATCTATTCTTTCCTTTGTCCCGGTGAGTTCCCTAGTGAGGCTCTATCTCTGCGCTATAGAGATATTAGGTTAATTTTTAGGAGACTATTGCGGGGATGTGGGAGGGAGTACTCAACTATGGGAATGAGTCCTTCATCACTCTCCACAAGAACGATACACAGTAAAGGAATGTGTTATCAATATTCTCAGGCTGAGGTCATGTTAGACAACCAATTTCTGAGCTACTGTAGAAAAGTTCCAAACATGATATTGTTGGTATACTACATCGTTGTCTTGATATTTAAGATATTGGTGACCCTGTGTGGTGACCCTTTCACATTGTCACTTACGTTTACCATGTAATATCTGTTGAACATATGACTACCTGGATTCAGGACACTTCATTCAAATGGTGAGGACAAGGCAGCTCCAGGGGCCACTACTATATTTCTCAGTCTGTCCATGAGCCCCGTCTGAGCCTTTGGAGTGCCATCCTAGGTTGGATTCCCAAAAGGAACACCGAAGGTGATACTGAAAGGGTACTGGCTTTACCAAAGCCCGGAGAGCCCCATTGACCTCTGATAATTTATGTCTTTTAGTACCTGAACAGCCGTAAACGTGACTATTTTTCATGCCTGCAGCAGGGCACATTGCATGCGTGCTACCCTACAGGCACGCACATTGAGCATTTCCATCTTCCAGATGGGGACACATATTTGTGGCCTGGTAAGAGCAAGCCCTCTGATATTAACTCATAGAGTATGAAGTATTACATATTTTATGAAGATATTGATGGAGAGCGATTCGCAGACTGTAACTGACGCCCTAAGGAGGGACATATTGCAGCTGAAATTAAAATACCTTTGTAGGGGTTAACATGCATTTTCAAAATTAATTTTGCATGTCCTCTGTACATGCCCAGCAGCACTCAGTTAGCTGGAGAAGTTACTGTCTCTGCCAACCTGTGGCAAGTCATTTATATGCTTTTAAGTTTATATGTGACCAATTTGTGAGTGCGACGTTATGTATGGCATTAGTTAGACGTTTATGGTTAAAAATAGTTTAGCATCAGGACCAGTGACTGATCTGAAACGGGCTAACAGGGTGGTCATCCCTAATTGGTGTCTAGGTAGCTCTGAAATAATCTCACTGTGATAGACATGATGGCGGTACAGTTATGATACAGCTGTAAATTGAATAGTGTAGTGAACGAGCTCATGCATTTTTAGGGTTGGTGATCAGTCATATTACATCTAGAGGAGAAATCACCAACTCCTTCTGTAATGCGAGCTGCTTTTCTCCAATGCAAGTTTTCCCGAGCTAGTAGTACTATTAGATATGTAATAATAGCCACATCAGGCAAGATTACATTAATGTCCACCATACGCAAGACGGTGAACGGGAGGCCACCATAGGTCAGAATTTTCCAGTCTTCCCTGATTATTTTCTGGATTTTGTTAGATAGAGGGCTAAATGTTGTCACACACACTATCTGTTCGGTCTTTGGTTTGCTTTGGCAAGGTTCTAACAATTGGTCTCTATTGTTATTACGTGCCCTTTTGTTTGCTCTCCTGACAAGGTGTGCAGGATAGTCTTTTTCCCCGAGTTTTGTGGATAATCTTTGAGCGTGTTTTTTGTAGTTGGACAGATCCGAACAATTTCATCTCAATCGTAAGAATTGGCCCATCGGTAGGATCTCACGCAGAGACCTTATGGATCATTCATTATCCTGCTTAGACTTCAGCTATGTAGTATACCTCAGCCCCTATGCTGCTCTCCCAGCGTAGAGCACCCATGGCCACCAATTAGTGGACCTCTTCTGGCCTCCATAATGCTCCTAGGTTGTTTCCTGTTCGGTTTTGCCTTATTCTCGTTTCTAGTGTGTGACTATAAGGGGACACTCCCCCTCCTTTTGACCTGGAGCCAGTAGCCCTTCAGGATTAGGGTAAGAAACCCTTTTCCCTTGGACACATATTGCTCACGTTTACATTGCATGACTTTTTGCTTGCTGTGTCACTTCTTCGTGTGCTGTGCATTGTTGTGTGTCACGGATATGTATAAAGCATTTCCTTTTTGTTTCCATTAGGCCTCCATAGGGTATCTCCCCACAGGTAGGCCCAGGACTTTTATATAATCTGCACTCCTCCTAGTGGAGTAGTCCTTCTCTTGCCCCGGTAATGCATGATAATTAGGGATCCTAGGACCTGAAGAAAGCACCCAGACCTCCTTTGGCTCTTAGTAGCGGGCAGACATATGTTGGCCAGTAATTATTAGATATGTGACCTATTGAGTCTTTATTCTCATATATGTGTCCCATCTTCTGTTCTTAACCTCACCAGCAGTCACCAAGAATAAAGGTGTACTACTACTCAGGTGACTGACTAGGTGTTTTTATATTTTCCCTAGCATAGCTGGATCCCATATACTTCCAGACAATCTGAATTTCCGCACTCCCTCCTGTTCTTTTAACAGTGAGGTTGAGTCCACCCAGGTGGCACTGTCCTACCTGGGTGGGGCTAGGTGGTCATATGATGAGGCAAGACACTATATAGTATGTGAGACTACCTAGTCCGTAAAGGAAACTTCCCTTACCACATAATTGTGCACAACACTCAATATGGAACTCAGAGTGTGAGATTGAGGAGGCCTAGGCACATCTTTTGCCAGTGGTTCCGTCTTATAAGAGAACCCCTTTCTCCTTGTGTTTATGATTTAAGTTTTAGGGAGACAGTATGGGGTGGTCTTCCTTCTCTCCCTGACTCTCTTTTTGTGTTTAGATAGATGGAGGAGTGTGACCTAGGCCCAGTGTGAAGCATGTGGTGTCCAATTGAAAGCAGGGCATAACATCCAACAAGGTGTCTCCATTGTTAGCATGTTTTGTCTGCAATCCCCTTCTCTTCAGGGACCACAACGCAGTGTCAGAACGTCTCTTGGATTGCACAGCATATTCAGCCACACTGCCACCCACCTGAGCAGGAACTAGGTGCTGAGTCTTCCGGAGTCTAGAACTGGATGCCACAAGCTCCCGTGCAAGCACCTGACTTCCTGCAACCAAGAAGCATCACAGTGGACTGAGGTCATAGATGGACACTGCACTACTCTGTGAAATGGAGTGAGCATGTTGTGACAGAATGTTCTGTTTTGTTCTGTGATTATGAGAGACTGTGATTAGAATGATGCAGAAAATGGCCGTTTCACAACTATGAGCATTCACTCACAACTACTGAAAAATATGGCAGGAGGCCTGATTCACAAAGGTAATCTTACAGGACTATTGTGGTCATTCTGACCTCGGCGGTAAAAGGCGCCTACCGCCGGTCAGAAATCCTCCATAATCCCGCCGCGGTCACGGAAACCCGCCACGGTCATTCTGACCCGCAGAAGGCAAACCTCCGAAAATCCGACCGCCACAACAGACCGCCAGACCAGCGGTCGGCGGAAAGGTGGAGGTGACCAAACCTCCACCGTCACGCCAACAGAAATACGCCCATGCCATTACGACCCACGAATCCACGCGGCGGTCATTCAAACGCGGTATTCCATTGGCGGGACACACCGGCGCGGTCAGAATACACACAAACGAACAAAACTCAGCCACATTGGACGATTTGAATCCCACACACCTGATACACATACACACACCACTCCCACACACACAATACAATATAAAACACACACCCACATCACCCACAAACCCCTACGCTTAAAAATTCGTAAAGAAGACAAGAGCGAGACACCAGCATCCAAAACATAACAGCCACAGCCACTCAACACCATCACCCACACACTATCCACACACAAAACAACACACACCACCACACTCAACTCACTTAAATACACATACTCCACCCCACACATCATACACACCACCCCATGGCACCCCAAAGACAACCCCGCTTCACAGACGAAGAACTCAGGGTCATGGTGGAGGAAATCGTTCGGGTAGAGCCCCAGCTGTTCGGCACACAGATACAATACACCAGCATTGCCCGGAGGACGGAGCTATGGCAGAGGATTGTCGACAGGGTGAACGCAGTGGGACAGCACCCCAGAAATCGGGAAGACATCAGGAAGCGATGGAACGACCTACGGGGGAAGGTGCGTTCCATGGTATCCAGGCACAACATCGCCGTGCAGAAGACTGGCGGAGGACCCCCACCTCAACCCCCACAATTCACATCATGGGAGGAGGAAGTCTTGAACATCCTGCATCCTGACGGCCTCGCAGGAGTCGGCGGAGGAATGGATACTGGTAAGTTGAAGCTTCAATACTGCTTCCCCCCCACCTGCATGCCAAATCAGACCCCAACCCTCACCCCCATCCTCGAACCCCACCCTCACCCCCACCCCCATCCTCACCCCCACCCTCACCCCCACCACCATCCTCACCCCCACCACCATCCTCACCCCCACCCCCAGCACACCTATTCCCCGCCAATGTCTCACCATCACAACCCACACATCCCAAAACCTAGGCCTGCATGCGTCCACTAAGCATGGACACCCATCACCAAAGCATGCCCAATGCATATACACATCCCCCCCACAAGCCACCCTCACCAAAGCCCCCACACACGAATGCCAGCACTTGGGGACACGAGAACCCACAGATACACCCATATGCCACACATTGAAACTATAACCATACCTCTATACCCCTGCAGGACCCGACCGTCAACACACCGCGGCGGAGGGGCCAGAATTATCCACACCCCCCACCCAAGAGGCCGTCAGCGATGACAGCAGCTCTGTCGATCTGGACACCGATGACCAGCCCGGACCATCGGGGACCTCTGGACAGTCGGTTCCCCTCACACAGGCACAGGCCACTACAGACCCTAACCCCTCTGGGAACACCAGCACAGCTCCCACCCAGCGGGCCCATGCCTCTGTCTCCAGGGAGCGTCAATCTGCGGTGTGTCTACCACTACAGGGCACCCAGGATAACCCACCACCCCAACAACAACAGGGACCTGGGGGCAGTGGTAGTGGGCACACCGGCCAGGGGGCAGAGGCCCAGGGAAACAGGGCAACTCGGCGGGCAGCTGTGCGACAGGGGGGGGAGGAGAGGCCCAGGGAACCCACTCTCCACGAGGTCCTCACCACCATCATGGGAGCATACAACCGCTCCCAGGAGACGATGGCGACGGTACTGGCCCGGTTCCAGGAGATCCAGGTGCTGCAGGAGGAACACTATCGGGGGTACAGGGAGGACATCAGAGCCATCAACACCACCCTGGTTACCATGGTAGGGCTGCTGCAGGACCTCGTAAACAGCAGGGCGGACACTGAACAACACCCAAGGGCCCCTGCCACTAGCCTGGACCAAGAACAGCCATCCACCTCCGCCGGCGCTAGTGGACAGGAGGCCCCCGCACAGCAGCAGCCCACCAGACCCCCACCTCCTGCAGGAGAAGAACCACCCCGCAAGAGGGCCCTGAGATCTCGCAAGAAGACAGAGTAGGATGTCAAGACCCCCGCCAGCAAAGGATACCACCTGATGTCATCCCACTGTCCCACATTGTCACCCTGTCCATCCTTGAACTGCCCATGCTCCATCTCTCCACAGGCCTCTGGACAATGCACCTGTGTGACTGTTACTCTGGACTCTGCCATGGACATTCCTTCACCATAGCCCCCACCCACTTGAAACCACCCATCCCATTTTGAGCACTTCAATAAACACCTATTTTGCACCAAAATATCAGGAGTCTGGCTGTGATTTCAATAGATTGTAATTGACATGACAGTGCAAATATGTCCTTGTACATGGTGAAGTCAACAAACAGCTGCCACAAAGCTGTAGTCCATGGGGAAACGAAGCACAGGACTCGTAGTGGGGACCCCAGATCTGAAATAGGGAGGGAAAAGCCAAAACTCAGTCATCATACACTGGGGCAAATAGACAGGCAGCAGAGATGCTGCAGAGTAGTTAACATTTACTAAATTATCTTTGAAATGTTACCTGTGTCCTATTGGAAGTACTGTTCAATGATTCTGTCCCTGTTGTCTGTTTCAGCCCCGTCGTCTTCCTCCTCGTCACTCTCCTCAGGTTCCACCGCTGCCACAACACCACCGTCTCGACCATCCTCCTGCAGGAAAGGCACCTGGCGGCGCAAAGCCAGGTTGTGAAGCATGCAGCAGGCCACGATGATGTGACACACCTTCTTAGGTGAGTACATTAGGGATCCACCGGTCATATGCAGGCACCTAAACCTGGCCTTTAGGAGGCCAAAGGTGCGTTCGATCACCCTCCTAGTACGCCCATGGGCCTCATTGTACCGTTCCTCTGCCCTGGTCCGGGGATTCCTTACTGGGGTCAGTAGCCACGACAGGTTGGGGTACCCAGAGTCCCCCACTAGCCATACACGGTGTCTCTGTAGCTGTTCCATCACGTAAGGGATGCTGCTATTCCTGAGGATGTAGGCGTCATGCACTGACCCTGGGAATTTGGCATTTACATGCGAGATGTACTGGTCAGCCAAACACACCACCTGGATGTTCATTGAATGGTAACTTTTTCTGTTCCTGTACACCTGCTCCCTGTCTCTTGGGGGAACCAAAGCCACATGGGTCCCATCAATGGCACCAATTACGTTGGGAATATGTCCAAGGGCGTAGAAATCACCCTTCACTGTAGCCAATTCGCCCACCTCAGGGAAAATGATGTAGTTCCTCACGGATTTCATCAGGGCAGACAACACTCTGGATAACACCTTCGAAAACATGGGCTGAGACATCCCGGAAGCAATTCCCACGGTTGTCTGAAATGACCCACTTGCCAAGAAATGTAGTACTGACATGACCTGCACCAGAGGGGGAATCCCTGTGGGTTGGCGGATGGGGGACATCAGGTCGAGCTCCAGCTGGGCACACAGTTCATGGATAGTGGCACGGTTAAGACGGTAGGTCAGGATAATGTGGCGTTCTTCCATTGTCGACAGGTCCACCAGCGGTCGGTACACGGGAGGATTCATCCGTCTCCTCGCCCAACCCAGCGGACGGTGCCTAGGAAGGACAACATGGAGCACACAGTCAGGCAACCCACAGGTACGTACTCACAGCTAGCACAGTATACGATTCTCTATGCAGTGAATGGCGTGTCTGAGTGGCTATGCAAGGCCTAGGCCTGTGTGACGCAGTTGAAATTGAGCCATGTGGGCCCTGGAAATGGCGGCTGCCTGACCTGTGAAGTGTGACAATGGGATGTGAGGTCAATGCGCTGGTGTGGCACACCGCGGCGGGCGGCGGGCGAAGACCGCGGCGCGAAGCCGCATTGGTTAACATTGAAGCCTATGGGTTTCAGGAGCCAATGGCGAAGGGCGCCGGCGGTGGCGGGACGCACCGCCGCGGTACGCACCGCCGCGGACGTGACCGCCATTTTCTATCTACTTATCCACTTGCGACTTGAACTTTCACAGGAGAGGACCTATACTGCAAGTGTTGCTGTGACCTCGGTCTGGAAGGGACAATGGCTGCTGCGACTGGGGAAAGGGCCCCTGCCTTCACTGGAGAGGAGTTGGAGAAACTTGTGGATGGGGTCCTCCCCCAGTATGCGCTACTCTACGGTCCTCCAGACCAACAAGTGAGTTTAATTCAATATGGATTTGGGGCCACTGGCTGGCTTGGGGGCCTGGCGGGGATGGGGGGCATGTTGGGGCTGGCGGGGGGCCTGGCGGGGGGCCTGGCGGGGATGGGGGGCATGTTGGGCATGGCGGGGGGCATGGCGGGGATGGGGGGCATGTTGGGCATGGCGGGGGGCATGGCGGGGATGGGGGGCATGTTGGGCATGGCGGGGGGCATGGCGGGGGGCCTGGCGGGGATGGGGGGCATGTTGGGCATGGCGGGGGGCATGGCGGGGGGCCTGGCGGGGATGGGGGGCATGTTGGGCATGGCGGGGGGCCTGGCGGGGATGGGGGGCATGTTGGGCATGGCGGGGGGCATGGCGGGGGGCCTGGCGGGGATGGGGGGCATGTTGGGCATGGCGGGGGGCCTGGCGGGGATGGGGGGCATGTTGGGCATGGCGGGGGGCATGGCGGGGGGCCTGGCGGGGATGGGGGGCATGTTGGGCATGGCGGGGGGCATGGCGGGGATGGGGGGCATGTTGGGCATGGCGGGGGGCCTGGCGGGGATGGGGGGCATGTTGGGCATGGCGGGGGGCATGGCGGGGATGGGGGGCATGTTGGGCATGGCGGGGGGCCTGGCGGGGATGGGGGGCGTTGGGCCACTGGAAAGGAAAATGCTGAGAAACTTGAACGTGGTATTTCTCCCTCCCTGTACGTGTCACATAGGTCCGCGCCCATGAGAAGATCGGGATTTGGCGTGCCATCGCCAAGGAAGTCCGGGCCCTGGGGGTCCACCATCGACGGGGCACCCACTGCCGCAAGAGGTGGGAGGACATCCGCCGCGGGACCAAGAAGACCGCCGAGTCTCTGCTGGGGATGGCCTCCCAACGTAGGCGGGGTGCCTGCCGTCAACTGAGCCCCCTGATGTTCCGGATCCTGGCGGTGGCCTACCCTGAATTGGATGGGCGCGTGAGGGCAGCACAGCAGACACAAGGGGGTGAGTACAAGCATTATCTACTCTGTTGTCGCGCAGTGGAGGTGTCTGGGTGGGGGAGGAGGGCTGGGGGTCCCCCTAGGCCAGGGCGATATCTGTAGGCTGGGCACCCCCGTAAGCCCCTGTGTCCCCAGCCACCACCCTCAGTAGTTTGTCAGTACAGCCATCCCTGGGCCGTGTCATCCATGGGTGCAGTTGTCAACTCTAGGCGTGTAGGCCATGTTCCACGGAATGCGTAGCGTACCCCAAGTGCGCAACTTAGTGCAGGGGGCATCTGTGTCTGTCATGTCCGCTAACTGTACCGGAGATCCATGTACTCAATATCCCTTTATTTCTCTCTCCCCCCCCCTTTTTGTTTGTCTTTCTGTGCTTGTGTGCATCAGCATCATCAGGCGGAGGAGAAGTGGCATCGGGGCAGGAGGGAGCTGCATCTCACATGGCCCAGGAGGGCCATGCCACAGAGTCAGACTGGACCAGTGAGACGGAGGGCGAGGGGAGCTCCACGACGGGGACGACTGGAGCCTGCAGCGACACGGACACGTCCTCGGAAGGGGGCTCCCTTGCGGGGGTGGCACCATCCGTGCCCCCCGCCATTACAGGTACAGCCGCCACCCAGCGCACCATCTCCGCCCTCCCAGCAGCCCCTCCGCGTTCGCCCCGTGCCCGCTCTGCCAGGAAGCCGGGCATCTCCTTCGCCCCAGGCACCTCAGGCCCTGCCCCTGTTACCCCCGCTGCCCTCAGTGAGGAGGTCATTGACCTCCTCCGAACGCTCATTGTTGGGCAGACTACCCTTTTGAATGCCATCCAGGGGGTGGAGAGGGAGGTTCATCGCAGCAATGCGTACCTGGAGGGCATTCATTCGGGTCAGGCTGCCCATCAGCGATCGTTCCAGGCTCTGGCCTCAGCACTGACGGCAGCCATTGTCCCTGTCTCCTGCCTGCCTCTACTAACTCCCTCCTCCCAGTCTCCTGTTCCTCTGCCTGTCCCACCCACACCATCAGACCAGCCTGCACACACC
The DNA here is from genome assembly GCF_031143425.1 of Pleurodeles waltl. Classification (NCBI taxonomy): domain Eukaryota; kingdom Metazoa; phylum Chordata; class Amphibia; order Caudata; family Salamandridae; genus Pleurodeles; species Pleurodeles waltl. The sequence continues at coordinate 596,511,140 of NC_090448.1, forward strand.
TCAACACCCAAGAGAAGCTCATCCAAACATAAGCACCACAGATCACGCAGACATTCACACACGCAACATTCCGATGCAGACATGACAACAGTCACTACCACCTCTGTGACCCCCACCTCCTCGTCTCCCTCCTCCCTCCCTGTGACGTCTACACTCACACCTCCATTCACCTCACCATCAGCCAGTGTTTCCATCACCAGCACACCCTCCACTCCAGTCCGCACACGTGCAGTCACCACCCCCACTGCCATTTACACGTCCCCTGTGTCCTCTCCCACTGTGTCTGTCACCCCCTCTTCCACACCACACAAACGCAGACACCCACCCACCCAACAGCCATCCACCTCACGACAGCCTATCCCTCCTGCACCTGCACCCAAAGACAGCAAACGTGACTCACCTACAACCACATCCTCTCCCTCCACTCCCATTCCCACTGTACCTACCACTCTCCATTGTCCCAAGAAGCTCTTCCTCGCCACTACTAACTTCTTTCCTGACCCTGAGCCCCCCCCTCCTTCTCGTCAGGGTAAGAAGAGCACCTCAGCCACCACCAGCCCTGCAGCCCCCTTGACAAGGGTGCAGGGGTATTGGAGCCCGCCAGCCCGCATGTCTGGATCTTCGCCCAGCAGCAAGGGGACAGCCAGCCCACCCCCTGGGAAGAGGAGCAGAAGGCAGAAGGGGCGCCGCAGGAGCCCGCCTTCTACATCCCCCCCGGACACCACCCAGAGACAGTCACCAGCCACAGCTCCAAAGGGAGGAAAGGGCCACAGGCCGACGACTAAGGAGGGCAAGGGCAGCAAGTTGGAGAGGTCAGGCAGCAGGCCTGCTGCCCAGGAGGAGCCCACAACCCCCATAGCCGCTGCCCCGGGAGGAACCGGCACAGCTGCCCCGGGAGAGCCCACCACCCCCATAGCCGCTGCCCAGGGAGGACCCAGCCCAGCTGGCCAGGAGGGCCCCACCACCCACAGCCCAGGTGGGCAGTGAAGGAGCACCATCCCCGCTGCCCAGGAGGGCACCACCAGGCAATTAGCAGTTGGCCATAGACCGTCCGCCGTCTCAAGAACCGCTGAACTGTGCCCCGCCGTCTCAAGAACCGCTGAACTGGGCCCTTCAAGGCAAGAACCGCTGAACTGGGCCCCGCCGTCTCAAGAACCGCTGAACTGGGCCCCGCCGTCTCAAGAACCGCTGAACTGGGCCCCGCCGTCTCAAGAACCGCTGAACTGGGCCCCGCCGTCTCAAGAACCGCTGAACTGGGCCCTTCAAGGCAAGAACCGCTGAACTGGGCCCCGCCGTCTCAAGAACCGCTGAACTGGGCCCCGCCGTCTCAAGAACCGCTGAACTGGGCCCCGCCGTCTCAAGAACCGCTGAACTGGGCCCTTCAAGGCAAGAACCGCTGAACTGGGCCCCGCCGTCTCAAGAACCGCTGAACTGGGCCCCGCCGTCTCAAGAACCGCTGAACTGGGCCCCGCCGTCTCAAGAACCGCTGAACTGGGCCCTTCAAGGCAAGAACCGCTGAACTGGGCCCCGCCGTCTCAAGAATCGCTGAACTGGGCCCTTCAAGGCAAGAACCGCTGAACTGGGCCCCGCCGTCTCAAGAACCGCTGAACTGGGCCCCGCCGTCTCAAGAACCGCTGAACTGGGCCCCGCCGTCTCAAGAACCGCTGAACTGGGCCCCGCCGTCTCAAGAACCGCTGAACTGGGCCCTTCAAGGCAAGAACCGCTGAACTGGGCCCCGCCGTCTCAAGAACCGCTGAACTGGGCCCTTCAAGGCAAGAACCGCTGAACTGGGCCCCGCCGTCTCAAGAACCGCTGAACTGGGCCCCGCCGTCTCAAGAACCGCTGAACTGGGCCCTTCAAGGCAAGAAGCGCTGAACTGGGCCCCGCCGTCTCAAGAACCGCTGAACTGGGCCCCGCCGTCTCAAGAACCGCTGAACTGGGCCCTTCAGGGCAAGAACCGCTGGCCCTTTGGCAGACGTGGCAGGGCAGGATCTATCTCGGGCAGGGCTGCAGGATGTCCTCTGGCCAACTTGCCTCCTCCAGTGGCAGTGGGGTCTGTTATGGACTGTATGGACTGTGGCTTTGCTCTCCCCAGGATGGCCCAGTGGGCAGGCCACCCACTGTATGGACTGTATGGACTGTGGCTTTGCTCTCCCCAGGATGGCCCAGTGGGCAGGCCACCCACTGTATGGACTGTATGGACTGTGGCTTTGCTCTCCCCAGGATGGCCCAGTGGGCAGGCCACCCACTGTATGGACTGTATGGACTGTGGCTTTGCTCTCCCCAGGATGGCCCAGTGGGCAGGCCACCCACTGTATGGACTGTATGGACTGTGGCTTTGCTCTCCCCAGGATGGCCCAGTGGGCAGGCCACCCACTGTATGGACTGTTTGGACTGTGGCTTTGCTCTCCCCAGGATGGGCCAGTGGTCATGGAGTTCCCTCGTGGATCTGGCGTCGTGTACTCAAGTGGCTGAGGTGCCCCCCTTCCCTTCCCCCTGAGGTGCCTGTCCTATTTTCTTTCTGATGCCCCTGCAGTGTTCTCTCCGTGGAGTTCTTGTCGTGGGACTGGGCCTTGCCCCTTTGCACAGGACCCCTGTGATCCACGGACAGTGGTTGGACTACATTTAGTAGCTGTATATATTTTGTACATAGTTTATTTATTTATTGGGATTAATGGTGTACATATTTCAATATATCTGCCCGTTTATGATCTCTTCTTTTGGTCTTTGCATTATTTCGGAGGGGGGTGGTTTGTGGGTTGTGACAGTGATCTGTGGGAATGCATTGATGTGTGTGTTGTAGTGGGTGTGGGTGGGTGGGTGTGTGCGGGTAATCTTTTCCCTCCCCTGTGTCGTAGGTGCCGTACTCACCGATGTCTTCCGCGCCGCCGGGCGTGCTCCTGGTATATGAGGAGGAATAGGAGTGCGGGGATGACCTGCAACTCTGGCTCCATACTGCCGGAATCTCGCGTGGAGTGCGTAGAGGTGAGCGTTTTCCCGTTCGTAGTCTGTTTCCGCCGTGTTCTTATCGGCGGTGCTCCCGCCCCGGAAAAGGTGGCAGATTGGTGGGTCGTAATAGGGTGGGCGGTACTTTGTCTGCCGCCGGGCTGTTTGCGGGAACCGCCGCGCTGTTTGTTTGTACCGCTGTGGCGGTCGGAGTGTTAAGTTGGCGGGCTGTGTTGGGCGGTTCCCGCCAGGGTCAGAATTGCATATTTTAGACCGCCGGCCTGTTGGCGGCTTGGCCGCCGCTTTATCACCGACCGCCAGGGTCAGAATGAGGGCCTATATTTTATGTGCTCTGTTCTGGCAGTCATAAAATTGCCATAAGTAAAGTTAAACTTGCAGCTTGTGAATATCAAAAAATAGTAAACTCACACAAAAGTGTACGTTTACCTTTGTGAATCAGGCAAAATAGTGTCTGCAAAGTTTGAGTCACTTGTTTGCTTGACGTTGCCCTATCTCCAAAGTGATCTTGGGATGATAGTGGTATTGAGAGCCCTGAAGTGATCTCCCTTGTATGAACAATCTCTACACAGCTTAACCTCTTATGTTTCATTAGGGAAATGCATACCTCACTGGCATTCTAGAAGCTACCTTCCTCCCATGAAGGCTATCCTCCTCATTGCTGCATGTCTCATGTTCGGTCAACCACATTACTCTTACCCGGGGCTGGCTCTAGTTCTGGTGGTGCCCAGTGCAACAGTCTTTTTTGGCACCCCCTCATGACCTCTTTCTCCATGAATTACCTCACTGCCACTCCCCAACAGTGCGCCTCATCTCTCCACATCCTCTCTCGGCATACATTTAATTTTTTTATAGTGCTACTCATAGTTCACTCACACCCAGTTCTATGATCTGCAAGGTAACCATGCTTTACAGCAGGCACAATAACTCTCTGCACTACTTTATGATGAAAAAAGTGCCATTTGACAAAATTCTGATCTCTCACCAGTAGGAGTATTACTCACCAGAGTTATCTTGGCATTTTTATTGTTGCCTGAAAACTGCTGGACGCACAAGGAAATTCACCTGCTTTTAAACCCATACGTTATTTTTAAACACAGTACCCCCCACAAAAGCCAGCGACAGGTGCGGCTGCACGGGTCCCACTGCCCTAAATCCGGCCCTGCTTTTACCCATAGAGACATTAACTGACTCCTCCTGCCAGCCTACAGAATGTTCAAATCTCTGTGAATCATTTACAAGAATTTCCAGTGCAATTAGGTGGATTGCCTGTTTGAAAAAGTTGGTAAGCTAGAAGGCATACTGTTATTTGAAAAGAAGACAGGAAGAAACATCCATTCATTAGCCGGCTAATTAGGTTTGTAGATGACCGCAGGTTTTATAAAGACCTCCACAAGACCGTCAATTCAGACAATGCGAAGTGTGTTTCAGCTAAGTGTTTTTAGTATTTGTAAAGTGAGGAAAGTGAGAAAGCTGTTGGCATAACCGAGTCATTCGGCCACTGGTGAAAGGAAAAGTGATCGCGCAGTAGTTCCTTCCAAATAATACATTCAAATGCGTGCCCTTGCTGGCATAGATAACATCAGAAAATGCAAGACACGTTAGTGCAGAGCTCTGTGGAAAATTCTAGAATATAAGCAGTCAGACCCTAAAGAGAGCATTATTTTTTCACTCACACAAAGAGGAAGTTGTTTCATACATCAATGCCCCTAAACATAGTGGCTTTCTAGCGATAATGAAGAAATTATGACTGAGCTCTTGTCCAATTTCTTACAGTGTGGAGGTTTTAGAGAAGCCCTTAGGAATCATGAAAATCCATTTATTCATGCCCAAACTAATTGCGCAATGACTGACATCAGCATGTTTCTCTAAGATGGTGCAAGCAGCAAAAGTTGCCCATCATGTTTTTGAGAGTGCGAAAGGCAGCACCTAAGGCTGAAAGTGTTTCAAGATTCCGAAAGAGTTTCTGAGGGTGCAATTGGCCTTGTTTCTTTTATTTCCTTGCCGGTCCAAGTGTTCAAAGGTACTGAAAGTGTCACCTCCTGAAACTGTGACTGTTGATTAGGACTGTGGATGAGGTGCAGATTAAAAGAGGTACTAGATCCTTATGTGCTTTCTATGCATTCTTCTTCATTTGGATCCCTGCAAGTTTGCCTTCAACTGTGGCCAGCTTGACATCCATCTCTTTATTGCTGGTTAATAAAGTATTGTGGAAGACAATGAACCCTTTCATAAGACTCATAGCATTTTTATACTTCATTCAAACCCAGGGCTGAAGGAAGGAAGAGGACTATTTAGAGTTTAGTGTACAAATGTGCGCAGTGCCTGTCCTCCAAAGTGACAGGCCTCCCACTGTCTTTGGATTTGTTTGAACAATTATGTTGCCACCAGCAGAAACCTTCCACAAATAGCCTAATGAACTTGGGGCTGTCATTGGATTGTCTGATGTACCTTTTTCTGTTTGAGACAGCCAGGAAAGCTTGGTTGTCCGGGAAAAAATGAAACACTCTTCCTGAGAAATCTGGCAGGGTGTCTCACTCAATAGTATTTTGTTTTAGAATAAGCACACATCTGCTTTCCTATTTTGTTTTTGTAAAACAAAAGAGTTTGCAGAGTGGCCACATAAATCATGGTGTAGAAATGTTTTAGTACCATGAGAAGAACCGAAAATCTAAAGGCACTCTTATAGGAATGAACTCTTACATACTGTTTGTCTTTCTGGCCTGCTCTTGGTTAGTCTTAGTAGGCTCAACATTGGCAAGCTCTTTTGGATAAGTTATACATTTCACACTTTTGCATTTACAGGAGTAGACAACAGCCTGATTGTGGAAACATACAACGTGTTCCCCAGGCATAGTGAAACACAACCACTTTCCCCTCACTACGCTATGGATTAATTTAGGAATTGAATTGGAACCAACTAAACTTGTAATGTGGAGGCAGTTGATGCTTCAGGTACTATGGGTACCCTGGGTATTGAAAATTGTTCTCCAAGGCAAGCCATCAATATTACAAATAATGCTTAACATCTGTAAGACAATGGAGCCTATTCTAGCAGACAGTGGCATCTTTAACATTAAGAGCAGGCCCCTTGCACTGCCAGTGCATCAGTTCTTATGACACTCCGGTGACGGAGTGCAGACCCTTTTCTACGAGGCCATGCAAAGTCATTTTCATGCCCTCGTAGATACGGTGTAACACAGTGCAACTTGCTGAGTTGCCTTACACTGCATCAGGGAGGCATTCCATGGGCAATGCTGTGGGTTTTCCCACACAACACCAGTGACTTGACGTATTCCCAGATTTACAAGGATCTGTAACTTCAAAAACCTTCTATTCTCCTCATTTTTCTATCTTTCTATGTGTGCTGCATTTTGCAGCACACATAAAAAGAGGAAAAATACTCCATGGATTGTTTTTGTGCAGACAAGTGGCTCATCCTGCACAAAACAAATCGTGCTAACAACACAGGCACCCTTGCACCATGGTGCAAGAGTGCCTGTGTTAGCGCTAAGCAGCAAATTGTGCAGCGGCTGTAAGGACAGGAATGTACTGTATCTTCTACATACAGTGCATTCTTGCCCTGTCAAGTTGGCGTAGGGCAGTGCAGCAGAAATACTTGTAGCCCAATTCAATGTAAATATGCCTCAGACTTTGTACTGGTTTTGGCCTTAGTCTGGTTTCTCCCAAGTTACAAAAAAAAAGTACGCCCACAGGCAAGCATAAATCAGCCATCATAGAACTTGAGACACTTTTCAATACACATCTGTGTCAAATAGACATAACTGAATTTGTGGGATGACAACCAATTGACCTTTAGATGTCTGGATACTGGGTTTTGGGCATGATTGCTGCTGCAGTAGCTCAACCAAATAAACCACTCACTTTAAGTTAGAGCTGCAATAATAACAGAGTAAAAGACACATATATTTCATAGAAAGATAGAGACATTGTGGCAGACTGCTAACTTGCCACTAGTAGATATCGAGGGTACTGGGAGAGTGGAGAACCCTACATTTATAAAATACTCCACAACACTTAGACACCCAGGAGATGATCTTGGGCACGGGCTTGACATTTAAAAGCTACAATTTAAAATAACAAATACATAAAATATTCTTGCAGGAGTCAGTAATGAGAGATTTAGTTATAAGTTAAAGTTATAGTTGTCATGAGATTCAAATATTTTTCTTTATAATGTCCATAAAAGTTTACAGAACATTCAATAAAGAATGTCCTGCAACCAATCCCTATTCTAATTTTCTAAGTCAGTAGAAGTAAACAATTTTCAGAGGCAGTCTAGTCAGTGAAGCTATCAGTGCTCAAAAAATACTGTAACAGGTTCTAATAGAAAATAGTCTAAGCAGAAAGCAAATTCTGTCTGAGTCTTGCAGAGAGACTGAGTCTAGATCACTGCAGTTGCTGTCACTTTCTCTAAAGCTATTGCAATTGTTGTTGCCCTTGCTATCTGTTCTTTCCCTGGGACACTTTTAAACACAAGTACAAACATACACATTTTAATACATGTGTTTTATTCAAGATTTTAGACAGCCAATCAGAGGCAATAGAAATCATAAGATGAGGTGAGCTTCCTCAGAGATGGTAACTTCTAACAAAGGCAGTACTATTGCAAGGTATATTTAATAACATTTTTACACAATTTTACACAATTTGCAATGTTGAGGAGTTTTCTCACTCATCTCTCTGAAAGAAAAGACACTCATGAATATTGTGCTTCAATAAACTTATGTCATACTGGTTCTCTTACATCTCCGCACTAAGCCTATTCATTAAAAAAACAAGTTTCAGATTAGTATGGCAAGTTCTGAAATTCCAATGCCGGCCAATTGGTTAAAAATAATAAAATAGTATAGCTTTCTTTGTTAGCATAGGAAGTTTGTGTCATGTGAAGACAATGCAAAAGTTACAATAAAAATATTTCTGCTGATATTAAAGTGTGTTAGAATTTGTTAACATGAGCAAATCAAGCAAGTCAATTAAATTTGGGCAAAGTTTAGAAAGGACAGTGCATGTATGAATGCATCTTTTGGCTAGACCTAGATTCACTCATACTGTCATTAATTACATGGATTTTAATTTTGTTGAGATCTTTAACAGTATCACAAGGACAAGAGTACTGAGTATAGGAGGGAATGACTAATCCCAGTTAGTGTATGACATATATTATGATATTGATTGAGCAAAATATCTAGCACTTGGATTAGACTATTTATGCCCTATAAACATTTCTAGGCTCATATGTCTGCTCCTCAAGCAGACAGAAGGTTGTGTTCAGTATACAACCTACACATTTTTAAAGATATATATTTTTTTTAAAGCAATACCTTCAGTTGGACTGAATTTTTTGTTTATTACTTCTGTGTCATAATGTTTCAGAGTGCCTGATTTAGAGTTTGGTGAACAGGTTATTCCGTTCGCCGTATTATGATCTCTATAGGCAATAATGGGATTGTAATAGGGCAACTCCCTCTGCCAAACTTTAAAATATGCCCTGTTGGACCTTTACCTATAAGTCCCTTGTAAAGTGGTATCCCTTTACCCAGGGCCTGTCAATTAAATGCTACTAGTGGGCCTGCAGCGTTGCTTGCGCCACCCACTGAAGTAGCTTGTTAAACTTATCTCAGGCCTGCTAGAGCAGGGCCTGCGTGCACAGTTTTCTGCCACAGGGACCTGCCATCTAAATTTACTTGCCTGGCCCAGAACTCCACTTTTACCACATGTAAGTCACCCCTAAGGTATGCCCTAGCTAGCCCTAAAGGCAGGGTGGTATGTCTGTAGAAGGCAGGGGCATGTGCCATGGTGTGTGGCCTGTCCTGGTAGTGACAAACAGCCTATCTTGGTGTCTCACTGTTGCGAGTGCTGCCCTCTCATTGGATTGCACTGGAAATGCCCTTCCTTATGTGTAAGGGATATTGTCTGATTTATGAGGGGTAGCGTAGCATGTTTGGTATGGTTGTGATAGTGATGAGAAATGCTGCTTACTGTTGTATGTGTATTTTTTATTGCTATCACAGAAATGCCACTTCTAGAAAGTGCACATTTATCTGTGCTTATGACTTTGGTGTTTTGCAGCTTACCTCCAATCCACTTCTGGCAGACTGACAGTTGGGGCTTTGTGCATACTTTTCAGACTGCCTAGTCAGGGAGTGTGGTGGTGTCACAGAGGTGCATCTACATATTGAAAAGCCTTCCTGGGTTGAGAGAAGGGAGAGGTGGGACACACATGCATTTGTAAAGGCTGTGCCCTCTCCTCACACAATAGGGTCATTTACCCACCACTGATGCTTGGAGTCTGTGCTGGAGGAGAGAAAGGGCACTCCCAGAACCAGTTGCAACTGGTTGGAACCCCCTCTCCTCCCCATTGTAAAACACACTGAAAACTTAGTATATGTACAGGGGAATTTTCCCCACAAGTGGTACATCATTTGACATCACTTTGGACATTCTGGGAACTCCAGGAACCTTACCTGGAGCTGGTCAGGACACTGTTTAAAGAACTCACCAGGACCACCATGGACTGCTGCTGCTGTGCTGACCTGTGACCTGCTTGGTTACAAGAAGGAACTGCCACTGCTTGCAACCCCCTTGTTGTGCTGACCTGCTGCTGGGTTCTCCAGCCCTACGCCCCCCTTTTTAATCAGTTGTCTCCAGTGGCCCCTGACCTCTTGAAAACTCTCCTCAGCACGAGGGGTGCTGCCTTGGATGCGTAGCACCTTGGGAGCGCTCTTTTGTGCCTGTGAATCGCTTTTTCTAAAGCGCGCTTTTGGCTGCTGGAGAGAATCACCCCAGCAGCCCTGGCTGCAGATTTGGCTGTAGCGCTTTGAAAAGTGCTTTCTTAATTTCCCCCAAATCACCACCGTAACCAGGGCATCTATTTTTCATCCAGCATGAGGTCCGCACTTTTTCCAGTGCCCCCAGGGCACAAGAAGAAGTCAAGCGAAGCAAGCGTTCTCCTATCGGCACCCCCGGTGCACGGTCCACTCTTGGGAGTGTCCCCAGGGCACCCACCGCCTCCGACTTGCCAGTAAAACTTCACCGCGCAGCCCGGGAAGCTGCTTCAAAACACTTGCACACTGCATCCGGTGCGGCGAGTGTCTACTCGGGCCCCAGGACGGGTCCGAGCCTCACAAGCCTCACTGCAGGACTCGGGGGAAGGCACGGGGAGCGCCTCCTTCCAACGGCCTCTGCATTAGGAGCAGGACGCTCCTTTTCTCTTTTGTGAAACGGGCATTGTTCTAGGTTAACACGAGGACAGGAGACCTCAACAGAGGCCCCTGTCTTCACGTCCCTACTTGGTTGATGGGCCTCGCTTGGCCCCCACCCCGAGGACAGGGCGTAAGGAGACCGCGGCAGGCCCTCATCTGAATCGTGGGCCCCCAGAAGGGCCCGTTTTCTACAACGAGAGGGTGCCGACCACCCCTCTCCCCCAGGAGCACCGCATGGCCTCCGTTGTGCACTCAGGAGCGCCGGGGGATCCCCATGTTCTTCTAGGCACTGTGAGTGCCTCTTCATCAGGAAACAAGGTACTTTCTCGGGACATAGTGGCTCAGCGAGCCGAGTATGGACCTAGGGGAATTTATATGTTTTGCCTGCTTTTCCTGCCATTACATATATGCGCTAATGTTCCTTTTTATAGGATGACATGCTGATACGTATTTTTAAGACTTGTGATATGTGCTCTAATGTTCCTTTTATGGGTATTTATGAGGTATTCTTGACAAGTGCATAGAATTCTTACTGTAATTCCTGACTACTGCTTATGTTGCAGAATTCTGAGTACTTACGTGTTCTTATGTGACAACTGCTTATTTTTGCAGAATATTAGTAACTTGTGTAATGTTCTGACAACTGCTAAGGTAGCAGGGTATTACTGACGTGTAATGTTGGTTAATGATGTTTTGTGCAATACAGTTTATTTTTACATAGCTCAGTGTTGTGTTTACTTTGTGGTGTACATTTTGCGTCACGTGTGTTGTGTGTGTTATGCAAACGCTTTACACATTGCCTCCGGGTTAGACCTGACTGTATGTGCCAAGCTACCAAGGGGGTGAGCAGGGGTTATCCTGGGTGTGTATCTTCCTTGCCCTGACTAGAGTGGGTGGGTTCTGCCTGGCTTAGGTGCATACCCTAGCCAACCAGAAACCCCATTTCTAACATGACCTGAGTATCTCAACCCCTATCAGGTTTTGGATAAATCCACTACTGAATCTAGAAAACCTTGGAGAGTCAGCAATACAAAGGGTGTGCTTGATTAACAAATCAGAATAAACTGGTACACCAGCCCATGTGGCCCATGTGGTAAACAATAATAGCCATTGCATACAGTGGCAGGGATTGGTGTCTACTCCAGGACCCAGGGGAAATGCCTTATTCTGTCATTCTCATTCTAAGCCCTGAACGTCTGGAACTATCTCTGCCTTGATGTGTCACTGGCTCCTTCACTTTTGACCTTAGACACAAAAATGTCTTACATGAAATCAGTGCCCAGATAACCTCCAACACTGCCTACTATCTGTATCAAAACAGCTCTTCTTACCCTTACATATATTACTTAGCCCTCTATTTACATAACATATGTTTATGCTTAACTACCCATATATCACAAAACATATTCCTTGATCAATGTGAAGTTCTCTTCCATTTAGGCATCAATTACACTTTATAAATATCCTATATAATATACATTAAAATATGTCACAGTTTGCAATGGTATCTATAACTATGTGTCTATGTGTGGCCCCTATGGTAGGTGATTACATAACACTAACTTCAATTTCAAGTAAATGCTGATGCACCAGCACATCCATATGGGAGTCAGTAAACCACAAGCTGACTGAGGAATACTTCTTACTAGATGAAGATGGTGGAAAACTAAAATTAAGGTACTTTGTGAGTTTTGTTGTGAATTCCATGCCTTTCCCCTAGTCAACTGATAAAGTTAAAAAAGGCTTAGGGACTGGTTCAATTGCAACAAACCACTGTAGTCAGTAGAAATACAAATGAACTCAAGATCTTAAGAAGCACACTTCCACTGCTAGAGGTGCAGCAATGTACAGACCTGACCAGGTTCCTTTATATATTTTGATTTGAATATTGTAACATACTGTAGGCCAGGGCATGAGAAAAAAATTGCAGTAACATCATAGTTCACCAAATCAAGTAGGTATGACTTTTGCAGAAAACTCTATACCTAAGGCCTTAGCCTGCTGCAAAGTGGCTGTAAGTCTTAAATTAGACACTCTAAAAATACCTTATCCACTAAAGGCCTAATAATCACCATGCCAGAAATATAGTTTAGAGAAACAAAAATCTCTGTCCAGTTCTGCAGCAGTGGCAACCACCAGAAAGCATTCCAGAATGATCTTTCGTTTGATGATGCCTATTTGGATTTTGAGAATTATTGTGACATTATTGACAGGATGGACCTTTTAGGAAATGGAGCAGGTGGGGCAAGTGATTTTTGAACAGGTATCCTGAAAACTGTCTATCTTCCAACTGTTTACCTATTACGGATTAAATGTTTGTGTTACCATTAGGTCTAGTGCGGTATAATGGGCATGCTTGGATGGGATGAAATGCTGGCAGTTGGTGTACAAAGATAACCATGAAAGAAGTAGGACGCCTCTATCAGTGGATTGTGAAAAATAAGGTCTATACTGAAAACTGATGCTTTGTGTTACATGAAACAGTACTAAGGAGGTCTAAGTTGTTTTGTGGACTGCGTCAATAGCAACCCATGATGCTGAGAGGGGATCTTACACTACTAGAGTCAATGTGGATCCTGCAGTGCCAGTGCATTGAATTGTATCTGATTCATGAGGGCCTATAAGGCAAAACTGCTCTGAGAATGTTTCTGTTTCTGTTCGGGATGGATGCTGCATAATAGTTCAGACTAGACTGTTCCTTTTGAGGCAAAGCATAGGCTGATTTTCATATGACTGGCTACATACTGTAGTTATACAATGATTAAAAAATGAAGGACAGAAAAGCAGCCCAGAGTATCAATTGACCAAGATACATTAATGCTTCCCAGTAATCACGTCTTTGATGACCCAGTGACCCAAATGACTTCCTAATCTGTAGTGCACCTAAATTCTCAGGGTGCTTCTTGAACCACTTTGACTAAAACACCCAAAGACATTCACTTGTGCCAGATTTCACAGGACTGTTAACATGGTACTTTGATGACATGAAGCTAGATGGCAATTCTACTTAGGTAGGCCCTCAGCTCCAATCTCAACTTAATTATAAGCCTATTGTGTTAGGGGATCTTACCCCACTGTTCCTCTTGAACACCTGTGCTCAGTTGGGGTCCTATTCTTCCTGGAGGCAGTGTTAGCAGAAAATATGCCACACAAATCACAGAATGAAAGGGTAAGTAATACATGTATACGTATGCTTACTCTGAATCACAGGGAACCACAAGACATCTGTTCATAGAGAAATATAAAAAACAAGACCATTGTGGGTAAAGTTGGCTCTAGGTGATCACTCACATTTCTAGAAAGGCTTAGCTGGAGTTTACATCTAAATCATACTTAATGGTTTACTACAGAGGGGCACACATGCCTCAGTTTAATTAAGGACTGGAATGAGGAAGAATATGACGAGGTATTGTGTCTCTTTAATCAGATTGCCATGTCATTGATTCCTTTCTAAATTAGATAAGATGATTTAATTAGCAATGACATCTAGAAACATACACAACACGAGCATGCACACACACGAACACACAAACACGTATGTGTCTTCCACACTAAGACAAAACATCTCTCTATGATGTTTTAAAACAGCCTGAGAAGCAGTACAATTTCCATTAATTGACAAACATGGCTTTTAAGTTATAATAACTCGTAAAAGTGTAAAAGTAAAAAAATACTAATTTGAAGATATCATCTTACCTCAAAATACCCTTTTTATCTGTTTTTTGAGCACTGGAGATTTTCTGTTCAAGTCGTTCAATCATGTTACATTTGCTCATGCGAAGGGAAGTCCTGTAGGAGGTATTCTCAGCAGTTTAAAACACTCTGTAGGAAATAACCATTTTTTCACATGGTCCCCCCCATAAATTTGAATTGTGATCACAGGCTCAGCATGTACATTTTGCAGCACACTATTTTCCCCTAACATGCTATAAAGGGCCCTATTACCGTTTCTGGCTCCTATTCGACTTCTTTATTGAATCCCTGATCTTTACCCTCAACTTTCTGCAACCTCTCCTTGGTCCCTAGTTCCTATTAGTGACACCATGGCCTTACCCTACATTCCCCAAGCTTTTGAGTTCTCACAAGATTTGGAATACATCATAGACACAGTAGTATCAATACTGTGTCCATCTCAGGCATCTTTTGTTTAGCTTGAAGCAGTGGTGTAATTAAACTTCAGGGGGCCCCTTGCAAAGCACATGGGGTACGCCCCTCTGTCCCAGTGAGGAGCACCTGCACAGTGCCAGCCGGTGCATGGTGCATGACTGCATGTGCAGAAGCGAGCCCCTAGAACTCAGGGGTACACCTCACTGTGGGAGCTACAGAGGCTAATGTTATGCCACTGGTTTGAAGTTCTCCTGGTTGAAGAGCTTTCAGCTTTGATTCCCTGAACCTTACCTGATCTGTCACTTGCAGTGCCTCATCTTCAGTCCCAGTCTTCTTGGTAACTTTGCAGGCATTGTCTCAACTTACATCTACAAAAGAAAGAAAGAAGATAAAGAGCATTAGAACATTCTGGAATTTCATGCTTCTGCCCGAAACAACAAAAGAATAGTGCACTCTGCACAGAACCTATCTTACACCTTCTCCTTCCCTTAAAGGGCATAGAGTGCCTGCTCTTAAGACCCTTGGGCCCATATTTATACTTTTTTTTAAAAGTATAATTATGGGCCTTGGTGTGGCAATTAAAACTTATGGCACGTACATTAAGATTTTGATAAAATTGGGAATGTACTGAGAACTGCTGTAAAACTTGACCCCAGACTTGAACCTTTAATTCCCTATGACCAAATAGGGACACCTTTCAGTCAATATAACTAATTTGTCATAACCATGTTAGTAAAATAGAGGTAGGCCTCAGCTGCTACGTAAGCTATGAAAAGAAGGAACAGATTAGGTTTGAGATCTAAAATTGAAATATTAATTAAGAGCATTTGCTGATTGTATTTAATTCTCCACATTGATTCTTGAGAGGTCCTATTGCAGGTGATTGTCCAAACACATGAGACAGACAATAAGCTTCTGAGAAGCCCGAGGAGGCCATGAATCCACTCTCTTTTCCTGTCTCATTCTGCCCCTACCCTCCTTCCCTGGCAGTTAACCACCAGCATCTGTTATTCATTGTGTGGTGGGAGTTAGTCTCAGTGGGACTGACCGGACTCTCTTTGTTCCCACAGACGTCAGGGCATTCAGCTGAGTTGAAACTTGTCACAAATACAAGCTCTTGAAAATGAAATGCTCCCAAGTGAAGATGGACCCAGCTATATTTTAAACCCAAAGGATTTGGCACAAGAACTGTCAGAAGATGGATAGATACCTCAAGTTTTAGCAACACTCCATGCAGATCTCCAAAACCTAAAATAAGAAAACAAAGCCTTAAGGAGAGAGTGGGCTAGGTACGAGCCTAGGACAATCCTTTGAGGAAAAGATCCTGCTGCTGTCCCTCAGACCTAAAAAATGGTTCTAAGTCTTCCAACCCTGACAATCCCTGAGAGTATCCTCACTTCTGAAACACCTTCTGGCAATAATAGCAAGGCTCCTGTAACAGTAAACGTCTTTACTTTCGCCCCTGTTTCGTTGGCCACCCTGAATGATTTAGTGGTGACAGTAGCAAATTCAGCATATGTATGAAACAATCATCTCTAAATTATGTGTAGACCGAACACCTTCCCTGATGATGCCACCAAGGTGGCCTTTGTTATTTCTTATTTTTCCGGGAATGTTGTGACTTGGTCCTTTCACCTTGTTGAGAACAACAAATCGACCTTGTATAATTCCCCAGGATTTAAACAGCTAATGTGTCAGTTGTTTGTCAGGTACACTTTCATGCAAGCCAGTGATAATGAGTCACTCAGTCTAAAACAGGGAAATTGAGACTTGCTTGATATATCTCCAACTTCAACCGGTTGGCTTCAGAAACCAAATGGCCCAAGCAGAAAAGAACTTCCTTGGTGTATTGATGGCTGTATGACAACCAGAAAAACATTCCCAATCTTAAATAATTCTGGCGAGATTTGGTAGCCATCTTGGGTGTGATAATATAAATATCATGCCCATTCATGCACCCTTTGCTTGAGATTCTTCCTAGTTAAAAGCCTCCAGCTCTGCTCCCTGGATCACCTCTTCTTCAGTTGCAGGATACCCTGGGACTTTGTAAACATCATCTCAATGTACATCTGCAAAAGAAGCAAAGAATGTAAAGAGCATTAGAGGATTCTGGAATCTCTTGCTCTTGCCCCAAACAACAAAAGGTCAGTGCACTGAACCTATTGTAAACCTTTTTGTAGAGAATACTTTCTTTCTTCTGTCCTTTATTTCATAAAGGAAATTGGATACCTTTTCTTTACCTGGCAATTAAGATGTTTGTCGCTTACGTTAGGACTTTTATAACAGAGAAAAGTACTGAAAACAGCTGCAATACTTCACCCCGGATTTGATGCTTGAATTCCCTATGGCGAATAGTGGAGAGGTTTCACTGAAGATAACTAATTTATCATACTACTATGAGTAAAATAGAGGCAGGCCTCATCTGATTACCTTCTAGGTGCGTTATTTAAAGAAGTACTTTATTGGGTTTAAGGGATCCAAAGTTGAAGGGCTAATTAAGAGTAGTTGCTGATTATGTTGAATTCTCTAAAGTGATAGTTGAAAGTACCTAGAGCAGACAATTGTACAGACTATACACCTGAGTTCGAGCATAACCTCACACACAGCCTGAGAAGGTCACTAATTCTCATCTCCTTAACCAGGCCACGCCTCTGGGTAGGCACATAGCCTCTACACAAGGTGAGAAGAGTTTACTCATCTTGAATTTTTAAAATGGGGGGAGGTTCTGTAGGAGTGTTTGCATAAGAACTACTGAAATAGTGGCAATCCGAAGTTGTGAAACGGATGTATGGATACTTTTTTGACAGGTCCTTCTAGGCACTCCCTAACCAATGAATCAATGGGGTAAAGGCTCCAGGGGCAACCCTCCCCAGAATACAAGATCTAAGTGAAGCTACCCCTACATACACTATATCAAATTACATACTATGTTTTTTTCCTGAGGAAACAGCCAGGCAATTAACTCCAATTGCCACCCTCAAAGACCAATATGCAGAACATGACAAACATTCAGGCTAGCATTAAGGGCCCCAGGAACATTCCTAGAGATAGAAATCCCTGACTGCATAAAAAATCTTGGTGATAACCAGGATTTCATCTCATATAACAACCAACAAGGAAGAAAAAGAATATTTGAACTGCCAGCAATCTACTAACCTTACCCACAACACAACCTGGTTGATAGGTAAGACCTTTAACTCATGCACCAGCCTCCATCATGAACACACCTTTGTACAATTTACAGCCATTTCTACAGTGCTAATGGTCCCATTAATAATGCACTACTCCCAAACAAGCAAAGTTCAGCTTAAAAGAAATGTAACAATAATAATTTCAAAAACAATGATCCCAGAAATATAATTATAATCATTGAGCAACCCATTGTAAACATAATAATTAAAAGTCTATTCGCATACATCTGACAGTTAAAATAGTGTACTCAACATGCACAATTCACATTTAAAATTATTGCATTTAAAGCCCTCACGTGTGTAACATCTACCATAACAATAAGAAAATGCTATGATTTACTCAAAGTTAACTTTGTACCAAACAAATCATAAAAAAACTATTTGTGCTTCTAGGACATTTTGGATGGACATCTTCAGAACTCATGTTGTGGGTGCTATCATAAGTTTCAAATTCTCTTGTGGTACAACAGTACACTTTCTCAAGCTGTGACCCCCACAATGCCAAAGAAGGGTGGCACAATCCCTTTTTAGGAACGCATTTACCAGTATTCTATCAATTTATAGAGAAAGCATTAAAAGAACAAAGCTACCAAGAGCTCAGAATTACATAAACTCTATTACAACCCAAAATATCAACACAAACACATCAGATACATGAAATGCTAGCTAACAAAGTTAAACTTTTTATGGACAACAAAAGACTACACTATCTTAAATCTAAACATGTGCATTAATAAACAGAATACCCACAACAAAAAATCCAGCCCCATAAAGAATACCAAATTTTCTAAAGATTATTAAAACAATTATTATACTACATTCTTCAATTAACATAATTTTAATAAAATAATGTAAACAAAATTAATATTACTAAACATATGTTAAAATTTGAGTAAGTAACATGCATGCAAGAACCAACCACTGAAAAAATGAAACATATGCAAAACACAAAATCATAACAACAAAATAATCTACCCAAAATACTGTCAATTACACAATACATTTGCATTAAAACATATAAATCTCACCAAACTTATAAAAACAATTTTTTTACTTAGGTTCCTGTAATAAAATGCGCTGACAAATAATCCAGCATACAAAATCAAAAGCATAGTCCATTAAAAAGTATCCAAAAAATGCAGTAATATACAAAAAGAGTTATATTTAATATATAAAAAAAGTGATATAATTTACAGCAATGCCCTTAAAAACACCCAGAATATAAAACAACTGTGAATAAACACTCTATGAAACCTGCAAAATCAAAGAAAATACAATTTGGAAGTTTTAAAAATGCACCATATTTTCCCTGCTTTAAATACAACGTTCAGTAACTATTTGTCCACAACCATAGAAAACCCTCAAAAATGCGAACTCACATACTTTTCCAAAACATATTCACCCACAAAGAAATACCTGTTATGTGGTGCTACATAACATAAATACATTATACCTAAACTATGCATATAGAGGCCTGGACGAAACACGCCGAATTCTGTGGAATTACATGAAACCTGAAATTCCCTGGAGTTCCGCAAACAGGCGGTAATAGACAAGTCGATCTGCTTGTGCTGATTTTTAGTGCTAGGAACTCATTCCATGTTGAAAGATTTGTGCAAATGGCTTTACATGATGCACCAGATGGCACTACTTCTTCAGTTGGTTTTGCTGCAGCTCGAGAAGATTTTTTACTCAAGTGGCAGCTTTCTCACTGCAAACACCTGCAACCACCTTAGTTGGGAAAATGTCACTGGGTGCACTCAATAGTGCTAAAAAATTACCCATGGGGATGCCACTTCTAACACATGCTCACCAACTTATTGTTGGTGAGCTGCACATGAGAAAAAAGATGTTGGTTGGGGAATTTGGCTGGACCTCCATGTCACAAGCATAACTTGGAGTGGCCAAGACTCCACCAACTCCACTGGCAAAGCGGCATTTATCACCCCAACTTACAACATGCATGTATTTAGCAATTCTATTTCCTAATCATACCTAGTTAAAACAGTACAACTACACTAACTTACACAAACTACACAAACTTACATAAACTAACCTAATGATCACACACTGACACCAGAATTTCTTCGAAATATGGAAAAGAATGTTATTTTTTTGGTAAATTTCTAGGGATTTTAATGTAAAGTGAGATGTAATTAGAATTTTTTACCAAACATCACCTGAAACTTTGTTTTCTTCAGGGCATATTATTTGAGATGTCATCAGTGATATGATCAACAATGCCAATTAACAAATCATGAGTGGTGTAGGATGCAAGGTCTTATGCACACTCATCTTATGCGAGAGACATCTGGAAGGAAAGGCTAGTCCATGTATAAACCCTACTACACACACCCATCATTTGAGAAAGAGGTCTGACAGGAGAGACCAGTCCATGTACACACTCTAATACACACATCCATCATGTCAGCGAGAGCTCTGATTTGAAGGGGCAGTCCATCTCCACTCACTACTGTGGACACCAATCACCTCAGAAAGCAGTATGAGAGGAAAGGGCAGCCCCTCTCCACTCACTACTATGCTCACCCTTCATCTCAGAGAGAGGTCTGAGAGGAAAGGGCAGTCCCTCTTCATTCACTACTATGCACACCCATCATCTGAGAGAGCTGTCTCAGGAGAGAGCCCAGTCACTCTTCCCACACCTTACTATGCACACCCATAATCTGAGACAGAGGTCTCAGTGGAGAGGACAGTGTATGCACACATCCTACTATACAATTCTGTCATCTAAGAGAGAGGTCTCAAAAGAGAGGCCATTCCATACATGCACTCTGCCATGCACACTCATCTTTTTTGAGAGAGAGGTCTCAAAGAGGAGGCCAGTCGTTCCTCATACACCCTACTAAGCACACCCATCATTTAAGAGAACTGTCTCAAAGAAGAGGCACGTTCTTCTACACACCCTAATATGCATATCTATCATCTCAGAGAGAGCTTTAAAAGAAGAGGGTAGCCCCTCCTCATACCCCAGTATGCCCAACTATTATATAAGGATGGTTGCCAGTGGAGAGACTAGTCCTTCCAATATACTATTATAGTCCTACAATTGATCTGCAATCCTGTGAGAGACTTGCAAGAGTAGTGTGCAAACCTCATGGATTGAAGCTTGTTGCACAAGGTTCATTCCATAATTTGAGTATTTCGGGAGACTTAAGTGGAAAATAACTGAGCCTGCAGGTGTTTTATGATTCTGTGAGCCTCTCACGAGACCTGCTTTGGAATATTACTGTGTCTGCCATGAAGTGTTGTATGATTCCGCAAGAATCTTGTGAGATCGAATGAGGAAGAGTAAAAAGAAATGGCAAAGGCTTAACCAATTGTTAAAATTCTTATAAAATGAATGGGTGCAGAACCAGAGATAGCTCAGGTTGTCCTTGGTGCTTTGGAGTCATGCTATATTGTTTATTTTGTTCGCCGGGCTGAGCTCTTTGCTGCAAGGTTTACAGGTAATATACTGTGCAGAAACGTTCTTGCCACAGGCCTTATTTCAATGAGTTGCCACACTGGTTGGCTGAGATGGCTGAACAGGTGCAGAATCTGAATCTGTTTAAGACATCTTTCTGCTGAAAGGAAACAAGAAAGGAGAGCTAGACAAAAATGTTTACTCCCACCATGGTACAATAGTAAAATAAAGCAAAAAGGGTAGAATCTTCTACTTGTAAATAAGGACATCCATATGAACCAATCAGAAACCTTCCTTAGGGTGCTTCCTCTCATGAACCTCTCGCAAATGTCTTGAGGGACTTAATAAAATACTTCCTTTATATCTCCTATAGAACAATACATAATTAATTTTTCTTCCTTAAGCATTATTTTGTTCACAATTACAGTGAAACACTGTAATTGGTTTAATTTTAAATGTAGAATCTGCTGGTGGTCTGCAAGAGCTGAACAGGAAGTACAGTCCCCCTCAGAGTCCACTCAGGGGATCATCATGCTCCCATGAGTGTCTTGCGAGCACCATCACTTAAAAAATATATATGTATACAACCATATTTTTTCTACTACTCTATTTTACATCATCATTAAGTATTAACTGAAAACTTAAGAATCATATATACGTGATGGCACAAATAATGTGACAGAACATGTCATGAATGATGTCATATATGAGGTCATGAGCAGTGCATGGTGGGATGAAAGTTATAGCTAGTGCTGCTAACTATAACTGCTGAATTTCTGTGTTTTTTTTAGTTCAAAATATTAATGTTTTCACCGAGTAATTCACCTAACTATAACGTTACTTTAAACTTTGTTTTTTTCAGTGAGTAAATATATATATACACATATATCTACACACACACACACACACATATATATATATATATACGTATATGAAATACAAGTTACACCGGTTTGGACAGGTCTCCTCCACCATATGGGGCCGGTGAACATGCTGGAGTGGGGAACCAGCTAATATCATATAGTAGCATTGTCTCTTGTCAAACGAACACCAGGCTCGCACTCCAATGACTGGGATTCAAACAAAGCGTTTGTTTCTGCAACACATTTCGATCAGCATGATCTTTATCACAGCCATAATGGAAACTGTGCCCTTAAAACATATTTACAATTGGTGCAGAAGAAAGGGAAAACACACCATGGTAGTCTAACAACATAGTGAAACAAACAGATTTATTATGTGCTGCAAGCTGGTTTTGATATGAATTATTCTGAAAAATTCAAACTAACCAAAAAATGTAGTATACATTACCTGTGGAGTAATATCCACTCTTATATATTAATAACATAAAGTATCATAAAAAATATTGATGTTCCAACGGTATTCCTGTTACAATAAACTGAACATGTGCCAATTGAATTCTTTAAATATGTTCTCACATTTGAATGCTCAGAGACACATTGTAATCATAATTACGTGAATTTGAAGCCAAGTGACCTTGAATATGTTCAACTCATAATGTAATCTTACCTTCCAAAGACTCTGTGTCAACTTCCCCTGTGCAATCCTCTCCTCACAACTTTCAAATTGTGCACAGTTCATACAAAAGGAAAATCACGCATTAATATCTCATAAGACTTTAACAATCCTCTATGTTAGAATCAAAGTAACAAAAAAACGATGTACAAATTATTAAATTTGAACAAAAAGCTCCTCATTTGAGTTCAAACCTCCTGGTGTATGGCTGTTCAAACGTATAATGTATTCAGACTCCGTAATCCAGAGTTTCTTCTCCCCGTCTCCACCTCTTTGATTGAGAATGACCCTGTCAATGTCATAAAAAGATAACATGTCAACATTCCGATCATGTACCCTGGATCAATGTCTTGCTACAGGATAACTACCATCAACATTCAAAAATGGCTTGCAAGTGTTCCAAGACCTTCTTCCTAACTCGGAATATGGTACTGCCTATGTAAATTAGGCCACAGAGGCGCATCAATACGTAAATACAGATATCACTGTTGCAAGTTATGAATCTATTAATGTGTTTCATTCTACAAGTAGGAAGGGGATAGGTTTTCCCATTTTTGGTTGCTCTACAGACATTGCATTATCTACATTTATAGAACCCTTTCTGTTCTCTAGGCCACCATCCATGTTCAGTTTGTGTGGTCAAGTGACTGAGTACCTGCATGTCTCTGAAAGATGGTGATTTTCTATAGGTTATGGAGGGATACCATGGTAAATTGGAGCCAATCGCCATATCAGATCTAACAAGATGCCAGTGTCTAGAAATCATTTTGGTGATTGTGTATTATTCTGCATTATAGGTGGCAATCAAACGTACCTGATTAGAAATGGTGCCTTTCCTGTTCTACGTTAATAACAATTCATCCCTAGGTGTAAGTCTAGACTTTTTTACAGCTGTCTGCAATTCCTCTTAGGGTACCCCCTAGCCTTAAATCACTCAACCATCTTGGCTTCTTCTAGTTGATAAGATTGTGTACTGCGGCCGTTAGGTCTTGCCCTGAGAAGCTCCGCATATGCGATGCTCCATTTTATGTTAGTGGGATGATGACTCTGTCCAGCTGTCTGCTTGCGATACAAGGAAGTATTGACCAATCCATCCCTTATTTGGACAAGAATGTCCAAAAATTCCATCTCCTCTTTGTCAATTTTATATGTAAAGGATAAATTCAAATCATGCTCAGAAATGTACTTGAAAAAAATCACAAAAGGTATTTTTGGAACTGTCCCAGTTAATGAAAAGGTAATCTCTATATCTAGTCCAAAGGACAAAACGCTTAGTGCATTCCTCATTGTCGTCAGTCCATTAGATCTGCTGCGCCCACCAACCTATAAATATCCCAGCAAATTCAGTCCTGGTGTGTGAATCTGGTGTTTGTTTGAAGAGAGATGATGCTTCTATTATTATATATATATATATATATATATATATATATATATATATATATATATATAAATGCCTATATCTATCTATCTATCTATCTATATCTATATCTATATATATCTATTTATGTATTTATTTAGATAGATAGATAGATAGATAGATAGATAGATAGATAGATAGATAGATAGATAGATAGATAGATATGCACAATATGTATCTGTACATTTATAGACCAACCCAAACATTATTTTCTAATGGAAACTAGGTCCTAACTGTAAATAACTACAGGTTATCACAAGTAGTTTATATATACTTATAGATATAGATATATACACAGATCCAGAGAAAAAGCAAGGCCCTGATTGACTGTCTGCAATCTGAGAGGAAATGTGCAGCCGTCATTTTCTTTCTTGCATATGGGGGGAGGAAAAATGAAAAAAGAACTAACATAAGGGTACAGGATACAGGTATTTTGACCTGAGTAGGAGAGAATAGAGGGGTGAGGGACCCCTCATGGACAAAAATTGCCCATTTGTGGCTGAACCTTGGATCTGCAGATCCATTGTGATGCTCAGCATGGCCCAGCTGTATAAACTTGTGAGGGAGAAGCAGATCCCCAATAACATTTTAAAAAACTCTACACCCACTCACACACAAAAACTCGATGCACACTGCCAAAGGCAGTGCACGGTTGGATGCATACGTAGGGGTCGGCCGAAGGCTGTGCATGGCAGTTGTTGTATTAACGTGTGGTAAAAACATACAAATTTACTGAAAAAAAATAAAGGTTATAGGGCTATTACAGTTAGGTTCATGTTTCACTCACGCAAAGTCATTGACCCCTAATAGGCAACTTTTTGCCCATTAGGGGTCCCTCAGAGACCCTTCCATGTGTCCACTAGGGTCAGGATACCTCTATCCTGACCCTTTATGTGTGTTTTTATTTACGTTTTCTCCCTACGTCTGTTGCCGAGAAATAAAATGGTGGGCGCAACTTTCCCTTCCGGGGACGGCTATCCAATCAGGTCCTTGCTTTTGGCTCAGGATCCGCAGATCGCCTGCAGGTGGATCTGAGGGGAATTCGCATCCCTAGATATAAATTATTTTTAATACCTCTAAAACTACTGAACAAATTTACACCAAATTACAAAAACACTCTTTCTGGACCAAGATCAAGCTTTCTAACAAATTTGCTGTAATTCCGTTCAGCAGTTTGGGCTGTAGTTGTGTCTAAAGACTGTAAAATACCCATGGACATTTCATGGTGGAAAGGCATATTGGGCCCCTCCACCCATTATCTCTGTTCCTGTATGATGAATCACCATGAAACTTTCCTGACAGCGGCTGAACTAACAGGTGTACTAGTTTTGAAATTTTCATGAAGATTGTTCAAATGATACCAAACTTTTTAGCAAATTTAGCAAAACAAAAAATGTTAGGGTGTGAAAGAGTGATACATAAAACAAAACAAACTCCTGTTCTGGAAGAAAACGCGTACTGCAAGGAGTAATCTGTGGAGTGTGGGACATATTTACTAACGTTTTAGTGATACACAATGCTCGTAAATATATACAAAGCCATGCAAAGGGTGATTTGCACTGCCTTGTGTGGCTTTGCAAAAAAAAAAGTAATTCAGTGCAGTAGGTTGCACTGCACTGCGTTACATTTCATTCTGCAAACATGATGCATTTCGATGTGTAACACCTTGTTCACGGGGAAAGTGCTGACATTACAACCACTTAAAAACCGAATCCAGAGTCATGAGCGTAAACAAAGGCAACAAACAAGCCGTATGTAGTGGAACTCCGGCACCATCTTAAAATGTAGTAACATGCATAAACATATGGCTTTGTTATGCGATACATATCATCCTAAATGATGTGTACAATGACAGCATACCATACTGTCTCAGTGGTTTTCATAGTCATGTATCTAGAAAAGAACTCATGCCCAAAAAAACAAGCTGTGTGGCAACAGTGTGATCAAATTACTTGAATAAATAAAAATTGTCAGTTTTTGGCACAGAGTTAGTGCCGATACAGCTGCCATCCATCCAATGAGCCAGTGCCATGGGGAAAACATGTGACATGCTCTTCATGTAGATGATGAGACGTACCCCATCACCAGGAAGAACAAAAAGGCAGCTCTCACGAGAGACAGAAGTTACTCCTTTGTATTGCCAATACATACAGTCTGGAATATCCATTACAGTCTTGTAAAGTGTAGAAGGAAACAGAAAAGCAGTACTCCTAAATGCTTGCACTAAATCCTTTCACTAAACTAAAGGATTGCGGTCATAATGGAGTGTTGGCACTGTATGAACTGAGGCTACACCTGCAAAGAGAACATGCTACACTGAGGCATGGTGACAAATAATTACATTTTAAAAAAAGGCATAAACTTTCAGACATTCTGGACAAGCGGCATCCACCTTAAATTATCAGATGTTATTCATGTTTTACTGTTTCTTTGCTAGGCAAGTGCAATACAATGTTGCTGCAGGCAGGACCTCACTCACTATAGTGATCTTGGATATTGTTTGTCATAACTTGTTGCTTCCCAAGGATTTGTATTGATGAGCACTGCGAATACAGAGAAATATTCCGAAAAGTCATTGTTGGTAAATTGAACAAACGTTGAACTATTTTTGAATATGTTATCTGAACTCTTCTAAAACTTGAGGTTGTGCTAAACATGTACATGTGAGTGTCATGCACAAGGCGTTAGCGGTCTAGTATGAACATAAGAATTGCTAAGAACAGGGAGCAGCAGAAAATAACATTGTTGGTTATTTTGCAGTTTTACGGACATCAAGTAGAAACTAAAATTCTTTCTTCATCAGAGAGAATGGATTGAACAATATATGGGTTAGTTATTCAAACCATAAGGAGAAGAGTTTTGTTACATGTATTTGAGGTACTTTCTGTGTTAACTTTTTGGGGAAAATACCGATTTCACATTAAAGTACAGAGCGCTGATTATACATAGTTATTACTAAGGTATATCCTGTTACTATCACAGTAAACCATAGAGATCTTGATGATCAGAAACTTGTGATATTCCCATGCCCGTAAGACATCCTTGGTCAACTTAAGTGGTAAATCAGAGTGATAGGGTCTTGTGTTGCTGTTTATTCTCTTATGTCATTCCCCTTTTCCCCACGTTTACCATTGACTCTAGCATCCCTGTTAATGTCCTCACTGGGGAGTTGGTGTGAGGCTAAAAATGCTTTGTTTCCATTGGACTGCGAGAACAAAGGTTAGTGCATCAACGAAATCAGGGCCAGCATTGGCGGTAATGTTAGAGATTGTGGGTAGTGCCAGCAATTTATTGTTAAGGATAAAATTTAGGTTTAAAGCCAGGATTAGGCTAGCATTGCCTTGAGCAAAGTAATCGTCATTTGCCACCCTAAGAAATTTTCTCAATAGGCGTGTTGTAAAATAACATGTAATCGTTAATTCATGTGGTCCTTTCTCTGGTTTCTCGAAAGTGGGTTCCATGGTGGGTTTGTTTCTGTATTACTTTTTATAATTATATACCACATTATCGGACAGTAAAGACATCTGACTTAAACTGATCTATTGATGATTTCCCTCAATTAATGTCTCCCTAATTTTTCAGTCACCTTCGATGATCTCTCACACCTTATTATGTATTTTTGAATTCCTATATGTATTTTATTTTCAACAAACCCTGGAAATGTCAACTCTTGCACCTGCCTTTAATTGCATTACTGGATGATGGCTGCATTTTCTGCAAAAAAGGCACAATATAAATCTGGAATTAATTGAAAAAAAATAAGAAGGCTGCTGTAGTTCCATAAAGGCAGAGACTCCGATATGTTTTGTCCCCGTTAGATAGCCAAGCAGTTACCTGCAAGGCCAACACATTATCATCTTAAAATGAGCTGTGCATTAGGAACAGCCTTCATACATTCCCTCTGGCTGTGAAGCACTTTTGAAAATAACTGAAATCCACAAGGCCAAGGTCAGACAGAGCCATAACCTCAAAAAGATTTCTATTGAATAAATCATCAGCAATAAAGGGCAACCCAATTGTTCCGTTTACCATAATCATTATCAGTGTCTGTGGGAATACGCATATTTCGACGAAAAAGAGCATTCTTAGTGGCCAATTGTTAAAAAGTTCGACAAGTTTGAGTACAGGGTAATTTGAAACCATACATTAATGTTGCGCACATATAGGATCTGATACAAGAAGTATTCGCATAAAGTCCGTTTTATGGTGGGCTGGCTGCCTCGGAGTTGAGCCCAGGCCTGTTTTTCAGCACCTGCAATGTCTTCATTTAAGCCAATATGTCTCACAGTTAGAGATTGATTTTAAGACAGTACAACTCGGAAACAAGGGTCAGGGTTTATCTCTTTATGTATATGAGCTGTGCTTTCTAAATTAATGTACCAACACAGATAACTATTAGGTTACATTAATTGGCTTCACAAAGTGCAGGCACAAACGCTGTGGTGAGGCAGCCTAGCCCATTTAGATATCGCCTCAGGAGGTACTTGTACCATTTTTATCTCCAAATGGTAAAAAGAAAAAATGTGGTGTGTTATGTGCAAAAGAGTTTCTTATCCATTTCACTTGTGTTATTTTCCCGTTTCTCAGATCTAGCATGTCTAATTGCCACTCGGGCATACTAGTAGTAAGTGCCTTTCAACCCCTTTGCTGCCATGCCTGCCTCCCCCCCCCCCACTGTGCCAAGCCTTTTTTGGCTATTTAGCGGTGGCCCCTCTGAGGCCTTTATAACTTTTTGTCCACATAAGCTACCCATGCCAAATGTGTGGCCTTTTTTCCATCATCCTCGGGATTCTAGAGGTACCCAGAGTTTGTGTGTTCCCCTGGAGGAGAACAAGAAATTAGTCAAAATATTGCTAAAATGTCGTTTAAAAAAAATGGGAAACAGGGCTGCAGAAGAAAGCTTGTGTTTTTTTCTGTGAAAACGAAATCAACAAATCATTTACAGTAGTAAAATCACCATCTTCCCAGCTTTCAGGAACAGGCAGACTTGTATCAGAAAACTTCATTTTCCAACACAATTCCGGCATTTTACTGGGACATACATATTTTTTGACAAAAATGGGTGTGAAACCAATGCTGGATCCCAGACAGCTAAACATTTCTGAAAATGAGGCAGAATTTTGAATTCAGCAAGGGTCATTTGTGTAGCTCCTTTAAGTTAAAGTATTTCCTTCAGAAAGTAATAGCTAAAATAAAAATATATTGAAATTGAAATACAAAAAAGAGCCATTTCTGTCCACATTTTCTTCTATAATGTTTTCCAGCTATGGCAGATTTTTAGAGCAATATACTGTTAAATCTGCTGGACTCTTCTGGTTGTGGGGATACATAGGGCTTGTAGGTTCATCAAGAACCCTAGGTACCCAAAACAAATAAAGGAGTTGCACCTTGCAATGGGTTTTCATTTTATACCGGGTATACAACAATTCATTTGATAAAATATAAAGAGTGAAAAATAGGTATTAAGGAAACCTTTGTATTTCCAAAATGGGCACAAGATAAGGTGTGGAGAAGCAGTGGAGATATGCACATCTCTGAATTCTGGGGCCCCATACTAGCATGTTAAATACAGGACATTTCTCAAATAGATGTCTTTTTTACACACTATCTTACATTTGGAAGGAAAAAATGTAGAGAAAGACAAGGGTCAATAACACTTGTTCTTCTATTCTGTATTCCCCCTAGTCTCCTGATAAAAATGGTACCTCACTTGTGTGGGTAGGCCTAATGCCCCCAACAGGAAACACAACATGGACACATCACATTTTTACATTGACTTCTGACATGTTTTTTGGAAAGTGCATAGCTGTGGATTTTGGCCTCGAGGACACCCGGCAACTAGGGAAGTCTACCAAACCTGTGCGTTTCTGAAAACTAGACACCTAGGGTAATCCAGAATGGGGCACCTGGTGGTGCTCTCACCAGGATCTGTTACCCAGAATCCTTTGTAAACCTCAAAATTTGGCAAAAAAACACATTTTGGTGATAGAAAGTTCTGGAATCTGAGAGGAGCCACAGATTTCCTTCCATCCAGTATTCCCCCAAGTCTCCTGATAAAAATAGTACCTCACTTGTGTGGGTATGCCTAGTGCCCGTGACAGGAAATGCCCCAAAACACAACATGGGAACATCACATTTTCCCAAAGAAAACTGACCTGTTTTTTGCAAAGTGCCTAGCTGTGGATTTTTGGCCTCTAGCTCATCTGGCACCTAGGAAAACATAGCAAACCTGGACATTTCTGAAAACTAGACAAATAGGGAAACCCAGTATGGGGTAACTTCTGCCACTCTCACCAGATTATGTTACCCAGAATCCTTAGCAAACCTAAAGATTTGGCAAAATAACGCTTTTTCCTCACATTTCGGTGCTGCAAAGTTTTGGAATCTAAGGGGAGCAGCAAACTTTCTTCTACCTAGCATTTCCCAACATCTCCCAATAAAAATGGTACCTCACTTGTGTGGGTATTCCTAGTGCCCGTGACAGGAAAAGCCCCAAAACACTATGTGGAAACATCAAACATATCAAATACAAAACTACCTGTTTTTGCTGGGGACGGGGCACCTGCATTTTTGCTCCTGGGCTCAGTAGCCATCTAGGGAAACCTACCAAACAAAGACATTTCTGAAAACTAGACACCCAAGGCAGTCCAGGGAGGTGTGACTTGCGTGGATCCCCCAGTGTTTTCATACCCAGAATCCTCAGCAAACCTAAAATTTAGCTAAAAATCACTTATTCCCCACATTTCTGTGTGGGATCACCACACCGGAACAAATGTCCCACGCTCAATGTTCCCCTCAGTCTCCCGATAAAAATGATACCTCACTTGTGTAGGTGGGCCTAGGGCCTGTGACAGGGAAGAGCCAAAAACATGTCAAAACTGAGGGGAAACCAAAGCGGGTCCGAAAGGGCAGTTTGGAAAAAAACATTTTTAGGTTGACTAGTGTGACAGAATTTTTATCGGTATAGATGCGACAATGCTGGGTGGTAGGAATTGTGTGGATTCCTGCAGATTCTGGAAGGTTCCATCATAAAAATGTGGGAAGAATGTGTGATTTCAAGCAAAGTTGGAGGTTTGCAGGGCATTTTGGGTATGAAAATGGTGCGGGGTGAATGTGAAGCATTCCCCCCTGGACTCACCCAGATGTTTAGTTTTCAGATGTATCTAGGTATCGCAGATGTTTCTACATGGCAGCGCCCCAAAGTCCAAAATGCGCAGCCCTCACCATTAAAAGTGGGATGATTTTGCGAGTTAGACAAGATCTCATGGCCCAAATGCAAAACCAAAACATAAAATAATCAAATGTCCTCTTGCTTGCCGTTGGGATAAGATCTTTTAATGTGCGGGGGAGAGCTGAAAGACTGTTAACCCCTTCCTTTGGGGTGGGGGCATAACCATGCCCATTCTGGTTGGTAGCCACCACCCCACTATTTTTTTTTTTTTTTTATTCCCTGGCATCTGGGCTTTCTGACCCCCATGAGTGGATCGAGGGTAATTACCCCATCTGCCCATCGGTGGGCAGAACAACTTTGACCCCATTTATTTGGGGTGAGGGTATGGCCATACCACCACCCTCTTTTAAAAATAAAAGTCTTTCCTGGTGTCTGGTGGGCTTTCTGCCCCCCACCGGGGACAGAAATGGCTAACAGTAATGTGCCCCCATGGTGAGCGACCCTTGCCCAAGGGGCTGCCCCCCTAAACAAAACACACTCACACACACACCAATCCCTGATGCCTAAGTGGTTCCCCTCCCGCCGGTGCAGATCGGCCTCATGGAAATAGCGGATCTGCTCCCATGGGGGGCAGAAATGGCCTAAAATAAATTTGGCCCCCCCAGGGGAGTGACCCTTGCCTAAGGGGTCGTTCCCCTTGTGTGAAATTGTCATTAAAAAAAACCCTGGAGTCTACTGGTTTCTGCCCCCGTGGGGGCAGATTGGCCTAATAAAAATAGGCCAATTTGCCCCCAAGGCGGGCAGAAATGGCCTAAACAAGTTGACCCCCAGAGAAGGAACCCTTACCTAAGGGGTCACTCCCCACGTCTAAAAAATAATTGAAAAAAATTGATCCCTGGTGTCTAGTGGCTTCTGCACCCATCCGGGGGCAGATCACTTAATTAAAATAGGCTGGATTGCCTCCATGGGGGGGGCAGAAAAGGTCTTAAAAAAAATTGCCCCCCAAGGGAGTGACCCTTGTCCAAGGAGTTGCTCCCCTCCTTCATTGTTTACTTTTGGTAAGTAAACATCCCTGCTGTCTAGTGGGCATTTCTGCAGCTTTACGATTGGGCTGCAGAAATGCTCAGAAAGACATGAAAGGAAAGGCCTTGATGAGCGATTCCCCTGCCGTTCTAGCGGAGTGGGTGTGATGCATCGAGGGCTGGTACTAGGACATAATGGTTACCTACATAGCGCCTGACTGCCTGAGCGCTGCGCCATGAGACGTAACCATTATGTCAGTGGCGGGGAAGGGTTAAACCAGCACTAGCATAGTTTAAGCTTCATTCCTTAATCAATACAAGAATTATATAAAATTAAATTTTGACCCTATATAGCATTGCGGCGTGAGCTCAATATTCCTTGTTTAAAGATGTGTTTTTTTATTCCAATCCACCAGAAGCCATATTTAGGGGCAGGTCAGGCAGTACAGTGCAACAAGCCTCCTTGGTGAGCTGCACTGAGTGACAGGTAAAGTGCAGGAATGTGTCATATTTATTCAATATGGCACGTTCCCATCCTTTTCCCTTGCCCTGTCACCGTTTTGGCAGTCTAGCACCAATGAAGGCACCGCAGCCTTGCATCATGATGCCAACATAATCTGGTTTGAAGTGGTGACAGCCAATCAGAGCTGTGCATTTTCCTGCACGAGATCGTCCTATTCGCGAATACTTTCCAGCCAGAGATATACAAATTTGAGTTTCCCTAAATTTTTCAAAAACTACTGATTGGATTTACTTCAAATAAGCAAAAGCATAATCTGTGTACCGACAGCTAGCTTTCTGCCACATTTGGTGTAATTCCATCCAGTGGTCCGGCCTGTAGTCACGTCTAAAGAATCCTATGGAAATTAACATGATAAATGCAACTTTTTTGGGACCCATTTTTCTCAGCCCCCCCACTTGACGGATCACCCTGAAACTTTCCATGGGCAACAAGAATCGCTGCAACACTTTTTTTTTTAAAAACCTTTGTGAAGATTCGCCAAACGGTGCAAAAGATATAGGCAAGTCAAAAAAAAAAATTTCCTATGGAAAGCTGGTCCTAACTATAACTACTTATTGGCTACTGCCACTATATATTCATATATAGATATATATATATATATATATATATACTCATTGTGTAGTTATAGTTATATTATGGTGTCCATAGGAAGATCAAATTTGTATAAATATGGGCCTAAATGTCACAGACAGTTAGACCTTTATTCAGAAAGAGTGCTTTTTGTGCTGTGGTGTAAATTTGATCACCCATTTTTGAGAATTATGCATTTAAAGAGGTTCTAGGTGTGGTCATGAAAGGGTTAAAATGTTCAGTATAACTGAAGGGTTAAGCTGCAGAATTTCTGCAGATCGTTATTTTTAAAAATGGGAACTTTTTCTCACGTTGGCCTTTTAGGTACAACGGGGTGATGACCAGTACTACAGAAGGAAAAAATCTCATTTGTTGGATGTAGCTGCAAACAGAATGCTGCTGCTAGAATGGAGTACTCACACGTATAATGACAAGAAGGTGGAAGGGAGGGGCAGGTACATCAAAATGAGCATGCGGGTGAGAGGGGCATTGGTAGCAAAAAGGGACCTTGGAGGGCCAGAACGAGAATGCAGGGGTACACACATGGAGAATTAAATGTAGAGGAAGGCTGCCGGGGAAGCAAGTTGACCACACAGGGCAAGCGTGAGCGGCAGTGGGAGCACAAAAGACAATGGAGGCTAGACAAGAGGGGGCAGGGGCACATACACAGAGAATAGTGGCCAAGAGAGGGGGGGAGAAGGGAAGAGGAAGCAAACTGATTATACAAGACGGGCAGGAGGTGCTGTTGAAAAACAGCATACTAGGCATGGCAGGCAGGAATGGCTGTGACATTACAACAAAACATGGGAGGCCAGATGAAGTGGATAGGTTCACACACAAGGAGAAGAAAGGGCAGATGGGCAGGACCAGCAAGCTGACACCATAAGTCAGGCAGAAGGGATAGAGTCACCACAATGGGCACAATGGGCAAAATAAAACAGGAGGGATGGGCAGGAGCAAGCAATCTGAAAACAGGGGGCAAAGGGGAGGAGAGCAGGGGCAGCAAGATGACTATGTAGGCAGGCAGGATTGACAATGGCAGCACCATGTACCATGGACTGTAGGCAGGAAGGCCAGGTGTAGCACAACAGCACACTGAGAGCAAGAGAGAGGAGGCCGAGGCAGGTACATGGAGAATAGATAGCAGGTGGGAGGGCAGCCAATTGTCCACAAAAAGCAGGCGAAAGGGGCAGTAGCAAAAATTACCAATAAGGGCAAAAGGGAGGGTTCAGGGATATGCACGAGGAGAATGTAAAGAAGGTGGAGTGGGCACAGATAGTGGCAGGAGGATGTCCATGCAGGCAAGTGGAAGGAGATTGCCAGAATAGCAGATTATGGGAATCAAGAGGGAGGCAGAGAAGGCATGCACAATGGAAACAAATGTCTAGGGATGAAGCAGCAGGGGCTGCACAAAAGACCAAGCAGAGCAAGTAGGAGGGGCAATTGAAACACAGCGGAACACAGATTGCCAGAGGGAGGGGGAGAGGGCAAGCACATGGTGAATGGAAGGCACGGAGAAAGGGAGCAGCAATTTGATGAAGTAAGACAGGTGAGAGGGGCTGTAGCAGCACCACAGACAATGCCAGGCAAATGGGACGGGTGGTGTCAGCACAACAGACCACGGAGAGTGGGAGGGAGGTGGATGGGCATGCACGTGGAGATCAGAGGCCAGGGGAAGATCCAGGGGAGCCAGCTGATGATACAGGGCAGGTTAGAGGAGCAGTGGAAGGCAGGTGGGAGAGGCAGGAGCACACAGACTGGGAACAGAGTAAAAGGGGGAGGCATCCAGGGACAGCTGGCTGACCATGAATGCAGGTGGGAACTGTGAGTACACAGATGGAGAGCAGAGGAGAGGACTATAGTAGCAGCAAGCAGACCACGGAGTGCAGGAAGGCGGGGGCAGGAAAATGCAGACAAAGAAAACTAGGCAAGAGCGAGGAAGCATAGGCAGCAAGCTCACCATGGAGGGTAGGTTTTAGGGGCGGGGCACACAGATGGACAACCGAGGGCAGAGTGAGGGGGGGTCAGGGGCAGCAAGCGGACTGAGGAGGGCAAACAAGAATGGGCAGGAGCATGTGAACAGAGAATAAACACAGGCAGGCAGGAAGATGGCAGGGCAAAAAACAGTAGACTGACCACAGAGGAAGGCTGCAGTGTGTGGCCAAAGGTGATGCGCAGAGGGTGTTTTGGCTGAGTTTTATAAAAGGACCTGTTAGAAATGGGGTCTCTGGTTGGCAGTCAGGTTACCCCCCTGTCCAAGCACGGACCCTCATTTTAGTCAGGGCAAAGGAGAAACACACCTGGTTAACCCCCCACTCACCCCCTTGGTAGCTTGGCATGACCAGGAAGGCTTAACCCAGAAGCCATATGTAAAGTAATTGAACCAACATACACAGTAATGCAATGAAACACTACAAAATGGCACCAGACCAGTTTGGAAAAATAGACAAACAAATCCAAATCAAACAAGACCAAAACAACAAAAATCCAACATACACAAGTAAAGATATGGATTTTCAAAAGAATCTGAGTTTTACACCATAGAAAATAGTGGAAACTTTGATTTTAGACGAAATACCTGGTTTGCATAAAAAATAAAGTCACACGGGTGAGCGTGCCTCAGAAAAGTCAGCGATGCATCGATTCCTTGCTCACAAGTGAGGTTGTGTGTTGTTTCTTCTCCAGTCAGGTCGACGATGCATTGTATTTCTCCCCAGCAAGAGAGCAATGCATCAATTTTGAGATGGGGACCTCGGATCCGCGCAGGTGTGCAATGACTTTGATGCCCAGGAACGATGTGTGAGGGTTTGTGTCATTATCAGCAGCCCCAAGCGGGTGTTGCATTGTTTTTCAAGCCATGATGAGTTGATCTCTCAGCCTAGATGGTCTTCCCAGCCGAGATGCAGGTAGAGCGTCGATTTTAACCGCAAAGTGGTTGATATGTCGTTTTTCATCTGCGTTGCAGGTGGTGCACCGAAAATTTCCCTGCACGTGTTCTGCATGTTGATTTCAGTTTTTGTTCTGCCAACTTTACCTCTCAAGGGCCCAGGGACTGGATAGACCTCCACTTGACAGGGCAGGAGTCTCGGCAGAGAGTCCAGGTGCTGACAGAGGAAGACTTTGATGGCCCTGAGACTTCAAAACAGGGGGCAAGCTTGGTTCAAGCCCTTGGATATTTTTCTCAAGCAGGAATGCACAACAAAGTCCAGTCTTTATTCCCTTTCACAGGAAGAAGCAGCAACTGCAGGATAGCCCAACAAAGCACAGTCACAGGCAGGGGCAGCACTCCTCCTCAGCTCTTCAACTTGGCAGAGGTTCCTGTTGATCCCAGAAGTAATCTAAGTAGGCAAACTTCAAAGGAAAGTCTCTGCTGTTCACAAGCTCCTGCCTTACCCAGGCCAGGCCACACACACACACCGGGGGTTGGAGACTGCATTGTGTGAGGGCAGCCACAGCCCATTCAGGTGTAAGTGACCATTCCTCCTTCCACTCTAGCTCAGATGGCCCATCAAGTAGTGCAAGCAACTCCCCAGCTCCCTTTGTCTCACTGTTGAGAGGGGATTCTCAAACAGTCCACCTGTCAGTCTGACCCAGACAGGGAATCCACAAACAGGCAGAGTCACAGAATGGTTTAAGCAAGAGAATGCACACTTTCGAAAATTGGCATTTTCAAACTGTCAATTTAAAAATCAACTTTACTAAAAGATGTATTTATAAATTGTGAGTTCAGAGACACCAAACTCCATATTTCTATTGCCTTTCAAAGGGAATCTGCACGTAAAAATTATTTAAAGGCAGTCCCCATGGTAACCTTTGAGAGAGATAGGCCTTGCAATAGTGAAAACTGAATTTGACAGTATTTTACTGTTAGGACATTTAAAACACATCAGTACATGTCCCACCTTTAACATATAATGCAACCCGCCTATAGGACTACCAAGGGCCTACCTTAGGGGTGCCTGACATGTATAAAAAGAGAAGGTTTGGGCCTGGAAAGTGGGTACACTTGCCAGGTTGAATTGGCAATTA
Organism: Pleurodeles waltl; assembly: GCF_031143425.1. Taxonomy (NCBI): domain Eukaryota; kingdom Metazoa; phylum Chordata; class Amphibia; order Caudata; family Salamandridae; genus Pleurodeles; species Pleurodeles waltl. The sequence goes on from NC_090448.1 coordinate 596,548,320, forward strand.
AAAACCTCACACACAGAACCTGCAGTGGCAGGTCTGAGCCATGTTTACAGGGCTACTCAGGTGGGTTGTACAACCAGAACCGCAGGCCAACTACTAGCATTTGATTTACAGGCCCTGGGTACCACTAGTACACTTTACTAGGGGCTTACAGGTAAATTAAACATGCCAATCATGGATAAACCAATCGCACACACAGTTCCCATAGGCAGCACTTTAACTTTTGCCCTGGTCAGCAGTGGTAAAGTGCCCAGAGTACCAAAAACAGCAAAAACTGAGTCTAGCACACAGTCAAAACCTGAAAAAGCAGAGGCAAAAAAGACAGGGGAGACCACGTCAAGGTTGCCATGTCTAACTCATGTACCTCCAGCTCAAAGTGGTACTCAACGTCATGGGAGTTCTCATCACAAAGGCAGAAGAATCTGGAAAGAACATCAGCATTGGCGTGTTCCTTTCCAGGGCAGTGTTGCATTGTAAAGTACACTCCCTGTAGGGAGATGGACCACCTCAACAGTTTTGGATTCTCACCCCTCATCTGCATCAACCATCTGAACAGCCTGTTGTCTGTCTGAATTTGGAAGTGAGTCCCAAACAAGTAGGATTTTAGCTTCTTCAGTGCCCAGACCACAGCAAAAGCCTTCCGCTCAATTGCACTCCACCTATGTTCCTGGGGAAGTAACCTACTACTAATGAAGGCTACAGGCTGGTCTAGGCTCTCTTCATTTAGCTGTGACACTGTTCCCACACCATGCTCTGAAGTGTCAGTCTGCAAAACAAATACTTTAGAGAAGTCAGGTACCAAGACCACAGGGATGGCCCAAGGGATGCTGGAACACTCAATAACCCCTACTACTACGATCTTGACACCTCATCCTTGATGTTATCCCTGAACTTGTCAGTCACCCTGTAAATCTTGTGTTTTACAGGCGGAATGTCCCCAATGTCCACATCATGTGTACACAAATGAATGACCCCTGGGACCAAGGAAATCAGTGAGGCAAACTGTCCCAAAACCTGGTGACAGTCCCTCTGATGTTCTGCGGTCAGAGAGAGGGAGAGGTTCACACCTTCCACTGACCCATCTTTCTCCTTAACAGACAGAGGGGTCAAGAAGAGGTTCACTCGCTTCCTTTACCCCGTCATCTGTTGCTAGGAGCATTGCCAACTTAGACCTCTCAAAGTGAGGTTTGAGGTAGTTCATGTGTAGGACCCTAAAAGGAATCCTGGGAGTCCGCAAGTTCACCAGGTAGGTGATATTGCTCTTGCACTCCACCCCCTCAAAAGGCCCAGTCCACTTGTCATGGAGCACCATAGGCTCCACTTGGGCCATCATCAACACTTTTTGGCCAAGCTGAAACTCAACCAGAGTAGCATTCTGGTTGTACCATTGTTTCATGTCTTCCTGGCTTGCTTACAGGTTCTCCTGAAGAAGCTTCCTGAAGCGAGCTGTCTGGGTCCTAAAAGTCAGCATATAGCTAAATACATCCTGGGGGGGCTTACTGGAGGTCTTACCTAATCAGACTCAGAGGTCCTCTCACAGGGTGTCCATACAACAATTCAAAGGGGCTAAAACCAAGTCCCTTTTGTGGCACCACATTGTAAGCAAACAGAAAGCATGGCAAAAGAACGTCACACTTACACCTCAAGGGCTCTGAGAGGCCCATAATGATGCCTTTCAAGGTGCAATTGAATCATTCAACCAGACCATTTCCTTGGAAGGTGATAAGGAGTGGTGAACTTATATGACAACCCACACTCCTTCCACAGAGACTTCATATAAGAAGATATTAAGTTGGTACCCCTATTAGACATCACCTCCTTGGGGAACACCATGCTTGTAAAAAAAAACATCAATGCCCTTCCCACCACCAGGACTGAGATTGATCTCAGAGGTATAGCTTCCGGGTTCTGTGTGGCATGGTCCACCAAGACTAGGATAAACCTACTACACATGAGTGTCTTGTGATCCAGAGGGCCCACAATGTCAATACCCACCCTTTTCAAAGGGGGTGCTGACAACAGGAAAAGGTTGGATGGAAGCCTTAAATTTTCCCCCACTCTAGGTACTTGCCTGACAAGTTTGGCAAGATCTACAATATGCATCAGAGTGCCTGCACATTTGGGGACAGTAAAAGTGGGTTACAAGCCTCTCAAAGCTCTTCTCCTCCCCCAAGTGTTCCACCAAAGGCACATAATGAGGCAGACCCAGTAGGAAGTCTCTGAAGCACTGGGGTGCCACCAGCACACGTGCTGCCCCAGGCTCAGCAACCCTAGACTCGCTATAGAGGCGGACATACTTGCAATAAATCTGATGTGACCCAGATGCCAGGTCTGTAGCCTGCTGCTACAAACCCTCCAGAGTTGGGTGTGTCTTCAGGGACCTCCCCCAGCTCAGCCATCGGTTCCCCTGTATGATCGGGGCATCCCCCTCAGGTTCAGCCTTCCCCTGGACAGTGGGAACTCCTGGGACTGTTTTCCCATTCCCCATGACCTTCCTCGTTTGACAGACACCAGGCTCCAGGGTCTCCTGATCACCTGAACGGGCCACCATTGACCAGGTGGACACACAGACACCCAGGCAAACCCATTATCTCCAAGTCAGACCTGTGTTCTACCTCCTTCTGAGGGGAATCCTCCAGGTCATTGCCAAGCAGATAATCTATAGGCATGGTTGGACTCACAGCTACCCTCAAGAGACCTGAGACACCCCCATTCAAAGGAAGCAGGCGCTCTGATGTGTCTATTGCAACTACTTGGTGAAGTACATGGGGATCGCTCTGCTCTTCAGACACCAGGTTACTTCTCAACATAGTCATACTGGCTCCTGTGTCTCTCAGAGCCTCCACTCTCTGTCCATTGACGGTCACCCATTGGCTGTATTTCTTAGTGTTCTCAGGGACTAGGGTCTGCTGGATGATCTCACTTTCCTGTAGTGAGACAAGGGTCATCTCAGCTGGCTCCCACCTACCTGGAACCAACTCCTCCCCAAGAGCTACACTGTCCACAGCACTAGTGGTGACTGTGTCCCCTTGGGACATTTGGGATCCCCCCTTATGTGACCCACCTGATCACATTCAAAACACTTGTGGGGCACTTCTCAGCAAGTTTCCCTGTAGAGACCCTTGGTTTCTTTTCTGCTGTGGCCGGGAATCCTTACCCTCGGATGTAGATTGGGGCCCTTTAGAGAACTCCCCCATTTACCCTTACCCCCTTCTTCTGTGGGGACCCTGCCCACCCTTAGCATGGTCACCCTATACCTCTTCTGGACCCTAGTGCTCTCCCACCGGTCCGCTTCCTGCACAAGCTTTATGGGGTCAGTCAGCTCGCTGTCAATTAGGTGCTGTCGCAGCTCTGGAAAACAGACTGGTCATATGCTCCCAAGCAATCAAATTATACAACCCCTCATAAGTTGTCACCTTGCTGCCCTTGATCCTAACATCCAGTGACCTGCAAAAAGAGTCAATACATTCCAACTAATTTTGGGATTTCTTCTTTTTGTAAGACCTAATCTTATCCCTGTATTGCTCAGTGGTGAGACCATATCTTGCGAGTAGGGCATCCTTCATGGTGTGCCCCTGAGGATCGCCTAAGGATGTCAGAGTATCCCTCCCCTCTACCTCAAACTGCTACCACAGACCTGCCCCCCAGTGTGCTTCAGGGACAATGTTAATGCGGAGAACTGACTCATACTCCTTAAACCACAGATAGATGTCAACTTCCCTCTTATAATCCTCTACCAAGTCCTTTGAAATGTGTACTATCCTTTCAGGCTGCACTGAGGTACTGCTGCCACCATCTCTGCTAGACTGGCTTCTCTGATCCAACTCCCTTAAACTGAGCTCATGAGCCAATAGCATATTTTCTCCTCTATGGCCAACCTTCTTTATTCCATCTCCATTTTAAGCTTCTCTAAATTGCAACTGGTGCATCTTCTCTGCCTGTCTGTCCTGCAACTCCTCAGCAGTCAGACCCTTGACTGACACACTGCTATCAGCCCTGGAGACCCTCCCCCAGGCAGAACGGGCACATCCACTACCACATTATGAATACTCTGCACCTCCTCATCCTCATTCTCCTCCTCTGTGTGCCTCCCAGCCTCCTTGGCTGCCACCCAGGCCCTCAATGCCTTTTTCAGCTCCTCCTTCCTGGTGGAGCTCTTGATTGAGCAGGCAAGATCCTTATGAATTCCATAAGTTGAGCCACTGTGTACTCCTCCAGTTCCTCCAAATCAAAAACAGCTTTTCTAGACACAGCTGGTGCATCCCCATAATGAGACATGTTGGTAAGGTTCACTCAAAAGTGCAAAGTTCCAAAAAGGACTGAGAGTTCCCAAGAGAAGGTAAAAAAAAAAAAAAAATCACCAAAAATATGGAAGCAGGAGAAAGTCCAAATAGGGAAAAAGCAAAAACACAAAGACAAGTAGTATGTGGTCAAATAATGTTCTGCACTGAAAACAGTAGTGTACACTTAATCACTGTATGTCAAGTACAAATACAAGTCCAGTCCCCATCACTGATCAGCAATGCTAGAAATGGGGTCATTGGTTGGCAGTCAGGTTACCCCTGTCCAAGCAAGGACCCTCACTCTACTCAGGGTAAAGGAGAAACATACCTGGTTACCCCTTGGTAGCTTGGTAGCTTGGCAGGAGCAGGCAGGCTTAACCCATAAGCAATGTGTAAAGTATTTGTACCAACATACACAGTAATACGGTGAAACACTACAAAATGGACACCACACCAGTTTGAAGAAATAGGCAATATTTATCCAAATCAAACAAGATCAAAACAACAAAAATACAACATACAAAAGTCAAGATGTGTAGTTTCAAAAGTATAAGAGTCTTACTCCATAAAAAATTATGGAAATATTGATTTTACAGAAAGGACCAGGTTTGCATCAAAAATAAAGCTCACGGGCGAGCGTGTATCGGAAAAGTCTGCAATGCATCGATTCCTTATTTGCAAGTGAAGTCGTGCATATTTTCTTCTCCGGTCAGGTCAGCGATGCGTCATTTTTCTCCCTCGCAATAGAGTGATGTGTTGATTTCTGGACGGGTCACCTCGGATCCTTGCAGTTTCGCGATGACTTTGACACCAAGGGACAATACATGAGATGTCCGGTCACATGGAGTTAGAAAATGCCGCTGCATGGGGTTTGCATCATTATCAGCAGCTACAAGCTGGTGTTGCATCGGTTCTCCATCCACGATGCATCACTCTACCAGCCACAATGCAGGTGGAGCGTCGATGTTAGCCGCAAAGCGGGTGGCGTGTCGTTTTTCAGTCGCTTTGCAGGTGGTGTGTCGAAAATTTCCCTGCACAGTATTCTGTGCATGGATTTCAGTCTTTGTTCTGCCAACCTCACCTCTCAAGGGCCCAGGGACTGGATAAGCCAACACTTGGCAGGGCAGGAGTCTCAACAGAGAGTCCAGGCACTGGCAGAGGAAGTTTTGATGGCCCTGAGACTTCAAAACAGGAGGCAAGCTCAGTTCAAGCTCTTGAGATTTTTCTAAGCATGAATGCACAACAAAGTTCAGTCTTTGCCCCCTTTCACAGGCAGAAGCAGCATCTACAGGATAGCCCAACAAAGCATAGTCCAAGACAGGGGCAGAACTTCTCCTCAGATATTTAGCTCTTGTCCTTGTCAGAGGTTCCTCTTGATCCCAGAAGCATTCTAAGTGTCTGGGGTTTTAGGTCGACTACTTATACCCCTTTCTGCCTTTAAAGTAGGCAAACTTCAAAGGAAAGTCTCTGTTGTTCACAAGATCCTGCCTTTTACTGGGCGGGCCCCAGACACACACCAGGGGGTTGGAGACTGCATTGTGGGAGGGCAGGCACAGCCCATTTAGGTGTAAGTGACCACTCCTCCCTCTACTCTAGCTCGGATGGCCCATCAGGTTATGCAGGCTACTCCCCAGCTCTCTTTGTCTCACTGTATAGAAGGGATTCACAAACAGCCCAACTGTCGGTCTGACCCAGACAGAAAACCCACAAACAGGCAGAGTCGCAGAATGGTTTAAGCAAAAAATGACCAGTTTCTAAAAAGTGGCATTTTCAAACTGACAATTTAAAAAACAACTTTACCAAAAGATGTATTTTTAAGTTGTGTGTTCAGAGACACCAAATTCCATATTTCTAACTATGAGAGGGATAGGACTTGCAAAAGTTAAAACCGAATTGGACAGTATTTCACTGTTAGGACATGTAAAACACATAGGTATGTGTCCCACCTTTAACGTACATTGTCCCCGGCCCATGGGGCTACCTACGGCCTACCTTAGGTGTGCCTTACATGTATAAAAAGGGAGGGTCTCCAGGGCAGGTAACAGTGTGTCATCCAAGGGTCTGACTCCTGAAGAGTTGCAGAACAGACTGGCAGAGAGGGTGCACCAATTTGAGTTAGAAAAGCTTAAAATGGAGATGGAAGAAAGAAGAAAGAAGGTTGGCCATAGAGGAGAAAAAGATGCTCTTGGCTCATGAGTTCAGTTTAAGAGAGCTAGATCAGAGGAGCCAGTCTAGGAGAGATGATGGCAGCAGTACCTCAGTGCAGCCTGAGAGGAGGGAGCACATTCCAACTGGTTAAGGATTTTAAGATAGTGGATAATCTCTACTGTGGTTGAAAGGGTATGAGGCTGCTCCCCATATGAACATTATCCCTGAAGCACACTGAGGGGTGGGTCTGTGGAACCACTTTGAGGTGGGGGGGATACTCTGACATGCTTAGGGGACCACAGGGACTTACTCACTCTATAATGAAGAACGTCCTACTCATAACATATGGTCCCACCCCTGTACAAGGACAAGTTTAGGTCCTACGGAAAGGAGGAATCCTAAACCTGGTTAGAATGTGTTGACTGTTTTTGTAGGTCGCAGGATGGTTGGGAGAAGAGCAGTCAGGTGACAACTTATGAGGGGCTTTACAACTTAATTGCTTGGGAGCACTTGTATAGTCTTTGTTTTCCAGAGCTGTGCCAGCACGTAATTGACAGCAGGCTGACTGACCCCAGAATGCATTGGTACAGGAAGCGGACCATTGGGAGAGCACCAGGGTCCAGAAGAGATATGGGGGAGACCACGCCAAGGGTGGGCAGAGTCCCCATCAGAAGAAGCGGTAGGGGAGGTAAACAGGTGCAGTTCTCTAAAGGGCCCCAGCCTATTCCCCAGTGTAAAGATTCCTAGCCCCCAGTTGAAAAGAAACCATGGGTCTCTACAGGGAAACCAGCAGAAAGGGGTCCCCACAAGTGCTAAGCATGTGATCAGGTGGGGCACATCAGGGGGAAATCTCAAATGTCCAAAAGGGACACAGGCACCCACTGGTGCTCAGTCACAGGGTTTGGCCAGTGTAGATCTTGGGGCGGAATTGTTTCCAGGTGGATGGGAGCCAACTGAGATGACCCTTGTCTCACTTGGGGACAGTGGGATGGTCCAAAGGAGCCTCGTGCCTGAGAACACTAAGAAGTACAGGCAGTGGGTGACCATCAATGACAGTGGAAGGATGCTCTGAGAGACACAGGAGCCAGTATGACTACTGTGAGAAGTCACCTGGTGTCTGAAGAGCAACTAGTTCCCCATGCACTTTACCAAGTAGTTGCAGTAGACAACTCAGAGCACCTGTGCAGAATGGTGTAGGTTTCCTTTCAATGGCGGGGGGGATCGCAGGTCCCTTGAGAGTAGCTGTGAGTCCAACCATGCCAATAGATTGTCTGCTTGACAATGAGCAGGAGGATTCCCCTTGGAAGGAGGTGGAACACAGGTCTCACTTGGAGATGTTCGGTCTGCCTGGGTGGGTGTGTTTGACCAGCCGGTCAATGGCAGCCCGTTAAGGTGATCAGGAGGACCTGGAGCCTGAAAGAATGGCCAAGGTGTCTGCCAGAAGGAGGAAGGGCAAAGAGCTCAAGAAACCCGCTCCAGAAGTTCCCACAGTCTGGAATGAAGCTAAACCTGAGGTGGATGCCCCAGAGCTTACAGGGGAACAAGTTTCTGTACTGGGAGTGGTACTTGAGGAGACTCAGTGGCAGAAGGAAGGGCGACCCCCCAGGGAAGTATTCTATGAAGCACAGAGAGTATGCCCTACTCTGGAGGATTTGCAGCAGCAGGCTGCAGAACAGGCGTCTGTCAAGGAGTTTGGTTCACACTTGATTTACTGTGAGGATGGCCTAATACATAGCGAGCCTAAGGTTGCTGAACATGGGGTAGCCCGTGTGCTGGTGGTACCCCAGTGCTTCAAAGCATTCATACTGGGTTTGGCTTATGTTGTGCCTTCAGCTGGACATTTGGGGCAGGACAAGATCTTTGAGAGGTTTGTCACCCACTTTTATTGGCCTCAAATGCACAGGCACTCAGATGCGTACTCTAGGTCTTGCCGAACTTTTCAGGTAAGTGGCAAGAATGGGGGGAATGTAAGGCTCCCCTCTAACCTTTTCCTGTTGTCAGCACCCTTTTTGAAAGTGTTAACGTTAACACTGTGGGGCCGCTGGATCCCAAGACAGTCAGGGGCAACAGGTTTATCCTCGTCTTGGTGGACCATGCCACCAGGTACCCAGAATCCATTCCTTGAGATCAATCACTGCCCCTGTGGTGGGGGATGCATTGATGGGGGATTGTATCCACATGGTGTTCCCCAAGGAGGTCTGAATGGGTACCAGTTTCATTTCTAAATATATGAAGTCTCTGTGGAAGGAGTGTGGGGTAACCCTCAAATTTACCACGCCTTACCATCCCCAAAGAACGGTCTGGTTGAGGGATTCAACAACACTATGAAATGCATGATTATGGGCCTGTCAGAGTCCTTGAGGTGTAAGTGGGACCTTCTCTTCCCATACCTTCTGTTCTGTTCACCTCCAGGAAGATGCCAAAAGGGCCTTGAATTTAGCCCTTTTGAGTTGTTGTATGGCCACCCTATGAGACGACCTTTGAGTCTGGTTAGGGAGGGCTTGGAGAAGGACTCCTGTAAGCCCCCCCCACAGGATATATTCAGTTACATGCTGGCTTTTAGGAACCAGATTGCCCGTTTCAGGAAGCTTGCTGAAGAGAACCTGGAAGTAAGCCAGGAAGGCATAAAAACAGTGGTATGACCAAAATGCCACTCTGGTTGAGTTTCAGCCTGGACAAAGAGTGTGGGTGATGGCCCCAGTGGAGCCTCGCACTCTCCAAAATAAGTGGACTGGGTCTTTTGAGGTGGTGGAGCGCAAGAGTGATGTCACCTGTCTGGTGAACTTGCGGACTCCCAGGAACCCTTTGAGGGTCCTACATGTTTACCGGCTCAAGCCGCACTTTGAGAGAATAGAAGTGCCTATGCTCTTGGTATAGAGGAAGAGAGTGACCTTCTTCCTGACCTCCTGTCTGCCAAGAGAAAGATGGTTCAGTGGAGGGTGTGAACCTCTCGCCCTCACTTACTCTAGAACAAGAGAGGTACTGTCACCAAGTGTTTGGACAGTTTTCCTCTCTCTTTTCCTTGATCCTAGGAGTCACGCACATATGCACACATGATGCGGACACTGGGGGCAGTCCACCTTTGAAACATAAAATTTACAGTGTGTCTGACAAGGTTAGAGTCAGCATTAAGGGTGAGATATTAAAAATGTTAACACCTGGGGTTATTGAGTTTTCCAATAGCCTTTGGGCCAGTCCTGTGGTCTTGGTCCCAAAAGCTGCTGCACCTGGTGCCACTCCAGAACTCAGGTTCTGTGCGGATACCCGGGGAACCAATGCAGTCACAAATACTGATGTGCACCCCATTCCCTGAGCTGATGAGCTCCTTGATCTGTTAGGGGCTGCCAAATATCTAAGTACTTTTGATTTGACCTCTGGATATTGGCAGACTTCTCTGACTGAGGGGGCTGAGGAGAGATCTTCATTTTCTACCCCAGATGGACACTGACAGTTTAGGGTGGGGTCCTTTAGGATGAAAGATGTCCCTGCCACCTTTAAGAGGCTGGTTTACCAGGTGTTAGCTAAAATGGAGGAATTCAGTGCCACCTACCTGGATGACACTGCTGTAGTCAGCACCACTTGGGAGGAACACTTGCAGCACCTCTGTAAAGTGTTAGAGGCCATCCAGAAGGCAGGCCTCACTATTAAGGCTAGCAAGTTCCAAATAGGGCAGGGTCTGTGGTGTACTTGGGACACTAGGTGGGTAGTGGCCAGGTGGCACCATTGTTGCTCCCTTAACAGAGTTAACTTCCAAGAATCAACCAAAGAAAGTGATCTGGACTGAGACTTGCCAGACAGCTTTTGATGCCCCGAAGTCGGCCAAATGAACGGCTTCCATGCTCAGTGTACCTGGCTTCACTATAGAATTTGTTGTGCAGACTGATGCTTCAGAGCATGGTATGGAAGCAGTGTTGTCACAGCTAAAGGAAGAGGGCCTAGATCAACCAGTAGGAGGTTACTTCCCCGGGAATGTAGGTGGAGTGCAATTGAGGGTGAAGCTTTTGCTGTGGTCTGGACACTGAAGAAGCTAAGATCCTTCTTGTTTGGGACTCACGTCCGAGTTCAGACAGACCACAGGCCCCTCCGATGGTTAATGCAGATGAGGGGTGATAACCCAAAACTGTTGAGGTTGTCCATCTCCCTACAGCAAATAGACTTTATGGTGGAACACTGCCCTGGACCAGAACACAGCAATGCTGATGGTCTGTCCAGGTTTTTCAACCTTAGTGAAGAGACTCCCATGAGGTTTGGTAGTTCTCCCCACTTTCAATTGGGGTGGCAAGTGTTAGACATGGCATCCTTGGTGTGGTCTCCCTTGTCTTTTTTACCTCTGCTTCCTATGTTTTGACTTTGTGCAGGACTTTGTTTTTGCTGGTTTTGGTACGCTGGGCACTGCTGACCAGTGCTAAAGTGCAAGTGCTCCCTGTGTAATTGTATGTGTAATTGGCTTTTCCATGACCGGCATATTTGATTTACTGGTAAGACCCTAGTAAAGTGTGCCATAGGTGCCAAGGGCCTGTAAATCAAATGCTAATAGTGGGCATGCAGCACTGGTTGTGCCACCCACCTGAGTATCCCTGTAAACATGACTCAGACATGCCACTGTAGTGTCTGTGTGCAGGTTTAATCTGCCAATTCGACATGGCAAGTGTACCCACTTGCCAAGACCAAATTACCCCTTCTTATAAATGTAAGAAACCCCTAAGGTAGGCCCTAGGTAGCCCTATGGGCAAGATGCAGTGTATGTTAACAGTGGGGCATGTATTGATGTGTTTTATATGCCCTAACAGTGAAATACTGCCAAATTCAGTTTTCACTGTTGCAAGGCCGATCTCTCTCAGAGATTAACCTAGGGGCTGCCTTTCAGTGACTTATAGGTATAGTTTCCATTTGGAATCACATAGAGATGTCGAGTTTGGTGTCTCTGAACTCATGATTTAAAAATACCTCTTTTGGTAAGGTTGGGTTTTAAATTCTCAATTTGAAAATGCCCCTTTTAGAAAGTGGGCATTTTCTTGCTGAAACCATTCTGTGACCCTGCCTGCTTGTGTCTTCTCTGTCCGGGTCAGAATGACAGTTGGGCTGTTTGTGAATGTCCTGTAGACTGTAACACAAAGGGAACTGGGGTATAGCCTGCATATCCTGGTGGGCCATCTGGGCTAGAGTGGAGGGAGAAGTGGTCACTTACACCTGAATGGGCTGTGATTGCCCTCACACAATGCAGACTCCATCCCCCTGGTGTGAGTCTGGAGTAAGACATGGGCAAGACAAGATCTTGTGAACAACCAAGTTTCCTTTGAAGTTTGCCTACTTCAAAGGCAGAAAAGGGTATACGTAATGGATGCAAAACCCCAGATTGTCAGATTACTTTTAGAACCAAGAGGAACCTCTGCCAAGGAGAAGAGCTGAATAGCTGGAGGAAGAGTACTGCCCCTTTGCTTGTGACGGTGCTTTTCTGGGTTGACCTGCAGTTGCTACTTCTGTCTGAAAGATGACAAAGACTTGACTTTGTGGTATATTTCTGCTTGTGAAGTGTCTCCAAGGGCTTGAATTGAGGTTGCCTCCTGTTTTGAAGTCTCAGGGCCATCATAGACTTCATCTACCATCATCTGGGTTCTCTGCTGAGGCTCCTGCCCTGCCAAGTGGTGCCCTATCCATTCCCTGGACCCTTGAAAGATGAAGCTGGTAGTACAAGTACTGAAATCCACTCACAGGAATCCGTGCTGGGAAGGTTTTGATGCAACACTCACTTACGGCTGCTAAAATCGATGCAAACCCCACACAGCACAGTGTTCCATCACTGTGCGGCTGGATTTCTCAAGCATCATCATTGGGTGTCAAAATCATTTTGAACTTGCGTGGATCCGAAGTGCCCCGTCCAGAAATCGATGCATCACTCTCTTACAGGAGAGAAAAAAGACTCATTGCTTACCCTACCGTAGAAGAAACGATGCTGGGCCTCCCTTGCGAGTAAGAAATCTACACATCGCTGACTTTTCTGATGCAGGCTCGCTCGTGCAGCATTATTTTTGACGCAAACCAGGTTCTTTGTTTAACAACACCATTTCCATTGTTTTCTATAGAGTAACACACTTTTTACTTTGTAAATTCATAACCTTACTTTTGTTTGTTGGATTTTTGTCATTTTGGTTTTGTTTGATTTAGATAGACATTGCCTATCTCTCAAAACTGGTGTGGTGTCCATTTTGTAGTGTTTTCAGTGTATCACTATGTGTGTTCGTAAAAATACTTTACACATTGCCTTTGAGGTAAACCTGACTCCTTGTGCCAAGTTACCAAAGGGGTGAGCAGGGGTTATCTTAAGTGTGTATCTCCATTGCCCTGACTAGAGTGAGGGTCCCTGCTTGGTCAGAGTGCAAACTGACTGTCAACCAGTGACCCCTTCATTACAAATCTGGCAATCACAGGACTGTTGACGGCTGCAATCGTACTGCCAACAGGCCGGTGGAGAAGACCACCAAATCATGACCAGGGTGGTTTTCACTACAGAATACAGCCAAACAACTGCAGGCATCACCAGTGCAGACTGCACGCTAAGGACAGTGGTAGCCACCTTCAGACCGACGGACACCATGTTCCCGCTGGACACATCATGAGGTGGCAAACTGCCAAGGTTTCCACTGCGGTTGCACCACCACATAAACCCTGGTAGAAACCAACTCTATAAAAAGAGACACCCACCTACTGGAACATACCTGTCTGGAGCTTCCATGGCACCTGAACTGCACATCTTCCCAGTTCTCTTGCTTGCCCAGCGACTCTGGAACCAGCGACAACAACAAAAACCATGAGTACACACACACCTACCTCAGTGACACAGTAGGAAAAAGGCAAAGTACCCACAGACACACAACATACGCATCCGGGACGGGTGGCGAGTATGACACACACATGTGACTTCACACTGATACGCACATTCACACACAGCCACATTGACACACGCACACACATACTACACACACCACGGCCAACACAAACCAAACGCAGACACACAGCACCAGCTCAGTTGAACACAACAATACACAACACCACAAAATCACACAACTACATCACAGCCACAACATCTCAAACGCATTGGCGAACAACCACAATACACACCTCCACCTGACATTACATATATACAACAACATGTAACAACACTTGACAACCAATACACATAATCACACAGCATTCAAAAAAGCATATGTCATACCATGAAAATACACCACATAACGGTTCTGATATACCAATCAACACACACGTGTATGCAAAAAAGTACAACCACACAAGGGCACACAACACTACCAATAATACAAGTGAACACAACAGTGCACACAATAGCAACATACATGCATTTACCATACACAAACAAGTCCAATACACATCCATAACAGTGGGACAAATGCTAGGGCCACACCCAATCATGCTGCCCAGACACAACTGCCAGCAAAAGCAACACACAAATGCAAAAGTCACTCACACACAAGCCAAAGCAGGCAAGACCAAAACAGCTATGTGGGAAGAAAGGCAGGACAAATATGTGACCATAGAACCAACAACTGGTTGGCCCAGATGTACAGGAAACAAATATGCAAATAAATAAAAAACTATGTACAGTATGAAAGGCCATAGACCAGTCCAAACAACAATGTGTATGATGCACATATGGTACATCTGTGTGCCCCTACATGACTGCTAAATGACCTCCACGGGATAGGGGCATCAAGGGAGCAGCCAGGCACCTCAGGGATTAGGGTGCAGGTGGAGAGGGGTTTCTACTTCGGTTTGGGAGGGGTGTCTTTGGGCTTCGGCTTGGGAGGAGGGGCATAGGGTGAGGTTTAGGGGAGGGCTGGGAACACCTGGGAGTGGTTGACTTCTTGGCAGGGGAGGGGCATGGGTACTAGCAGTGGGGGCAGGGGAGGACTTGGAGGTGGAAGGGCTGGACTTGGGGAGGGAGACAGACCATTTGGGGGTATCAAGGGGTAAGAGAGGAGTAGGGAAGAGGGAAAACTCCAAGAGGAATACCTTTTTAGACATATGGGGATGGTCATGGCAAAAGGGTTTGGGAGTAGAGGTAGAAGGAGTGATTGTAGGAGATGACATGGTGGATGCCTTGGGTGCATGTTTGTGCAAGGTATGCTTGTGGGTGCTGGGTTTCTGTTGGGTGGGTGAGTGTGGACGCGTATGTGTCTTGGGAGGAGAAGGGAGGAGGTGCTGGGAGATGCCATGGTGGCTGCTGGTATGGACAATGTGCTGCATGCGGCTGTGTCAGTGGCTGTGGTGGCTGCAGAATGTGGTGACTGCAATGGATGTCTGCGGGTCTGCTATTGTGCTGACTGTTGTTAGGATCGGAGTGGTAGCTGTATCGGTGAATGTTGGTGTGGTGACTGCAGGTGTGTCTGGTGTGGTGTGTGTGAAGTTGGGGGTGGTGGGGGAGGTTGAACAGGTAGTGGATGTTGGTGTGTCTGCAGGTGAGTGTTGTTTGTGTGCATGACTGTGGTGGGTCTTACAGTGCTTGTGTCTGTCAGCCTTACCCTTGGATGTTGAGGTGGGTGCATGCTTGTCTGTCTGTGTTCTTTGGCTGGGATGGGGAAGAGGGGTCTGGGATTGGGAAGAGGTAGGTGGAGAGGGTATGGAAGACAAAGGATGACTGGCTGTTGTCGGTGTGGAAGCCACAGCCTAAAAGGATCTCTGTAGGCCAGCCAGTGCACCATGAATGCCCTCCAGGAACGCATTATTTTATTGGGCTTGCCAGTCCCTGGATGGCATTCACAATGGCCGACTGACCCACAGAGATTGACCTCAGGAGGTCAATAGCCTTTTCACTGAGGGCAGCAGGGCTGAGTGGGGCAGGGGCAGAGGTGCCTGCAGCGAAGGAGATGTCCACCCTCTTGGATGAGCGGGCATGGACAAAAGGGTGAGGAGCTATAGGGAGGGCGGTGGTAGTAAGGGGGAGGTGGACTTAGATGGTGTTGGGGTGGTCCCAGCAGGGTCTGCCACCGCCAGGGAGTGTGCACTGAAGAAGAATTCCAAAGCTGATGTTGAAGATCTGGTCTCCCTTCACCCTCCTTGCCACTGGGTCCCTCACTGTCACTGGTAGCAGCACTCCAGGTCCCATGGCCTGCAGCATCCCCACTTGCCTGTGCCCTGTCTCTTCACATGCTGATGCACACAAATAGAGAGAGAGGGAGGGAGAGAGAGGATTAACATATTCCTCACATACACTCTTGTAAATATGCACATCTGTAGGTAAACATCTCCTGGCTAGGCTATCTCTGGTTTTAATACACATATCCTACATCATGTTACATAATATCACTACTAGCCACCCCTGTATGCCAACGCTCACTCCCACATCAAAACCAAAGTAAGTTAGCATGACTGGAGTAATCCACATGATTACCAGCAAAACCATGTCTGCATTCACATCATGCCCTGGCTGAAGTACAAATGACTACCAGAATCCTGATGATACCTCTCCATGCTCCGATCAACTATTGGAAGATCAAGCACTGAACAAAACACATCAGGCCTGTACTGTAGCTACACCTGCTCAGTCCATGTCCATTTGTAATGTCCCTTGATAATAAAGACTACTCCACTCACAGACCACAGAGCACCTCCCTGTCACATAATATGGCTAATCTAACACAGAAATGCTGAAATTGATAAAATAACTGACGTATCCACTACAATCTGGACTTCCATACAGGTGATATCTGATGTGTAGAATACAAGACTAGGGTAAAGGCATGTGATTAGTCTGGCCTGTGACAGAGGAAGATCTGCAGACAACAAACACATATATACCACAACTATTCATATATCTAGGTGCATCTACAATGGCCTACGAGGCACACATGACACATCCATATTCAATAACTGAGTGCAGTGTCACAACTAATGAACTTCAGGAAGCCACATATAACATCATATGACACATGTAGTTCGACTTCACAACATGATCAAACCACCATCACTCACACCATTAATGACATTTGATTACCTGTACCTAAGTCATAACAGAACACATGTCAGACGGAAATTACATGTATGTATACTGCACACATGGACCTACATGACTGCCATTGCACTGACAACATATCCCAAAGCTACATTGGTCTGCTTCCGGAATGATGATACAACTGAAAGTTTACATCACCAACTCATAAGTCATACACAACCATATCAAGTCCAAATTACACACATCAGCTAGGTCAAGGGTGTCAATGTTTGCCCCACTTCAGATGTGCCCCCAAGTTACCTTGGAGACATGATGTAGGCAGCAAATAAGCTAAGTAGCACTGTAATGGGTAGAGCATTGGCACACATGGCATTTACATTGCATATTGTCAAAGGCAAGTTCTGCCAAGGCACTAGACACTTACCACCTCTAGAACAGTCCCATTGGATTAAAGGCAATGTCCCCACAAGTCAAGCACATGCAAATGCTGATGAGTACACTTTAACCAAATCAGTCACCCTAATCATATTGTCCTACAATTGCTACCTTCACATACCCCATTGATAGAAGATGAACAGACAATGGGGATATAACTACCAAGCCATGAGTACAGTCCTACACAGTTGATATATGTGGTGTAAATGAACTAGCTGCCTCATATAGAGGCTATACCTGTACCAATACTAGGTGTCTATAGTTCCAGTACCAGAAAGGAGAGTCAGCCAGTTGCAAATACTGGTGATCAATACAGGTGGGAGTGGAAAGACGCCTTAGAGCCACTAATGCACATATGCTGATGGATGGACCTGGTCATACTGATTGGGTAGGGAGATACACAAGCTCACATCCATAGAATAGGCAGAATGGAGTCACGCATATGACATAGTCTTTGACCATCTCCACATGCAGACATGGAGATGTTATGACACAGGAGATTTAAATCTACTGATAGCAACCTGTGAAGCCACATCTACATTTAATACTCAGGCAAGGTGGTAACTATACATGTCCACTAGTCTACATATATTGCACTTACTACATTTTCGCGGATGCTGCCGTGAGGCAGTAAACACAATACTACAAGAGCCAATTACCAAGATACACCAGGATCCAGTCAGTACTCAACCCCTTGTGGCTGCTGTGCTGCCCTGAAACGCCCATCCACCTGAGGGTAGGCCACCACCAAAATGCGGGCAATTAGGGGGTCAGGGTCCGGCGGGCAATCCTCCCTTGTTGTGAGGACATCCCCAGCTGGGCCTCCGTGGTCTTTCGGGCCCAGTGTCTCAGGTCCTCCCGCCGCTTATGACAATTAGTACTCCGCTGGCTGTGGACCCCAGGGTCTGCACTTGCTTGGTGATGGCACGCCAGATCCCTTTCTTCTGATGGGTGTTCACCTGCATTGATGACACAGAAAAAAGGAGAAAGTCATGTACACATGCACCATACCAACAGGAGTGAAAACTACACATCTGTCACAGCAAGTGCCCATACATACTCATCCTCTCTGCTCACAGGCCTTCACTTTATGCCCTCTGCATGCATATACTCTCTCACTAGTACACTTACCGGAATCAACCTCACACACAATCCCTATCACACATGACTATGGCGTAGGACTCACCTGCTCATCTGGTGCCCCATATAGCTGTCCATACAGGGGTAAGACCTCCTCCACCACCTTCTCCAGCTCTTCCAGTGTGAGGGCAGGGGCCCTATCACCTGCAGGACGTGCATTATGGCTCTTAGAGGCAGTACACAGCAGCTCACGTCGTGAGGTCTTTCTAACAACAGTGTCAGGAGTCAAGTGGGCAAGGCTGCAGAAAATGGCAGTCATGGCCGCCGTGTACAGGACCGTCACTGTCGGCTGTCATCGCCATTGGCCCCTGTCTGCCACAGGCAGCAATGTTAACCAATGACAATTTGCATGGCAGTTGTGACTGCCTACCGCCATGATGACTTAGGTCACTTCCAACTGTCCATTACATCAGGACAGGCGCCTGTCATTTTGCGCACATATAATCAATGGATGTGCTTGAATAAGCGCACATACACATGCTCATCCAAATGGCAGTGTAACCCCATGTTGTGCCATCATGGTAATGCTTCAACTTGTGACATTCTTGTAACAATGACGTGATGTAACTGTATAATTGTTGATAGCCATGTTAAGATACTCGGAGGCACATAAGCAAGGGCTATATATAGGTAGATTCCAATACATATTGTTTGATCAGTGCAGGACAGTTTAGTCAGCCATACATATTAATGACCCATGTGACATATGCCCTATACAACTTACATGTAAGCCAATGTGCAGCAATGAGGGTGTCCAATGCTCATAAAGATGGCTGTTATTGTATATGTCAGCTATGCAACCCATCCCCTACAGTGTTAGGTGAGTGCTAATGTAACATGTGACAGGCATGTAATCCAGACATATCTTCTGAATCGTCAGACCTTCATGGATCTATGTACACATTTGGAGCCAGATCTGTTGTGAACATACTCAATCTCTATCGCATCACTCCGATACTACAAGTCTTGTCAGTTCTACACTTTTTTGCCACAGGTTCCTTTCAGAATACAGTGGCCTTAACAGCAGGGATGTTTTAGACAATGTTTAGTCTGGTGTTGAAGGATGTACTGTGTGCTTTGCTAAGGCACATGACAGCTACAGCAGGTTCCTCCAACATGCAGACTTGGCCCAAGTGAAGGTAGACTTTTATGGTAGGGAACACATTCCTTGTGTGGTAGGGACCAATGATGGCAGCCATGTAGCCCTGGTCCCTCCCAGTGCCAAGAACAAGTGTACATGGAACAGGAAGAACTATCCCTCCATAAATGTTCAGGTGGTGTGTCTGGCAGACCAGTACATCTCACAAGTCACAGCCAATTTTCCAGGATCTGTGCATGACTCTTTGAGAAACAGCAATGTTTATTACGGTGTTTCACTGTTATGGCACCTGTCATCACCTTCTTCCCAGTCGGTGGACGTGTTATTTAACTGGTTCTACATTTGTGCACAGAGGTGACTTGCTAGCCAAACCTTGCTTGGCTGTTGACACCAGTGAGATACCCTGCCACGGAAGGGGACCTCTGTTTCAGTGAGGCCCATGGGAGGATGAGGTGTGTAATTGAGTGAACATTTGGCCTACTGAAGGCCAGATTCAGTAGCCTGGACCTATCTGGAGGTGCCCTCCTCTACTCACCCTAAAAGGTATGCCAAATCATTGTTGCCTGCTGCATGCTCCACAATCTAGCCCTCTGACGTCAGATACCATTGCTTTCTGATGAGGGTGAGGCAGCTGCACCAGTGGATGGAAATGCTGAAACAACAAGTGATGAGGGGCCTGAGAACAAAGGTGCAGCTGACTCCAAGACTGAGCTCATCAATCAGTTCTTCCAGTGACATACAGGTATGTTCAATGGGCTTTGTCAAGTCTTGCATGTCCACAATCATTGGTGACAATAGTCCTCCTGATGTGAGGGTGAAATGTGGTCCTATCCCTGTGTGTTTGTTGTGGAAGCTGGCTGATAGAATGTGAGGTGCACAGTAAAAGTGGTTCAGCTCGAACAAGTGTTCTCACTGCAGTTTCGTGCATTCACTTCTCAAATGGACAGACCAGTAGTGAGCTGTGTGTCCTGCATTCTCCTGTTCTCATGTCATTCCACCTACTTGCTGTGGTATTTAAATCTGTACCTCTGCTAACTATGGCTTGAGGCATTTTTAGACATTAGCCATTGGTAAATGTTTACAGAAATGAGGGTTGTACCTTACAGATGGCTGGTAAGGTGATTTGTGTGAATATTCCGAAACTGGTGATGTATAGGTAATATATAAGGGTGCCTGCTTGGGATTTATACTACAGTGGGCTCAACATCTATGACCTGCATATGTGCTTTGTGTGACACCATGCCTTCCATCCTGATGGTACTCTCTGTCACGCTCTTTTTGCAGGTTGGAATTGTGTGGAATTGTGTGGGCCTGGATTTAAACTTCTCTGACATCTGTCCTGGCACATATCTGTTATAATGTGCCTTCCACTGAGCGTGCCTCCGTCTGCTGTCCATTACACTGCCTGTTTGATGTAGGGAGGCATTACCAGACCACAGTTGGAAAGCATGACAATTGTTGATATTTTATTAAAAACAGATATACAGTAGCTGAGTTCAATGGTGTTTATTGTACATATTATGATTGTGAAAGGCAAAATAAAGGTGCTCAAATTGTCCAAAAGGTGATGAGTGAGGTCATGGTAGACGGAATCATAAGCGTAGCTGCTACAGCATTTGGTTGCACAGTTCCAGTGTCCATGTGCCATTGGAAAATGAAGCAATGTCTCTGAACAGTCAAACAGGGTGTCTCAGTGGCACACTAGGGAGGCAAATCAGGTGAGGTTCACTCCCTGGCAGTGGGTTTGGTCTTAGCATCTGCTCTAGCTGAATGTCTGGGTGGACATCCACATTTGTGCGGGGTGGTTCTTCAGCTACAGAGGGAGGGGTGTCTGAGCCCTGTGGTTTCCCTGGCAGGGCCTCCAGTCCACTAGCTGCTGCTGATGTAGATGGCTCAGATGTTAGGTTGCTAGCAGAAGGGGCCTGATGGTGGCTCAAGGTAGCATGCAGGGTAGTGTTGATGTCCCTCAGCACCCCTGTAATGGAAGCCATGGTGGCATTGTGGGCCTGCCACTGCTGCATGACCTCCTGATGGAATTCCCTATGCAGCCTTTGGTTTTCTCCCAACATGGTGATAATCTGGCCCATCTTGTCCTAGGATTGTTGGTATGCTCCCCTTTGTTTCTGGTTAGTGGATTCTCTTGGGGAACCCATCCTCTGGCCCACAGCTTCCCTCCCATGCCCCATGCCCCCAGGTGCCTATGCCCCCGGCACGGTTTGCTCACTCCCAGAGTTAGCAAGACCTTCATTTTCTGGGGTGTGAGGGGTTGACTCAGGTCCCTGTACTGAGTGGCACAATAATAGCTTGAACAGTCATTGGGACACAGGTTTGGGGATGAAGGGTTGACTGTGAAATTGTAGCTACAGGTTTGGGGGGATAGATGTGGGCAGGATGAGGCAGGGAGTTGTAGACTGACCAGGTGTCCCAGATGGGCCAGGTAGGTCATCACTCTCCAGACATCCAGGCGTGTTGTCCTCATCCTGAGGAGGGCTGGCCGTCTCTGGTATCCTCTCCATGGTGGCACCGGCAAGGGTACCTGTTGATGGAGTGAGACACAGAGTTAAATTGTGAAAGTGTGTTTGGTTATTTCTTTGTCAGATGCATACAGTGGCTTGACATGAATCCTAGCTATGACAATGACAGGTGCTGCACAGCATATGATTGGTGGTACGTAGCAGTCTGTGACATGTGTTCCATACTCCATGTTGGGTGTTGTCATTCAGGTTGGTACTTATAGCACTGCCGATGTGTTCAGGTACTGTCTGATACTTCACATGACTGTTCAGCACTGTTACCTGGTGAATAGTCAGGCTTGCTAGATGTGACATGAAATGGCTGGACATTGCACCATGGTGTCCCAGTGTGAGGACTGTTTGTGAGTATGCAAGATTAAATGTCCTGTCTGTGCATATTGTGTATGTGCATGGAGTCTGACATCTTACTTTCCATACCATGGTGAGTCCATTTGAGGGTTGGAGATCTGGACGAGTAGCCATTTGGATTAGTCACAGAGCTGTAGCTGTGTTTAGCTTTGGTTGGCATTGTGGTGTGCCATTGCATTCCTGTCATTGCCATGTAGTGGTCCTAGTTGGTGTAGCACTTACAATAGTCGTACATGCAAGAGATGTGATGTGAAGTGCACATTCCAAGTTTTAAAGTTATATGGGCTAGTGCATTGTGTGAGTTGTAGTCATAGTATTAGCCAATGTTATCTGGGTCTTTGCCTAGTTTTGTGTGTGCAGTTTGGCAGGGTGGAGGTGTGAAATGCAGGAGAGGGGCGTTAGGTGAATAGGTGGGAGGTATAGTGAGACATACAGTGAAATGGCGAGTATTTGGGTGATGATGTGGCATGTAGGACACAACAATTGTGTGACATGGAAGTTGTGGGTATTTACCAGAGTACAGTTCTCCAGGTATTCCAGTCAGGCCCTCGGGATGCAGAATGCCCAAGACCTTCTTCTCCCGAGATGTGAACTGTGGGAAAGGAGGTGGGAACTCACCTCCAGTCTTGTGCACAACGATCTGGTGTTGTGATGTCATGGAACGTTCCTTTCCTCGTAGGACATTCAACTTCGATGGTTGCCTACTGAGTTGAACCTTTCAACTATTCTTTGCCACAACTCCATTTTCCTGGCAATAGACATTTGCTGGACCTCCAAACAGTTGTGGCTGTACTCTGACAATTTCATCCACCATGACCCTCAACTCGTCTTCAGTGAATCGTGGAAGCTTTTGTGGGGACATGGTTGTGTTGACGTCGGGGTTGTGTGTTTGTAAGTGTGCAGTGTTGGGTGATTGTTGGGTGTGGGGTGTGAATTGTGAGTGGTGGGTACTTGTGGTGATTTCTATGTGCTTGTAATGTGTGTTGTGTTTTAGTTGTGCTGATGTGTGGTGTGTGATTTGTCTGACGTGTGTGGCCAATGGTGTTAGGGTGCTCTCTCTCTGTGATTGCCTTCCCTCTGTGTATGCGTATGTCATTTTAGTTGCAAAGGATTGTGGATTGTGTGGGGGTGTAATATAGTACAGTGAGTAGGTGTGTCTGGTGTGTGGATGCGTGTCAGGTGTGGGGTATTCAAACTGTCCACTGTGGTGTTCTGCTCTGACAGTGGTGGGTTTTGACTGTGGCGATTCGCATCGCAAATAGTTTACTGCCATTGAAGAGTTGCTGTGCTGATTTGTTGCTCATAATTTGGTGGTTGGATTTGTTTTGGCCTGGTGGTGCTGATGGTGGAACCGCCTCTTTCCAGCCCTCCTATGTCCTGGCGGTGTCGGATTTTTGGCTGTTTTATGGTGTTCTTCACAGTGTGACTCTTAATACGGTGGTCAGATGACCACCAACATGGCCGTCTTTTGGCTGAGACTCATACTAGTATAGGTCTAGACAGTTTGGTGGCCAGACCAAATAAGCCACAGCTTAAATGTAATTCTGAGAAGGATAATAACAAGCAAGAAAAACAATGAGGAAAATATCTGCAGTTGAAGACCTTGGAAAAATATTATAACCTAAGAAATTGTGATAATTTAAAACCCACTGACAGTTTTGAGTATACTAATAAATTCCCTTCTAGTATCTTTCAGGACCCACCTGATATACTGATCAAGAGAGGTGAATGCTCAGAACATAGAAGCGAGTACATGAAACCAAGGAAGGACTCACAGCACTCATCTGATGTGTATATAAAAAAATGGAAGGAACACTTCCACAACATGCACCTCAATTTAAAACAGAAGGATTTATGTCCTCATTACAACCCTTGCGGTCGGTGTTAAAGCGGCGGTAATACCACCAACAGGCTGGTGGTAAAAAAAATGGGATCACGACACAGACAGCTAATTTAACACTCCGACTGACAGGGCGGTAGAAACAAACACCACAGCGGTCACCGCCAACAGGCTCCACCTAGCACACAGGGGAGGGGGAAGGAAAAAGAGAGTAACATACACACGCAACATGCAACACCCCCATCCCCATCCCCACCTTCACTCACAACACCATACACACAAACACATGCAGCAACATTACAATTATACCCCGTAACCCCCTGGAAGAACGCAAGGACAAAAGGAATAGAGTCAAATCAGTAATATATTAGAAATAGGCAGATAAACGTAATGAATAGCAAAACAGTATGTACAAAAATATGCAATATGTACAGAAGTCCGTACCTTGTCTATGCAAAATGTCCGTGGGCCACTGGGCCAAAAATCGTGGGCCAAGCCCACACTTGACTCCTGCCTTAATACGGAGAGAACACTGTAGGGGCATCAGGTTGAAAACTCACCTCAGGGGGACAGGGAGTGGGGCACCTCAGCCAGAAGATGGGACTACGCCACTGCTCCTCGAGGGGGCTCCATGCGCACTGCTTGGTCCTGGGGAGTGCAAGCCCACAGTCTCTCAAGTGGGGGGTTTTCCCACTGTTTGGTTCTGCGGAGTGCAAAGCCACAGTCTCCCAAGTGGGTGGTTTTCCCACTGTTTGGTCCAGAGGAGTGCAAAGCCACAGTCTCTCAAGTGGGTGGTTTGTCCACTGCTTGGTCCTGGGGAGTGCAAAGCCACAGTCTCTCAAGTGGATGTCTTCTTCCACTGGTTCTGGAAGGGGCTTGGTGCCTAGTGTGCTTCATTCTGCCAAGGAGGCGGTGGGTGGATGCATATGTCCACTGGTTCTGGAGGGGGCCTTGTGCCCAGTGTGCTTCATCCTGCCAAGGACAGGCTGAGTTGATGCATATCTCCACTGGTTCTTGAGGGGGCTTTGTGCCCAGTGTGCTTCATCCTGCCAAGGATATGGTGCGTAGATGCCTTCTTCCATTGGTTCTGGAGGGGACTTTGTGCCGAGTGTGCTTCATCCTGCCAAGGATAGGGTGAGTGGATGCATATCTCCACTGGTTCTGGAGGGGGCCTTGTGCCCAGTGATGCAGCACTTGGGATGTGTCAGTTCACATTCCCTCACATGGGTGTCTGAGGGCCGAGATTTGCAGGGACCAGGTTGTATGGTAGTCCATGGAGGCAGGGCTAGACTCCATCCTGCGGCGCCTAAGGCTGCAAACTGGTAGTAGTGCTGGTGCTGGTGGGGATGCAGCCAGTGGTGGTGGGAGGCTCCAGCCCATTTCCTGCAGCCACGGACGGCTGCCCACTGGGGCTGCTGCTGCTGGTAGTGGTCCTACTGTGAGCAGTGCAGGTGGCGGTGCTTGCGGTGGTGCTTGCGGAGGGGCTGCTGGCGGTGCTGCCCATGGTGCTGCCAGTGGTGGAGGGAGGCTCCAGCCCTTCTCCTGCAGCCTCGGGCGGATGCCCACTGGGGATGCTGCTGCTGACAGTAGTGGTGGTATCGGCGGTGCAGCTTGCAGTGCAGGTGGCAGTGCTTGCGGTGGGGCTGCTGGCAGTGCTGGCCATGGTGCAGGTGGCGGGGCTGGCAGTTGTGCTGGTGAGCACCAGGCATTCCCCTGCAGCCTCTGACGGCTGAAGTGCCTTGCATGGTGTTTTCTGCCCCTTCCTCACTTTGGCAGATGCTGTTGTGACTCTGGCTCTGGCAGCCGGAGTTTTGGAGGAGGCCTTGCTGGGTGGTTCGTGCTCCTTAGCCTTGCTGCATGCTGTCCCCTTCTTCATCTTGGCAGGTGGTGGAATGGTTTTGCCCTTTGCAAGGGTTGGTGGCACACTGGCTGGGCTGACGATTGCCCCCTTTGAGCCTCTGTGAGTTGCAGGTACCACAGCAGACGCCGACTTGGTGGCTGAGATGCTGGCCTGGGTTCTGGACACCCTGGCCCGATGGTGAAGGACGGGGGAAGGGTAGGGAAGAGGTCAATGTTTGCCATAAAAAGCTTTTTAGACACACTGGGGCGGGAAGAGGGTGAGGGTTTGGGAGTGGAAGAAGAGGGAGTGGTTGTAGGAGGTGTCTGTCTGCTGAGTTTGGGTGAAGGGGCATGGACTGGATGCTGTTGTGAGGTGGATGGCTGTTGGGTGGGTGGGTGCTTGCGTTTGTGTACTTTGGGAGGAGGGGTCACAGACACTCTGGGAGAGGACACAGGGGATGTGTGCATAGATGTGGAGGTGGTGACTGCCAGTGAGGGGTGAGTAGTGATGGGCGAGCTGGTGATGGAGGTAGTGGATGAGGATGTAGCGCATTCAGGTGTGAGTGGAGATGCACTTGTAGGGAGGTGGACGACGAGGAGGAGGGGGACACAGTGGAGGCAGTGGATATTGGTGTGTCTGCATGGGGATGGTACTTGTGTGAGTGCCTGTGAGATGAAGTGTGGTGCGTGTGTTTGCCTGAGCCACTTTTGTGTGGTGATTTGGGTTAATGCTGGTCTGAAGGTGTGGTTGGGGTAGGCTGAGGTTGAGGGGATTGGGACTGGGTAGAGTAAGTTGGAGGTGGGGGCTAGAGACAGGTACAAGGGCTGCCATCAGTGATGAGGCCAGAGCCTGAAATGCTCTCTGTTGGACCGCCATGCCAGAGTGAATGCCGTCCAGGTATGCATTTGTTTGTTGCAAATACCTCTCGACACCCTGGATAGCATTCAGAATGGTTGACTGCCCAACAGTGAGGGATCTCAGGAGGTCAATAGCCTCCTCACTGAGGGCAGCAGGGCTGACTGGGGCAGGGCCTGAGGTGCCTGGGGCGAAGGAGATGCTCATCCTTCTGGGTGAGCAGGTACAGGAAACACCCTGAGGGGCTGCTGGGATGGCGGTGCTGGTAGGGGGGGTGGCGGCTGTACCTGTTGTTGGGGTGGACACAGAGGTGTCTACCACCACCAGGGAGCTTTCATCGGAGGAGGAGTCGCTGTCGGTGGTCTCCACTCCTGTCCCCTTCGTGGTGCTCCCCTCGCCCTCCGTCCCACTGGTGCCCTTACCCTCAGTGGATTCAGCCTCCAGGCCAAGGTGGAATGCAGCTCCCTCCGTCTCCAGTGCCTCTGATCCTCTGCCAGATGAGGCTAATGCATACAAGGACAGGGTGACAAAAGAAAGAGGGGGAGGAGAGACAGAGGATACACTTGTTCAATGCCAGCAACACCACTACCCTTCACATACACAACACACAGGGAGCAGCCATATGAACTAGCACATGCACTACTAGTTACTAAGAAAGTCACCAGCCCATGGGGTACAATGCCTACCGCCATTAGCTGCACACCTGCAACCCACAGGATCCTGGCCAGTAGTAGATGCCCACTAACACTATTGGGGATGGAGTGCTTCAGAGCCTGCCAAACAAGGGATATACCCTGCCACCTTTGCCCTGGCCTAGGGGCACCTATAGCCCACATCTCCCACCCAGGTACCTCCTAATGCACGCAAAGTCATGATTCTGAATCTGTACTCACCCCCTTGTGGCTGCTGTGATGCCTTTAAGTGCCCATCCAACTCTGGATAGTCCACCACCAGGATGCAGAACATCAGGGGGGTAATGGTGCGATGGGCACCCTTTCCTCGTTGGGAGGCCAGCCCCAGCTGGGCCTCCGCCGTCTTCTTTGCCCAGCGGCGCAGGTCCTCCCACCTTTTGCAGCAGTGGGTGCTCCGCCTGTCAAAGTCCCCAAGGGTCCACACCTCCTTGGTGATAGCACGCCAAATACCCTTTCTCTGGTGGGTGCTGACCTGCATGGAAACTACAGCAGAAAAGTGAATTAGTCAACCGTCCGGACCATCACACTCATGGCCCACCAGATCCCTCCCATCCCCTGATGCACATACATTGACGACCTTACATGCAGCACTCTGTCCCCCCCTACATGTGGCTTACACACACAGCACTCCATACAATCACGGCCCAGGCATCATGCTCACAGTGTACTCGCCTGTTTGTCTGGAGGACCGTAGAGTAACGTGTACTGGGGTAGGACCCCATCCACCAGTTTCTCAAACTCCTCCACAGTGAAGGCAGGGGCCCTTTCCCCAGACACATGAGCCATTGTCTCTTCCAGATACAGGTAACAGCAGCACTCGCAGTCTAGGTCCTCTCCTGTTGAAGGTCAGGTAGCAAGTGAGTGAACAGATGCATACAGTCACCACCGGCATACATCGCCATTGGCTCCTGGAAGCCATAGGGCCCAATGATAACCAATTCGAAGTTGCCTACTGCGACAGTGAACAACGCCAGCTGAATTACCTCCTTTGCAGTTGTCCCTCCTCACAGGTCAGGCAGCCGCCATTTCAGGGGGGCACAGGGCATGGCACCTAACTGCATCACAAAAGACATTGGCAGAGCAACTGATTGTCGGATTCATATCTTGTTTCTGTGAAGTAAACAAATCATCATTTGTGCAATAGATGTGTGAATATGACCTTCTGCTTACCGTTTTCTTCCATAGGCTTCAACCGCTGAGGCAGAATATGAGATGGCGGCATCCTCCGGTGTACAAACCCCTGGTGGACCTTGCGACAATGGAGGACAGACACATTATCATAACCTACAGACTTGATCGTGCCACAATCCTAGAACTGTGTGCCTGTTGGAAATGGCCCTTCTGCAGGGTTATCCCCAGACTTTTTGCCTTCCTCCTCTTTTTCTGACCTCATTTTTGCTGGTTTTTAGACTGCTAACCAGTGCTAAAGTGCATATGCTCCCACCCTTTAAATATGGTAACCTTGGATCACACCAAACTGGACTATTTGATTTACGGATAAGTCCCTAGTAGAGTGCACTATATGTGCCCAGGGCCTGTAGAGTAAATGCTACTAGTGGGCCTGCAGCACTGATTGTGCCACCCACTATAGTAGCCCCTTTACCTTGTCTCAGGCCTGCCATTACAAGGCCTGGGTGTGCAGTTTCACTGTCACTTCTACTTGGCATTTAAAAGTACTTGCCAAGCCTAAAACTCCCCTTTTTCTACATATGTCAACCCTAATGTGTGCCCTAGGTAACCCCTAGAGCAGGGTGCTGTGTAGGTAAAATGCAGAAAATGTACCTGTGTAGTTTATATGTCCTGGTAGTGTAAAACTCCTAAATGCGTTTTTACACTACTGTGAGGCCTGCTCCCTTCATAGGCTAACATTGGGGCTGCCCTCATACATTGTTGAAGTGGTAGCTGCTGATCTGAAAGGAGCAGGAAGGTCATATTTAGTATGGCCAGAATGGTAATACAAAATCCTGCTGACTGGTGAAGTTGGATTTAATATTACTTTTTTAGAAATGCCACTTTTAGAAAGTGAGCATTTCTCGGCACTTAAATCTTTCTGTGCCTTACAATCCACATCTGGCTGGGTTTAGTTGACAGCTCCTTGTGCATTCACTCAGACACACCCCAAACACAGGGTACTCAGCCTCACTTGCATACATCTGCATTTTGAATGGGTCTTCCTGGGCTGTGAGGGTGGAGGGCCTGCTCTCACACAAAGGACTGCCACACCCCCTACTGGGACGCTGGCAGACAGGATTGAACTGAAAGGGGACCTGGTGCACTTCTAAGCCACTCTTTGAAGTCTCCCCCACTTCAAAGACACATTTGGGTATAAAACAGGGCCTCTGCCCTACCACCTCAGACACTTCCTGGAGAAGAAACCTGAACCAGAACCTGCACTCTGACAAGAAGAACTGCCTGGCTGCCTGAAGGACTCACCTGACTGCTTTCTACAGAGGACTGCTGCCTTGCTGTTGCCCTGCTGTCTTGCTGCTCTCTTGCCGCAGAAGTGCTCTCCAAGGGCTTGCCTCCTGTTCTCTAAAGTCTCAGGACCAAAAAGACTTCTCCCTTGCAACTGGACTTCTTAAGCGGTGAAAAATTCGAGACACAGCTTGTGCCGCGGTGAAAAATTCACCGCACGCCGACCCGGGACGATGCCGCTCGACTTCGCAAGGAAAAATTTCGAAGCGGTGCCCGTGGTACGACCGGAACTTCAACGCATGGCCCACCAGATCGACGCACAGCCGACCTGGAACGACGCCGCCCAACTCACAGAGGGGAAATCGACGCAGTGCCTGCCGTGAGGGAGAAATTTCCCTGCATCGCCCACCGGAACGATGCAGAGCTTGCCAACAAGCCCAGGATTCCACGCAGAGAACCTGAGGTGTCTGAAAACCCCCGCAACCTGAAGAGGAGACCCGTCCGCACGCCGGAAATTGACGCAACGTCTTCCCCGCGTGGAAAATAATGACGCAAGTCCGTGTTTGAAGGGGCGAAACCGACGCACACACCATTTTCCACGCATCTCCTCCTCTGTGGCCCTTTGCGGAGATTTTTCACTCAAACCAGGTACTTTGTGTTTGAAAGAGACTTTTTTGCTTTTAAAAGACTTAAGACACTTTGGGGGTGATTCTTACCTCTGCCGCCCGCCAAAGTACCCCCGCCATAACACCGCACTGCGGTCGTCAGACCGCTGCAGTGATTCTGGGTTTTCCACTGGGCTGGCGGGCGACCGCCAAAAGGCCGCCCGCCAGCCCAGTGGAAAACAACCTTCCCACGAGGACGCCGGCTCTGAATGGAGCCGGCGAAGTGGGAAGGTGCGACGGGTGCAGTGGCACCCGTCGCGTATTTCAGTGAAATACCAGGCCAGGGGCCCCACAACACCCCATACCGCCATCCTGTTCCTGGCGGGCGAACCGCCAGGAACAGGATGGCGGTATGGGGTGTCAGAATCCTCCATGGCGGCGCAGCGAGCTGCACCGCCATGGAGGATTCATTTGGGAAGCGGAAAACCGGCGGGAGACCGCCGGTTTTCCACATCTGACCGCGGCCAAACCGCCGCGGTCAGAATGCCCTGCGGGGCACCGCCAGCCTGTTGGCGGTGCTCCCGCCAACCCTGGCACTATCCAGTGATATCTTTGCATTTTCTTATTGCATCTTTTATCGTTTTGACCTGCAAATATCCAGATAAATATTATATATTTTTCTAAACACTGTGGTGTATTTTTGTGGTACTATATTGTGTTATTGTATGATTTATTGCACAAATACTTTACACATTGCCTTCTAAGTTAAGCCTGACTGCTCAGTGCCAAGCTACCAGAGGGTGGGCACAGGATAATTTGGATTGTGTGTGACTTACCCTGACTAGAGTGAGGGTCCTTGCTTGGACAGGGGGTAACCTGACTGCCAACCAAAGATCCAATTTTTAACAGTGCCCAGTTGGAACCAGGCCTGATATCAGCTATCTGCCAGACCACAGGTATCCCCCTCTAGTGCAGGTCCTGTCAGTGCTTCATTTCCTGGCAAGTGGTTCCTTCCAAACAACAGTGGCAATAGCATCCGGGATGTCCCAGCCAATGTTTTCCCACGTGTTGACCAGAGTGTTGTCAGCCCCGTTGAAACACATGCGCAGCTATATCTTGTTCCCCCAGGTGGATGATTTGGCCACAGTGAAAGCTGACTTTTATGCCCTGGGACATATCCCCAACATCATTGGTGCCATTGATGGTACACATGTGGTATTCCCCCCCCCCCGGAGAAATGAACAAGTTTTCAGGAATAGAAAAAGTTATCACTTTCTGAATATGCAGATAGTGTGTTTGGCTGACCAGTACATCTCCCATGTGAATGCCAAATATTCTGGCTCTGTGCATGACCTCTTTATCTTGAGGAATAGCAACATCCCATATTTGATGAGCCAACTCCAGAGGCACCAGGTGCGGCTAATTAGTGAGCCCAGGGTCCCTACACCGTATGAGTAGGTGTCTGGGTATGGTGTTGTCCCTAAGGGTTAGTGTGTGTCTAACAGTTGTCCCTCGATATTTGCAGGTGACTCTGGTTACCCCAACCTCTCATGGCTACTGACCCCAGTGAGGAATGCAAGGACAAGGGCAGAGGAACATTACAATGAGGCACATGGGCGTACAAGGAGGATTATTAAAAGGACCTTTGACCTCCTGAAGGCCAGGTTCTGGTGCCCCCATCTAACAGGTGGATCCCGGTGCAACTCACCCAAGAAGGTATGCCAGATCATCGTTGCATGTTGCACAACCTGGCCTTGAGACACCAGGTACCTTTTCTGCATTGAGGTAGAGGAGGCAAAGGAAGAAGATGTTGACAACAGAAGAAATATAATTCAACAGTACTTCCAGTGACACACATGTAAGAGACTGTAAGTTCACTTAACTTTTAAGTTATCTGTTGGACATTGTAATTGGCAGCCTGTTTCCCTATGTCTATGGCCACTGACTGTACCCTTTGCCATCTCTATTTTGAGATCTCTGTGCCCCACTCTTGCTCCTGCTATGTGTACTGCTGCCCACCAAAGGTCATTCCACAGTATATTTCACCGTACATTTGACTTGCAATGCTTTGATGATGTTGAACTAATACATATTTGAATCATTTGACAGACTCCAGATTAGTATTTGTTCCAACTGTGTTTATTTAAGTGCTCATAAGTAGAGGGGGTTGTACAATGGGCTGGGCTGATGGTGGAGGAAAGTCCATGGTAGAGTCCAGTCTCTTGGTATCATAGATACATTGTCCAATGGGGCATAGGAAGGGGGGTAATGGCATTTCAAAGTGGATAGGGTGACAGATTGGGACAGAAGGGTGACAATCAGGAGAGTCTTATTTCCTGGGGGGGTCTTGGCATTGTTCTCTGGCTTCTGCCTGGATCGCAGGGAACGTTTGCGGGGTGGTTCTCCTTCTTCAAGGGAGTGGGTGCTGCTGGGATGTTGTTCCTGTAGCGGCGCCTCCTGTCCACTAGCGCCGGCGGAGGTGGAAGGCTGTTCATCGGTTTGGCTAGTGTCAGGGGCCCATTGTTGTGCCACTGCCTCCCTCATGGTCTTGCCCATGTCAGCCAGCACCCCTGCAATGGTGACCAGGATGGTGTGGATGTATTTGAGGTCATCCCTGATCCCCAGGTACTGTCCCTCGTGCAGCCGCTGGGTCTCCTGCAACTTGGCCAGTAGCTGGCCCATGGTCTCCTGGGAATGGTGGTATGCTCCCAGGATGTTGGAGAGTGCCTTGTGGAGAGTGGATTTCCTGGGTCTGTCCTCCCCCTGTCGCACAGCAGTCCTCCCAGCTTCCCTGTTGTCCTGTGCCTCTGTCCCCTGAACTGTGTGCCCACTGCCACTGACCCCAGGTCCCTAAATGTCCTGTGTTTGTGGGGTTGCCTAGGGTCCCTGTAGTGGTGGACACACTGCTGATTGAAATGTCCTGGGGACAGTGGCATGGGCCCGCTGGGTGGGTGCTGTGCTGGTGTTTCCTGAGGGGGGAGGCTCTGTGGTAGGTTGGGACTGTGGCACGGGAACCGACTGTCCAGAGGTCCCTGATGGGCCAGGTTGGTCATTCTGATCCAGGCGTGCAGAGCTGCTGTCATCACTGTGGGCCTCTTCAGGGGGAGGACTGCATGAAGCTGACACCTCCTCTCCGGTGACGTTGAGTATGAGTCCTGTGGGGATGCAAATGCCTTGTTAGTGTATCTGCATGTGCCATCTTGTGCATGGATGTGTTTCCCTGTATGATTGTGATTTCCCTGTCAGCTTGGCCTTGTGTGAGTGGTCATTTTGTGGGCTGGGTGAGTCTCTCTACTGGGCATGCTGTGGTGATGGGTGTCCATTCAGGTCTGTGTTGGGGGTCCATGCATTGGTGTTACATGCAGGGCATGGTATTGCGATGGGAGGTTTATGATAGTGGGGTATCTGTGAGGTGGTGGAGTGATGGGGTGGGGGTAGGGTAGGAGTTTGTGATGACATGCAGGTAGAGTGGGGATAAAGTAGTAAATATTTGACTTACCAGAGTCCAGTCCTCCTGCTAGTCCAGCGAGGCCCTCAGGGTGCATTATTACCAAGATTTGCTCCTCCCATGTTGTTAGTTGTGGGGGAGGAGGTGAGGGTCCAACGCCAGTCCTCTGTACGGCTACCTCGTGTCTTGCAACCACAGAATGCACTTTCCCCCGTAGGTCATTCCACCTCTTTCTGATGTCATCCCTTGTTCTTCGATGCTGTCCCATAGCGTTGACCCTGTCCACGATCCTCCGCCATAGCTCTATCTTCCTTGCAATGGACGTCTGCTGCACCTGTGACCGAATAGCTGTGGCTCTACCCAGATGATTTCCTCCACCATGACCCTTAGCTCCTCCTCTGAAAACCTGGGGTGTCTTTGGGGTGCCATGGATGTGGTGTGAGTGGTATGTGTGAGAATGTGTGAGGATGTGTGGGGTGAAATGTTGTGGTGTGTGGTGCGTGGATGGTGTATGGGTGATGGTCTTCTGTGGCTCAGATTGAGTGGGTGCTCCTGCCTTGTGTCTCTCTCTGTTCGTAATCTTTTTTTGTTTGTTGAAAGGGTTGTGGGTAATGTGGGTGGGTGTTTTATAGTGGTGTGTGTGTGTGGGTGTGGTGTATGTATGTGTGTCAGGTGTGGGTAGTTTGAATTGTCGAATGTGGTTGTGTTTTGTAAATGTGTGTGTATTTTGAGCGCAGCGGTGTGTACCGCCAATGGTTTACCGAGGTTGAAAGACCACTGTGGTGATTCCTGGGTCGTGATACTGCGGGCGTGTTCCTGTTGGCGTAACGGTGTGGGTTTTGGTACCACCAGTTTATCACTGACCTTTGGTGTGGCGGACTTGTGTGGGTGTCTGTATTGTGGCGGTTTTCTCAGTGTGGGTCATAATACCCGTAGCGGAATACCGCAGCGGTCACGGTATGTTGGTGGCCAGCAGCACAGCAGTAGGCGGCATTTACCGCCAGGGTTGTAATGAGGGCCTTAGTGATTTTGGATAAGTATGCTACACATATTGAAAACATTGCTGAAGAACAGACGTGGGACCTTTAAGAGTTTCTGGATGTGACAGCAACTAATGACTACCTTGAAGTCGGAACCTTCACCTGATAGGGTTTAAAAATTAAAAGTTCAAATTGAGGACGACATTATGCACACAATTAAAAATATTTTCCAATGCTAAACTACAACATACTCCTAGCAGAAAAAGATTGTCCGCCAGAGTTTCTCAGAACTCTCCCACAAGGGGAAGATATCATTTTGCCATCTTTTTCAGTCCTAGTTCGAGATCCATTAAAAGACTGCAGACTTGTCTTTGCCACAGACTCCAGCGCTGTACTGCAACTAGGTGGATTGGGATAGGGACTCGCCTTATCACATTATACCTGTACGGTCAAATCCACAAATCCAACCTCAATTCCCCCCCCAAAAAAATGAAGCTATAGTTCCAGTGAGGGAAATTGTCTCATAACTGGACCATCAGGAATTAATTAAAACCTGTGTATCTCCAATAAATAACCTTTCTTTAACGAAGCTAAACAGGACCATTCCTACAGAATAGGCTTAGATTACAGACATTTAAACAGTCACACATGCACATCCGCCATTCAACATTCACATAGAACAGCCCTTATGAACAACAATACTGTCCTTAAAAAATACAAAATGACCTAGATATTTCAAACAGGTTTTTCTTCCAAAATGTTGTTGTGAAAGCCAGGATTAAAGCAATTTTCCTATATTAGGCACTCAGCATTGCTTTTGTGGAATTTCTCAAGTGTATGGGGTCAGCCAGTGTGACATAAATATTACATGACATTGATCCTGAGGTGTTGTCTTATTTAGATTATATTTATCTGATGGAGAATGATCTCCACACACATCTGCAGTGTAAATCACTTTGTATTGGGATCTGTTGATCAGGGCTAAAAATTACATTTTAAGAAAGCTAGAATTGCTTTCCTCAGTCTCCTGTTTCCTGTGTCCTAGGATATGAGCATTCTGAAGAGGGTAGAGTCTGGTGTTCTTATTAGAGAAGCGTGCACAATTACAACCACCAAACAATCTAAAAAAAACTACGGGGCATATTTATACTCTATTTTCGCCAAATTTGCGTCATTTTTTTAACGCAAGTTCAGAGCAAAAGTAACTCCATATTTATATGTTGACGTTAGACCTGTCTAATGGCAAAATATTGAAGTTTGCACCATTTTGTAGATGCGTGAACCTACCTTGCGTCAATGAGATGCAGGGTAGACGTTCCCATCTAAAAAGTGGTGCCAACCACATAGACCCATATTTATCCCCTCATGCAAAAATGACGCGCGGGTGGGAGGAGGGGCTAAATAATGGTGCAAAGCTTGCTTTGCACCACTATTTAACAACTGGGTCAGATCAGGCGTTATTGGACCTGGGGACCCATTTCCATGGTTGAACACCATGGAATGGGTCCACAGGTGTCCTTCCAAGACCCATGAACACCCCCACCCACACCAGAGGGACACTGGAGGGTGGGGGACCCCATCCCAGGTAAGTAGGGTATGTATAGGTAAGTATTTTTTTTTTAATTAATGTGCTATTGGGGGCCCAACGTGGGGCTCCCTGCATGGCACAGGGTCCAATGGCCATGCCCAGGGGACACTGGTCCCCTGTGCTGGCCGTTGGGGTGGTGGGCATGACTCCTGTCTTTTCTAAAAGAGAAGTCATGTGGTATGGATGATTTTGCGTCAGAAATGATGGTAGGCTGCTTAGAGGTACTTTTTTGGGCTCTAACCAGCTTAATGTCATTTTATGGTGCAAAAACCCCTTCTCCCATACCGCCACCCCCACCCTGCTAACGTAATTTTTTTTTACGCTAGCCCACCCTTTGCGCCAGCTTGCAGCATTCCATAAGTTTGGTGCCCCGCTGGCACTCTGGAATGATGCAAGACGGCGCTTTACTTTTTGATTTAATTTGTCAGATTTCTCAAGCAAACATTGGGCACCACAATATACACAAATTCTTAGATCATTCCAAACTTACATGCTTGAAGCAAAACACTTACACACATGTGAAAACCAAACAAATTTGGTAATCCGGCTCATTCCAGGTGACATTGGATTCACATTTCACATTTAATGAAGGTGGCACAGTACCAATTGCGTATAAATCACATTTATACTCAAATGCAGAAATGTGTTTTGCACCAACAGAAGAAATACTGACTGCAGTTCAGATGGCTGTCATCAAGGGGAGACCTCTACGCCAGGATAAGCGCATTGTTGTTGTTACCCAATCCCAACCATTGAGACTGTTACCAAGCAAGCATTCCAAATGCAAAAGCATTAGATTCATGTTGGATACTGTGGGTTACCTTCCTGACTGCCCCGATGTTGTTGAGTATGTTTTTGATCCAAAATACTTTGCAACTTGCAAAACCATCAGTGGAGTTATGAGGGATGGCGAGCTCTGCCCTCTACAAACCTGCCTGCAGTTCCTAAGGGATTGCACCGCACAACCTGGTGAGCTGAAAGGATTGATCTCAGTAGAGGGCCTTACGGATGCTGAAATCCCCACACGTATAGTGTGTGATTCGTAATACTGTGTCCAGTTCTTCAATGAAAATGTACACTACTGGCACCTTAATGAGTTCAGAGATTCGAAAAGAAACACCATAAAGCCCATGTTTTTGTGGGGGGAAATTGGCAGAACTTCAGGAGAAACTGCCACGGGCACATGTAATACATATACTGGCCCACCAACATGCTGGCATACACTCTAGGGAATTAATTGGTTGATGACGCTGCAAAATCTGCAGTTGATGCATTTTTGATGCTATTGATGTACTGTGCAGGATTAGCGCCAAATGTTTTGTGATACTGCTGCACAGTAGATAGGGGCCCCTTGAAAACAATGGAATGCCCCCTTTTTTTAATGCCTGCTATGCATAGGCGTTAAAAATGGTGCAGTTGAATCTCTTAGATGCCACTGCACCATTTTGGCGGTCCCCTTGAAAATATTATGCCTAGCTCAGGCAGAAGGTGGCGCAAGGTGTTACAAAGTGGTGCAATGCATGCATTGAGGCACTTTGTAAATATGGCGCGGAGAATTTGGCCTTGGGCCACATTAGCGTCATTAAAAGTTATGCTAATATCGCACATTGAAGCACTAGACCCTCTTAAATCTGGGCCCAAAAGTTTTTTAAATTTCAGTGAATTACTTTATTACACCTGGGGTTGTTTCTGATGACTAAGATGTTAAAACAGATGACTCTATGCTTTCTGAGCATCAATGTTACAATGTGTTTGAGAGTGAAGATGTGTACATGGACATCTCAAATTATGGGAAAATGTTACGTTACCATTATTATGGACATCATTGTTTGCATAGAGCTAAGACTCTAAGAATAGTTTTTAATTACACACAATATAACAACATGTACACAACAGATAATGGCAATAAAGAAAGCTAGTTACACCCTGCTTCATACAGAAAAGCTATACACGTTGGGCCTGATTCAAAAAGGTAAACTTACACCAAAAATCTAAGTTTAGACCAAAGGTCTAGCTTTACTCGTAGCAAAGTTAGACCTCTCGTATAACTTAACACTTTTGGTCTAAGTTTAGACCAAAATTGTAAACTTAGACCAAAAGTCTAACTTTATTTGTAAACTTGGACCAAAAGTCTAACTTTACTTCGAGTAAAGTTAGACTTTTGGTCTAAGTCTACACTTTTGACCTAAACTTAGGGCCAGATTTATGAAAAGTGGTGCTACATTACATGTAGCACCACTTTCCTTACGGCCCCTTGCGGCCCCCCCTACCGCCACCAAGTATGCACTGTATTTAGAATATGCGCACCATGTTGCAGGATAGGGGGCAATAGCATCAGAATTTCTGACACTATTTATGTACTATTCAGGGTTAGCGCCAAAATGTTGGCACTAACCCTGAACAGTACATAGCGGCCTATTGTAAACAATGGAATGGCCCCTTTTAATGCCTGCCCCAACGAGGTGTTAAAAGTGCTGAAACAAATGAGGCAAAGAAATCTCCTAAATTTATTTGCTCCATTTTTTCAGCCCCCCTAATGAAGGAACACCCCCTTTTCATACAAAATGCCTGGCCAGGTGTGATGCAGCACAAAGGGTCACAATATGGTGCCTTGGAAAAGGGCACATTAGTGCTGCCTTAACGTAAAAAATGACACTAAGGCGGTGCTTAACTGGCGCTAGGACCTTTTAAATCAGGGCCTTAGACTTTTGGTCAAAGTTAAACTTTGTGAATAAGGCACGTTGTCTTTTTACAGTGATTGAACACCATCATCAGTGTAGTTAATACATGCGGAGATATCCCTGTAAATATCTACATTTTAATTTACCTTGTGCTTGAAACATGTTCCTCTTGGCAGGTTTGAACATTCAGGAGGGAGTTATATTTGTGAGGTGTGGGAGTTACCTTCTGGTTTCAAATGCATGAGTGGGGAAAAAGAGTTTTTTTCTTAGTAGAAGAGAATGTGAAACTTCTGTGAGTCATTCAATGATAAATAAACAGGTGGCACTGGACAGCGGTTGAACTGCATCAAAAACTAACTTGAAGGGTATTCCCATCTCTGTGATCTGCCCGGTATTTCAGTTCTTGAATGGGAGTTACTTGGTGCTGAGTGATCAAGACTGTTGTGAGATGAGAGCAGGTGTCACATATGTGATTTCTGATTCTCAAATAGTGATCCACTGTGGAAATGTACTTTTCCCTTCCACGTAAGTGATTAAAGTAGCAACCTTGAGGCCTCGCATTGCTACTTCCAATGTCACTTTCAACAAGCTGGGCAGACTAAAGGTGTTATTGTTTTAAAAACACGTGGTGCCTCACATTTGCCCTAGACACATATGACCTGAAAATGGCAAGGTCATCAGCTGAGATACATTCCCTTTTAAAATATGAAATTCCTGAGACACTTTGGTGAACTGGTCACATTTTAATGCATTTAAAACCGCAGGGGTTGTACACTTTTTAAAACTGGATTTGTAAGTACAGTCTAGACTGCCTTTGGAGTAATACCATCAGCTGCTCCGTTGCTGTTTTCAAAGTGGTTTTGGAGGTTTCCCAATTGTCCTGGTATTAATTGGTGGTACCTTGCTGTTGACATTTTCTCACTCAAACAGTGATAGAGCTCCCACCAGCCCAACTTTGTCTTGAAAGCATGATAAGGCACTTATGGATGCCATTGTTGGAAGAGCTTGATAAGGAATGGTCATTGTCATTTTGACCAGATTTCTGCTGTGTGCATGCTTTTTTCCGTTACTTATCTTAACCTTTCAAAAATGCGGTGGAAGTATGTCTTATTCAGTAACATGTACATTCTACGGACATGAATCTGGCTATATTACCGATGCTGGTTTGTTCCTGGAATTGTCCTACGAGATTGCGGTTGCTCCATGATGCCTTCTATGAACCATCCTTGATGGACCAGGTCGCTTTGGCTCCTGTGCCCCAGCACAGGCACTGCATGGAATACTGCTCCCTCAGCAGGCTGTGCACTACTTTAAGTTTTTTTTTTTAATGAGGCTCTGTTGGTTATATCACCTCCTGAAGTGGGTTCTCTCTTGGGTTCCATCTCCACAGATGTTTTTGATGACCTTATACAGTATTTGAATGACTTTTAATTGATGCTGTTGTTCTAAAAAGAACTGTTTAAATTTGCCATGTACTCTGGATTGTTCTGCTTGTCGACTTGGACATTTTTATAATGCTTATGTCTTTTATATTTTTATAGCTTATAGATTTTCTATATTATGTTTTTGTGCAGCTAGTTTTTCTAGGGAGTCTAGAATCTGCACTGCTAATCAGTCAAGGGGAGGGTGTTGTAGGGACCATTTGTACCTGGGTTGGGCACCCTTAGCTTAGTTCTCTGATTTGAGCATTTTGTAACATACACATTTTATCCACATTTTATTTCCCATTTTAGCGAAGCCTGCTCTTAGAAATTTGTTTACATATTTTATCAACTGCCTCTTCTAGGAAAGCAGAGTTCATGCTGTATGTTTTATCATTCCATTGTACAACATGAAATCTTTGCCTTCGTCCAGGGCTGCCAGGTTTGGTACATGATATGCCAACCTGTACTGCCAGCTCTATCCTTGAGAAACATCATTAAACAAGGCACTTTCTCTGAAATCTGTATGGGTTTTTATAGAATCAACACATAGGCTTACTGGTGGAATGACTATCCTGGGATGCATATTACACTACGAACAGCTTTGCTAATCCTGGCACTTCAGCTTCCAGAGAGGATTGCAATCCAGGCAACAGGCAGACCCCTGCTATTCCATTCAGGTATGGGGTTGGGGCTGATCCCTTAGATCTGGCCAGGCAGAAGGGTTACAATCATTATGCTCTTAGATCTAGAGCATAGGGTTGGGTAGGAATCTGTAGAATCTTTAGGCTCTCTAGAAGCATAGAAGATGGTGGGTTTGTTAATCTTCTTTGCTTTTGTTGTAATGATGATTACTGTGTTAAGTTTCATAAGCTTTGTTATGAGAGTGCCTGCTTTTAATACAAGGATGCAATTGCTTCCATAAATGTATTGAAATCCAGTTTGCATCTCATGTCCTACCTTGGCATGCATGAGTAACTGAGTGAAAGGGGTATGATCTGTTTCCATTACTTTCCTGAGGAATCAGAGTGTCAGCTTTAGGTTGCCAGAAATCACCTTTCCCCCGATAGGGTTGAGTGCGGCACTATAAGCTATCTAGGAGTTAGGCTGCCAACTACCAAGTGGTGTTGAGTTGACTCAGTCTCCCACACTCTGTGGTACTGCCACCCTAAACACACAGGTGGTCATTCTGACCTCGGCGGTAAACTGTGCTTACCGCCGGTCAGAAGACCGCCATAACACCGCCGCAGGCGCGGGAAACCGCCACGGTCATTCTGACCCGCAACAGGCAAACCGCCAAAAACCCGACATCCACAAAAGTCCGTCACACCAATGGCCAGCGAAAAACTGGCGATGACCAAACCTCCACTGTCACGCCAACAGAAATACGCCCATTCCATTCAGACCCACGAATCCACGCGGCGGTCTTTCAACCACGGTATTTCATTGGCGGTAGACACCGCTGCGGTCAAAATACACACACAGCTCCAAAACACTGCCATATTGGACATTTTGAAATACACACACCTGATACACATACAAACACCACTCCCACACACCCAACGCAATATAAAACACACACCCACATCACCCACAAACCCCTACGACCACCATTTATTGACTAAGGCCAGAGAGAGACACCCCCAGCTAGTACAGAGCATTCACAGGCACATAACACCATCACTCACACAACATCCACGCACAAAACACCACACACCACCACACTCACCACACTCATTACCACAAACGCCACCCCACACCTCATCCACACCACCCCATGGCACCCCAAAGACACCCCAGGTTTACAGACGCTGAACTCAGGGTCATGGTGGAGGAAATAGTTCGGGTAGAGCCCCAGCTC
This sequence comes from Pleurodeles waltl, assembly GCF_031143425.1. Taxonomy (NCBI): domain Eukaryota; kingdom Metazoa; phylum Chordata; class Amphibia; order Caudata; family Salamandridae; genus Pleurodeles; species Pleurodeles waltl. The sequence continues at coordinate 596,590,494 of NC_090448.1, forward strand.
TTCGGGGCACAGGTGCAGCACACCACCATTGCCAGGAAGATGGAGCTATGGCAAAGAATAGTGGACAGGGTCAACGCTGTGGGTCAGCATCCACAAAATCGGGACAACATCAGGAAGCGGTGGAACGACCTACGGGGAAGGTGCGTTCCATGGTATCCAGACACAACATTGCGGTGCAGAAGACTGGCGGCGGACCCCCACCTCAACCCCCAGAATTTACAACATGAGAGGAACAGGTCTTGGCGATCCTGCATCCTGAGGGCCTCGCAGGAGTAGGCGGAGGAATGGACTCTGGTAAGTCGAATCTCAACTACTTCATCCCCCCCCACCCACCGGCATGCCAAATCATACCCCCGCCCTCCCCCCCACCCATCACACATCCTCCTTGCTAATGTCTCACCATCACAACCCACCCATCCCAACACCAAGCCCTGCATGAGACCACAAACCATGGACACCCATCACCTAAGCATGTCCACTGCACATACCCATCTCCCCCCAAATCACTGTCACAACAGCTCCCACAAGGGAATGCCAGCACTGGGGTACACGGGCACCCACCCATTGCACGCTATGGCACACACAGAAACAATAACCATACTCTTATACCCCTGCAGGACCTGAACGCCACAACACCGCCCAGGGGGGTCGAGAAATGTCCATTCCACCCCCAGAAGAGGCCCACAGTGATGACAGCAGCTCTGTCTCCCTGGACCCAGATGACCAGCCCGGCCCATCGGGGACCTCGGGACAGTCGGTTCCCCTCAGACAGCCACAGGCCACAGCAGACCTACCCCCCTCTGGGAACACCAGCACAGCACCCACCCAGCGGGCCCATGCCCCTGTCTCCAGGACACGTCAATCAGCGGTGTGTCCACCACTACAGGGCACCCAGGTTAACCCACCACCCCAACAACAACAGGGACCTGGGGGCAGTGGTAGTGGGCACACGGTCCAGGGGACAGAGGCCCAGGGAAACAGGAGAACTGGGAGGGCTGCTGTGTGACAGGGGGTGGGAAAGGCCCAGGGAACCCACTCTCCACGAGGCCCTCTCCTCCATCATGGGAGCATACCACCGCTCCCAGGAGACGATGGCGACGGTCCTGGCCAGGTTCCAGGAGATCCAGGTACTGCAGGAGGAACAGTTTATGGGGTTCAGGGAAGAACTCAGAATCATCAGTTCCGCAATGGGCACCATCGTTGAGGCTCTCAATCAGATTGTCAGCACATTGCGGGACCATGTGGCACCACAAATGGCCCCTGTCACTAGCATGGACCAAGAACAGGCTACCACATCCGCCGGCGCTAGTGGACAGGAGGCCCAGACACAAGAACAACAGGCCACCAGAACCCCACCCCCTGCAGAAGGAGAACCACCCCGCAAGCGGTGCCTGAGATCTAGGAAGAAGACAGAGTAGGATGCCAAGACCCCCGCCAGGAAAGGATACCCCCTGATTGTCGTCCCACTGTCCCACATTGTCACCCTGTCCAACCTTAAACTGCCCCTGCTCCACCTTCCACAGGCATATGGACAATGCACCTGTGAGACTGAAAATCTGGATTCTGCCATGGACATTCCTCCACCATCACCCATCACCGAATTGCAACCATTTCCCAAAATTTTACACTTTAATAAACACACTTATTGCACAAAAATAATCTGGAGTCTGCCTGTATTTTTGAACAAATGTATTACACAGCACCGTGCCTAAATGTCCAGTTACATTGTGATGACAACATACCACTGTCACACAGCTGTAGTCCATGGGGAAACAAAGCAGAGGTCACGGAGTGGGGCCCACATCTCTGAAATTGGAAGGGAAAGTCACAACTCAGTCAACATACACTGGGGGGAAACTCAGACAGTAGAGAGGCAGGAGACTTTAATTAAATGTAAAATGCGGTGTTGATTCTTACCTGTATGTCATTGAAAATACTGCAGTATTACTGTTTCCCTGTTGTCTGTGTCGTCCTCTTCGTCTTCCTCCTCTTCACTCTCCGCAGGCTCCACAGCTGCCACAACACCACCATCTGGACCATCCTCCTGCAGGAAAGGCACCTGGCGTCGCAAAGCCAGGTTGTGAAGCATACAGCAGGCCACAATGATATGGCACACCTTCTTTGGTGAGTACATTAGGGATCCACCTGTCATATGGAGGAACCTAAACCTGGTCTTCAGGAGGCCGAACGTCCGCTTGATCACCCTCCTAGTCCGCCCATGGGCCTCATTGTACCGTTCCTCTGCCCTTGTCCTGGGATTCCTCACTGGGGTCAGTAGCCAGGACAGGTTGGGGTAACCAGAGTCACCAATTAGCCACACACGGTGTCTCTGAAGTAGTTGCATCACGTAAGGGATGCTGCTATTTCGCATGATGTACGCGTCATGCACTGACCCAGGGAACTTGGCATTTACATGGGAGATGTACTGGTCAGCCAAACAGACCACCTGTACATTCATGGAATGATAACTTTTTCTGTTCCTGTACACCTGTTCACTCGTGCTGGGGGGGACCAAAGCAACATGTGTCCCATCAATTGCACCAATGATGTTGGGAATATGTCCAAGCACATAGAAATCACCCTTCACTGTAGCCAAATCGCCAACCTCAGGGAAAACAATGTAGCTCCGCATGTATTTCAGCAGGGCAGACAACACTCTGGACAACACCTTGGAAAACATGGGCTGAGACATCCCTGATGAAATGGCCACTGTTGTTTGAAATGACCCACTTGCCAAAAAATGGAGTACTGACAGCACTTGCACTAGAGGCGGGATCCCTGTGGGTTGGCGGATGGGTGACATCAGGTCTGGCTCCAGCTGGGCACACAGTTCCTGTATAGTGGCTCTGTCAAGCCTGTATGTCAGTATGACATGTCTTTCTTCCATTGTCGACAGGTCCACCAGCGGTCTGTACACGGGAAGATTCCTCCATCTCCTCGCAAGTCCCAGCGGACGGTGCCTAGGAAGGACAACATGGAGCACAGAGTCAATCAACCCACAGGTACGTTCCCACAGCTTGCACAGTACACGATTCTCAATGCATTGAATGGCTTGTATGAGTGTTGATGCAAGGCCTAGGTATGTGTGACGCAGTAGATATTAAGATATGGGGGCCCTTGAAATGGCGGCTGCCTGACCTGTGAAGTGCGACAGTGGGATGTGAGGTCAATGCGCTGGCGTGGCACACCATGGCGGTAGGCGGTCGAAGACCGCGGCGCAAAGCCGCATTGGTTAACATTGAACCCTATGGGTTTCAGGAGCCAATGAGGATGTGCGCCGGCGGTCGCGGTACGCACCGCCGCGGTACACACCACGGCGGGCGTGACCGACATTTTCTATCTGCTTAATCACTCGATACCTGATCATCCACAGGAGAGGACCTATACTGCAAGTGCTGCTGTGACCTCGGTCTGGAAGAGACAATGGCTGCTGCGACTGGGGAAAGGGCCCCTGCCTTCACTTCTGAAGAATTGGAGAAACTCGTGGATGGGGTCCTCCCCCAGTATGCGCTACTCTACGGTCCTCCAGACCAACAGGTAAGTACACTGAGACCATGCTTTGTGGCCAATGCCTGGGTTGAGTGGGGTGAATGAAAGATGGTGGGGAGGGGAGCGAATGAGGCATGCATCAAACGAAAGATGAGAGCATGTGCCACATGGCAAGGGTGGGGATGGGGGGCCACTCACATCGAGCATGCAGAAGGTGATGTTTGTTTTTCTTTCTCCCCCTGCACATGTCACATAGGTCAGCGCCCATCAGAAAATCGACATTTGGCGTGCCATCGCCAAGGACGTCCGGATCCTGGGGTCCACAACAGACGGGGCACCCACTGCCGGAAGAGGTGGGAGGACATCCGCCGCGGGAGCAGGAAGACCGCGGAGGCTCTGCTGGGGATGGCCTCCCAACGTAGGAGGGGTGCCAGTCGTACTTTGACCCCCCTGATGTCCCGGATCCTGGCGGTGGCCTACCCCGATTTGAATGGGCGCGTGAGGACATCACAGCAGACACAAGGGGGTGAGTACAAGCACATTCTGCTGATTTTGCGCACATTGGCGGTGTCTGGGTGGGGGAGGAGGGCTGTGGGTATCCCTAGGCCAGGGCGTTTTCTGTAGGCTAGGCCCCTCCGTTAGGCATGGCCCTGTACCCCCGCCCCCCACCTCTGTAGGTTGCCTAGTACAGCTAATCATGGCCCTGTGTCACCTATGTGTGGAGTTGTCGTCCATAGGCTTGTAGGCCATGTCCCATGGATTGAGTAGTGTACCCCAAGTGCGCGGCGTAGTGCAGGGTGCTTCTGTGTCTGTCCTCTCCACCAACGGTGTCGCCAATGCATGCACTCAACATGTCTTTGTTTCTCCACCCCCCCTTTTTTTGTGGTCTTCCTGTTCATGTGTGCATTAGCATCATCAGGCGGAGGAGAAGTGGCATCGGAGCACGAGGGAGCTGCATCTCACATGGCCATGGAGGGCCATGCAACTGACTCTGATTTCACCAGTGAGACGGAGGGCGAGGGGAGCTCCACAGCGGGGACACGTGGTGACACCAGCGACACAGACACGTCCTCGGAAGGGAGCTCCCTTGTGGTGGCGGCTACATCCGTGCCCACCGCAACAACAGGTACAGCCGCCACCCAGCGCGCCAGCTCCGCCATCCCAGCAGCCCCTCAGCCTTCGCCCCGTGCCCGCTCACCCAGGAAGGTGGGCATCTCCTTCGCCCCAGGCACCTCAGGCCCTGCCCCATTTACCCCTGCTGCCCTCAGTGAGGAGGTCATTGACCTCCTGAGGACGCTCATTGTTGGGCAGTCTACCCTTTTGAATGCCATCCAGGGTGTTGAAAGGGAGGTGCACCGGAGTAATGCATACCTGGAGGGCATTCATTCGGGTCAGGCTGCCCATCAGCGATCGTTCAACGCTCTGACCTCAGCACTGACGGCAGCCATTGTCCCTGTCTCCTGCCTCCCTCCTCCAACTTCCTCAACCCAGTCCCACTCCCCTGTACCTCTGCCTATCCCAGACACACCATCAGACCAGCCTGCACACACCTCAACACCCAAGAGAAGCTCATCCAGACATAAGCACCACACATCACACAAGCATTCACACAAGCAACATCCACATGCAGACATGCCAACTGCCACTGCCTCCTCTGTGTCCCCCTCCTCCTCGTCTCCCTCCTCCCTCCCTGTGACGTCTCCACTCACACTTGCATGCACAACATCTTCAGCCACTACGTCCATCACCAGCACACCAACCAGAACACTCCGCACACGTGCAGTCACCACCCCCACTACCATTTACACGTCCCCTGTGTCCTCTCCCAGTGTGTCTGTCACCCCCTCTTCCAAACCACACAAACGCAGGCAGTCACCCACCCAACAGCCATCCACCTCACGACAGACTCCAGCACAAGCACCTGCACCCAAAGACACCAGACTTCACACTCCTACAACCACATCCTCTTCCTCCACTCCCATACCCACTACAACTACCCGTCCCTGTCTTACTAAATTGATTTTCCTTTCCAACCTTGACCTCTTTCCATCAACTGACCCCCCCCCCTCCATCTCATAAGGCTCCAATCAGCACCTCAGCCACCACAAAACCTGGACCTACTAAGAAAATAGTCCAAGGATTTTGGAGTCCACCACCTTCAAGCCCAGCTACTTCGGCTGGGAGTAAAGAGACGGCCAGCCCACCCCCTGCAAAAAAAGCAAAGAAAGCCAGTGCCCGGCGCGAGAGGCCAAAGACAGCAGGCTCCACAAGCACTACCCTGGCACCGTCAGGGAGTGGGGTGCCACCTGGCACACCGGCAAAGGGAGGAAAGGGCCACAGACGAGCAGGGAAGGGTGGCAAGGGCAGCACGCCCGACATGTCCGGCAGCAGGCGAGCTGCCCAGGAGGGCCCCGCCAGCCCCAGCCCAGCTGACCAAGAGGGCCCCGCCAGCCCCAGCCCAGCTGCCCAGGAGGGCCCCGCCAGCCCCAGCCAAGCTGCCCAAGAGGGCCCCGGCAGCCCCAGCCAAGCTGCCCAGGAGGGCCCTGCCAGCCCCAGCCAAGCTGCCCAGGAGGGCCCCACCAGCCCCAGCCAAGCTGCCCAGGAGGGCCCGCCAGCCCCAGCCACGCTGCCCAGGAGGGCCCCACCAGCCCCATACAAGCTGCCCAGGAGGGCCCCGCCAGCCCCAGCCAAGCTGCCCAGGAGGGCCCCGCCAGCCCCATCCAAGCTGCCCAGGAGGGCCCCGCCAGCCCCAGCCAAGCTGCCCAGGAGGGCCCCGCCAGCCCCAGCCCAGCTGCCCAGGAGGGCCCCGCCAGCCACAGCCCAGCTGGGCAATGAAGGAGCGCCAGCCACAGCCCAGCTGGGCAATGAAGGAGCACCAACTCAAGCAACGCTGAACATGGCAAGGACTGCCAAGGCAAGCACCGCTGAACAGGGCACCGCCATCTCAAGCACCGCTGAACAGGGCACCGCCATCTCAAGAACCGCTGAACAGGGCCCTTCAAGTCAAGAACCGCTGAACAGGGCCCTTCAAGTCAAGAACCGCTGAACAGGGCCCTTCAACTCAAGCACCGCTGAACAGGGCCCTTCAAGTCAAGAACCGCTGAACAGGGCCCTTCAAGTCAAGAACCGCTGAACAGGGCCCTTCAAGTCAAGCACCGCTGAACAGGGCCCTTCAAGTCAAGAACCGCTGAACAGGGCCCTTCAAGTCAAGAACCGCTGAACAGGGCCCTTCAACTCAAGCACCGCTGAACAGGGCCCTTTATCTCAAGCACCGCTGAACTGGGCCCTTCATCTCAAGCAGCGCTCTGCTGGGCCCTTCAACTCAAGCAGCGCTCCGCTGGGCACTGCCGTCTCAAGCACCGCCCCGCTGGGCACCGCCGTCTGAAGCACCGCTCCGCTGGGCCCTTCAACTCAAGCACTGCTCCGCTGGGCACCGCCGTCTCAAGCACCGCCCCGCTGGGCCCTTCAACTCAAGCACCGCTCCGCTGGGCACCGCCGTCTCAAGCACCGCTGGCAGAAGGGGCAGGCCCGCAACTGTGTCGGGCAGGGCTGCACGAAGCACTCTGGGCACCATGCCTCCTCCAGAACCAGTGGTTTCTGTAATCCACTTGTGAGACTGTGGCTTTGCACTCCCTAGGATGGCACAGTGGGCAATCCACCCACTGTAGAGACTTGTGAGACTGTGGCTTTGTACTCCCCAGGATTGAACAGTGGCCAGGGAGGCCCCTCGTGGATCTGGCGTCGTGGACTCATCTGGCTGAGGTGCCCCCCCTTCCCTTCCCCCTGAGGTGCCTGTAGTTTTGCTATCTGATGCCCCTGCAGTGTTCTCTCCATTGGAGCCGGGTATTGTGTGTGGGCTTTGCCCATGTGTTTAGGCCCATTGGCCCACGAACAATGGCTGATACCCAATTTGGACTGGACAATTTACATATGTATATATAGTTAGAGATGTTTGATATATTTTTTTACTTAGCCGAACTATATTTCAAATTTCAGGATCATTTATTTTTGTCTTTGCATTCTTCCGGGGGGTTTGGGGGTGTCACTCTGAGTTGTTGCTCTGATATGATGTGTATGTAGTTGTGGGTGAGGGTGGGTGTGTCGCGTATGTGTGTCCCCGTAATTTTTTGCCTCCCCCCTCCCATGTGTCGTAGGTGCAGTACTCACTGTTGTCTTTTGCGGCGGCGTTCGTGCTCCTGGTACAGGAGCAGGAAGACAATAGCTGGTAGGATGTGTAGTTCGGGTTCCATGCTGTCCAGATTCCTCGTGGAGTGTGTAGAGGTGAGCGTTTTCCGTTCGTAATGTCTGTTTCCGCCGTGTTTTTATCGGCGGGGCTACTGCCCCGGAAAAGGTGGCGGATTGGTGGGTTGTGATAGGGTGGGCGGTACATTGTCTCCCGCCTGTCTGTTGGCGGTGACCGCCGCGCTGTTTGTTTGTCCCGCCGTGGCGGTCGGAGTGTTAAAGTGGCAGTCTCTGTTGGTGGTTCCCGCCAGGGTCAGAATTCAATTTTTTTTACCGCCTGCCTGTTGGCGGGTTGGCCGCCGCTTTAACACCGACCGCCAGGGTTGGAAAGACCCCCACAGTCTTATAACCAAAATAGGACCCGCACAATACTAGAAAAATATGCCCTTTTAAAAATCATGATAAATATCATCATTGGACATTGCTCCTCTCCTGGTCGATGCTGCAATGCCTGATGGGCCCCTCAAGGGGACTTTTTGCCAGAGATCTTTTGTAAAAATGCTGTGAATCCCAAATCTGTGTTATGACTTGAGTGTGAAGAAAGTGTGACAGATTGGGAATGGATTAAAATTGTCTATTGGTGCTTAAACTATCACTTTACTCAAGGTTGTTGGGACCTATGCCAAGATTAAAAACCAGCGAGGGAGTGAAACTCTGGAAACAAAGATCCATATGTCTCTATCAAATTATCTGTGTGTATGTATCATACTAACAGACAAAGGTCTACATGTTTCATGTCCTTATCAGTCTCAAAGGATCTATTGGCATTTTGTCAGGACCAAAAATCCTAAAGATACTAATCCTTACTTGTAAGAGAGTAAGACTGCACTGATAAGTAGTTTGCTCTATATTAAGATATCTTACATAGATAGGTATGTTTGTAGAATGTCCTCAGTTGGTGACCCCTCCCTCAATATGGATGGGGCCCCTTAGGGTTACATGGATTCTGCAGCTCCTACGTTTTGGGTCTGGAGGTGCTGTCAAACCAAATCACTTACACCTGCTTCACGGCCCCGGAATTTTCCCCAACTGACCAATTCTAAATCTGCCAATGGAACAAAATCCAAATCCTGATTGACTAAGCCCCCAAAAAGAGCACTACATACTCAAATACGCACAGCATAACTGCAGCTTTGCAACTAAACATTATCTAGAAAACACTGTTCTGACTACCATTAAAAATCTAGAACTACTATTCCTGTGTAAACATGTCTAATCAATCCATACAAAAGATGATGCACCACAGAATGCTAAAATCAAAAGCCAAATTTTTAAAATAAGTCCATAGCGATCCTCTTATTATTTTCTTTTTATTCTTTTTTAACACAGCCCATACTCATAGTACAGCCAATGTGTTTCATCCTTTAAAAGAGGACTTCTTCAGGTCTCTAATACAACGAACATCCATATCTTAAAATATATACACACACATTATTATATATATACATATATCTTTACAAACAATCACCATCTTAAAGTGAAGTGTTAGACATGGATATCTTCAATATTTATTCAGAAGTGGTACCGTCTTAAAATAAGGGAATTCACTTACTTCTTTTCTACATCGTTAGCCCGTAAGGAGTCAGCGAGCCTCGCTCCCGCAGTCATCAAGACATAAATTCAAAAAACCCGAAGGCCAAAGAAGACCGAATTTTTGAACTTCATTAACAATTACCCATAATACAACTATAAAGGCATCTCACCCGTTTGACTAGCTTCACACTATCGCAGCCATCTTAAGATGGAGTATTTCGCATGAATGTCTTTAGTACGTGTTCAAAAACGATAGCATCTCAATAATAAGGTAGTCCACTCACGTCTTATCTTCATTGGTAACTGGCAAGGATGGCAGCAAACCTCACTCCCGCCGTCAATAAGGCATAATGAAAAGCCTGAAGGCTAAAGAAGACCAATTTTTTAAAAGCTTAATTACCAATTCCCCATAGTTCGCCTATAAAAGCGTCACACCTGTTTAGTTAGCTTGAAGATTATCATGGGGTTTTCACAAGGTTGGCGGCCATCTTAAAATGGAATATTATACATAAATGTCTTCAAGACTTGTTCATGATCCAATTTCAACAACGCTCAGCAGAACAAAAGCGATAATCAATTAAGAGTGACCAGTAACAAATAAACTGAATAGTGGTAGTCCTCTCAAAATCTACATAGGACAGTTACCAAACTGTAAGATCCCACACATGACGCCCATTCAGCAACACGGACAGCTCAAATACTTGCCCACTATTCATATACACCATGACTCAATTGCCTGTTGTCATACATAGTTTATGCACCATATCTCTTCATCAACACCCTGAGCCACATATTTATCACTATTACATATTTATCACCCTGCAATGTTTAACCACTGGATAACAACCCAAAACAAAGGGAATAATAGGAAATAATGCAACGCGTCATCCTAATTGTGCCCCATCTCTACAGAGCACAAGCAGCAGATCCACGCCGCCTCTTTGTGCCGTAAAGTTAATTCCTGATTGCCTCCCCTTTAGTCAGGTATTACATGATCAATGCTGTGAAACCACATTACATTATTATCTGTATGTTGTTCCATAATATGTAATGCTAATGGATATTTAGTGTCTTTATTTTTTATGGCAAGAACATGTTCCTGCATCCGAGATTTTAGCGATCTTATCGTGCTCCCTACATAAATCTTATTGCATGAGCAGCCAATAACTTAAACCACAAATTTGGTCTTCCAATTGATAAAAAATCTAAGATCCTAGATTGCAAATATTACATTCTTTACAAGTCAAGAATCCCTTCATCGTTGTAGACAACCACATAGGTTTCTTTATCATGGTAACATAACTGGGACATAGCATATCCCTTAGAGTCCTACCACTACGGTAGGTGACTAGATTTGTCAGAAATATATCTTTTAATCCCAGGCACCTCGCTAAGCAAGTGCCAATGTCGTTTTAAGATTTTGTAAACATCATCACTCAGAGCCGAATACTGTGTCACGAAAGAGACTTGCGCTGGTTTACATCTATTTCTCCCAGCCTTCACTTGGAGTGTCCCCCCTCTGGTCATGAGAGAAATACGCTTTTCTGAGTTCATTAGAACTTTTTCATTTTATCCCTGATTTCTGAACCTTTGTTTGGCACTAACTATATGTGCAGTAAATGTATCCTTAGTGCTACAATTGTGTCTTGCCCGTACCATCTCACCAAAGGGAATAATGTTAATGACCGACTTCGGGTGGGCACTAGTTGCATGCAGAATACCATTGCATACTGTTACCTTTTTAAACATAGAGCTCTGTACTTTGTTATCCTCAATATAAACATGGATATCTAGGAAATCTATACTTTCCTTGCTATGTTGTATGCTCAATTTAACATTGTAAGGATTATCATTGAGGAAAGTGTGAAATGCCAGTAGTTGTTCCACTGTTCCCTTCCACAGCACAATGATGTCATCTATATACCTTCCCCAGTAAACTATTGAATCTGTCCATGGGGAGGCATGTCTGCCTCAGGCATATTCCCTCTCATACCAACCCATGAAGAGGCAGGCGTAGGATGGGGCAAATCTTTAACCCATTGTAGTGCCCTGTTTTTGGTGGGACCACTGGCCGTCATGAAGAAAATAGTTTTTAGAAAGTATGATATTAATCATTTCAGTAATCATTTCATTATGTTCCAGATGGTCAGCAGTCCTAGTACCTAGAAAGGATTCAATTGCTCTAATAGCAATTTTTTTTTAATACAGGTATATAGGCTAGTCACATCCATAGTAACAAATATCAGATCTTCCGACCAGGTGAAATCATCAAACTTATTTAAGATGTCTTTACTGTCCTGTATAAAGGCAGGCGAATTTCAAACAAAATTCTGTAAAAAAAAATCCACATATTCTGACAGCCACTCAATAAGGGATGAAATGCCAGATATAATGGGCCTTCCTGTGGGAAAGGCACCCCCCTTATGTATTTTTGGGAGGATATATATACATGGATAACATGGGTCCTTAACCAAGAGATAATTGTACTCCTCATCGGTTAAGAGACCCATTTCATGCTAGTCCACCAACCGCATATTGATGTATTTACTTAGTGCTTTCATAGGATTGGCAGGGATGTGCTCATAATAAGTAGAATATCTTTGAAATAATCACACTTATTCATAATGACCCCATCCCCCATTATCAGCTTCCCTGATAACTATCTATAAATCTGATTTCAAGGTATGTAAAGCTGTCCTCACAGCCATAGTAAGATTGTTACCTTTAGGATATTTCGGGCCATATTTATACTTTTTGACGCACAACTGCGCCAACGCAGTTGTGCGTCAAAAATGTTAACGCCGGCTAATGCCATGCGGGCGCCTTATTTATTGAATGACGTTAGCCGGCGCTGCGGACTGGTGTGCGTCAAAAAAAATGACTCACACCAGGCAGCGCCGGCGTAGGGGAAAATGGAGCGTGGGCGTCAAAAAATGGGGCAAGTCAGGTCTGAGGCAAAATTTGGGCCTCAACCCGATTTGCGCCATTTTTTTTTTACGCCCAACCCCCATTGAAATGACTCCTGTCTTAGCACAGACAGGAGTCATGCCCCCTTGCCCAATGGCCATGCCCAGGGGACTTATGTCCCCTGGGCATGGTCATTGGGCATAGTGGCATGTAGGGGGGCACAAATCAGGCCCCCCTATGCCACAAAAAAATAACGAAAAAAATACTTACCTGAACTTACCTTAAGTTCCCTGGGATGGGTCCCTCCATCCTTGGGCGTCCTCCTGGGGTGGGCAAGGGTGGCAGGGGGTGTCCCTGGGGGCATGGGAGGGCACCTCTGGGCTCCTTCTGAGCCCACAGGTCCCTTAACGCCTGCCCTGACCAGGCGTTAAAAAATTACGCAAAAGCGGCTGGACGTCATTTTTTAAGGCCTGCCCACTCCTGTGCGTCATTTTTGCACGGGAGTTTAAATAAGGCGCACATGCCTTAGAGTAATTTTTTAGAAGGGAACGCCTACCTTGCATATCATTAATGCAAGGAAGGTGTCCACGCTAAAAAATTACGCAAACTCCAAGATCTTTGGCGCTAGACGGGTCTAACGCCAAAGTATAAATATGGAGTTAGCTTTGCGTCGGATTTGCGTAAAAAAAACCAACGCAAATCCGGCGCAAACAGAGTATAAATATGCCCCTACATGTCTAATCAATCCATCTGCATCAGTTCTGGATCAATTCGTACAAAAACAGTTATTCATAAGCCATCTGAATTGTTAAGGAAAATCAGGGGGAGGATTTGCATTAAATAAAAAAGGTTCCATCTACTGCACATTCATGAAAAAGGATCAATTTCTAACCTTCTAATGTCTGTCAATCAAAGCGAAAACAGAAGAAAAGATCCCCACACATTAAAAAAGGATGTATCAATAATTAATAGGTGATAAATTCTGCTCCTCTGGCGAAGACGGCGAAATTTTGGTCATTCCATGTTACACTTGTAACGCAGAGTTCTGGCCAACTTCTGTCAACTTCTGTGCAGTGTTTTCTTGCATGCGGATCACCAATGGCAACTGCAAATCAGAATTGCTATCCACAAATGTGATTTTGGGCTCTACGGGGTCACTTGGTGAGATTATCTCACAGTGCGCAATCACAGGCGATTCATAGTGAGAAAGCTGCTGCTTAAGTAAAAATTGTACTCATGTGACAGGGAAATCAACTCAAGCAGCAGCACCCTCTGGCGCACCCTGTTGGTGTAGTTTGCACTGATTATTCAGTGCAGAGTAAGCTTCTGGTCCTAATTATCAGTGTGAGCAGATTTTGGCCCATTTGTGGAACTCTCGCAGCATTTTCATGTAACTCTGCACAATTCTGTGGAGTGAAACTCTGTGAGCTCTGTCCACCCCTGTCAAGATTTGGTTACCTTTTTGCTGCGGTGAAATGGAATGACATAGGGCCAGATTTACTCAAAAGTGGCGCAGCACAATGCTGCCCCAAAATTTTCTGCAATTCGCTGCGTCACTTTCAAAATGAAGGGATGCACCATATTTACTAAAATACGGTACACACCCGTGTTTCCCCCTGCATCAGTGCTACATTTAGCTGCCAGCACTAACGCAGGCATCCTTGCACCTTAGTGCAAGGGTGTCTACATTGAGGGAATTGATTGTTTATGTGCAGGAAAGTGTCCTTTCCTGCACATAAACAATCTACAATGACAATTTGGCACTTCTATGTTTGCTTCAGAATGCATCAGTATAAACTTGGTATAACTGTGCTGTGCATTATTATTGGCAAACTCTGCAGTCTAAATAAATGTATCCCAATCTGCATTTTCCCTCAGTACTTAACACCTTATGTATTGCGCTAAAAATTGATTCATCCTCTCTGCCTGACCGTCTGTTTGTGGGTGATAACCAGTAGACAGATGCAGTCCTATCTGTAAAACTCCACACAAGTCATTCCAAAACTTTGAGACAAATTGAGGACCCCCGATCTGACACAAAGTATGGACAGTAGTCTGTCTACAGATTGAATAACGATCTCTACAAGTATTGTGGCAGTTGGTGAACTTGGTAAAGAGTAAAATGGGCCATTTCAGAAAACATGTCTACTGTGACAAAGACTGTAGTGTATTCAGTGTCTGCCTTGGGTAATCCCACTATAAAGAGAGGCCACCAAAAATGATGACTAACCAAATCTAGTGCTTTCTTTTCTCTAGAATGTCATGCTAGTATGTTGTTATGATGCAAGTATAATGCTTTTTGCTGTAAAACTGCAATGAGAACAAACAGATCATTCTATATATAGTACATGTTATTTACAATTTTGTTTTCTTGTTTTGTAGGATCTCTTGTACTTCTCTATTATGTTGTGCTGCAGCTACCTCCTCTAAAATGATTGTTCTGAAAGCATAACCCCTTGGATTCGGTCACAGGGAGTGATGCAAGGGTTTTCAGATTCCTATTCTTCTACTGCATGACCTAAATCTGATAAGGCATCTGCTTTTCCATGTTTTCTTCAGGCTGAGAATTGAATAGTAAAATCAGTCTATTTGAAAACAACCCCTTTTTTAACCGACTGACTTATTGGGAATACAATGGTGAAAAAACTGGTCGATAAATCGCCGATGAAAATTAGTAAATCTGAGGAAACTCTGTACTTCTTTTACTGTCTTAGGAAATTGCCACTGCAAAATAGCTGTAACCTTTTATGGGTCCATAGTACACCCTCGAGAAGCAAGATCATACCCCAAAAATGTAACTTCAGATGCATGAAACTCATATTTCTCCAAGTTCACAAAGAGCTTATTGTCTTATAACTGTTGCAATATTGCTCTGACCTGTTTCTCATGTTCAGTCATGGATTATGAGTATATTAGGATATCATCAAGATCAGCCACCACTCAAACATCCAAAAAATCCAGCAAAACCTCATTTATAAAAAACTGAAAAGCAGCAGTGGTATTGCATAGTCCAAATGGCATAACTATTTGCACAAACTGAACTTTGTAAGAAAGGCTGTCTTCCACTAATTCCTTTCTCTTACTCTCATCAGATGATAGACCCTTCGTACGTTTAGTTTGGTAAAGACACAAGCATCTTTCACTTGATCAATTAGACTGGAATGAGGGACAGTGGATAACTATTCTTGACTGTGAATTATTTAGAGCTCTATAGTAAATGTAGGCATGTAATCCACCACCTTTTATCAGTATGAAGAACAAAGAGGAGGAGGGCGAGTGAACACGATGATCTGAAGAATCCTATCTTTAACATTTCTTCTAGATATTCCCTGAGATGGGTGTTTTCCTTTCCTGTTGTGCATATATTCTACTACATGGCATGAGGGATCAGTTCAAGTTGACCATTGTATCGGTGATGGTGTGGAAGAATGGTAGCCTGTTGTTTATCATAAATGTCTGCTACATCTTGATAGCATGGAGGGATCTGGGAACCCACCACCTCATGGGATAATACTGCAACACTTTCTGTCTGAAACCCAGAATGACTAGGAAAACATTGTTCTTTACACTAAGTAGAACTGAAGGCAATCTCATGATTTTGCCAGTTTATGATAGGATTATGAGCTTCTAACCACGGGATCCCACGATTGCTTGAAGTTGTGGTGCTCGTATCAAATCAAATTGTATTTCCTCAGTATGGTTTTCCTACATAGTGAGCCACATAGACAAAATAACATAAGTTGTTAGACTGACTTTAAAGAACTCTTATCTATGGTTTTAACTTCATCAACTTGATCTTTCAGTTCACAGGGGACACCAAAGAATGGCGCTGCAACTTCTATCATGGTTACCCCCATTTTTGACCTGTTTGTCTGTGTTTGTCAGTGTGTTTTTACTGTCTCACTGGGATCCTGCAAGTCAGGATCCCAGTGCTCATAGTTTGTGGCCTATATGCCAGTGTGTTTTACTGTATTGTCAGTATGCTTGACTGTGTCACTGGAGTTCTGTTAACCAGAACTCCAGTGCTTATGGTCTCTCTGTTTTCCAAATTTGTCACTATAGTTTAGTGACTCCATATTCCAATCGAGATTGGTATACTGGAACCCCCTAATAAGTCCCTAGTATATGGTACCTAGCTGCCCAGGGCATTGAGGTTCCAGGAGATTCTTATGGGCTGCAGCATTTCTTTTGCCACCCATAAGGAGCTCATACAAACACTCCTTCAGGACTACTACTGCAGCCTCAGTGATATAGTGCACACACTATTTCACAACCATTTTCACTGCACCAGGTAACTTATAAGTCACCTATATGTCTACTGAAGGCTAGGTGCAACGTTACTGTGTGTGAGGGCACCCTTGCACTAGCAGAGGTGCCCCGATGTTGTTCAGGACCAATTTCCCAGACTTTGTGAGTGCAGGGACACCATTATAAGTGTGCACTACATATATGTCAATACATATATGTAGCTTTATAATGGTAACTCTGAATATGGTCATGTGAGGTGTCTAAGATTGAGAAATTGTACCCTCAATCCAATTCTGGTATTGGGGACCAATTCCATGCACCCTGGGGGCTCCACCATGGACACCCAGTACTGCCAAACCAGCTCTCTGAGGTTTCCACTGCACCCCCAGCTGCTGCCACCTTACAGACAGGTTTATGCCCTCCTGTGGATTGAGCAGCTCAATCCCAGGAATGCAGAATAATGCATTTCCTTTGGGAGAGGGGTGTTACACCCTCTTCCATTGGAAATAGGTGTTACAGGCATGGGAGGGGTATCCTCCCAGAGCCTCTGAAAATGCTTTGAAGGGGTGGTGCCCAGAGCTCCTCCTGAGTGTCCCTGGCATTAGCCATCTTGGATTCCAAGGTGTTGGCATCCTCTGGGAACATCTGAGTGGCCAGTGCCAGCAGGTGATGTCAGGGACCCCTCCTGATAGGTGCATACCTGGTAAGGAAGCCATCCTCCCTCTCAGGGCTATTTAGGGTCACTCCTCTGGGTGTTTTCTCAGATTCAGTTTGAAAGACTCCACCAAGACTCCTCTGCATCCCTGCTTTAGCTTCTGACTGTGGGATCAACCACAGACTGCTCCAGGACCGCTGCAACTGCAACAAAGTATCCAGAAAGGCTACTGGGACCCTGCAACATCAGCTACAGCCAGCAACTGCAACAGTTTCCAAGTTGTGTACACTCTGAGGACTGCCTGTCTTCATTTGACCAGAAGGACCAAAGGAATCTCCTGTGGAGTGACGGGGTTACTTCCCTGCTTCAGCAGGCACCTCTCTGCAACAACAACCGGTACTCTGGAACTCCTCTCCTGTCAACGGGCATGATCCCTGGAACAAAGGTGGTGGACCAAGGTGATCCTGAATGTCCAAAGGTCCAGCTGTCCAAATTTGGTGGAGTTAAGGCCTTGCCTCGCCGTGCAAGACAGCACCCCTGTGCAAAGCGTGTTCTGCAGCTCCTTGGCCTTCTGTGCACTTCTTTCAAAAGTCCTTCATGCACAGCGTAGCCCAGTTCCCCAGCTGTCTATCCTGACATGCTCAGCTCCCTGAGTTGTTCTCCAGGGGCATGGGATCCTTTTGGGCCAGATGTAGGTACGAATTGTGTCCCTGACACCATCTGCGAATCGCAAGGGGGCCACAAAGCACCACCTCATTATTATATTAATGAGGTGGTTCGCAATTTGCGACCCCCTTGCGATTCCCTGCACTCACAGGGATGGTGGCTTGCTGGAGACAGCAGACCGCCATGTCTGTGACTGCTTTTTTAATAAAGCAGTTATTTTTTGTATTGCAGCCCGTTTTCTCTAAAGGGAAATGAGTTGCAATACACTTGGAAAAATGAAAACATTTGGTTTCATTTTTTCAGAGTAGGCAGTGGGCCATTGGACAACTGCCTGCTCTGAAAAAATATGTTTGGCGCCATTCACAATGGGGAAGGGGTTCCATGGGGACCCCTTCCCTTTTGCAAATGAGTTAGCACCCACTTCACATGGGTGCTAACTGCAAATTGCTTTGCGACCGCGTTCGCGGTCTCAAATCAATTCTGCATTGTGGTGCGAATCACAAATAGGAAGGGGAACACCCCTTCCTATTTGCGAGTCGCATTCCCATTTTGTGAGTCGGTACCGACTCGCAAAATGGGAATGTGCATCGCGATGCGCATTTTGCATGGCGCAAACAGCAAATTTCACAGTTTGTGGCATGCAAAACGCATTGTACATCTGGCCGTTTGTGTAGTGCTGCGATGACTGCATTCTGCAACTCCTTTCTCCGATGCTTTAGGACTCC
Source organism: Pleurodeles waltl (assembly GCF_031143425.1). Taxonomy (NCBI): domain Eukaryota; kingdom Metazoa; phylum Chordata; class Amphibia; order Caudata; family Salamandridae; genus Pleurodeles; species Pleurodeles waltl. The sequence goes on from NC_090448.1 coordinate 596,608,959, forward strand.
TGCGGTTGCTGCCTGGTCTTTTGAGGGCTCTATAAAGAGCTGAGAGCCCCCTCTGTCTCCTCAGTCCAAGCTGAGGCACCCAATTCCAACCTGGGCCCAGGTAGTTCATTTTCCCACCAACTGCGACATTTGTGTGAGCCAAGGCTTGTTGGCAGATCCAACGTGCCCCAGGTATGACTAGCATTGCTCACATGGCATCCCCTGCACATGGCAGCCCATGTCTTAAGTCCAGCCACACCCATGTTCCCTGTCTCAGCCCACCCTTCTTCAGAGGTCCCTGGAAAGGAAGTATGTGTCCCCAGATAATCCCTCCTCTACACACACCCAGACTCACAATGTTAATCCAGTGTGCTTCCCTCTTTAGTATGGTATGCCATAGTCATTGTACTTCTGTCTGCATGGACGTCAGGTTAAATAATGACCTGGCTTGTAGTCTGTAGGACCTGTAATCACCTGTACATTGCTTCACATGTGAAAGGTACTGTTGGTCCTTTGAACTAGAATCTCACCTACAGGACTTGTTAGAGACTGATGCTGCACACTTCTGTGAGCACCTCCATGGAGACCAGCCATTTGAACATGCACTGCCCTTGCAGCTGCCTGGAACAGCATAGAAGCTTCCATTTTATCTATAACCGCGTTATGCATTGCCATCAAAATCAGCTGTGTAACACAGCCTTTGGGTTAATGCGTTACGTTCCAATACACAGGAGAAACACAGTTTTCTGTTTCCACAGTGTTGTTCCACCTTTGACCAGTCTCAGTCTGACCACTGTGTATTTACCTTGTGAAATGTTTGGATCCTGATTGACCCTGCATTCTGTTAGCCTGACTGGCTCCTGTCTTTGCGTTACCCTAAAGGTTCCTTGTGCCTATATTTGTATCATAGTTGCTTTCCCAACCTTCATATTCCTCCTGGGGTATTGTGTCAAGTGGGTCTACAATGCATACTCAAATACATTGTATAGCATAATCAGTTTATTTGTCGTAGCATGGGGGGAACCTTTCTCCAAATAGCCAAATCATGGCCCATCCCTTGTCTGGGTTTCATGTATGCATGAGTGACAAATAGTGACAATGTACCATGGCTGTATGCATGGATTGTGTATGGTGCCTCCAGCACAACAAACAATGTCAGACAATGTGCATGAAATGTCTACACATGTTAGGTCCCTGAAAGTCCACACGCTGATTCACATTGCTCCCAACATATTGATGGGGCTTGTGTGGTGAATAGCTGTGAGATTAATCAGCACAGAAGCACTGATGTACCCAGATGCAGTGGGAATTTTAGAGGCCAACCTGTGTACAAATGTTGAGAGTACACCTGCCGGTATAAGAATCCTGAGACATTAATTTTGTCAGCACACCAAGGTTGCCCTGTTGACAGTCTCATAGCACGTCTGCAGTGACAGGGCTGGACCATCCCCATGTGTGTTCTCATTCCTCATTGGCTTTCCTTCTCTTGATCTGCGAAGGATACTTTGTGGATACAGGAAATGGCTCCACAGACTCATGACTAGACCTGCACGTAACAGTGACTACATAGACCCCAATAATTATACACGCTAAACATTGGCCCACACAAATGAGCCAGACACCTTTGTGCATTTTACCACTGGAAATATGTGAACCCGTGCTGCTTGGTCTGCTGGTGCTCCACTGCCACAGGAGAGACATGGCTCAGTTATATGACTCCAACTGTGGCGTAACATTACAATTGTGTATTATATTTGGGACTCGGTGTCACAAACACGGTACCCAATAGTATTATCCCATGCCTGACTCATGGAGGGTAAACAAACAAGTGCCTAGGAAGTAGTATCCAACTTTCCATGACATGTGATGGCTAAGGAACATTGTCATGAACAACCTTTTGCTATCTATCCTGTGCATGCTTTGTCATTGGTGGTGTTTATGTTCCAAAAAAACTAGGAAGTGCACACAGCATTTGTTGCTATGTGTATGACTAACACATGTCCTCTCTCATTTCCACACTGACTTGCGTCTGAGGGTTGGACACATTGACTCCCCATGCATACAAGCAGATTTGCAAAAATGCATCTTGAGATGGTCACACAGTGGGACAGCAACAATAGTAGTAGGCAAATCACACACATTGACCCATAGGCATTGAGTTCCTGTATTGAGTTGGGTCGCCTCGCTATCCTCCCTTGACACAAAACATGCCCAAACTGGGTAATACATAATTGTATCCCACACGTTTGGCCATCTATTGCGTCAGTGAAGAGTGCAAATCCGGTACAACAAGTAGAGGATCATAGTCCGCAGTAGTATGATATGTCACATGTGCCCATACACCGTAATGCCCAATGTGGGTGCAATCAGCCTATCTCTGTCTTGTCACAACTGTCATTTACCATTACAAATTAGAAATGACCCAAACCCATTTAAAGACAGAAATTTTGACGCATACGCATCAAAAAAAGACGCACATGCGTCAAAAAATGATGCATATCCGTCGAAATATGACACACATTCCCAAGAAACATCCATTGGCCTTGAGCAGTAATTCCAACACTGTACCCCCGGAAATTGCTTAAGTATGAAACATATTTCACAATATGGATACAGGTTATTTCTAATCATGTGTGCTAAAAGAAATGACTCACAGACTGCAAGCGTCATAATATTTTAACGCTTAACAATGAAAACGCACCGCATTTGAGGCAGGAAGCGATGTAATAGGATATCCTGTTTACAGAATTGGTACAGTGGGTGTAGTTTCACTGTTACTTTGCAGTCTGTGATATTTCCTGACTGTGTGGCAGTGTTTAGACTTGTCTCTCTGTGCATTTTGTGATTTTGTCTCCAGTGAGGTCTTTAAATTTTCTTTTTGTGTTTCATAACTGTCTGTGGTATCCTGTCTTATGTTTTTTTGGTCATTTGTGGTGTCAACATTTGTCTGTTGTGTTGGGAGTCCTTTGTGGGTAGTGGAAGTTTGGGTATAGTTGTGCTGTGTTCTTAGTTATTGTGCATTTCCCTGTCCTACTTCCCCACTATTCTCCTCTGTACCCCTTTCTTCTTTTTTTTTTTTTTGTGCAAGAATGTTGGGTAGGCCTTGTCTTGGCAGGATGGGAGAGAAGGAGCTGGGTGGGTTTATTTGGCTGGTGTTCCACTTCCTGCTCTTAATGATAGAGGCAGGTGGTCGTGTGATCCAAGGCTCTCACACAGAGGCAAGGAGGGTCCGGTAGGCAAAGGTGTTGTACCATTTCCAGAGAATCTATAACACACCGCGCAATGGGCACCAGCTGAAGCACCGCTGGGCTGACCTTGTTGCCAGGGAGCAAGACCAGCTGGACCACCTGGGGATTGTGATTGGTGGCTCTGTTGGTGAGTACAAATCAGAGTAATGTGCACGTTTAAATGCTCTGTAGTGACAGTAGCTGATTTGTTCATATGCTGCCGGCAATGTTTTTGAACATGTGGAATGCTAGTGAAACATACAGGGCCATATTTCTACTTTGTTAGCATTGCAATTGCGACATGTTTTGAAGCAAGAGCGGTGCAAACTTACAAAATAAAATTGTATTTTGTAAGTTTGCACCGCCTTTGTGTCAAAAAGCAGCACAAATGCGGTGTGAAATTTGTTTCAATATGGGCCACAGTTGCCTATGAGGTATACAATATTTCCTACACATTACCGTCATTTGTTGACCCAACAGCTAGACTAACTTTCAAAACACAACAGGAGCCTGTAAATTAGTGCTGCCTTCACGTCAATTGATGATGGCAATGTGGCTCTAACATATGTTTGATGTGTGGTCTGTGAGTGTATCAGGAAAAATATGTTGGAAATCCAGATTTTTTCAATAAATAATGTGACCCTCAATTGTTTTCAGATACATGTCTGAACTGGATTCTGACACATACGTAACAAGTTCTAGCTTACCTCAGGTAACATCTTAGACTGATATTTTGAGTTTGTAGTGCCACATTTAAATTAGGGATGGATGGCAAAAGGTATGCACACGGGTTAAAATATCTATGGTTGGTGCAACCTACCAAAGCTGTGGCACATCAAATGAAGAAAATGATACAAATTGAGGGCTAACAACTGTCCCTGGCTCTCTCTACATTGTACCTGTGTGTCTTAAATTGGTCGTAGTCACAATGTCTGGGTGACTGGTATTGCAGTCCTCACGGAAAGTGGCTTTGCACGTCTCTCATGGATACACATGATGAGAGGAATACACTCAATGAATTTGTCTGCTAACTAATGAAGGAGCATGTTTCTCACCACACATTAGTTAGGGCCACTGCATGTGTGCAGATATGTGTGTCTTACTCACTGGAGTCCCCGGCTCTGTGCATGTTTGCAGTGGTATGTAGGATGCAGTATCATCATGTCTGAGAGGCTTGACTTTCTAAGTTAATATAACAAATAGTATTTGTATTTGGAAGTGTTGTACAGTGCACAGACATTGAGCACATTTCTCCCTTCCATGCCTTACAGGTGGACCTGCACCCTACACTATCGGAGAGGTGGCTCAATTTGCGGACCCAGACATCTCTAGTAAGTGTTGATATTTCTGTTCTGTGTTGTATTTGCTGATGATGTGTGATTGACTCCTGTGTGTTGGTCACATAGCAAGGTGTGATGCGATCTGTTTCGTTCCTTGAGTGGAGTATCATTTTTTCCCTGTCTTTGAGTTGGCCAATCATTAGCGTATTGTCATAATTTGGGATTGTAGGTCAGTCCTGTAGGCACAGCAGTGTGAATAGGGATGAGTTATGTGGATAAAACTTGAAATCAGAAAATGTAGCAGTGAACCATATTAGTGATTTAGTCAGCCAGTCAGACCCTGATTCTCCCAGAACAGGGATGCCAAAGTCTTACCTACCTTACCTGCTGCAGTCATAGACCCTGTAGCTTTTAACCAGATGCAAAGGAACTTGGACCGTGAGTTGCGTAAAATGACCAGACTGCAGCATACTGCTGATGTTGCGGAATGTGTGGTACATTGGATTGCACTGATAGTCCTAGCAGTGTTCCATTTCCTCCTCTGACTGGTCAGGTGTATTTCTGTAACCAGTTACATGTGCCCTCCCCCTCAATGCTGTTGTCTGAGCAGTATGACATTTGGGATGTTGCATGGTGTCATTTGAGCTATTGTGACCCAGGCACAGGGTGGACCCTGACATATGCAGCATGGGTATGGTATTGGTGCTGTGTACCTCCTAATGTTTATGACAATGGCTGAAGTTTGTAGCAACTTTGGACAATCATATTTGACAGGATTGGTACATTTGTATTGATTTCAGGGGATTGTTAACGTTGTCATCCTGAACCCTCTAATTTGGGTGTGTTTGATCCATGGGGACGTTACTGCCATTAGGTACTTGACCTGCATACACAGCAGAGGTGGTAGTGGCAACTGTTGTCAATGTTACATTCAAATACACAAAAGGAGAGCACTGGGAGTGTTGCTAGCCCACACCGCCTCCCTAAAGAAATCTATAATCACTAAAGGTGTGGGGTAGTATGGAACCGAAAGTAAGACTGGGTCAGTCTTAAATCGGTGTTGGTTAGGTCGCTTTGGATCCTAACGCGAGGGAATCATTGTTGGAGAATATCCAGACAGGGGGGGGTTTTGTTGCTGTGTAGTCCCACAGGGGAAGGGGGAGTCTCCCTTATGGACTAGGTGGTCTCACACACATAATAGTGTCATGCTTCATCATATGGCCACCTAGCCCAAGTCTTACTTTCGGTTCCCTACTACCCCACACCTTTAGTGATTATAGTCAATGTTACATTCCACTTGCAGATATGGCCAGTGGTTGTTAATTGGGCCCTAGTTAATGTAGGGAGAATACTGGCTGACGTGTGACGGGCTGCCAGTTTTACGTTGTACCCTGCTCTCCTGGCCTGGCTTTACCTTTGCAACATCTTTGGCATAGCAGCATACCCCCATGCAAAGGTTGTTGGTGTTGTGTAGTATTGTGCCCCAGGTTTCCTCTGACCGGGCCATGCCCCTGTGCCGTGCCCCTTTACCCATTCGACTCCCTGAATATCATGACTTACATGCATTGTGTAGTAGGTATGTCCACCCCCCTGCCTACAGTTAACATTTGTGCATTTAAATTCCCCATGCGACTTACCCTGCATGTGTGTTGTCTCCTGGTAGTCTGTGCTGTCCTGTCCTTGAATCCCTGTGATGATCTCCTCAGGGATGATGGCTGCCACCATCTCCTCCATGTGGTCCAGCGCCTCCTGCGGTGCTGGACTTCCACCTCCAATCTGCAGTGCTGCCTTCCTGCTCCTGGGCATCTTTTCCTTGGTCCTGAGCTTGCTGTCATGCCAGCATTTCTTGCACTCGATGACTGTTCTCCGTACTTCTGCCACACTGTTGATCTTTTCAACAATGTGTTGCCATATTGCCTCTCTCCTACTGAATGGCAACTTTAAGGTGACAAACAGTTGGTGCTGGTGTTCCGTCACCTCTTTAACCAGAATTCCCTGCTCCTCTGCACTGAAGTGACACTTTCTTTTCTTCTTCTCCCTGTCCTGGGACTTGTGTGGGTCCTCCTGGTTGGTTCCTGGTCTGTTGTCATCTTCCTGGGGTCTGTGCAAGCATCCGGGATCCATGTTGGCTCTCCTTAGCACATTTTGCAGTGTTTGCGCCACTTTTTGATGCAATTACGTCAAAAAACGGCACGTATCCGGTTTGCGACATCGTAAACCGGCTCACAGTCATTTTCGCCGCGTTAACGTCGTTTTCCTTTACGGCGTGACGCATTAGTTTGAGTAAAAAAAAATGACTCACACCTGTGATTTGTGCCGCCATGCGTCAAAGTATAAATTTGACGCCCACACGGCGCAAAGCAATGGCATTAGCTGGCGGTATTATTTTTGACGCAAAACATAGTTCCCAACTTCCCTGTGACCCAAAAATACCAATGAATGATCATGTCTGACCCACCAGGACGAAAGGATGAAGCCTAACACCTGAGGACGTTTGGTAGGTACATGAGATTTTAAAACAAAAAAGGACACTACTGAGAGCCACATTTAAGAAGGCCCTAGCGCCACCTTGCAAATGTGGTGTGGTGTTACATTGGCAAAAACGTGTCACCATATTTACAAAGTTCCACAATGCCTGCATTGCCCCACTTTGTAAACCCTTGCGCCACATTATGCCTGCACCAGGCATGAGGTATGCAAGGGGGGCATTCCGCCTTAGGAGGCCGAGAAAAATGATGCAGTGAAATCTATGAGATTCCAGTGCGCCATTTCTAGCACCATTTTTAATGCCTGCCTAGGGCAGGTGTTAAAATGAGATGCCCATTGTTTTCAACGTGCCTCCTTTCACTTTGCAGGGTCAGCATCAATATTTTTGGCACTAACACTGCAAAGCACCAAACTAGAACCAACATGTTTGATGCTAATTCCCTAACTTGTGCCATAGTGCGCTGTATCACAAATACGGTTCACACATTGTATCGTTAGGTGGGCACAGGAAAAGTGGAGTATCATGGCAGGATGCACCACTTTTCATAAGTTTGCCCCGTAGTGTTTGGAATATTCCTCATGAATTGTATATTAAATGACGCTGTGGCCCCTTTATTCACCTACCTAATGTCCCATCTTCCCTTTTGTGAAGAACACAATTCCCTAGTCCGCTGGAAAGGATGTGTTCTGGTTCTGCAACAAACTAGACATTAATGATACAATACATACTATATACACATATATGTAGCCAAAGGTCATTCTTTTCCCTCATATACCTGTAATGTCTGATGCCGGAGCTAGAGAACATAATGAAAAAAAAGAGTGCATATACTAACTCAACTCAAAATTACAGCACTTCTTAAAGCATAAAGATAAATATATCACCCAGTTCATATGACTCATAAGGGTTCAAAGGCAACAATTAACTGCTGTACATGTATGCTAAACAATCAGCCTTTATTTCATAACGAAACAAAAGCTCTAAAATGAGCAATAAGGTTCAAATAAACTTAGGGGGTATTTCTGACCCCGGCGGGCGGCGGTTGCCGCCCGCCTAGCGGGAACAGCCATTTGGCCCACCGCGGTCAAAAGACCGATCGTGCCATTCTGACCTTCCCGCCGGCCCAGCGGGAAGGAGCCCTGCAACACAGAAGCCGGCTCCGAATGGAGCCGGCGGTGTTGCGGGGGTGCGACGGGTGCAGTTGCACCCATCGCGCTTTTCACTGTCTGCTAAGCAGACAGTGAAAAGCTTAATGGGGCACTGTTAGGGGGCCCCTGCACTGCCCATGCCATGCCCAGGGGCCCCTAGACACCCGTTACCGCCAGCCTCTTCCTGGCGGTGACAACTGCCAGAAACAGGCTGGTGGTAAGGGGTCAGAATCCCTATGGCGGCGCTGCTTGCAGCGCCGCCATGGCGGATTCGCCCAGCCGGGGGTAAACCGGCGGGAAACCGCCGGCCCCGGTTTTCTGACCGCGGCTTTACCGTCGCGGTCAGAATGGGCAAGGAAGCACCGCCAGCCTGTTGGCGGTGCTTCCGTCATTCGCGGCCCTGGCGGTCTTTGACAGCCAGGGTCGGAATGACCCCCTTAATCCGTCTAATAGTATTATTTTTTATTTATCCTTTGCAGGCATCAAACAACGAAGTCACTATTTAATTCACAGCCTTATGTTACTATCTAGAACGTTTACCTCTTTAATCATTGTTCTTGTATCTATTCTGCAGGTCTGTGAGAGCTCAAGGGATCTGTGAAGGCAAAAGAAAACCCGATGATCCTGATGCCAACCGACGAACCTGCCATGACTTAAGGGAGCGAGACCACTGCGCATGGAAGAACGGGGAACAAAGACAATGAGGACAAAGTGCAGCGGAAAGAAAGACACCAAGGAAAAGAAAAGGTATGTGCAGAGGGAGGAGATGGAGGAACTGACACTGCCCTCCCAGGAAGCCTCGAAGAGCTCACAGATTATTTAGACTCTGCTGGAAAACTCCAGGACAGGGAATTTCACATGATTTGGGTTGGAGATTTTAATGTTCAATTGTGCAATCATGAATTACCCCACTTGTGCGGCACCTCCACAGAAGGCAGAGAGCTATTCACCCATTTTATCCACTCTAATTTAGGTAATGCCTTGAATACCCTTATTTACAAATTTGATCTCACCTTTGCAAGGGATATGACAAATAGTCGGTCAAGGGAAATACCCACGTACACAGGGAGCACGAATGGCAGTACTATTGATTTTATCCTTATTTGTCCTTCACTTTCATGTTCAATGGTGGATTTTAAAATTAAATCTCATTGTGCCAGTGACCATAATCCCTTGACTATAAAATTAGCTCTTAAAATTAGGGAAACTTTACCTAGAATAGTACATAAAGGTAAAGAGGCTCTTAAAAGAAATTCTGGCCCCCGCATGAGATGGGAGAGAGTAAACCCAAACACTTTTCACGAGGTTCTCATAACTCAAAATAAGGACCACATTAATACTTGTTTGTCCCTGCAATCCACTTGTGACCATCTTATAATTGCTTTTGAGTCTTCAAGCTGTGCTATTTCTGAGGCACTGAAGTGTGCCCAACATTCAAAAGGCGTACAACCCCAACAGTGGTTCAATTCGTCCTTTACGGCTGCCCATAGAGACTTAAAGACAGCTATTAAAACTATTCCATTTAGCCGCGATTTAGTTAAACAGGCTAGCGGCCGATACAAGTTAGTTCTTGAGGAAAGAAAGAATGAAATACGCACTAGCGCCTGGGAAGATCTCATGGCAGCCACAGAATTGCGGGATCCCTCTCAGTTTTGGAAGGTGGTTAATCACCCATATTTTTCAGGGCAGGCAAATAGGGAGGATGACTGTCTGATACCAGAAGGGGTCTGGGTAGAACATTTCTCAGCCGTATTTCAGTCTGTAAATAACCCTATTTATGGTATGGAGGTATGCGTCCTCCCACGCTCACCCACTTCCATTCCAATTAGGAGTAGTATTTTATTTGAGGCATATGAGATCAGTGCAGCAATAAATAAAATGAAAATAAGGAAAGCCAACAGCCCCGATGGGATTCCAGTGGACCTATTTAAATCTTTACCTGATTTGTGGGTTCCGCTAATTACAAATGTTTTGAACAGTGCTATTCAAAGTGCTATCCCTTCCTCAAGGCTAACGGCAATACTTGTCCCGATATTTAAAAAGGGTAATAGGCTTGACCCCTTCTGCTATAGACCCATTTCTCTCATTGACTCCACGGCTAAGATTCTGGGGAGTATCATTTTAACTCGGTTGGAGGAGTGGGCTACAGGGAAAAACATTCTATCGCCAATTCAATATGGGTTTAGGCCTGGATTAGGCACAGTGGATCAGGCCCTAAATTTACATCTTATTCTTAGCAAATATGTTATCGCAAAAAGGGAATCTATCCACCTAGCCTTTATAGATCTGTCCAGTGCATTTGATATGGTGAACAGAGCAAAACTGTGGGAAATAATGGACACAATGGGGATCGAGCATGATCTGTTGGATTTGATTGAACGCTTATATTCTGACCTTACTATTATAATTCAGTTTGGACAACATGGCGAAAGATCCCATCCTCTTGCATCCAACCGGGGTGTCAGACAGGGCTGCACTTTGGCACCTTTTTATTTCTGTTGTATATAAATGGTTTGTATAGTTATTTAGCCCAAAATGGCAAGTATTTCCCAGAGATGAGTATTAGACAATTGCCGATTTTATTATACGCCGACGATGCCGTTTTAATTGCCCACACGGCTAATGGCCTACAGTCCCTTTTGGATCTTTTTTTAACACACATACAAGAGCTTGATCTGAAAGTTAATTTAAAAAAATCACATGTTATGATTTGCGGCCCTAAAAACACACGCACTAAATGTTTTATAATGGGAAGAAATGTTTTAACAAAGGTAAAAGATTTCTGTTATCTAGGTCTATATTTAAGTACCACTTTGTCATGGAAATTTCATCGGAATTTTAAGCTCCAACAACTGGAAAGAAATGTTGAAGCAATTTTTCGCTTTGCCCGTAGATTAGGGCATAGACCGGTCCATCAGATCATTACGCTCTATAAATCTAAATGTGTTTCGGCAGCGATTTATGGGAGTGGCCTCTGGGGATATACCAGTTCAAGCATATTACAACTGGCAGAGAATAAATGTCTCCATCAGCTACTTATGGTGCCCAAGAACGTAGCAAATATCATATGCCATGAGTAGTTGGGAATCCGTCACATTACAGACCTGATAGATATTGCCCCACTGCTGTTATGGATAAATGTATGGTCAAATCCGGCGGCCATTTTAACACATGATTGTATAAACAACTGTATTTTGTTAGCGAATTTTAATAAAATTCCATGGTTAAATTCTGTTCGCAATGGCTTTCGAAACTTGGATTTGGAGTATATGTATCTCAAACCAGAGCTTTTGTATACCAGTGCAAAAGAAATTGGTAACTCCGACATAAAGAGCATGTTATGAACCTTAGATATCAAGTGGCAGAGAAACTGAGTTCTTTTAATTCGTATGTACAAATTTCATCTTTAGATTCGTTAGAACCTTATTTTGTTTGGTTCCCGATTCCCTCCTTATACTCTTTACTTGTACTTTTTAGATTTAACCTGATCCATTTTAGAGTGGCGTTTCCGACAAAATGTGTGTGGGAAAAAATATTACCACCATGTCCTTGTGATAATTTTTCAAAACAAAGCACTTGCCATTTTATTTTATTTTGTACACTTTACTCAGCTCCTAGGAAAAAAAATGTATTACCTATTTTGTGTAATTTGCATACCCTTTCCTATAAAGAAGGTCTGATTGGCATTCAAAGCCTTTCATCCAAACAAATGTGCAGCTCTATTTTAAGTTTTATCAAATCCGCTCTGACCATTAGGAACTGATATGAATCAGTAATGTGATTATTAATTAAGTAAATTTAGATATTGTTTTACTGTTGTACACGATTTTATAAGTATTTTATTTTATATTGATTAGTAGGTTTAAGTGGTAAACTTAGATGTTATAGATTTGCAGATTTAATATATTTGTCTTTGAATTATATAAATAAGTACTGTATACCATGATGATTTATATGCATGTATGTGTACTTTTATGGCAGTATGCCGAATAAAGTTATTTTGACTGACTGACAATGCGCGGTAGTCCAGGTGAAGTGCACAGCCTTAAAGGCTCCACGCTCCACCTTAAAGGGGCCTCAACAATATTACAGGTAAATGGAGAAAAACATTCATCTTTTTTCCAGCACAAAATAAAAAATATACAACTGCCTCTCTTTGTTGATATTCCTGAGCTATGCACCCTAGTGCTAAACAGAGAATTCTCTGAAGACTAGATTTGAGCAGACTGGCTTGTCAATAATGATCAATGAACTCTGATTGTCATTTGAGTTCTCTGACATGGTTCAAGCAACACTGGTGAAGGATGTCAGTCTATTTTTCTTTCCTTATGTAACAAATCTAGTGTATTCCCCTCTAGAACAAGGTATGTTCTCAGATGGCTTAAACATCACTCCATTTTTTGAAAAAATAGAGCAGGCTCAGAAGACCTGACTGTTTTTCAACTGGTTTCCACTTTTCTAGAAAAAGTTCAGGAGAATTGTGTTGTAAATCAGCTAACACTTTTCAACAAATATAATCATATATATGATTTACAAACAGCTACCCAATCCATTTGTAGCTCAGAAACTGCGATGTTGCAAATAGTGAACACTGTGCTCCAAATCCATGATAAGGCTAAATCGTTTCTTCTCATACCGCTGGAATTTTTTGGCGGTGTTTGATACAGTCAACAATGACACTTTTTCAGAAATCCTAGAACTACAAATGGGATTTCATGACATGCTCCAGAGATGGTTCGGGTCCCACCATGTCAACTGCTTACAGCAAACAAATTTAGCCATCTCTTCATCAAACTCCTCCCCAATTCAGGAGGGAGCCCTCCAAGCATCTATTCTTTCCCCGACTTTGTTCCATATATACAAAGAATTCCACTTCTCCCGTCTATATTAGTCATACATAAGCTTTCACCTGTCTTTAAATGGCATGCATCTATACTTAAGAGTCACTTCTTAACATGATCAATATGATGCTACTGAACTGGCCAACTCCTCAAAAGTACTTCATTCCTGAATGTATCACCACAACCTTAAGCTGAACCATCTCAAAAAGGGAATAGGTCCTGCCGCCATTCCGTGCTACATGTATGCACAGGCTAGGTCCTGCAGCCAATCTCTTAGAAAATGGGTGCAAGGCCTTGCTGTGCCTGGCTGGAGTTAGGCCCTGCCACCACTCTTCACCGCTCGCCTGAACTACGGAGTTATCCACATATGGAGATATGAACACAGAGCATTGCTAGGGGTCAGGCTCTGTGGCCAACTTCTGCTGCACATATGCACAGTAATGGTTGGTTGTCCACGGAGGGTTTGTCACAGGAAACACTTGAATATGGTTTGTGATGAGAAAACCTCAAACCATCACTGAAAAAGCAAAGGTGAAGTGAAGTTAAAGTTGGTTTTATTCAAACACCTTAACGTATGTAAAAAAACTCAACACAAATCCAGGCTATCGTAAGGAGCATCATCCATAACATGCACAACAATATGCTAACCTCACTCAATTCACGTACCAAAAGCAATGACTATAACCTCTCACTATTTACCCCAATAAATGAAAAAACGCCTTAAATGTGAAATGTAAATAAATAGCACATATTCAAACCAATTTACGATACTACATTCATAATAATCTCTATCAAAGTAGTAAGGGTAATGTGTTACTGCGCAGACAACCTCGCACCCCCTCAGACGCCTCCCAAGACAGACCAACACCAGGAAACCTCTTTGGTTCACAGACACCCTCAAGGAATCTAAAAAAAACTGCCGCACCCTAGAGAAAGCCTGGCGCAAGGACCACACAGCAGAAAACATGTCTGCCCTCAAAAACACCACCCGCGAACACCACCATCTGATCCGCGCCACCAAAAGAATTTCCTTCACAGACAGACTGGACAAGAACACTCACAACAGCAAAGAACTCTTCAACATTGTCAAAGAGCTCTCCAATCCCAACGCCAATGTCAACGCCATCACGCCCTCACAAGACCTCTGCAACTCCCTCGCCACCTTCTTCCATCGTAAGATCACCGACCTACACGACAGCTTCGGACACCAGACCCAGCCAACCACTACAGAACCTACAACCCCAACCATCACCCTCAACGCCTGGACTCACATCAGCACGGAAGAGACCAAAGCTACCATGAACTCCATCCACTCCGGTGCCCCCTCGGACCCCTGCCCACACTTCCTCTTCAACAAAGCCGACGACATCATCGCCCAGCATCTCCAGACCATCATCAACAGCTCGTTTGCTTCTGCCACCTTCCCCGAGAGCTGGAAACACGCAGAAGTCAACGCCCTACTAAAGAAACCTACGGCAGACCCCAGCGACCTGAAGAACTTCCGCCCCATCTAGCTCCTCCCCTTCCCTGCCAAAGTCATAGAGAAGACCGTCAACAAGCAACTTACCAACTTCCTTGAAGACAACAACCTACTCGACCCCTCTCAGTCCGGATTCCGAGCCAATCACAGCACAGAAACCGCCCTCATCTTAGTCACAGACGACATCAGAACTCTGATGGACAACGGAGAAACAGTCGCCCTCATCCTCCTCGACCTCTTGGCTGCCTTCGACACCGTCTGCCACCGAAACCTAATATCCCGCCTCGGCTCCACCGGTATCCAAGGACAGGTCCTGGACTGGATCTCCTCCCTCCTCTCCAACTGCTCCCAAAGAGTCTACCTCCCACCGTTCCACTCAGACCCCACCGAGATCATCTGCGGCGTCCCTCAAGGCTCCTCGCTCAGCCCGACTCTCTTCAATGTCTACTTGAGCCCCCTCGCCGACATCGTACGCAAACACAGCATCAACATCACCTCCTACGCCGACGACACTCAGCTGATACTTTCCCTCACCAAGGACCCCACCAGCGCCAAGACCAACCTGCAAGATGGAATGAAAGACGTCGCAGAATGGATGAAACTCAGCCGCCTGAAACTGAACTCAGACAAAACGGAAGTCCTCATCCTCGGAAACACCCCGTCCGCCTGGGACGACTCCTGGTGGCCCACAGCCCTTGGCACTGCACCAACCCCCTCAGACCACGCACGCAACCTCGGATTCATCCTGGACCCTCTTCTCACCATGACCAAACAAGTCAACGCGTATCATCCTCCTGCTTCCTCACCCTCCGCATGCTCCGAAAGATCTTCCGTTGGATCCCCGCCAACACCAGAAAGACTGTGACCCACGCCCTCATCACGAGCCGCCTGGACTACGGTAACACCCTATATGCAGGTACCACCGCTAAACTCCAGAAACGTCTGCAGCGAATACAAAACGCCTCCGCCCGCCTCGTCCTCGACATACCCCGCAACAGCCACATCTCCGCCCACCTGAGGCACCTGCACTGGCTTCCCGTCAACAAAAGGATCACCTTCCGGCTCCTCACCCACGCACACAAAGCCCTCCACAACGAGGGACCTGAATACCTCAACCATCGCCTCAGCTTCTACACGTCCACCCGTCAACTTCGCCCTGCCAACCTCGCACTCGCCGCCGTCCCTCGCATCCGCCGCACCACGGCAGGTGGGAAATCCTTCTCCTACCTGGCGGCCAAGACATGGAATTCCCTCCCCACCAACCTCAGGACTACCTCGCATTCCGGAGGCAACTCAAGACTCGGCTCTTCAAGCAGCAGTAACCCCCTCCCCCTAGCGCCTTGAGACCCTCACGGGTGAGTAGCGCGCTTTATAAATGTTTTTGATTTGATTTGATTTATGTAATAGCATCTGTAAAATGATTTACATTTATAATTGTATCTGATTAAATAATTAACCTTTTCTATCATGTCTTTTTAATAAGGAAAGCATCGCTTCGCACCTCAAAACTCATATTTACTTGATTTTCTTAACTTTATGTTATTTCTAAAAGTACAGCAACAAACACCTCTAGTCCCAAAATGGAAGAAAAGGGGAACATATGTAGAAGAGGGGACTGAGAGGAATTTGAGGATGCTGCGCACATCGTCTTGCTTCACAAATCGTTGCGAAAAATGTGTTAGTCTCTGTCAAGTGGGGAACAACAGTTAACTGTACCACACTTTACACATCAACTGTAATAGTGTGCATGTTAGCCATTGGGGGAGAGTTGCAACATTGACAATCCCAGATGCCTCCAGTGGGCTATGTTGGTTATATTATTCATCAGGTAAAACTGTAAAGATAAAATCAGACATAGTGGAGAGCACTTTAAGAAGAAGGGGACACCTCTTGGAGTGAAGGTGAAATCCAAGCACCCCTGCAACCATTTGCCAGCCTCTTACAGACACACCCATATACCCTATGGGCCTGTATCAAGACTTTGTTGCTGCATTACAGGACATGAGTGGGACTCACCATCCCTGGGCCTAGCGTGTGCTTATCTATGTCTGAAAGAAGTTATAACAAGCCTTGCCTCTTTGAAGCAGTTTTATTGAGCCACTACATAGAGCAATTTTACCATTCTAGACAAGCATAGCACCCTTGCAGCACCATCAAGAACCAAGCCCAGTAGGAAATGCCAACCCATTCTTTGTTTTGAAAGTTTTCTGTAAAGAGTGGTGAGGGTAATACATTAGGAGATTGCCCATAGAGAGTCGTCAGTAAGGTGGTCTCTGCTTTGTCTTCTGAACCAACAACCTCTCCAAATTGCCAATGACTGAGACCTGTTCCACAGTTTGCCCCTCTAACACTGTTACTGTCAAAGAACTGTTACATACACAGCAGAAGTCTATTGCCTCGAGTTGGCCCAAGTTGAAGACTATGCTCCCTTAACTTCACTACCATACGTAAGCTTAAAGTGGGGTTAGAGCCATCTTTTCAAAACCCAAACATCAAGGCTATGAAGCTGATCAAGATGTTTTAATGGATACTCTCTTATTGAACTTAAATGATAGCTTGTTGCTATCACTAAACCATAGTGAGGTGAGGCTACATTCAACAGAGTGCACTACATATTCCAAATCTTTGTTAAAATAAAATCTATTCAGATCAGTTGTATTATCTCACCTCCTACTTCACAAGTAAATTTGTATATTTTGTCACTTTCAGACTCGCTACATATTCCTACATAATATCATATGTTTGTAAGGTAAATAAGTTCACCTCTGTGTATTTTAAAAATTAATTAACGAAGCTGTCCTCTGATTGATGCATGATGGAATTTTTACAATCACCTCTGATGGCCATGCCATATATTTTGATGTGAACGGATATTATACTTTTGAAAGATTGTAAACGTGAAAAGGGGCTTAATTTAAAAAAGAAGACCATACGCAGGTTGAATACTGTCTCAGATAAGAGGAGTATGGACTTCAAGAACATTCACATTGTTAAATAGGTTGCATGGATAGACCCTTCTCAAAATATTGAAATTGTGTGGCTGTTAACTTAGGAACATTAACTAAGTTGCATGGGCAGCTCCTTCTCCTCACTATATTAAAGGAGATCGTGTTTGTTAGTTTTAGAATACCAAGGATGGAGATGGCTATATTTAAATTCTGTTTTTTATACTATACCTGATGTCAGAGGTCTCCCTCTTGGCTATTTCTAAAGTCATTCAAACATATGTTAGTTCATGTTGTTCAGGGAGCGCACGTTACTATGTCTTAGTCAAAATCTTAGTCCTGTGCAGTTTCAAAGAGATTTGCCCCCCTCAAATTTCTAGATGGAAATTACTGATGGTCTAGAGTTGCATCTATTGGCCAGAGTAAAGTTAACACCACCTGCTTGGGTTCATTTGATAGGGTCAATGCACCAAATTCAAATGGTTTTGCTACTGCGAGTCCTATGGATGTTAATTTGATCTCAAGGATTATAGCTGTCACAGTCCCCAAGAATACCTCCAGGACTAGAGGTCATCATGCATAGGATGCGCAAAAACAACACAGTAGCTTATTTATCCATTAATGCATCCTCCGGAGTCTTCACTCCTTTTCAGTGTTTTTTTCACTGGTTGAAAATGTGGTGGCACTCTTCCCTGGCTGAATATTGCAGTTAACTTGATGAACTATTTCATAACATTTTTCATTGAGGGTGCTTAACTGTTGTTTCCATGGGCATCCCTTTCATTTTGATTCATCCTGTTGGAAACTGGGTATAAAGAGCAACACCACCCGCTCCGCTACACTGGTTATTCAGCAGACACTGGTGCAAGCAACCGATTTTAGGTGTCGGATATTCAGCTTTGAGTTTGTTTCCTTTCCCAGTATGTTAAGAGGGCACCTTTACTAGGACTACTTTTGTGTTAATTCAAAAACATTTCACTTCACGCAAGTCTGGGTTTGATACCCCTCTAATGGTTTGAGTGTTTCTCAAGAAAACGCACTAGAAGTATAGAAGTACAGACAAAGGGAATTTAAGAGCTTGAGAAACAGAGAACTGAAACATTTTTTTCTTTTTAACCATGCTTGAGTGTAGTTGATTGTTCACAAGCAAACTTAGATTCTGAACACTAGGAACTATTAAAACACAGAAGAGTAGTGATATTGTGCAATAACAGACAAATCATCAGGGCAATAAAACAAATCCCCTGTGACGTGTAACTGATCAATTTATGTGGCGGATACTTTTGTTCTATTAAAAGACAAATAGATTGCATGAGAGATATTTATGCCAATAATTCCACTCTGTGAAATCCTGTATTCTACTGTTGTATTCTTTAGATTGCCTCAATGTATAAGGAGGTAATACTAACTGGCAGAGTACAGACTTGGGATCATTGGCATGGTCTCCCCTACCTATTTGCCACTACTTCCCAGGTTGTTTCTGTGTGCTGGACTCTGTTTTTGCTATTTTGTTTGCTCTGGACACTTCACCACTACTGACCTGTGCTAAAGTGTAAGTGTTCTCTGTCTAAATTATATGTGTACATTGGCTAATCCATGATTGGCACATTTGATTTACTAGTAAGTCCCTAGTAAAGTGAACTAGAAGTGCCCAGGGCCTGTAATTCAAATGCTTCTAGTGGGCCTATGGTGCTGATTGTGCCACCCATATTAGTAGTCCTGTAAACATGGCTCAGACCTGCCACTGAAGTGTCTGTGTGTACATTTTTAAACGGCCAATTCAACTTGGCAAGTGTACCCACTTGCCAGGCCTAATCCTTCCCCTTTCATACATGTAAGGCACCCCTAAGGTAGGCCCTAGGTAGCCCCATGGGCTGGTTGCAGTGTATGTTAAAGGTGGGACATGCACTTATGTGTTTTACATGTCCTGACAGTGAAATACTACCAAATTTGGTTTTCACTGCTGCAAAGCCTATCTCTCTCATAGGTTAACATGGGGGCTGCCTTTGAATATGATTAAATCGCAGATTCCCTTTGTGAGAAGATAGATATTTGGAGTTTGGGGTCTCCGAACTCACAATTTAAAAATACATCTTTTAGTGAAGTTGGTTTTTAGATTGTGTGTTTGAAAATGACACTTTAAGAAAATAGGCATTTTCTTGCTTAAACCATTCTGTGACTCTGCTTGTTTCTGGATTCCCTGTCTGGGTCAGTTTCACAGTTGGGCTGCTTGCACCTCTCCTCTAGACAGTGACACAAAGGGAGCCGGGGTGTAGCCTGCATATCCTGATGGGCCATCTGGGCTGAGGGAAGGGGAGGAGTGGTCACGTACACCTGAAAGGGCTGTGCCTGCCATCGCACAATGTAATCTCCAACCATCTGGTGTGTGTCTGGGGCCTAAACTGGGCAAGGCAGGATCTTGAAAACAACAGAGTCTTCTCTTTGGAGTAGGCCTACTTCAAAGACAGAATCAGGTATAAGAAGAGCATCCAAAACCCCTGAAAAGCAGATTACTTCTGGAAGCAAGAGAAACCTCTGCTAAGAAGAAGAGCTGGAGAAGTTGGAGGAGGAGTATGCCCCTTTCCCTGTGCTGTGCTTGCTGGGTTGGTCTGCAGTAGCTGCTTCTATCTGAGAGAGGACAAAGACTGACTTTTGTGTGACTTCCCACTGGTAAATAATCTCCAAGGGCTTGAAACTGAGTTTGCCTCCTGTTGTTAAAGTCTCAGGGATATCAAATGCTTCTCTCTGCCAGCACTTGGACTTTCTGCTGAGAGCCCTGCCTGCCAAGTGGTGCCCTAACCTGTCTCTGGGCCCTTGAAAGGTGCAGTTGGTGGAAAAGGACAGAAATCCACGCAAAGACCGGCGTGTGGGGAAACTTTTGATGCACCACCCGCCTCATGGTTGAAAAAGGACGTGCCGCCGGCCTCACAGCTTAAATCGAAGCTCCTCCTGCATTGCGGCTCGGTGATCAATGCAACGCGGCTGGAGAAACCATATGCAACACCCGCAGTGGCTGCTGTTAACAACACAAGCCCCCATGCAACGCGGTTTCCTGGCACTGTGCGACTGGATTTCGACGCAACATCACTGGCCGTGGAAAATCAACGCAAAGCCTGCCCAGACCAGAGGTGCCCATCTGGATCAACGCATCGCTCTCTTGCGGGAGAGAAGAAACAACATATGCCGACCTGACCAGAAAAGGAACAACGCATGGTCTCGCTTGTGAAGGAGAAATTGATGAATCACTGTCTTTTTTCTATGCATACTCGCCTGGGCGGCTTTATTTTTGACGCTACCTAGGTACTTTTCTGCGCTAACAGCGTTCTCACTGTTTTGTAAGGATTAAGACTTTTATTATTTTTAAAATTCATATCTTGACGTGTGTATGTTGGATTTTTGTCATTTTGGTCTTGTTTTGTTTAGATAAATATTATCTATTTTTCTAAACTTGTCTTGTGTCATGTTGTAGTGTGTTCACTGTGTGTGTTGGTACAAATACTTTACACCTTGCTTCTTAAGCTAAGCATGCCTGTTTGTGCCAAGCTACCAAGGGGGTGAGCGGGGGTTAACTGAGGGTGATTCTCCTTTACCCTGACTAGAGTGTGGGTCCTTGCTTGGACAGGGGGTAACCTGACTGCCAACCAAAGACCCAATTTTTAACAATGATGATCAGTGGTTGGGATTGGACTTGTATTTGTACTTGGCATACAGTGATTAAGTGTACACTACTGTTTTCAATGCAGACCATTACATGACCACATACTACTTGTCTGTGGAAGCACATCAAGGTAGAGGAGAGGGATACTCTGACATCCTTAGGGGATCCCCAGGGGCTCACCTACCCTATCAAGAAGGGCGCCCTGATCAAAAGGTATGGTCTCACCCTTGATCAATATAAGGACAAGTGTAGGTCCTATAAGAAGAAGGAATCCAAACTTGTTCGAATGTGTTGATTCTTTTTGAAGGTCCCTGGATGGATGGATGAAGGGCAGCACCAGGGTCCAAAATAGGTATGTGGGAGATCATGCCAAGGTTGGGTAGTGTCGCCATCAGAAGAAGTGGGGGAAAGGGTAAACAAAGGGAGTTCTCTTATGGGCCCCAATCTAGTTCCCACTAGTTCCCAGGGTAAAGAATCCCAGCCCCCAGTAGAAAAGAAACAATGGGTCTCTACAGGGAAACCTGCAGAGAAGGGTACCTGCAAATGCTTTGCATGTGATCAGAATGGTCACATGAGGGGGGACCCCAAAGGTCCCAAGTGAACACCGGCACCCACTGGTTCTGAGTCACAGGGTTTGGCCAGTGTAATACTTTTGAGAGGAGTTGGTTCCAGGTGAGTGGGAGCCAGCTGAGATGACCCTTGTCTCACAGGGGGACAGTGAAATGGTCCAGGGGACCCTCATGCCTGATAACACTAAGAAGTACAGGTGGGGGGTGACCATCAATGGGCAAATGGTAGAGCTCCTTAGACACACAGGAGCCAGTGTGACTACAGTGAGGAGTCACCTTGTGTCTGAATTGAAGATATATCTCAGTGTACTTCACCAAGTAGTTGCAGTGGACAACTCAGAGTGCCTGTGCAGAGTGGCACATGTTCCCTTTGAATGTTGGGGTCTTAGGTTTCTTGAAGGTAGCTGTGAGTCTTACCATGCCTGTAGATTGTTTTCTTGGCAATGACCTGAATGATTCCCCTTGGCAGGACGTGGAATGCCAGTCACACTTGGAAATGTTGGGTCTGCCTGGGTGGGTGTATGTGTCTACCCGGTCTATGGCAGCCTGTCAGGGTGATCAGGATTCCCTGTAGCCTGAAAGAGTGGCCCTGGTGTCTGCCAGAAGGAGGAAGGGCAAGGGGCATAGGAAACCATACCCAGAAGTTCCCACAGTCCACGAGGAAGCTGAACCTGAGGGGATGGACCTAGAGTCTAAAGGGGGACAGGTGGCTGAACTGGGCGAGGTCCCTGAGTTGTCAAAGTGGCAGCAGGCAGGGGGGCCCAAAAGGGAAGCATTCTGTGGGGCACATAAAACATGCCTTCCTCTGGAGGGGCAGGCTGCAGACCAGGCATCTAGCAAGCAGCCTGGATCACATTTGATTTACTGGAAGGATCGCTTCCTGTATAGCGAGCCTAAGGTTCCTGAGCTTGGGTCAGCCTGTGTGCTGGTGGTACTCCAGTGCTTCAGAGCCTTCCTACTGGGTCTCACTCCTGATGAGCCTTTAGCTGGACATTTGGGGCAGGACAATACCTTTGAACGGCTTGTCACACACTTTTAATGGTTCCTAATGCGCAGGCACTCTGATGTTCATTGTAAGTCTTGCCCTACTTGTCAGGCAAGTGGCCAGAGTGGGGGGAAATGCAAAGCCCCGCTACAACCATTCCCTGTGGTTAGTACCCCCTTTGAGAGGGTTGGTATTGACATTGTGGGGCGTCTGGATCCCAAGACAGCCATGGGCAACAGGTTTATCCTGGTTGTGGTGGACCTTGCCACCGGGTACCCCAAAGCCATTCCCTTGAGATCGATCACTGCCCCGGTGGTGGGCTGTGCCTTGATGGGGGTTTTACCTGCACGGGGTTCCCCAAGGAGGTGGTGTCTTATAGGGGTACCAACTTCATATCAACGTATAATGAAGTCTCTGTGGAAGGTGTGTGGGGTAACGTACAAGTTCACCACACCTTACCACCTCCAAAGCAATGGTTTGGTTGAGAGATTCAGCCGCACCTTGAAGTGCACGATAATGGGCCTGTCAGAGCCCTTGAGGCGTAAGTGGGACGCCCTTTTGCCATGCCTTCTGTTCGCTTACAGGGAGGTGCCTCAAAAAGGACCTGGCTTTAGTCATTTTGAGCTGTTATGTGGCCACCCTGTTAGGGGACCTTTGAGTCTGGTAAAGGAGGCTTTGGAGAAAGCCACTAGTAAATCCCCCCAGGATGTATTCAGTTACATGCTGGCTCTGAGAAACCAGGCTGCCCGCTTCAGAACTCTCGCACAAGAGAACCTGGAAGCAAGCCGGGAAGTCATGAATCGCTGGTATGACCAGAATGCAGCTCTGGTCGCGTTTCAACCTGGTCAGAAAGTGTGGGTGATGTCACCAGTGGAGCCTACAGTGCTCCAGGACAAGTGGACTGGGCAATTTGAGGTGATGGAGCACAAGAGTGAACTCACCTACCTGGTGGACCTGCAGACTCCCAGGAACCCCTTGAGGGTCCTGCATGTAAACTGGCTCAAGCCCCACTTTGAGCAGACTGAATTGTCCATGCTTCAAGCAACACATGATGGGGTGGAGGAAGAGAGTGAGCCTCTTCCTGACCTCCTGTCTACTGGAGAGAAGGATTGGTCTGTGGAGGAGGTGATCCTCTACCCCTTCCTGACCCCAGAGAGGTAAAGGGACTGTCCCCAGGTGTTGGGTCAGTTTGCCTCTCTGTTCTCCCTAATCCCAGGGGTCACACACTTGTGTACACATGATGTGGTCACTGGGGACAGTCCTCCTGTTAAAGGCAAGTTTACAGAGTGACTTACAGGATAAGGGCTAACATTAAAGAGGAAATCTCTAAAATGGTAGCATTGGGGGTAATTGAGTTTTCCAGAAGCCCTTGGGCCAGCCCAGTGTTTTTGGTCTCAAATTCTGCTGCTCCAGGTACTACTCAAGAACACCGGTTCTGTGTTGATTACCGGGGACTCGGTGCAGTCATGAAGACTGTCGCGCACCCCATCCCCCGAGCTGATGGGCTCAATGACTGGTTGGAAGCTGCCAAGTACCTAGGTATGTTTGATCTTACCTCTGGCTAATGGCAGATCACTCTGAAGTGGGGAGTGGCCAGGTGGCACCCCTTTAGCCTAAGATTGAAACCATTCTGGCTTGGGAGCCCCCCAAGACCCAGACTGAGGTGAGAGCCTTTTTAGGTCTCACAGGATACTAGGAGGTTTGTCGAGGAGTATGGCACAATTATTGCTCCCTTGACTGAGTTAACTTCCAAAAAGCAGCCCAGAAATGTGATCTGGACGGAGGCTTGCCAGACAGCTTTAGATGCCCTGAAGTCTGCCATGTACACCGCACCTGTTCTGAAGGCACCTGACTATTCCAAGGAACTTGGGGCCAGATGTAGGTACAAAATAATTAGCAACTCGCAATTTGCGAGTATGTGCGACTCGCAAATTGCGTGTCGCTAATAGAAATGCAGGTACAATGTCAGTGTACAATTTTCGACTCGCACCCGGAGTCGCAACGCATATAGCGAGACCGCTGTTTGCGAGGACGCTTTTTGCGACTGCACAAAAATCGAACTCGCAATTTGCGAGTGGGTGTCGTAAATTGTGAGTACCATGTAAATTGATTGCAGGTGCTGCAGAACACTCCAGAAACCACTCCAGAACACTCTGGAAACACTTCCTGGCACATGATGATGACATCACAGCCAGGAAGTTTACAAATACACCTGGGAGGAGGGAGGACCACACCCATTTTAAACTGCTGAACTGCAAACAGGAGGAACAGCAGCTACAATGGAAGAAACTCCTAGAAAAAGAAAACTACAATTCTCAGAGAAGGAGCTGGAGGTGCTGACAGACGAATGCTGTCAGCACTATGATGAACTATTCGGAAAGGCAGCCCTCAATGTGCCAGAAGCCACCAAAAAACAACTCTGGCAGGAGATCCAAGAAAAAATTAACTCCCTGGGGGTGAGCCACAGGAGTGTGGAAGAGATAAAAAAACGGTGGTATGACCTCCGCTCCCGGACCAAGGAGAGGGTGGCTGAAAGGCTCCGGGAGATGAGAGGCACAGAGGGGGGACCATCATCTGTACCACCACCCACACCCCTGGAAGAAAGGGTGGAGGAGACCCTGGAGCAGGAGGCAGTGTCAGGATTTGGAGATCTGGACATCTCTGAGCTCACTACATCAACCGGTGAGTACCATGTGATATGCCTGTACCCCTATCAATGCCATACCCCCACCCACCATGTACACAGGGGCATGCTCAACCAAGATAGCTCCATTTCAGGGTAGCAAGCACCAGAATGATGCATTATGGGAAATGTAGTCAAGTACGCAGTTCATAGGAAATTGTTTATTAGGAAGTGTACAACAGATAGTAGACACTGACAGTCTGTTCCCCATGTCCCACAGGTCTCCCACAAGACACCACCACAACCCACAGCAGCCAGCCCCATGAGGACAGCACAGGAGCTGCCACCACTCCCACCTGCACGACCAACAGCATCTCTGTGATGTCCACACCTGCTGCAACTGTGTTTCAGGAGGCTGCGCCAGCAACAGGCAGGAGTGGCACAGTAGAGCACACAGGTCAGCCACCGCTGCGCAGGCGACGCAGGTACAGGAGAGCAGGGCTGCAGGCTGCGTCCGGCCGTCCATCTACCACCAACAGCGAGGCGCAGCTGCTCCGTGGCCAGCGCCTGCAAAACAATATATTAGGGCGGATTAGTGGTGTGCTGCACCGCTTTGTCAGAAACAACGAGGCCAGCATGCAGCAGCTAAATTCCCGAATAGACGTTATTGCCACAAACACCGGGGACCTAGCCCTGTCCATGAGGGATCTGGTGGCAGGACTACTGGCACAGGGCGAGGGTGGGCGGCACAGGGACCGTCAGCTGCTACAGAGGCTTGACAGGATGGCCACATCAATTGGCAGACTGGCTGTGAACACCACTGGCCTGTCGAGTAGGACAGTTGGCCTCCAAGTCGAAATGGGCCATTTTGCAGGAGATGTGGCTAGGGGCCTGGGCCGGATCACACACGTGATTGACTTAATGGAGGCACGGCATCTGTCCAGGGGCACAGGGGACACACCCCAGGACAGCGAGGAGGGCTCTACAGTGAGCAGTGTCTCTGCCAGTGACACTAGGGTGCTCCGGAGTGGGAGTACCAGGCAGAGCACTGCTGAACCACCAGGGACCAGCCAGGCTGGCAGGGGCCGCCGTAGGACATAGACATAACCCTGTCCCTGATGATATGGCACATGACAGCAATGTGCCCCATGCATGGTTTGCATTTAGATGACCATGAACAGTTAGTAATTGTAAATAGTTGTATTTCTGCACATATTAAATAGTTTTTTTGTTCCACTTAACAAATGGAGTTTTTGGTCAGTAGGTGAGTATGGTTGGAGTTGACACGTACCTTCCAAAGTATTGGTTTGCGATGTGTTCCCGTCTCAGTCTGCCTTGATTAGCTATACTGCGATCCCCATGATGACAATGTGGTTGCTCTTGCTCTTCATCCTCAGGATCTGGGTCTGCAGGGGTGAGAGGTAGCCCACGTCGGGTGGCAATATTGTGCAGGATGGCGCATGCGACAACAATTTTGAATGCTGTAATGGGGGTATACTGGAGGGCACCTCCACTGCGGTGGAGGCATCTGAATCTTGCTTTCAGTAATCCGAAGGTGCGTTCAATAAGGTTCCTGGTCCTCTTATGTGCACTGTTGTATCGCCTCTCACATTCATTGCTGGGTGTTAAGAACGGAGTCATTATCCATGGCCGTAGAGCATATGCACTGTCACCTGTTGGGCACAAACATTACACTGTTAGAAAGTCCTGGTTGGTGTGCACAGTGACCTGTGTGTATGTCTGCAAGGTGTATGCAGCTCTACCTAGGAGGTATCCGTCTCCAAACTCCCCACGTTCCAGGCGTTGGTGTATCCCACTGTGCCTAAAAATGTAGGAGTCATGGGTACTGCCTGGAAATTTTGCAACAATGTCAGTGATGACATAATGGGCGTCACAAACAACCTGAATATTGAGTGAGTAGGTACACTTTTTGTTGCGGAACAGATGTTCCAGGTTTGCAGGGGGGCATATTTGAATATGTGTCCCATCTACACATCCTATGACATGGGGAAAGTTGGCAATCCGGTAAAAGTCCAGCTTGGTGCTGTTAATTTCTGCCTCATTCCTGGGTAGGTATATGAAGTGAGACATGTGTGTGAGTATGGCATCTAGGAAGGCCCTGAGGAACCTTGAAACTGCACTTTGAGATACCCCACCTGCCACAGCAATGACCCCCTGATAGCTACCTGAGGCCAAGAGGTGCAGTGAGCATAGCACTTGCACATGCGTAGGGATGGCGCAGCCGCGCAGAGTCTGGTGTTCTAGCAGTGGTTTTAGTAATTCAATTAATTCTAGTATGGCTGCGCTGCTAAGGCGGTATTTATCGTAAATCTCTTCCTCAGTTTGCTGGAACAGAGTCTGCCTTGTTCTATAAATCTTCTCCTGTCTCTGGCTCCTCCTCCTCCTCTGCTGGGCTGCGTGGACTCTCCTCCTTACTGCTATCAGGTATATCTCCGCCATCTTGAGTAACCCAGATGCCTTCTGGGTCTCCTTTTATACTTTGGTAATGGTTACCACCTGCTCTGAGTTAGTGGTAAATGGGACATGCAAACTGGGCTTTTTGCGACTAGTCACAATTTGCGAGTTGCTATTGCATATGGTTTGCGACTCGCAAATTGCGACTTGCTATTCGCGGGTCGCAAAATGGGGTCGCACATTTTGCGAGTCGGTAATGGCTCGCATCGCTTTTTGCGAGTCGGAAATGGGATTTTTGCATCCCATTTCTGATTTTGCACAGTCGCAAATAGCGATTCGGGCCATTTGCGACTCGCAAAACTTTGCTACATCTGGCCCTTGTTGTGCAAATAGATTCCTCAGAGCATGGTATTGGAGCAGTACTCTCACAGCCTCAAGAAAGAGTGCCTAGATCAATGTGTAGCCTTCATTTGCAGGAAATTACTTCCCGGGAACGTAGGTGGGGTGCAAAAGAGCATGAAGCTTTTGCTGTGGTCCGGGCACTGAAGAAGCAAAGACCCTACTTGTTTGGGACTCACTTCCAGGTTCAGACAGACCACAGGCCCATCAGATGGTTAATGCAGATGAGGGGTGAGAATCCCAAATTGTTGAGGTGGTCCATCTCAACAATTCAGGGAATGGATTTTACTGTGTAACACCACCCTGGCACCGACCACACCAATGCTGATGGTCTGTCCAGATTCTTCCGACTTAGTCATGAGAACTCCCATGAGGTTGGGTACTTGCTCCCCACTTTCAGTTGGGGGGGCACGTGTTAGACTTGGCATCATTGGCATGGTCTCCCCAAACTTTTTGCCTCTACTTCCCAGGTTGTTTCTGTGTACTGGACTCTGTTTTTGCTGTTTTGTTTGCTGTGGACACTTCACCACTGCTGACCAGTGCTAAAGTGTAAGTGTTCCCTGTCTAAATTATATGTGCACAGTGGCTTATCCATGATTGGCATATTTGATTTACTAGTAAGTCCTTAGTAAAGGGGACTAGAAGTGCACAGGGCCTGTAACTCAAATGCTACTAGTGTCCCTGCAGCACTGGTTGTGCCACCCACATTAGAAGCCCTGAAACAAGGCCCAGACCTGCCACTGCAGTGTCTGTGAGTGCAGTTGTAAACTGCAAATTTGACTTGGCAAGTGTACCCACTTGACTGGCCTAAACCTTCCCTTTCTTTTTATACATGTAAGGCACCCCTAAGGTAGGCCCCAGGTAGCCTCATGGGCAGGGTGCAGTGTATGTTAAAGGTGGGACATGCACTTATGTGTTTTACATGTCCTGACAGTGAAATATTGCCAAATTCAGTTTTCACTGCTGCAAGACCTATCTCTCTCATAGGTTAACATGGGGGCTGCCTTTGAATATGATTAAAGCGCAATTTCCTTTTGGGAGAAGATAGACAAGTGGAGTTTGGGGCCTCTGAACCCACAATTTAAAAATACATCTTCTAGTGAAGTTGTTTCTAGATTGTGTGATTGAAAATGCGAGTTTTAGAAAATAGGCATTTTCTTGCTTAAACAATTCTGTGACTCTGCTTGCTTGTGGTTTCCCTGTCTGGGTCTGTTGGACAGTTGGGTTGTTTGCACCTCTCCTCTAGACAGTGACACAAAGGGGGCTGGGGTGTAGCCTTAATTTTCTGATGGGCCATCTGGGCTGAGGGGAGGGGAGGAGTGGTCACTTACACCTGATAGGGCTGTGCCTGCCCTCACACAGTGCCGTCTCCAACCCCCTGGTGTGTGTCTGGGACCTGGCCTGGGCAAGGCAGGATCTTGAAAACAACAGAGACGTCTCTTTGAAGTAGGCGTACTTAAAAGGCAGAAAGGGGTATAAGAAGATCACCCAAAACCCCTGAAAATCAGATTACTTCTGGAAGCAAGAGGAACCTCTGCCAAGGAAAAGAGCTGGAGAAGCAGGAGGAGGAGTACTGCCCCTTTGCCTGTTTCTGTGCTTTGCTGGGTTGGCCTGCAGTCGCTGCTTCTACTTGAGAGAGGACAAAAGACTGAATTTTGTGTGACTTCCCACTGGTGAAGAATCTCCAAGGGCTTGAAACTGAGCTTGCCTCCTGTTGTTGAAGTCTCAGGGACAACAAAGACTTCTCTCTGCCAGCACTTGGGCTTTCTGCTGAGAGTTCCGTCTGCCAAGTGGTGCCCTAACCTGCCTCTGGGTCCTTGAAAGGTGCAGCTGGTGTAAAAGGACAGAAATCCATGCAAAGACTGCTGTGCAGGGAAACTTTTGATGCACCACCCGCCTCACGTCTGAAAAAGGACTTGCCGCCCGCCTCGCAACTAAAATTGAGGCTCCACCTGCATCGTGGCTGGGAGATCGACGCAACGCAGCTGAAGAAATTATATGCAACACCTGCAGTGGTTGCTGTTATTGACGCAAGCCCCCGCGAAGCGTGGTTTACTGAAACCGTGCGACCGGATTTCAACGCAACATCACAGGGCACAGAAAATCAATGCAAAGCCTGCCTGAACCTGAGGTGCCCGTCTGGATCAACGCATCGTACAAATACCTTACACCTTGCTTCTGAAGGTTAAGCCTGCCTGCTTGAGCCAAGCTACCATGGGGATGAGCGGGGGTTAACTGAGGGTGATTCTCCTTTACCCTGACTAGAGTGGGGGTCCTTGCTTGGACAGGGGATAACCTGACTGCCAACCAAAGACCCCATTTCTAACAAGCACCAATATTGATCAAGAGTTCTGAAAGTCCCAAGGCTCTTCTGCAGATAATTAGGAAGGGTAAGAATTAGCCATATGTGGAAGTAAGGCAAGATGAGATAACCACTCTAATCCTTTCTTCTGTTTTTTAGGTCTGGCTCCCAGCTGCACCCAGTCCCTAACCACAAATTACCTCTCTTGATCTCTCTAAGATCCTGATCTAAAGTAGCACTCCGAAGTGGAGCTGTCAAGAGGTGGACCACATTGAGCATGAAGCTGAACCTGAGGACTTGCCTGGGTGACAGCAGCTGCTGGTAGGTCAAAGTTGAACAACATAATGGGCCAATTTTTTTAACCAATATAAAATCATCATTCCACAGGAGAGCCACATTTGGCACTTTAAAGATTAATTTGTTTACATGCAGTTTTCCTAACATCCTTAAGTGCTAATGATGTTACTTTCTTGATTTATTTTAATAATGAATAATTCAATTCCTCAAATTTAGACAGATTGCCTAATGTTACAGACTACTCTATTGTTGACTTTTCTCTCAATGTTGATACTAATGAATCTGTCCATAGGTTATTTAAAGTTGAAACTGGGAGATCTTTTGAAAACATATGGTTACCATAGTAGACCAGCTAAGGGAGATGTCTTCTAGACCCACATATTTAGTGGTGAGTAGCAAGTGCTATTTCTAAAGGAGTTGTAAGATAGATAGGATTTGCACACTGCCAACAACAATTTCGCCCATTCAAAACCTCATTTTCCCACTTTTTTGCTCTACAAAATTTAGTATTATTGTTTCTTAATCACTGGACACACACAGGAATTGTTAATTGATTATGGTGAGTATGTCAATTAATTTTTAGAAACCTATGATGATTCTCCGGGCCCATATTCTTGCTTCTTTTCTGCCGACGGGCCTTTTTTTGGGGTACTTGAGGGGTAAAGGAGGGTTAAACAAACTCTTCAAATCAATTAACAGTGTAACCCATTTGGTCACACATTGAATTTAGAATGTGGAGGATAAAGTTCAAAAGTTGATTACAAATTTGAAGGCAAACTGATGTAAATGAATCTCAAAAGCATGCTACATAACTACAGAATCGCCAACCATGAATTAAAGCATCGAATGAGAATAAACCCTATAAGCATAAGGCTTACGAGAATCTCAGTTGAAGTAATACAAAAGAGGAGAAACAGAATCTGATGATCTGTATACATGTCACTGTCCTCTTATTTAATCATTAGAGAATCTAAGTTAATCTAAGCTGTTAAAATAAGCTAAAAGGAGAACCTAATTAGCACTCAGGTATTATAGGAAAATGTCAGAATAGCAGAAAACTCAAAAGAAGTTCTGATAGAGAGGTTGTGTATAGCATAAAGCCACCCCTCCAAGTCTCAATGGAATCTGCTTGCATCTAACTAGGTGAATACCAATCAAACCTACAGAACCTTTGAGAAAGCTTCTCTGCACAGTTTGAATTGGCATCTCCCATCGAACATCATATCCCATGATTTGGATATCAGGAAAGCATGAAAGGTCTCTTGGTGTCTGGTACACAAACAGGAGTCTTTTCTTCTCAGTTTGTTAGCATCCTCCCATACCCCACTGTCTCTAATACTCAATAAAAGCCTTCCAGGACCTGTGGAGTCTCACAAACACACCTGCAAAGTAAGAATATTGCAACACGAGCAATACTCCATGTTGAAGGTTAGACATACGAAATCAAATGTTTCAGGCCTTTGGTTCTGCTAACTTAATAACGCATTAATGCACATTCAAAATATATAGTTATAAGTGCATCTTGCAATTAATAACGGAAGACAAGACTAATAAATGAAATGTGATTACATGCAGTTTCACCATGATAACATAATCAGAGTACATGAGTATAAGTGTACAGAAGCACTACATTTCAGCATGCTAAAATCAAACATTACAACACAAGGTCATCAGGTCATTCATTCTTTTATTCAACACTAGGCCATAAGAAGATAAATAAGATACAAAACATGCTGTTAAAACACAAGATAAATCAGTTCATGCATTTGATACACTGGGCATCCCACAGCACTGTAGTCATTGTTCTACCCAAACATGCAATATATAAAGATAAGGACAGAGAGTCTAATTAAAAACAAAACAGGAAAATTGGTTAGGCATCAATTGTGAATTGGAAACACAGCTTTTCTGATTTTGAAAGCTTGACATAACTAACTGAAAACAGAAGCTAAACAAAAATCAGACTCTAACTGTTGGAGATGGTATGAACAAACAATAAAAGATCTAGAGCCAGATGTACAAAGTAAGTTTGCATTTCATAATGGTCTGAATCACTATTTGAGGAGGTTAGGAAATGCAAAATGGGCTTTTCTTATGTACAAACCCCTTTAAGGAATTGCGATTTCTACCATGTAGAAATTGCAATTTGTGATTCCCAGAACAGAAAATTGCAAATTTGGATTTCCTATTTGTGATTCCTATTCTGTTGTATCATGCATTTCCTAAATGCGACTTGAGCATGTAGGAGATGCAATTACCATTTACTTGAAGTCGATGGTAACCAGATGCGATTTTTTTAAAACACCCCAAAGTGTTTTTTATTTTATTTGCAATAGAGCACACACATGCCCCTATAGCATATGCGTGCTCTACAGGTGCACCCCTATTTATGGGGTGCACCAAGGGGTGGCCTTTTGCCTATTGTCACCCTTGATTTTGCATTTCCTAAATAGTGATTTCCTAGTAAAAGATCCTTATTTGGGAAAAGAAAACCCGCCCATTGACTCAAGTGTAATGGGATTTCTTAATAGCGATTTCCTAATAGCTATTCCTACTTTATAGGAATCGCTATTATGAAATCGGTATCTTTGTACATTGCATTTTGCATTTCTTAAATAGTCACTATTTGAGAAATGCAAAATTGCATTTTCGTACATCTGGCCCCTAGAGTCAAATGTGCGCAACAGAGTAAAAGGAATATAAAATTGGTCAGGGTTTTCTTGGAAGAACAATCACAGGGGCCAGGCAGTAAGATGGAAAACCATGAGCCTGACTTGGGGTGGGCTGCCAGGTATTGCAAGGTAACCAATCCAAAACAGGTCAAGAGAAATCTACATTCCAGGTTTGTGACCCAGATAAGATATGGTTCTGTGCCCTCTACCTGTTTCAGGTCTAAATAGCAGTCGACTGAAGACATTGGCTGACACTTTTTAAGTCTGACTTGCATTCTAACAGAAATACATTTTGATTTCACAACATTTTTTGTGCTTCCATTAATTTCATAATGGTGCAGGAAAAGGTTGGACAGTGCTAGGACAGGAAAGGTTCTTCTGACATACCCAAGCAAAAGAACTGAGGATACTTGATCCTGTCTGAGACAATCTGTAAGAATCAATTGAGAAAAAGACGTATTAAGGGAGGACCAAATCTTTAACCATAATAACAATGGGGGTGACCTGGACTATATTTGCAATAAAGGCCTGACCAACTTACAAGCGGGTAATAATGGTGACCATAGTCATAGGCACCACAAGCAGCCTACACAAAAATGTGTTTTCAGTCGTTTGGAAGATACTCAAAGAGGAACAACCTCAAACACCTGCTCTACAGGTCCTCTGGGACATGCACTTGTTTTTATAAAGGGAGATTAATTCTTCAATAGATTTGTTACAGATTATTTTTCAGAACCTAAAAAATTGTGTCTACTATCCCTTCAAATTTACCTGCTCTCTGGGACAATTTATTACCCAAGCTCAGGTCACCAGACATCAAAACCCCTAAGTAATTAACATTAGATACCTTGGAAATGGAAGTCCCCGCTATATTATGAGAACGGGAACAGGTATTATTAGGGTCAAGTATCATAATGTGGGGTTTTTTTATGGTTGATTTTTAAATTCATCTGCCCCATAAAATAAAAAATATCCAGCAAAAGCTGGAGATTGTTAGCAGTGCGGGTACTTAGGACTGTGTTGTTCGCGTAGAGTAAAACTGGAATTCACAGTTTCAATATCAGGGCAGATCTCTGCCTCTTGCCACCAACTTCTTCTCAAAGCTGTTAATATAAAAAAGAAATAAGGGGCTAATGTGCAGCCCTGCCTTACACCCTTGTTGGAATAAAAAAGTAAAGAAGTATGTACAATCGCCATTTATGCTATAGTGAAACTGAACCCTGGTGCCCCAGTGCAGTCTTATTAACAGGTCAATCTGGGCACAATTGATCCCAGCTTCCCCCTTTGTTTGCCACATCTTGCCCCTGTCCACCAAATCAAAGGCACTCAAAAAGGTCAATAAAGGCCTTATGGAGTGCCTCTTGCCTGACCTGAACATACTTCCCTCCAATCATAAGGAGAGTCAATGTTTGCTCATTTGTTTCAGCAACTGGGCAGAAATCATATTGGATCTCAGAGAAAAAACTTGTTGTCAATGGCACAGTCCCCTAGAAATCGGAGAATGACCCACCCTAGGATTTTAACTGAGGAGTCCAAAAGATAGATGGGCCTATAACATGAAGGTTGATAATTATTCCCTTTATTAACAATAGGTCCCAGAGCTGAATCCCTCCAGGTGATAGGCATGTCTCCTCCTACAGCTTTCAGAAAGATATTTGTTAGCAAAGGTGCCCAGAGTATTGGGTTCTTTCAAAAAACATCAACAGGAACCCCATCTGGGCCTCGCACTTTACCGGGGGAAGATTTTAAAATGGCTCTAGTAACTGCATTGATATCAACGGTATTGCATAAGGCAAGACTATCAATGCTAAATATTTGTGGAACTTCTACTATGGGTTGGTGAAGGCCTTCATCACTAACATTTTTGAAAAAATACCCCACCCGATCTTCAGCTGATTATCATCTGAGAAACAGGGTCTAGTAATAATTTGCCAGAAAGCTCTTGTGTTCCTAAGGGCAGCAGCTGCTTGAAAATTATCCCAGGCCTGACTCCTGATTTCCATTTTTCTGGCCACTATGGTAGCTTTATACAAGGCCCTCTGTGCTTAGATTTGGGCCTTATGGGGGTTGCTTTTACAGCCTGCCCTTTTATAGCTGTGGTATAGCTATGATAACCATTTAAAAGGGGGTGGGGGGTTCCCTGTGATGTGTTCGACAAACCAGGAGGCTAGTTGCAAGCTGACATATTCCCTGAAAACCCTCCACAACCTGGCCAGGGTCAGCCTCATTAGACAAACAAGTCATAAAGTACTCATATTGCCCTGAAATTTACATGTGTAAAAATTCATTTTGGTCCGCTTTGTCCTAACTACGGTGAATTCCCTTGTTGCTGAAAAACTCTAGGGCAGAAGACTGTTATACTTTTGTGAATGATAAGAAGGGCTGCACAGAACTAAGACATTGGGGATTTGGGGCCAGATGTAGGAAACGTTTTGCATGGCACAAACTGAGAAATTCGCAGTTTGCGCCATGCAAAACGTGCATGGCGATGCACATTCCCATTTTGCGAGTCGGTACCGACTCGCAAAATGGGAATGTGACTCGCAAATAGGAAGGGGTGTTCACCTTCCTATTTGCGATTCGCATCGCTATGCAGAATTGCTTTGTGACCGCGAACGAGGGACACCATCCTACATATGGGATTGCGACTCGCAATTTGCGAGTTGCAATCCCATTTCTACCTACATCTGGCCCTTGGTCACTTAAACTGTAGGGGACAATAAGGAATCATGAATTGATGGTACGATGTGTGGGGAAAAAATCATGAAATTTATTGTAGAACCGTTTCCTTTGACAGTAAAGGTTGGCAGAATGGGTTGAGTTAATCAAAAAAATCACAACTAAAACATATACTAAATTTCATTATAATCAAGTTCAAGGCTTTCCCATATGCAGTGTCTGTGAAGTGAGTCAGGCAATCTTCTGTGAAGTTAAACACCCCACACACCCAGTCACCACCAAAGAGACAGGTGTAAAAAGTAGCCTCCCTTTTTGGGAATCTCACAAAACAATCAGATACAATTTGGTCCAACTCCTTTATCAACTTGATGGGGTGATTAATGAAATAGTTCATTCATTTTTATTTTAACACAATTTCTGTAAAGCCAGGAAGTAATAACCATGAAACATGTGCACAGGATGTACAAGAAATTGATTCCACTACAAGATTGCTTTTCTCTAATGAGATCAATACCCCAGAGCCTCGTTGATTCTGTCAGAGGCAAATGGTAAAGCAGGAAGACAAAGAGGTGGAAACCCATCAATATGAAGCTCCTCTAAAGTCCAGGTCTCCTGAAAGCTGAAAACATCATAACCTTTAATCCACACACATGAACACACATGTATGAATTTCTGATTCTATATTGTGACTCACCTTCAATAATACAATTTAGGTGCTTCACTTTACATTAGTAACATTAAGACACCCTATATATGCATTGTCAATAACATTATTATGTCACTCTGTAACACATAATGGTGGAACTGAAATGATGCATTCCCAATACACCCTCTGATGATGAATTTGCTCATCACAATCATGATAAAATCCTTCAATAAGACCAACTAAAACCTTTTAGTTTTCATCAATTTCCACCTAGACTCCTCCAAATGTCATTATAGTATTTACACTGATTCTCCTATAGCTCTACATCTGCTCTCTTTATTTTCACTATCTGTTAAGCTTTCCTCTTCTGATACATTCTGAAGCTAACAATAACTAAAACCATTACACAAATTGCAATAACCAACAATCTTTTCAGAACAAAACCCACAATTCTACTTCCTAAGTTTCCAAGCCATCTGTCTACAGCAGCAAACCGATCTCCAATGGCCTCCCATGCACCCATTGCACCCATTGCTTTCAACCCTTCCAAATCCTTCTTCAAGCCATTGATGTTCCAGATGTACTTCTCTAAATCCTTACTTTTGTCTGGGATTTAAGCTCAGAATGGCTGAATTTTTATCAACCGGCAGACTCCACCCTCTTTTGCAAGAAAAAGATCTAACACAAGTCTGGCCTGCAAAACCAAAGATCTTATTGCTACCATCTCAGTGTTCACAAGCAATAAAGAATTTCCTATATTTTGTTGCCAGTTTATCAACTTTTGTAGAAAACTTTCAAATCATCCAGAATCACACTGTTGACGGAATCAATGCACCAGAAATATCTCCTACCACTTCTCCAGGACGAAGACCTCTATGAGTTCCAATTTTCGTTTGCAATAGAGGATCATTAAAATGTTCAACATGATAAATCTTTGGAAATTCTATACCTAAGTAACGTGTACCACATCATCCCTTGGGCAATTTGAAATAAGCATTCTTTCCAGAAACAAAGTACACTCCAAGAATCACAGGCTCCTTTCCATCTAAAAAGAATCAATTTATTTCCCTTAACCTCAAAAGGTGTGTTCACATTCACTCTTCACATAAATAATGGAGCCAAATAACTTTAGTCAATTCATATGCACAACTTATCCTTATGCTGCCAATCTAAAGCTAATACTGGTTGGTTTTCCTTCACTTGATGTTCAAATCCTTCTCTATTACACCTCTGTTGTCTCTTTATGTCTTTGTCTGTTTCAGACGTAGACTCTAGGGGCCACATGTATCAAACTTTTTTGCATTCGCAAATGGTGCGAATCGCAAAAATCGGCCGTTTGCGAATGCAAAAGTGCCTCCCACGATGTATTAAAGGCATTCGCAGTGTAAAAATAATGAATCGCTAAAATTGCGAATTTTAGCAAATATGACATGGTTTGCGTGACGCAAACAGCGTATCGCAAATAGCAACATGATTTACTGAATCGCTATTTGCGTGATGCAAACTGTGACAAAGTTTTGCAATTCGCAGATAGCGATCTACAAAATCCTGATGCAATTCGCAATACGCTTATTGCGACACACAAAACCATGTCGCAATGCATAAAAAATTTGCAAATTGCGAATATTCTCAGAATGGCCTTTTGCACATGCAATTTACCACAAATTGAAATCAGGTGGTAACCAGGTGCAACCTATATAAATAGGCCCAGAATGACACACTCACTTTTCCTCAATGGCTGCACTCTATGTGATGGCAAGAGAATGAGGATCTTGGCAGGTTTGAGGAGAGGGAGGAGGAAACAGGAGAGCATTTTCAGAGTGCGCATAACCCTATTTGACCAGACAGATGATAAAATGTATGAGAAGTACAGGTTAAGCTCAGCCATGATACTTGACCTCATAGCAGATCTACAACCCATACTGCAGTGCACCACACACAGGACCAATAATATTCTCACCCATGTGCAGGTTTTATGCTCCCTGCACCTATTAGCCTGGGGGAGCTATCAAAGGGTCATAGCAGCAGGAGGGGTCTCACAGAGTGCCCTCTCACACTTCTTCAATGCATTTCTAAATGCCATGCCGAGCAAAATACAAGAGCACATAAGATTCCCCAACACCCCACAGGAATTACAACAGACGAAAATCAATTTCTATCAGATTGCACAATTCATACGTCATAGGTGCCATTGATGGGACACATCTACCAATCTGTCAAACATCGGCCAACCAGTATGTGTATCGCAACCATGAGAACCATCATTGAAAATACAGGTGATTAGCAATGCCTCCAACATCATTACCGATCTCGTGGCCAGATACCCAGGTAGCACACATGACTCGTACATCTTTCGCCACAGCGGGATTCACACAAGACTGCTAGCTGGGGAGTTTGGCAAAGGATACCTACTGGGTAAAGTAATAGTTTACGATGTTGCATTGATGTTATAGTGACATCAGATTTCAACAGTACTCGGAGTGACCCTTGACCTGCTTTTAAGGTCGGGAGAAGCTCCCCACGCCGCGCAGCTCCACCTGACTGCGCACGTATCCTTGTCCCCCCCTTGCTACTGCTGCGAGTTCGAGGCCCTCCTCCACCCGCAGGTTCCTGCCTGCGCCTTATCCCTGGTGGCCAGTGGTGATCAGTAAGTATTGTGTGTCTGCCTTTGTGTCTGTTTTCATCCACTTTTCTCCACTCTTTTGCCTCTTACTGTTTTTTCTCTGTTGTTTTCACCTTTTTCCTCTGGTTTATCTGCCCTTTCACGCTCTCTCTCTATTTGGCTTTCTCGCCGCTGTGTCCCCTGCAGCCCTGCCCCCCTCACGAGCACATTTGTGCTTCGCTCCCAGCTGCTCCTCCCTCCCAATTCCCCTTCTTAATGGCGACCGCGCAGCAGGCGTGCCGCTGCCACTGCGGAGGAACGCCAGAGGCAAGCCCGTCTACACCCGTCCGCGCCTGGACTGCGCCAGATCCTCTGGCCCCCATGACCGCCACGTCACCCGA
The DNA here is from genome assembly GCF_031143425.1 of Pleurodeles waltl. NCBI lineage: Eukaryota > Metazoa > Chordata > Amphibia > Caudata > Salamandridae > Pleurodeles > Pleurodeles waltl. The sequence continues at coordinate 596,648,595 of NC_090448.1, forward strand.
CGATATTATGACGCCAACACTCTCCACGCCCTCAACGCCGGCCTATCAATCACCTGCTTTCAGGCCTCACCAAAGCTCATCCACTGACCCTTCTTCTGCCAGAGCTGCAGCTTCACCAGCCCTCGAACTGCCATCCCGCCCACCATGGCCGGACACAACCACCTCAGATGCATCCTTCTCAACACCCGCTCAGTCCACAAGCACGCCAATAAACTCTGGGACCTTCTCAACTCATCCTCCCCGGACATCGCCTTCCTGACGGAGACTTGGATGAACCCATCCTCAGCACCTGACATCGCCATAGCCATCCCGGACGGCTACAAGATCACCTGCAGAGACCGCACCAACAGACCTGGAGCAGGGGTAGCCATCATACACAGGAACACCATCAGAATCTCAACCAACACCGAAGACACCGCCAGCACTGCCGAACACATGCACTTCCAAATCCACATCGATCCCAAGACCACCCTCAGAGGCACCCTCATCTATAGACACCCTGGACCCCGACCACAGTTCAGTGACTCCATCGCCGACGTCGTCATCACTCAAGCCCTTGCGTCTACAGACTACATCCTACTCAGAGAACTGAACTTCCACCTAGAGAACACCAATGACAGCAACTCCAGCATCCTGCTCGACAACCTCGGACTAAAACAGCTCGTCATGTCACCCACCCACTCCGCCGGACACACGCTCGACCCCATCTTCTCCGCCAGCAGCCACATCACCTTCAGCCACATCACCGAACTCCACTGGACCAATCACCGCTGCATCCACTTCACCTTCGAGAAACCCACCATGCACCATCGTCCACAACCGATTCCCCGCCGCAGATGGAGCTAGGTCACCAACGACCAGCTGATCTCCACCCTTGCCCGAGCCCCACCTCCCAACACCACCGGCACTAACACAGCTGCCCGCAACCTCAGGCAATGGATCAACAACTGCGCCAACTCTCTCGTCCCGTTCAAGAAACCCCCCTGCAACTGCGCTGTGAGAAAGGCCACCTGGTTCACTACCAACCTCCGGACCTCCAAACAGACTTGCCGAAAACTCGAGAAGAAGTGGAGCCAAGAACAGACTCCGGCAACCCACGCAGCACTCAAGAACGCCATCCGCAGGCACCACCAGCTCATCCGGACTGCCAAGAGAGAATCCTCCAAAGAACGCATCGACAACAACGCACACAACAGCAAAGAGCTCTTCATCATCATGAAGCAACCCCAGCTCCAGCACCAATGACATCCCACCTTCGCAAGACCTCTGCGACTCTCTTTGCACCTTTTTTCACTTCAAGATAGCAGACATCCACGACAGCTCCAACTCCAAGCCCCACTGGCAGTTGCCAACACCTCAGACTCACCGCCCCCCAGCCACACCAACCTCCTACTCTCTTGGACCCACGTCAGCGACGACGATACCACCAAAGTCATGAACACCATTCACTCCGGCTCACCATCCGACTCCTGCCCGCACCACATCTTCAACAAAGAAATCTCCATCATCGCCCCCAAACTCCAGATGATAATCAACAGCTCCTTCGAGGCCACCACCTTCCCGGAAAGCTGAAAGCACACCGAGATCAACGTCTTACTCAAGAAACCCAATGCGGACCCAAAGGACCTCAAAAACTACTCACCCATCTCCCTGCTCCCGTTCCCGGCAAAGGTCATCGAGAAGATCGTCAACAGGCAACTGACCCCCCTCCTTGAGGAAAACAACACTCTGGACTCATCCACCACCGACGACATCAGAACCCTACTGGACAAAGGCGAAAATGCGGCCCTCATCCTCCTGGACCTCTTGGCCCCATTTGACACTGTCTGCCACCACACCCTACACCCACGCCTCCATGACACAGGGATCTGCGACAAAGCCCTGGACTGGATCACCTCCTTCCTCACTGCCAGAACCCAGCAAGTCTGCCTCCCTCCCTTCCGATCTGAAGCCACGAAGACCATCTGCGGTGTACCCCAAAGATCTTCCCTCAGCCCAACCCTCTTCAACGTCTACATGGCACCGCTCACCAACATCATCCGATCATACATCCTTAATATTGTCTTGTACGTCGATGACACCCAACTGATTCTCTCCCTCACCAAGGACCCCGCCACCACCAAAACCAACCTCCATGAACGAATGAAGACCGTCGCCAACTGAATGGAGAACAGTCGCCGAAAAATGAACTCGGACAAGACAGAGGTCCTCATCCTCGGCCCCACCCCCTCCACCTGGGATGATTCCTGGTGGCTGACAACACTGGGAGCCACACCGACACCCACCAACCACATATGCAACCAGGTCTCATCCTCCTGCTTCAGCACCCTCCGCATGCTCCGCAAGATCTACAGGTAGATCCCCACCGAAACCAGAAGGACGGTCACCCAGGCCCTCGTCAGCAGCAGACTGGACTATGGCATCGCTCTCTATGTGGGAACGATGGGCAATCTCCAGAAAAGACAACAACGCATCCAGAACACCTCAGCACGCATCATCCTTGACATCCCCGCCATAGCCACATCACAACCCACCTCAGAGACCTACACTGGCACACCATCAACAAGAGGATCACCTTCAAGCTCCTCACCCACGCCCACAAAGGACTCCACAACGCCAGACCAGCATACCTCAATGAACAACTCACCTTCTACACCCTGAACCGACAGCTCCGATCTGCCGGCCTCACCCTCGCCACCATCCCACGCATCCACAGGACAACAACAGGCTGCAAATCATTCTCCCACCTCGCCGCCAAGACCTGGAACACCGTCCCCATCCACTTACGGCAGACCAATGACCTGCTGACCTTCAGGAGACACCTCAAGACCTGGCTGTTTGAGCAGTAGCTGCTCCCCCCCCTCAAGGGCCTTGAGACCCTCGCGGGTGAGTAGCGTGCTCTACAAATGTACTGATTGATTGATTGATTGATTTTACTCTCTGTTCATTCCAGGAGACAGTGCGTACGCAGTGTGGACCTATATACTGACGCCCTACCTGAGCCCCGCAACACCAGCAGAGAGGAGGTGCAATGCTGCACACAGAGCAACCCACAGTGTGGTGGAGTGGGCCTCTGGACTGCTGAAGAGACGCTTAATGTACATCCATAAGAGTGGAGGGGCACTACAGTACAGCCCATAGACAACCCGCAAAATTGTGGCTATATGTGCAATGTTGCACAACATTGCAACGAGAAGGGGCATACCAGTTGAACCAATGGAGCCTGGCTCAGATGAAGATGGTGATCCCTTACCACCCCATCATCCAGTAGACAGGACCAGTGCAGCAGAGGGCAGGCAAAGACGTGCTGACATCGTGCACAACCATTTCTGATGTAAGTAATGACAACACCATTTCTATATTATGTATTTCTGTAGTTAGCAACTTTATTACCTAGACTTCAGATAACATATGTGCCAATAGGACATAGTCATCTACTATAGTCAAGCATGTGCGAATAACTGTGTCACACTATTAGCATCTTAGTATAACTGTATAGCTACATGCTATGGTGGTCCCCTGTAGGCCTTAACATTAATTCCTTTGTCCACATACTCCACTTGAGTGCTCAGTGGCCTCACTGGCACCTCTTGTAGCGGGTTCACTGGCAGTACTGTGTCTGGTACTGCGACACCTAGGATCCATCACAGGGGCAGTAAGACTGCTGAGGCTAGAGAACTCCTCATTATCTCCACCACCAGTTCGCTGCCTGTGCATTGCGCCCATGTTCTGATCGATTGACACCAACTGCCTGTGCATTGACCTCATGTGTTTGCATTGCAGGCGCTGCACTTTCAGCATGGAAGCTTCAAGGCTGCCAAAGATTGATGGGCCCTCTCCTTCCTCTGTGCACTGACTGCCTGCATCATGATGCCTCCTGAGGTGAGTTGGCTGACGCTGGAGCAGGGACTGCTGTTGTCCTGTGGATCTAGCCTCTGGAGGTGGTGTGGGGACTTCATCCAGCATCTCATCTGAGTCCAGGTTATACTCTGGGAGAGGTAACACCCTTGCCCTGCATCTAGTTGGTGCAATACTGAAAGACTCACTGGTGTTTGAGTCAGACTGTGGCTGTGTTTCGACATCCCCCACATTTCAACCTTCTGCTGCAGCAGGGCCCGGGACATCTGCAACAACAATGTGCAGCATGTCATTTATGTACATATCACAAGAAGTTGAACAATAGTAAAAAATGTACACTGTCATCGTATCATTGTGAGTTGTGTGTGTTTTTTCTCTCTGTGGCGGAACACAAACTTGCTATTTGTGTGGTATTTTGACTTTAGGTTTGTGGACTACCACTCCCATACGTGGGTTGTATGCAAGATGTGGCATGGACTACTTATCACAATGCATCTAACTAATAGCTATCTCCTTAGCTGCATTTGTACATGCAAATATGGGGATACACATCATTGGTGGCCTTACCTTTGCTGGTGCTGGGTGTCCCTGACGTGTCAATGTCAGTGACTTCACTGACAGCTTCAGGTAGCAGTGTGGACTCCACCATGTCTTCCATTGGTGTGAACAGTGTCTGGGTGGGTGGTCCTCCTCTGGTGATCCTTGCCTCCTTCAACCTGCTGGCTACCCTTTCTTTGGCATGGGATCACAGGTCATATCATCTCTTGCGTATCTCCTCCACAGAGCACTGTGCAACACCCACTGCGCATATTTTTTTCTGGATTTCTGACCACAGTTTCCACATCTCACTTTCAGGTACCTGGAGTGAGTTCTTCCCAAACAGTTTGGTTCCTTACCACCTCCCCAGTGAGAACCTCCAGTTCCTGCTCACTGAATTTGAGCTTGCGCTTCCTGTCTCCTTTGTCCTTGCCCTCCCAAGCATTGGTCATGTTGCAGTTTGGTCCTGGAAGGCTCACAAAGCTGGCTCCCTGGTGCTGGGCTGTGTCTCCCTGCCTGCTCCTGTGGGTGTAGCTCCTGGAAACAGCATGGGCTGACTCATTTCCTGGTTGTGATGTCATCAGGCTGTTCCGGTTTGCTGTTTTCACAATTTGCGATTTTCAAACACCGAATCACTATTTATTTGCGGTTCGGTATTTGCTACTCGCAAATTGCATTTGCGGATTATAAGAAATCGCAATTACCGACTCTCAATTTTGTTACATTCCAGTTAGCACTCCTAAAATAGTGATTTCTTATAATTCGCTATTTAAGAAATGCAAACCGGGAGATTGATACAGCTGGCCCTAGATTTCTCCTCCTGTCCTCTGCTAGATTCAAAAACCTCTTCTCTAATTCTGTCACGTCACAAGTCAAAGTATGTCTGTGTGCATATGCAGTGTCTACTGTTGTGACAGAAACTAAATATGGTGTTTGAACAAAGGAACGGTTGGAACAACTACGGAATAGCTCAAGCAGTAATGTTGAAAACTATCCTGTCTATAAAATATACACCATAAAAGGCTACAGGAAACTCTGTAGGTCTAAGGAATGTGATGATAGGTGATGCCCTGGGAAACTGAGGCAGGTAGTTGGGTACAAACGTAGCAATCCCTTGCATCCATAATGTCAATGTACTCATAAAGCAACTTATAATACACATTTGATGAAAGATCTCCTCTAGAAGTGTCTATGTGCACATCTTTCTCATGTAATGAGTACATTCGACCATCAGTAGAAAATGGAATCTTAGAACACTTGTGGAATTAATTTTCTTTATACTAGAGTGTGTAACGAGTTCACTCCTTTAAGGCAAAGCAATATTGCTATAAATGTTGCAACTAACACTCCTATAAGTTCGTAACTACATCTATTAGTGTTATTGTTTCCAGGTTCTATGATTTCTCTAAATTCAGATCTGTTTAAATAAAATGCTGCAGCAGTAATGTTGCGCTTCAGTTACACTTGGGCAAAGCGGCCACACAAAGTCCTTGTGATAAATTGAAACAGATTTATTTACAAAGGTGTGTGTAAGTCTTCCTTAGCACTACTCCATGCTCTTCTAAAGGACAACCTTAGGCTCCTTCAGCTATGCCTTGGGTCTCAGTACTCTTCTTAATTCCTTAGCAAAGTCAATCCAAGGTCTCTACAGAAGGCACAGTTAAAATTTGCTAATAATCACATCCAGTGTGATATGTATCAGTCTATCCAACAGCACAGAACAATTAGAATTTGAGTACAATGATCAATTCAAGGAGGTTTAGTTGGATCTGCAGTGTTATCCCAAAACTCCCCAAACTTTATTTCTCTGTCATTTGCAGCAAAGTATGTCTATTCAATTCAAGAGTATTTTCAACAGAACACTCTATTTCTTTATATCTCCTCCGTGCCAATCCTTCATTTTCACTTTCACTAAGATCAGAGTTCTCAGTGTCCTCTGGAATTGTTTGCAGCAGGCGCTCTTTTCGTAAATTCATTTTCCCTCTTTCTTGCTTTCTGGGCCATCGGTCTCCAGCTTCCACTCACTTTCTCACAGCACTAGAGCCCATATTTATAACTTTTGACAGAAAACTGTGCTGAGGCAGTTTTGCGTCAAAAATTTTAACGCCGGCTAACGCCATTTCATTGCGCCACCCGGGCGTCAAATTTATACTTTGATGCACAGCGGCGCAAACCTCTGGTGAGAGTAATTTTTTTTCACTCAAACCAAAGCGACACGTCATAAAGAAAAACAACGTTAACGCGGCGCAAATGACTTTTATCCGGTTTACGACCCCGCAAACCGGATCTGCACCACAAACACTGCAAAATGTGCAAGGGAGTCTCAAAATGGTTTCCAGAAGCTATGAGAGACCCCAGGAAGATGACAACTGACCAGGAACCAGCCAGGAGGACCCACACAAGACCCAGGAGAGGGAAAAGAAGAAAAGGAAGTGTTGGTTCAGTGCAGAGGAGCATGAAATACTGGTGAAAGAGGTGATGGAACACCAGCACCAACTATTGTCACCTCTAAATTGCCAATTGGGAGGAGAGAGGCAATTTGGCAACAAATTGTCAATAAGATCAACAGTGTGGCAGAAGAACGGAGAACAGTCACTGAGTGCAAGAAACGCTGGCATGACTGCAAGCGCAGGACCAAGGAAAAAATGGCCAGCAACAGGAAGGCAGCACTGCAGACTGCAGGTGGGAGTCCAGCACCGCAGGAGGCCCTGGACCACATGGAGGAGATGTTGACAGCCATCATCCCTGAGGAGATCGTCACAGGGATTCAATGACAGGACAGCGCAGACTACCAGAAAACCACACAGATGCAGGGTAAGTGCCATGGGGAATAAAAATGCCTAATTGTTAACTGAAAGCGGGGGGCATACCTACTACACAATGCATGCCAGCCATGATAATCAGGTAGTGGAAAGGGCAAAGGGGCAGGGCGCGGGGGCATGGGCTGTGCAGGGGAAACCTGCGGCACAGCACTTCACTAAACCAACAACCTTTGCATGGGGGTACTCTGCCATGCCAAGGATGTTGGAAAAGCAAAGCCAGTCCAGGAGGGTAGGGTACAACGTAAAACTGGCATGCTGTCACACGACAGCTGGTATTGTCGCTACATGAACTAGGGCTCAATTAACAGTCTCAGACCATAGCCGCATGTGGAATTTAACATTGACAACAGTTGCCACTACCACCTCTGCTGTGTGTGCAGGTCAAGTAGCTAATGGCAGTTACGTGCCCATGGATCAAACACACCCAAACTAGAGGGTTCAGGATTACAACGTTATCGATCCCTTGTAATCAATAAAAATGTGCAAATCCTGTCAAATGTTAATGTCCATAGTCGCTACAAACATCAGGCATTGTAATAAACATTATGATGTACACAGCAGTAATGTCATACCCATCCTGCACATGTCAGGGTCTACCCTGTGCCTGTGTCACAATAGCTGCAGTGCCACCATGCAACATCTCAAGTTTCGCAGTGCTAAGACAACAGCATTGAGGGGGAGGACATATGTTTCCGGCTAGTGAAACACACCCGCACAGTCAGAAAAGGAGATGGAACACTGCTAGGACCATCAGTGCAATCCAATGTAGCACACACTCCCCAACATCAACATTACACACTACCAATGCTGACACCTGTATTCTCGGCCATACCAGTGCTATACATAGTACATGCTAGGTCCCAGCAACATATAGCTGGATGTGAAATGTCTGAGACTGGGTCAGTTCCAGATTGTTAAGTGTGGTGCAAGTGCCATCAGAACACCCACAGCCATTGCAAGGCCACACATGATGATGGAAGTAGACGGAGGATTGGATAGGACAAGAAGGTGGCAACATACAATTTGGGCATAACCTACACCTAGAGGATGTGACGCAGACATTTCCCCAAACTGCCCACACTACATGTGACATGCAGGTGGGCCATAGGCCTGGGAGAATGCTAATGTTGATGACAGTAACAATGAACATGAACCAAGATCACAATGTGCAACTAATAGAAAGTCAGGGAACTCCCGTTACAAATGCCACAACACAGACACACTAATTGTGCAATATCTCATTGCAGAGAACGAAGGCTTTCCTGGGGATATGCCTGTCCTGGACTTCCCTGATGACATGGATGACGAGCTGAAAAACATCAGCCAGCAGACCCTCCAAGATTTCCTTGGAACCCTCCAGACCCCACCTTCAGTCGCAAGGAGGAGCACAGAAGTAGCAGTCATCACAGAGGAAAATTGTACAACCTGCCAGCTCCAACCCAGCCGAGGAATCTGACGACACTGGCACCAGCTTTGAGAGGAGTGTAGTTGGAGTACAGTGGGAGCTGGCCAAAGAGGTGCAGGAGGGAATGAAAAATATGGCAGCCAGCTTGGAGGGGGTGCGCTCGTGCATGATGTCATCTGCAGAACAGTCAGCAGCCATGTAAGGGCGAACATCTTTCTTGCAAGAACTTCAAGAAAGTGTGAAGGAAATCAGCACAGCAATAAGGGAGTTGCCACAACACCTCGCACACCAAACCTTTCACTGCATGCACAAATGCAATATTGACTCCCTCAGGGCCGACCTGGCTGCCTACCACAGTGATGTAGCTGCTATACTTAAGAACTAGCAGCTCCTCCTTGCTGCAGTACTGCCCTTAATAGCCCCACAATTGGCAGCTACCGGGATTTCTGACTCCACGTCTTCAAACACGAAGTGTGTGTTGCCCCATCAAACCCACCACCACCAAGGGCAGAGGAGACGACACACACATCAGACGATGAAGACGTGGAACAGATCTCCTTCTCCCATAAGATTACCCGGTAGCACAAGTCCATGCCAAATGGGTACTTACATCCAAGTTCCTGTGCTTCGTAATGTGCCAGTCTTGCAAAAGCTGCTCCCATGCACTGTTCTCCAGCCCACTGTTTACCTTAACACTATGCTCTGTGATTGTCTCTCACTACCTCATTGGCAATTCATGTTGCTCTGCACTGTATGACACTTACCCCAGCATGTCCAATGACATGTCCTTTTGCACTTGTGTAGTATCACAGTAGAAGGCATCACACTTATGGACTCACAATCCTGGACTATGTAAATATAGCACTACAGCACTTTAAAATAAATAGCACTTACACAACCACTTTGTCTCTGTGTAATGTGACAATTGCCAGAGAATGTTAATTCAACCGCCTTGAAAAATTGTGGGCTGATAACTATGCACTGGGGTCTGTATTGTACCATCATCTGCCTTTCCTGAGAGTTATTTCTGAAGTAAATAGAAAAATTACAGTATAATGCTGTGTTGGACAGAATAAGTCTGCTTCAAGGGATGTCTAAGCAGAAAATCAATGTCTTCAATTTTTTTGTCTAGACAATCTTTAGGTATGTGAGATCTGACTCTAAAATTTCTTCACACACACACACCATACAGCAGGAATGGATGTGTACGAGTGTACGGACAAAGATGTTACCTGGCAGTACAATGTAAGAAATGATATGTGTGAGTTATGTATACAGAACTAGATAAGAATATACCATCACTCACCTTATCAGGATTCAGATGAACATCAGGCAGTACCCAAGATTCCAAATCTGGTCTCAAAGTATGACAGATTGAAAACACACATTCAAACTTAACAACACAATGGGAACCATGTTAACCTTGAGTGGTGGGTGCAAAGGATGGCAGATGCATAGAGAAGTAGCTTTGGTGTAGCTGCTAATGTGACAGCTCAATTGGGATTTGGATGCAGGATGGAACACAAGTGTAAATACTCAATTGACACTGTTCACCCATGCCAAGGCCCTGATCCCCAAGCATATGACACATATTGTAAAGGAGTACCTAAATATTTATTTAACTGTAAAAAAGGATAATAAAACTAGGGGAAACACCTTCACTAACCTAACCTATCCTAACTACACATTACCCACAACTGGCCCTAACTGCCCTAAGCCAAACTTACTTATCACATTTAACTAAACAATCTAAACATCAACCCCCCAACCCCTCATATGACGGGACACATGGAGGACAAAATATACTAACCTAAACACATAGGCCCTCATTCCGACCCTGGCGGTCATAGACCGCCAGGGCTGCGGGTGACGGAAGCACCGCCAACAGGCTGGCGGTGCTTCCTGGACCATTCTGACCGCAGCGGTAAAGCCGCGGTCACAAAACCGGGTCCGGCGGTTTCCCGCCGGATTTCCCCCGGTTGCCCAAATCCGCCATGGCGGCGCTGCAAGCAGCGCCGCCATGGGGATTCTGATCCCCTTCCTGCCACCCTGTTTCTGGCGGTTTTTACTGCCAGGAACAGGATGGCGGGAACGGGTGTCCTGGGGCCCCTGGGGGCCCCTGCACTGCCCATGCCAACAGCATGGGCAGTGCAGGGGCCCCCTAACAGGGCCCCAGCCTGCTTTTCACTGTCTGCCTAGCAGACAGTGAAATGCGCGACGGGTGGTACTGCACCCGTCGCACACCTGCAACACCGCCGGCTCCATTCGGAGCCGGCTTCAGTGTTGCAGGCCCCTTTCCCGCTGGGCCGGCGGGCGCTAACTTGGCTAGCGCCTGCCGGCCCAGCAGGAAAGTTGAAATGGCCCCAGCGGTCTTTTCACCGCGGAGCGGCCATATGGCGGTTACCGAATGGCGGGCGGCTACCGCCGCGGTTAGAATGAGGGCCATAGTATCTCATTCTAAGCAAATATATATATATATATATATCTTTGTATTTATATTTTGTTGTATATTTTTATTTTTTAATACACAAAAAACCCAACATCATCCCCCACACACCCACCCACAAAAAAAGCATGTACAAATATCAGACCCTCCACCCCAACCCACTTCTACTAACAAAACTAACAGCATATTCTACCCTAACACTAAGCCCCCTAAACCCACTAAATATAAGAACCAGGAAAGAGGAGGGAGGGGAGGGAATCATGGCTGAGGGTCCAACAGTTATAAGTTTGCCCTCCGCAGGATCTTTTTTATCCCACACACTCTCTTGTTAATCTGGGACACCTCCTGCTGCAGCCTGTCCATTCTGCGCAACATCCGTTGCATGTCATGTTGCATGTTCCGAAATTCAACATTGTCAATGACTGCAGCAGGGGTGGTCTGTGTGGCAGTTGTGGAGGGTTTTGCTGTTGCTGGTGCCATGCTTGGAGGGGGAGGTGCAGGGGCTGCTGTCAGTGGTCCAGGATCAGATGATGTTGAGGGACCTGCAGTGGTGGCTGTCATCCTTGGTGCCACTTGGGTCAGAGTGGTGGGCCTGGTGGTGGCGGCTGTTGTGGACAGGGATAGGCCCCCTTGGGCAAATGCCCTCCAGACCCCTGTGGCTCTCTCATGGCAATAACGCCGTGCCATGTGGCGGAACCCAGACTCAACATCTAGAATGTGGCGGTAACGCATCGCCCTCCTCTGGAATTCGCGGATCTGATTGGCATCCATATTGGCTGCTGTTGAAAAAGATGAAGCCAAACATTAGTTACATCATTGTGTGATACAGCTACTGATGATATTTAAAAAATCATCACAATTAGTTTAAACAGGCGAAATCACAGTACAGATTGTCCCTGAGGAAGTACATGCCAACAAAGCCTACACATGTCCTATCTAACAGCACAGAAATGCTCTAAAATATGTGTACCTACTTAAATGATCTAAGCATCATTGTTCTGCCATTAGTCACATAACAAATGCTGCAACTCCTCTACATGTGGCAGGCCAACTAATGACTATCTTCTGGATGACAATCAAGAGCCACAAGATCTATGATTTGTAAATGGATTTGCCAGGATGGCATGCAGTTGCTAATCATGAGTGGGTATCCTAGGTTGGAACAAATACATTTCTGAATTACATGTCTCTGTACTACACTTGGATCCTCACACCTAGGTACACATATTTCATAACCCTTAGACTGTGCCTCAGGGGGATAAACATGAAAAACATACTTTCAAACACCAACAACAGTCAGGAAGCTTTGGACAGCTGTCCATGGGTTTAGTTAGGCCACCACAGGTAAGGAGCGTGTCCTACTAGGATAGACATAAACATTGTACAATCACATCCACATTTACCTGTCCTACAACAAGCACATAGATGCAAGCACCCATCTGGGCTTGAGCTGCATGCACACCCATGACATTGTACTCAAGTGCCACATAAACATAGCAGAACATGTGGAGCTAGATGCTGCTAGGAATTCAAACATACAGTCCTACATGTTCATTAGTTAACAGGGAGGCTCAAGTCTGTGGGTAAATCTTCAGCATCCCTGCTCTGTGTGATTCAGGGTATGACTTGCTGACTAAATCATTAAATTGGCTATCTCTAAATTTTTCATTACAAGAAATGTAACAACAAATGTCAACCTATTCACATGGCCAAGCCTACAGCGTGGCACTACAATCCCAAATGATGACGCTACACCACTGATTGTTCAACTCAAATATGGAAAACAAAGGTCAAACTCCAGTCAAGTCACATATCAGATCATGTGCCAGCACATCATACCTTGCTATGTGTCCAACACACAGGAGTCAATCACACAACATTTGCAAACACAACACAGAACTGAAATATCAACACTTACTGGATATGTCTGGGTCCGCAAATCAAGCCACTTCTACAATTGTGTAGGGGGCAGGTCCACCTGTAAAGCATGGAATGGCTAAATGTGCTCAATGCCTGTGCACTGTACAACACTTTGAAGAAAACATTACTGTGTGTGACATTATATCTGATTGTCCAGCCCCTCAGGCATGATGACACTCCAACATACATACCACTGCAAACATGTATTGACCCTGTCACTCCAGTGAGAGATACATACACATATACACACATGCAGTGGCCCTAACAATCATGTGGTGACAAACATGATTCCTCAATTGGTTGCAGATTCATTTATAGAGTGTACTCCATTTATTAATTTGTTGTTATGAGAGACATGCAAAGCCACGTTCCTGATGCACTGCAATACCAGTCACTCAGGTATTGTGGGTTGTGCATCAAGGGACAATCAGTTACTGTGTGATGCTCATGTGGGTTGAGCTTAGCTCATGAATTATTATGCTTTCTATGGTCCCTTACATGTGGGCCTTTGTTGTCTGTAGGTTACATACAGTATGCTACATTGGCAGTGTACCCAGAGCCAGATATGCCCCCTATGACAACATAATAGTAGGGATCCTGTGTGTTACTTGATGACAATCTGATGCTAAACATGGATTGGCCATTTATCTAAATTAATACAACAAAGAAATATATGCTGACAGTGTCTATTTTGGTCATCCGTAATGGAATGCATGGGCACAGGTGTAGTCATTGCACCTTAAATGTGTAACTCATTGCCCTATGTACCCATATCGGGTATTGGAATTCACAGTTAGCCACATTCATCATCTTACATTATCCAAGTTGGGTGATCTACGGGTCCCACTGTCCCATTATTGAAACATGGTTTAGCAAAAGTCCTACTGTGGCAATCTTGATGATGTAGGTTTCAATTTGTAAGCACCTTGGGAATGGCAGCAGTCACAGGAATACTGATCTTCTGATCTTAGCATACACCCATGTCTGTGATAGCCTTCATACTGGGAAGTTAGCTATTGTACATATGCTGCACTAGATCAGCAGGGGTGTACCAAACGTAAAGTAGCAAATTATTTGGGCACTTTATATGTATGATGGAATCGGTCAGGCGGCCCTTGCAAAACATCATGCAAGTAATTAATTGTGAGCATGCAATCACCAACTTCAGGTATCCCATGATGACCGAATAACTTATGAGAATTGCATGGCTATAAAGTGACATATATGGCAAATGCATCAGCTCTGTTCCAGCTATTGAGCCCAAGGCAAATAAAAACACACAGGAACAATGAACAGAGGGCCAGATATCTTTTTTATTCCTCAATTTGAAGCATTTGCTTCATGTTTTACGCTATAGCTATGGAAAGTAGCACTAAATATTTAGATATGAAACCGTGTGCATTACTTTGGCATACATTTCTAATTTAAATGCTGCAGAAACCAAGTCAAAGTATCAGCCTAAGATATTACCTGAGGTTAGGAAGTACTTTGTACGTATGGCCAGGAATACAGTTCAGACATATATTCCAAATAATTGGGGACCACATTTATTCCTTGCTTTAACTTGTGAAATACATCTCTTTCCTGGTACATTCACAGACCATGAATGAAACATATGTTTGAGCTGCATTATCATCCTGTATTGACACCAAAGCAGCACTAATTTACAAGTTGTGTTTTGTAAGTTTGTGCAGCTGTTGCATCAACAAATGACGGTAATGTGTAGCAAATATTTTATAAGTCAGGGCCACTGTATATTTAACTTGCATTCCACATGTCCAAAAACATTGCCTGCACCATATCAACAAATCTCCTACTGTCACTACAGAGCATTTAAATGTGCACATTACTCTGAATTGTACTCACCAACTAGGCCACCAATCACCACACCCAGGTGGTCCAGCAGGTCTTGCTCTCTGGCAAAAAGGTCAGCCCAGCGATGCTTGAGTTGGTGGTCATTGTGCGGCTTGTTGAAAATTCTCCTCAGATGGTACAGCACCTTGGACCACCTGAGCCTCCTCGCCTCCGTGTGATAATCCTGTATCACCCTGCCACCAGCCTCAATCATCAGGGGGAGGAAGTGGCACACCAGCCAAATGAATGCCCCCAGCTCCTCCTCACCCATTCTCCCCAGACGTGGCCTACCCAACATGACCGAAATAATAGGTATAGGAAAGGGTACAGAGGAAAATACAGGGAAAGAAGGGAGGAAAATGAAAGTAAAGGAACCCACAAACAGCCCAACAATCCCCAAACGAACAATACCCACTAGACAGTCCCAACAGTACAAAAAGAAAATTAGACACCAAATATGACAAAAACACACTTACACTGAACAACTTAGACAATTACTAAAACAACAGATGACAAATAGGATGGCACACAGGAGACAAAAGCACAATTTAGACAGACAAAACTCTCAGCACAGCCACATTGTCTAGAAAAATCACAGACTGCAAAGTGAAAGTGAAAGTACACCCACTGTACTAATTCTGTAAACAGGATATCCTATTACATCACTTCCTGGCTTAAATGCAGTGCATTTTTATTATGATGCGTGAAAATGTTATGACACTTACGGGCTTTGTGTCAAACTTTTTATACGCAAATGCTTACAAATTCCCTGCATTGGTAGTTCCATATATTTTTCATTGGTAACCAATTTCATGGGGTACAGTGTAGGAATTACCGCTCTGGCCCAATGGATGTATAATGCTGTGAGCATCATCTTTCAACGCATATGTGGTGAATGTTGACGCATATGTGTCTTTTTTTTACGCGTTTGCGTCAAAATATCTGTCTTTAACTGAACTGTGTTTGTGTCATTTCTCAAATTTTTTATTTACATGAAAGCTGTAGCTGTACAGAGATAGGCTGTCTTCACCTGCATTGTGTGTTCCAGTGTTTGGGCACATGTGGCAAACCACACAACTGCGGACCATAATACTCATGTTGTTGTACCGGATGAGCACTCTTAACTGACGCAACAGCTGCCCAAACATTTTGAATAAAAATTGGTATTACCTAGTTTGAGCAGGTGGTGCGTCAATGGAGGATAGCAAGGCTATGCAACTTAATACATTCACTCAAGACCTGTGTGTTTATGTCTGTGAATTGGCTATTTCAATTGTTGTTGTGCCTCTGTGTGAACGTCACATGACGTGCTTTCATTAATGTGCTTGTATGCATGTGTTGTAAATGTGGATAACCATCAGATGATATTCAGTGTGGAAATGAGTCAGGATATGTATTTGTCATACACGTATCATCTAATGCTGTGTGAACTTTCCTGACTTTTGGGACAAAACATCTCCCATGACAAACTATGCACAGGATAGATAGAGGATGGTTGATAATGGCAATGTTACAAGAGTAAGCCATCAGATTTAGTAGAATGTTGGATACCACTTCCTGGTCACTTGTTTGTATACTACCCATGAGTCAGGCATTTGAAAATGCTATGTAGGTACAGTGTTTGTGACATAGAATCCCAAAACCAATCCAGAAATGTAATGTCACTCCACAGTTTGAGTCATATAAATTACCTATGTTTCTCTTGTGGCAGTGGAGGACCAGCAGACCAAGCTGCATGTGTTCACATATTTCCAGTGGTTAATTGCACAAAGGTGTCCAGTTCAAGTGTGTGGCCATGTGTACCCTGTGTCATTATTGGCCTCCACGTTGTCACAGTTACATGCATGTCTAGTCATGAGTCTGTGGAGCCATTCCCTGCATTAACAGAGTATCCTTCAAAGCAGAATTGACCGAAAGCCAAAGAGGAATTGACAACACACATGGGATAATCCAGCTATGGCACTGCAGAGGTTTTATGAGACTGACAACAGGGCAACCTTGGTGTGCTCACAAACTTAATTGATCAGTAAATGGAAACCGGCAGTTTTCATCACAACATTTGTACACAGGGAGGCCTCTAAAATTCCCACTGCAAGAGGGAACATCAGCGCCTCTGTGCTGATTAATCTCACAGCTAGTCACCACGCAAGCACTATCACTAGGTTGCGGCCAATGTGAATCTGTGTGTGGACCGTCAGGGCACAAACATGTTTTGTCCTTTCATGCACATTAACAAACGTTGTTAGTTGTGCTGGAGGTACCATACCCAATCCATGCATACAACCGTAGTACACTATCACTGTTTGTCACTCATGCATACATGAAACCCAGACAAGGGATAGGGCCGGGGTTAGGCTATTTGAATACATGTCCCAGACCATGATATGATAAGTAAACTGATTACACTATACAATCTATTTGAGGATTCATCGTAGAACTACCAGACACAATACCCCAGGAGGAAAGTGAGGGAATGGAAAGCAACTATGTTACAAATGTAGCCACAGGGAACCTCTATGGTAACACAAAGTTAGGAACCAATCAGGCTAACAGGATGCAGGCTCTGTCAGGAACTAACATGAACAAGGCAAATGCACAGTGAGCAGACTCTGACTGGGAAAGCTGGAACAACACTTTGGAAAATGAAAACTGTATTTGGGCTGTGGGCTGCAACGTTACACAATAACCCAAGGCCTGTGTTACACAAGTGATTTAAACGGCAATGCACAACAAGGATATACATAAAATGGCAGCTTCTAAGCCGTTTCAGGCAGCATCAATGGCAGTGCAGGTTCAAATGGCTGGTCTGCATGAAAGTGCTCACAGGTGTGTGCAGCTTCAGTCTCTCACAAGTCCTGTAGGTGAGAATCAAGTTCAAAGGGCCAACACTACCCTTCACATGGGAAGCAATGGACAGGGGATTACAGGTCCTTCAGACCACCAGGCAGTGTATTATAGGACATGAAGTCCATGCAGACAGATGAACTAGGACTATGCCTCCATACTAAAGAGGGAAGCACACTGGAGTCAGAATGTGAATCTGGGTGTGTGTAGATGAAGGTTATCAGGGTACAAATAGTCCATTTACAGGGCCCCCTAGAGAAGGGTGGGGAGAGACTGAAAACATGCCTGTGACAGGACTTATAACCTGGGATGGCATGCGCATGGCATGTCTTGAGAGCAATGCTTGTGTACCTGGGGCACTCATGCTATCTATTTGCAGCTTCCATGGACGTCTTGTCACACATGCTCCTTGCAGAGATAGCTGATGCCACACTTACTGCTGTCAAGGGTCTGGTCATACATTCCTGTTACCAATGCAATAGCAAATCCACTGCCTCATGTATGAAACACTTTTTTAACTTATGATTGATGGTGTCTTAGTTGTGTGCAATATGCTGCAATGAACCATGTTGGCAACATGGATGTGTGCCATAGCTGTGGTACTCTGATATTGCCCTTCAAATGTGAAATAGACAGGATTATGTCATTTTCACTGTGTGTGAAGTTGGGTGTACATTCATACCCATCAAATTTGATGTTGCTTTTTCAGTATCCTGATCTGTATTTCTGCAATGCTCCATGAGGCTAAACTCTGATTATGATTCCTAGGGATCATGTGATGCATAAATAATTACCCAGACCATGATTGAGTGATGAAGTGAGGTGTTTAATGACATAAGGTAAGACAGTGGTGAAGGTGACTATGGTTAAAATAAGTTTTGTACAATGTGTTGTCTCCGACGCAATCCTGTTGCAGTGTTTGGATGGTCCCCCTCATGTGATGGACAGCATCCTCCTCTTCCTCCTCTTCAGGCATTTGTGGGTCTGGTTCATAGAGGGGGATGTTCCTCCTTACACATATGTTGTGCAGGATGGCACAGGTCAAAATGATCTTGCAGACCATTTCAGGTGAATATAAGAGGCTGCATCCGGGAATGTCGAGGCACCTGAATCATGACTTCAGGATGCCAAAAGTCCTCTCTACTATGGTGCTTGTCCTCCGATGTGCCTCATTATAGGCACGCTCTGATGCTGTGCTTGGGTTGGCAAATGGGGTCATGTTCCATTGCTGGATCCCATACCCCTGATCAGCTGAAAGAGAAAATGAGTGAAAACATTTTGATGTAGCTTGCACCATGATTATCACTTTGCATGGCAGTTGTTATCTTGTGTTGTCTGTGACTCATCTGTGTTTGTTTTATTGTGTGGAATCCTAAGCTTCTAGGATGTACCATCAGCATTGGGTTGTTTAATTATCTAAACTAGTGTTTGGCTGATGGACCGGATATAAGCAGTATTTTTGTACACTTGCAGTACATCGTGTACTCCCATGCATTATGTCATGTGAAAGAAGTGTCCATGTGTCTTCACTGGAGGTAACATGATACTTCCACACACAGAATCCATCCCACAGAGGTGGTAACACAGTTGCACTATGTGGCCTGAATAACCCATCCAATTCAACATAAGTAATAGCATTTGAAAAACAACAGTGAGGACCTTTGATTTGGCTAGGTGACTATGTACAACACATCTCCATAAGTTGGCAGCACTGAAGTGTTGACAATTGACAAAAAAAAAATAACCCATGTGTGACAAATTCTATGTAAACCTATTTTTGTGCCCTCACTGAGTTGGCTCATGTGCAAACGTGAACCTACACTACTGAACCTGCTACAGGTAAGCTGGCTAACTTGGTTGTGGGGGGGAAGGTTTTATCGTCAGATGGTCCATATGCCTCTACATCTGTTGTGTATATGTGTAATTGTCTCAATCTCTATGTGTAGAAATGTGCACTTTGCAATAATGTCACATCAATATGTGTTCTTAGCACAGTCCACTTGCTTATTGGTAGCAGGCAATGTCACCCCAGGAGTGATGTGAGATGTTGGTACTGCCTCAGTGATTCCATGTCACCTTCATTAGAGTCATCATTATCATGCTATGTTTCTCATGGTGTTTGACCTGCAGCGAAACACATTACACACCCCTTACACAGTACGTATTGCTTGGAAGGGTGTGTGATTGAGTGTTATTGATGTGATATTGAAAGATTCATCTTCCAAGTTGTACTGCCAGTTAAGGCCATATCATTGTCACTGTGTGGTGCTAAATTGGTCCCTTGTGGCTCTGGAGTGGCATCTATTGTTATTTGCATCCGTCATTTGTCCATAGGTGTGTATCCCATTGGGTCAGGATATCAAACATGACTAGCAGTGTCACAACCTCAGTGTCTTCCTGGCCATGTGTCAATGTAGTGATGTATATGTTGTGTGTCCTACAGGGTTGCTGTGCAGTGTGTATATAACTGGGTTTCTGCACTTACCAACAAGTAGGCCATTTCCATATCATCCATCCTGGAAGTGTTGCTTGATAGTGCAGTGGGGGAAGATGAATGAATCATGTACACTCCCAGGATACTTTGCCACTATGCTGGTGATCAATCCCCGGTGATCCACAATGGCCTGTACATTGATGGAGTGTGTGTGCTTCCTGTTGTGGTATAGATGCTCGGTTGCAGCAGGTGGCACAATACGTACATGTGTGCAGTCACTGGCACCAAGCACGTGTGGGAAGCCGTTGATTTGGTAGAAGCCCTATTTGGTCTCCTGCTGCTTCAGCTTTGTGTTGGGGAAGCTGATGTGGCAGGTGTGAGGGAGATGATGGCATCCAGTACCTTGGGTAGGAAGGCAGAGAATGAGGGCTGTGAGATCCCGACAACCAGGGCACCAGTTGTTTGAAAAGAGCCACTTACCAACATGTGGAGGACAGCTAGCAGCTTGGACTCAGGTGGAATGGTGTGGGGTGTCTGTAAGCTGGATGCCAACTGTGGCTCAATGTTGCACAGCAGCTGCTGTATGGCTTGCTAGTTTAGTCTGTACCTCTGGATGATGTCATGCTCCCTGAGGCCCAGAAGGGTTGTCCTGGTCTGGAATAACCTCTCCTGCCTCCTGCGTTGCCTTTGGGTTCCCTGTTGGTGTGGTGGAAGCTGCTGCTGTTGGTCCTGTGCTCTGCATCTTCGTGCATGCTGGATGAGTCACACCTCCATGTCTTCCTTTTTGAGCTCTGATGTTGCTTCTGTGTGCTTTCCTTATGTACTGGTGTGTATGCCCCATTTTAACGCCTGCCCTGACCTAGGTGCTAAATTTTGACGCAAATCAGGCTGTGCGTTATTTTTCGACTCCGACTCCCAGCTGTGCGGGATTTTGGTGCGGTTGGATAAATATGGCGCACAGGTGTTTAAGTCATTTTTTAGACGGGAACGCCTACCTTGCATGTCATTAAAGCAAGGCGGTTTCACGCATCCAGAAAATGCTGCACACGGCAACATTTTGACGTTCGCGGGTCAGGCGTCAAAGTATTAACCGAATTTGCATAAAAACAATTATGCAAATCCGACGCAAGCCGAGTATAAATACGCCCCTTGGTCCTTTGTCAGGTGTCTGAATCTGGAGAACAAGTCACTACAGGACAAGACTTTTTCATCTCAGTTACAAATGTCGATCTCTTCAGACCCCAACAGACCGAGCATGTGTTGTTTCAGGCTGTCTTTGCTCTCTCTGATCCCCAACAGCTTGACTAACCTACTTCTGTTGTCTCTCTCACCACGGGTACATTTGTAACAAATACTGCCTGTTAGACTTTTCATCCTTGGCATGGTTTCTCCTAACTTTTTGCCTCTGTTTCCCAGGTTGTTGATGTGTGCTGGACTCTGTTTTTGCTGTTTTTGTTACTCTGGGCACTTTACCACTGATAACCATTGCTAAAGTAAAAAGTGCTCCTACACATAATGTGTATGTAATTGGCTTATACATGATTGGCTTATTTGATTTACTAGTGCGTCCCTAGTAAAGTGCACTAGAGGTACCCAGGGCCTGTAAATCTAATGCTACTAGTGGGCCTGCAACACTGGTTGTGCCACCCACATAAGTAGCTCAGTTATCATGTCTCAGACCTGCCACTGCACTGTCTGTGAGTGCAGTTTTAACTGTAAATTTGACTTGGCAAGTGTACCCACTTGCCAGGCCTAAACCTTCCCTTTTCTTACATGTGAGACACCCCTAGGTAGGCCCTAGGTAGCCCCAAGGGCAGGGTGCAGTGTATGGTTAAAGTAGGACATATAGGTGGTCATTCTGACCCTGGCGGTCTTTGACCGCCAGGGCGGAGGACCGCGGGAGCACCGCCGACAGGCCGGCAGTGCTCCAATGGGGATTCCGACCGCGGCGGTAAAGCCGCGGTCGGACCGGCACCACTGGCGGGGTCCCGCCAGTGTACCGCGGCCCCATTGAATCCTCCGCGGCGGCGCAGCTTGCTGCACCGCCGCGGGGATTCCGACCCCCCCTACCGCCATCCAGATCCCGGCGGTCGGACCGCCGAGATCCGGATGGCGGTAGGGGGGGTCGCGGGACCCCTGGGGGCCCCTGCAGTGCCCATGCCACTGGCATGGGCATTGCAGGGGCCCCCGTAAGAGGGCCCCTACATGTATTTCACTGTCTGCTGCGCAGACAGTGAAATACGCGACGGGTGCAACTGCACCCGTCGCACAGCTTCCACTCCGCCGGCTCGATTCCGAGCCGGCTTCATCGTGGAAGCCTCTTTCCCGCTGGGCTGGCTGGCGGTCTGAAGGCGACCGCCCGCCAGCCCAGCGGGAAAGTCAGAATTACCGCCGCGGTCTTTCGACCGCGGAACGGTAACCTGACGGCGGGACTTTGGCGGGCGGCCTCCGCCGCCCGCCAAGGTCAGAATGAGGGCCATAGTAATGTGTTTTATATGTCCTGACAGTTAAATATTGCTAAATTCGTTTTTCACTGTTGCAAGGCCCGTCCCTCTCATAGGTTAACATGGGGGCTACCCTTAAATCTGATTAAAGTGTAGATTCCCTTTGGGAGCAGATAGACATGTGGAGTTTGGGGTCTCTGAGCTCACAATTTAAAAATACATCTTTTAATAAAGTTGATTTTAAGACTGTGTGTTTGAAAATGCTACTTTTAGAAAGTTTGCATTTTCTCGCTTAAACCATTTTTGTGACTCTGCCTGTTTGTGGATTCCCTGTCTTGGTCAGTTTGACAGTTGGGCTGGTTGCACCTCTCACTAGACAGTGACACAAAGGGTGCTGGGATATAGTCAGAATTTTCTGATGAGCCATCTGTGCTGGGAGGGAGGGGAGGAGTGGTCACTCACACCTGAAAGGGCTGTGCCTGCCCTTACACAATGCCATCTTCAACCCCCTGGTGTGTGTCTGGCGCCTGGCCTGGGCAAGGCAGGATTTCACAAACAAGAGAGACTTTGCTTTGTAGTAGGCATACTTCAAAGGGCAAAATGGGTAAAAGAAGGGCACCCAAAACTACAGGCTTTAGAACACTTCTGGAAACCAAGAGGGACCTCGGCCTGGAGAAGAGCTGAAGAGCTGAGGAAGAAGAGCTGCCCTGCCTGTGACTGTGCTTTGTGGAGATATCCTGCAGTTGCTGATTCTGCCTGTGCTAGAGGACAAAGACTGGACTTTGTGTTGCCTTCCTTCTTGTGAAGAACTCTCCAAGGGATTGACTTAGAGCTTGCCTCCTGATGTTTGAAGTCTCAGGGACAGCAAAGACTTCTCGCTGCCAGCACCTGGAGTCTCTAGAGAGACTCCTACTCTGCCAAGTGGTGCCCATCCAGTTCCTGGGACCCTTAAAGGAGAAGCTGGAAGCCTAAGAGTGAGAAATCCACGCACTGACAGCCATGTGGGGAAAAGATCGACGTGACTCCAATCTGCAGCTGAAAAATCGACGCACCGCTGGCTTCACGGCTGAAAATCAACACTCGCCTGCAACGCGACCAGAAAATCGATGCCTGCGGCTAGGGAAACGACGCGCAGCATCGCTGACATAGACTGGTGAGATCGCAACCCGCGCTGTGTGGTTTTCGGATCATTGTGTGGCGGAATTTCTGATGCAAACGCCGACCCATCTGAAGGAGAAATGACACAAGGTCTCGCTCATGAGTGATATCGACGCATTGCAAGCCCTTTTTGACGCACACTCACCCATGCAGGGTTATTTTTTATGCACACAAGGTACATTTTCTCCTTAACAGCGTTAGCGTTGTGCTTAATACTCCTTTTGCATTTTAATTGATAACTTGACTTGTGTATTGTGAATTTTTGTTGTTTTCGTCTTGTTTTGTTTCGATAAAAATGTTTTATTTGTCTAACCCTGTGTTGTGTCATTTTGTAGTGTTTTCATTAAGTTACTCTGTGTGTTGGTATAAATACATTACACCTAGCACTCTGAAGTTAATCCTACTGCTCGTGCCAAGCTACCAAGGGAGTAAGCAGGGGTTAGATGAGGGTGATTCTCTTTTACCCTGACTAGACTGAAGGTCCTTGCTTGAACAGGGGGTAACCTGACTGCCAACCAAAGACCCAATTTTTAACACTGTCACATCAACGGGACATTCAACTCTGCGATTAAGGGAAGCGTGTATCCTGTTAAGGAAATCTCCACATTTAATAACTGTTTTTGTCACTGAAATAATACGGCCTATGCCAACGAGGCTTCAAAAAGTCTCTCCTACGTGTTTCTTCACCAGGACCCAGTCACTGGGACAGAGGTCTTGGCACTTTTCCTGATGTGGAGGGGCTGTGGCTGCTCCATTCTAATGAGACACAGAACACACCACATCAGTTAGCCCTTTGCAGTAATCAAGGATCATATAGTTTGTAAAGTTCACAAGTGCATTTGCAGGTATAGCCGGAAAACTCACAGCTCTGCCTATGATTATCTCATGGGGAGATAGCCCCGAATCAGGTACACTGTGAAGACTCATTAACCGAAGGGGTAAAGTATCATGCCATTTCAAAGATTTTGAAGCACACACTTTTGGTTGTCTAGATTTCAGTCTCCCAATAACCTATTTCACAAGACCCAAAGCCTCAGGTCTAAAGCTGCAATTTGTCTCTGTTCACCTTGCAATGCTGCACACAACAATTTCAGGGCCTCCTTATTAAAATGAACCCCTTGGTCTGACTCCAGAAAAGATGGGAACCCAAACCTGGGAATCAGTTCTAAACAACAATTTTGCTACTGTAAGACTGTACTTCTTCTGGTTGGGTAAGCTTTAACCCAACACGATGAGATGCACACAACCATAAGGGCATATCTCAGCCCATTACATACAGGCATCTTGATGAAATCCAATTGCATCCTGTTAAAGGGACCGCCTGATCTTCCTCTCAACCATTCCCTCATTGGTATATTCTTCATGAAAGGTACAGACATTGTGCGCACTGTACTTTGCAACTTCATCAGCATATTTATTGGCCAATGTTACATGATCATTTCCATTATGGTGTACAGAGCACTTAACCTCTGCAACCTGTTCAAGTAACTGTAACGTCTCAAGAAGATTCCTCACTTGTTCACTGTTTTAAATGAGGGATCCAGAAAATGTCATGAACCCCCACTGTGACCATAACTGTCTGAAGCCATGTACAACACCAAAGCTGTACTATCAGTAAAATCATCTCCTTCAGCTGGTCTGAAACACAGCAGGCTCTAGTAGGAGCAATCAAATCAGCCATTTGTGCAGAAAATATTAATTGAAGCAAGGAAGCTTCAACAACTCCTAAAATTGTGCAGGCTGCATAGGCAGCTCTCAAACATCCCCAATTAAAACACACAACACAAGTCATCTGCATATAAAATAAAATCAGACTCATGTAGTGCCTCATCTTGTACATCTGGTCTCATCTTGGTGCATAGTTCAGTGACATTGAGACAGTCATGCTCCACTTCACGATCATTGTTTTCATTGTCTGGAATAGGTAACATTGTGGTAGAGTTTAGAAAAGCACAGCGCTTGACAGTCACGCTTTCTACAACAATCATGGTTTGTTCATACTTATAAGGCAGCTACTTGTCAAATGCTGGGTTCTAGTCCTTGTCAACAGTAATTCCACAGAATGGGAAACATAAACTGTTAGGCCCAGATTTATACTCTGTTTGCGCTGAATTAGCGTCATTTTATTTTTACACTAATTCCGTGCAAACTCAAAGCCATATTTATATTTTGGCGCGTGAAAATATTGGTGTTAACGTCATTTTTCGGATGTGTGAAACCTCCTTGCACCAATGAGATGCAAGGCAGGCATTCCCATCCAAATAATGACTCAAACACCCTGGCGCCGTATTTATCCACCCGGGCAAAAAAGACACATGGGTGGGAAGCGGACCCCAAAAATTGCGTTAATACAGTTTTTCGTCAAAATTTAATGCCTGGGTCAGGGCAGGCGTTAAAATGAGGCAAACATACCACTATTTAAGGGGAACACACAGAAGCAACATTACAAACCCACAGGGGAATATGGAGGTGATAATGATCCAGCTTGCAAGACGGCGCAGAGGACAGCAACAACTCCAGCAACCACTAGCACGAAAACGTGGCCCACAAAGGCAAAGCAGAAGGCAGGAGCGGGTCTTCAGAACCAGGACAACCATTCTTGGCCTCAGGGATCTGGACATTATGCAGACCTACAGACTAAACCGCCAAGCCTTACTACACCTGCTGTACCACATTGAGCCACAAATTACAGCCAGCCTGCAAATCCCACACAACATACCACCTATGACAAAGCTGCTAGCTGTCCTGCACATGTTGGCAAGTGGTTCCTTCCAAACAACGGGTGCACTTGTTACTGGTGTCTCACAACTGTCATTCTCTGCATTCCTGCCAAAGGTGTTAGAAGCTATCATCTTCCTGACACCCCACCACATCAGCTTCCCCAACACCCAGCAAAAACAGTAGGAGGACAAACAGGGGTTCTATCCAAACCATGGTTTTCCGCATGTGCTCAATGCAATTGACTGCACCCATTTCAGGCTCATACCACCTGCAGCAACAGAGCACTTATACCGGAATCGCAAGCACACGCATTCCATTAATGTGCAGGGCATAGTGGACCACCGGGGACTATTCACAGACATTTTGGCCATGTATCCTGGGATTGTCCATGACACCTATATATTCTGGCACAGCAGGATCAATTAACAATTCCAGGATGGACAATATGGAAATGGCCTACTTGTGGATAAGTCTACAAATCTAGCAATATACACACAACACACCAAGCCTGTTGGACACACAAGACATACACCACTACAGTAACACATGGCCGGGGTAACACACATGTGCAAGTAACAACACATATACACCATGCTGCAGTACAGCACAATCAGTGCACACCACAAATCCATACACCCACATGAACGTAACACGCCCATAACTTGACAGGCACACCACGTGAAGGACAGGTACAGACATGTACTCTTTGCTAACAGTAGAAGTACACAGGCCACTACAAGTGCCCACAGGTTGCCTACTATGTACACTTATCACATAGCACACCAAACAAAGAATAGCACAGACATCACAATGGCATACACCTTGCCCATGTCATGTAAGTTCCATATAGGCACATATCCCTCAAGTCATGCCGTGCAAATCACTGCCAGAACAAATATCAAATACCAGACAACTTGCGCCTATATCAACCACATCTCATCAACACATACCTGACTTACATGTAGGGCGTAGAGACATCTGTCTGACACATTGGCTCACGAACATAGGGATAAAAGATCAATGGCCATCACATACCATGTGCCAGATGTGTGGTAAGTAGTACCACACCTACTGTAGTGCCACTTCACATGCAACACTCACTGACTCACAACACTATCATGTCTGTACCAGATACAATAAATATCTCAACATGGGGCCAAGTCACCGTCAGACAGTGCAGATCATGGATGTCATAGTGGGACCCAGTAGGAAAAAACAGGACATCACTGACCTCACATGCACTGTGCCAAGGGACACATTTGCTAAGTAGCTGAGCTCCATCTCATGGCCTGCACTGTGCATGTGTTGACTGCATGAATGCACATTCATGTTTTGGAAGATAGGAGAGACACTGGTAGTTATATTGATCATCCAGTGACAATGGGATACACACCCTTGGATACCTCATGGCTGCCGCAAACATTAGCTGGCACTCTTGATCACCAAGGGACCTATGTAATAGCCTGCAGTTCCTTTGTCATAACCTGCACTGTATGTACAACTTGGCAGATTACCATTTCATAATGACTTAAAGCTACATTGTAAACCAGCCACCCTCCCATGCTGTATGTATTGTGGAAGGGGTGTGCAACATGTGTTGCCGCAGGCCTGTCACCACAAGATACATAGCATGATGATGCTGACTCACATGTAGCTGTCACCTAAAACCTCAGGAAGTGCCAACAATAAACACCACCCCAAGGGTGCTGTATGTACGGTGAAACAAGTAAGTAGACTGTGCTTTTACCTCAGATGATTGTAGCACCAATGCATGCTGCATACTGCTGCAAACACAGAAAGAGCCAATTGGCAATCAAAACAGCATATGTGTAGGGCGGTGTACCTTCCTGCACAGATAGATCCACCTCCAAAAGGCAGCTAGCCAAGTACCCAGGTGCAAGATAGGTAGTGTTGGTGCACAGCTGCATATGTGCAACTGGCACAGGGGACTACAAAGGCTTGCCAAGTAACATCTCACACATGGGGCATTCTTGTGTAGTAGAAATGTTGCAGGATAGTGCAGCCAATTTAGGAGACGTGTTGTACATTCTTAATTACCAATTTCAAAGGCCCTAAGTGTCACACATCATCTGCAATGACACATGACAAAAGGAATGGGATGTCCAGGATCTGTAGTGCTACCATGTTGCCACCACATCTGAACACACTGTAGTGTGAGGATATGTCAATCCCCCACTAGTCATAGCACACTGAGACACAGGTGCAGTACACAATGCATGGTGCATGCATAATGACCATCAGTTTGTAATCCAAATCACATGTCCCAGATCCTTGAGCAAAACAAAAGATCGTCATGTCCAACAACCTAGTCCTGAGGACACATTACACAAGGATAGGACATACCACAAATACATATGAGTCACAACCAGCTCAAAATATTAACTCCAGTGCAACATGACATACCTGTTGCAAGCCCTCACAACAACTTACTCCTATAGGGCCAGATGTACGAAGCATTTTTCTAGTTGCAAAGGGTCCCGTTTGCAACTAAAAAAATGCTTTTTGGGATGCACAAAGCCCAAACTTGCTACCGAATCGCAGTTTAGGTTTTGTGATTCAGCGTTAGGAAGGGACGTGTCAAGGGCGTCCCATCCTAATACCGAATCTAAATGGTATGTATGATTGTTTTGTGGCCACAAATGTAGTCGCAAAACAATCACAGTTAGCACCAATTTCAAATTGGTGCTAACCTATTTGCAAAAGGGACCACTGCCTGCCTTGAAAAAATGAAAAGAAACATAATTTTTGTTTTTGAAATGCATTCTGTTTCCCTTTTAAGGTAAAAGGGCTGCATTTAAAAAACAATACTGCTTTATTTAAAAGCAGCCACAGACATGGTGGTCTGCTGACACCAGCAGGCCACCATCCCTGTGAGTGCCGCCATTCCCAATGGGTCGCAAATTGCCACCTACCGCATAAATATTCATGAGGCAGGTCATTTGAAACCCTATTGCGAATTGCAGACATTGTCACCGACACTATTGTACATCTGGTTTAATCCCGGCAAATAGCAAATCGCAAAACCAGATCTTTGTACATGTGGCCCTTAATCTTTTGCAGCGGATCAGGGTTATGACATACAGCCATGGATAATGATCCCATTTCCCAGCCCAAGCACAGCAGCAGAGCGTGCATATAATGAGGGACTTTGGAGGACATGGACTATTGTGAAGAGGGCATTTGGCATCCTGAAGTCCAGATTCAGGTGCCTGGACATCACAGGAGGCAGCCTCCTATATGCCCCACATATTGTAGGCAAGATAATCATGACAACATGCATGTGCGGATGAGCATCCCTTTATATGAGCAGGTTGATGACCTGCCTGAGGAGGAGGCAGGAGGATGGTGGAGAAAGAAATTAGGGGGAACAGCACAATACAACTGCTGGGATACGCCACAGAATGCACACGGTTTAAACCTCTTCACTTATTCTTCACATAACTCACCTTGTACATTTTGTCAATAAACACTTCACTTATTCACAAAATCTGGCTTTGGTCTCTTCAATCTGCACAACATATACCACAGGATTGTTAGTGTAACCTCGGGGAACATGTCACAAACACTAATCTGATGAGTACAGTAGCAACATCACATGTGGTGCATAAGATTGAACTGTTGCTATCACTCATTTCACAAATAGCCTCATCACTTGAATGTGAAAACTGAAGGACACGATCTATGGACCACAACATAATATTTACATCCATGTTGACAACTTTGTCAACAATAGCTCATCACACACAACTACATGTCCATATAAGAGGTAAACCAGGGGCCCACAGATGCGGCAGTGGATGTCAAATCATGGTGAGACTGTAATGTTTGAACAGACCACTGACGCAACTCAGTGTGAGAGTTGCAATGGCTGCATGGAGCATGTGTGACAAGGGGGGACATCATTGGTGACAATGGTCATCATGACCAGTCCAGCTATGAAAAGCAATGGGAGAAATTGATCTTGTGCAGTACATCCATTGAAATCAGTCCTGCCACTGCCATAGGGCCCAATCCTGTCATCGGGTACATATGACCTCACTCTTTGGACGGACACATCTGTAGATTACACATCAGAATGGATGAGAAAATATGCAGCTAGGGCTGCAGGTCCACTACACAAATATTAATATTACAATGCTAAATGTAATGACCTTGATCTGACTATTGTGTTCAAAACATAATATGGTTGGAATGTAGGCAGAGTGTGCCAATCACAGTATGTACCAAATATGTACACATGTCAGACATATATGTAGTCCACACACAAGTCACCATATACTCAAGATCAACATATGGAGACAGTTGTCGGGTAACATTTGCTAGATAGCATTCATCAGCCATCAGCAACAATGCCCGAACTGTGTATGTCGTCTGAAATGTGATGCTCTGTAAGACAACTACACACATCACATAAGTGAACACAACTCACAATCACATTCCATCACTCTTGCATAGTACTGACTGCCATACATATGTGGATACACTGTTGTCACACATACCTACATATGCATGACCTGAATACATTTGCATGCTGTTTATTCTGTAACACACATATTGGTGTAACAGACCAATCACACCTAAATCACATTTTTGTATGGACTACCACATGTGGCCATACACAAAATGCCACACTGCGACTACCAGAATGTGGCCATACACAAAATGCCATACTGCAGCTCAGCCCATTCAATTTGTATGTTGATACAGGGTGCATCTATTGACAATGGACAAAATCACATAATCAGGAATAGAGTAAACAAATTAGGCAAATGCATCGAAAACATCCGCAAACACAAAGTATGTGACCCATGGGCCATTAGCCTGATTTCCACCTTCGCAGTCATCTCAAAGCTGATTTACTGTTAAATCAAAGCATAAAAGTAATGCGTCAATAAAAAAAGATGCACATAGGTCATACGTCAGAAATACCCACACAAATATGAGCTTCGTCAAATACATGCATACATGCAACGTGATGCACGGGGACAGGAAGTAATGTAATAGGAAATTCTGTTTACAGGCATGGTACAGTGGGTGTACTTTCACTTTCTCTTTACAGTCTGTGCCTCTTTTGACTGTGTGGTTGTGTCTTGGAGTTGGTGGTGTGTTATTGCTCTGTTTTGTATCTTGTTGTGTTCCTCCTGTTTTGTTTTCTGTAGTATTTGACTGTACTTTGTCCCAGTGTTTGAGAATTTTGGTGCTTTTTATATTTTTTCCTTGTACCTGTACTGTGGGGTGTCTGTCCGGGTTAGTTGTTAAGTTGGATTAGTTGGGATTAACATTTTTTGGGCGTTACGTTTCCTTTACTTAATTTATTTTTACACTATTTCTTTTTGTCAACCTGTAACCCAGAGATATGTCTGGTAGGGGAGGCTGACTAGGATGGGGAGGAGAAGCTGGGAGGCTTTGTGTGACTGGTAGCCCACTACTTCCCAATAATATTGAAGATGGGGGGCTGGGTGATACATGGCTACCGGACGGAGGCGGGGCGGCTGCGGTGGGGCAAGGTGCTCCACCACCTGAAGAGAGAGTACCGCACTTGCTGCAACGACCACCAGCTGAAGCATCGCTGGGTAGATCTGGTGGCCGGGGAGCAGGATCTGCTAGACCATCTTGGTGTGGTGATCGGTGGACCTGTTGGTGAGTCTCCCATTGGCAAACTATCTACTGTTCACTGCAGTTGAATGGCAGTAGCAGATGTATTGGCGTGCTGCATACAATGCTTGTGGACAGGTTGCATGCAACCAGAATGAAGTGTCACTGTGCAAGTACAGACATGGGGTTCACATATCCTACCATTTTACCAATGCAAGTCAGATGTTTGGTGAGTCATGCACAACCATCACTAAGTCACACTTTTCAGGGGCCATGGCAACCTCTGTGCCCCAGCATTGTGTCATGTACGATAGGCCAAGACACTGCCAGCATAACATATGTAACTGGATTGTGATAACAAAGTAGGGCAATCCATGTATGGTGCTTCATTGTCATAATTTCACATACATCATCTCTGCCATTAGGTTTGCAAAGGGGGCATACCTGTCTTAGGGGGAACTGGCAATGGGGCATTTTATACCATCAGACAACTGTGACACATCCGTCATAGATTACTCTATCCATGAACATTTCAGACTAAAAATTGAGATGCTTGTCCTTCACAAAGTCCCTCTGTGTGTCTTGCAGGACAAGCCGGAATACCCTAGTCAGTTGTCTTGCAGAACACCAGGGTAGTGTCATGTATTAGTCACCCAACTCCCCCTCATTTCATAGAGTTCCATCTTCCACAGATTGCCCACATATGGTTGTTGCAGGGTGTAGCACAACATGAGTCTCAGACCCAGGGCAGATGTGTGGCTCTCACTCATCTGGGTGTCAGTCTCATTGTGAGTTTGCAGTGGTGTGTCTGTTGCACTGACCTCAGCCTGGATAATTAGCTCACTCCTCTAAAATAGTATGCACTGTAATATTGTGTACACTAGTAGTGACAGTGATATGATACTAACCATGGTTTTCCATCCATATCTTTCAGGTGGACCTGCTCTATACACCATAGGCGAAGTGGCAAGATTATAGGACCCAGATGTATCCTGTAAGTTTGATTATGTCTGTCCTGTGTAGTGATTAAAGCTTTTGTGTGAGTGAGTCATGTGTGTTGCACCAAATGCTAGAAGTGATGAGATGTCAAATGATCAAACATCAAAGTAGGCTGGATGGTGACAATGTGTCACATTTAAGGGTTCCCCATGCATGTGCAGAGTCATATCTTGTGAGGCTTGTGGCGCTCAATGGCCAGCCTTGTGTAAACAAGGTGATGACAAGCCACATGTAGGCCCATATGTGACTTAGATGTGCACCGTTGTGAAAATATTGGCACTTTAACACACCGTCATTCTCACAACACAGTGCTGCACCATTTTGTATACAAATTGGTGCATCCCTGTATTGTAATGTACATGTAGGATTGGGTGGGCAATTGTCCCCCAGCATGGTGCCACATGCATTGTACTCCACTTACGTGACACTTGAATGTAATAGGCGTGCATGCAGGTCAAGTCCAAACATGTGCTGGCATGGATATGGGTGTGTAAGGAATGCTATTGACTTATCAGATATTGATGGGTGTCTACACCTGGACACATGAATGTAGATGTGAAAGACCTATGGATACCAGCTTCCTAGTTGTCAGCCCTCCTAAGATATGGTCCACTCCCTGACTCCATTTATGAGTGGCCATGCCTTGGTGGATGATCTAGACAGTTGGGATGATGAATTACATGGCCATCCCCCCTGAGGCACAGGGGGTGGGAACAACAGATTTGTAGGTAGATGTGATGCTCACAGTGTAGGTGACAGTCATTTTGATCAGGCTTGCATGTGTACCTATCAACACTGACCCCTTATGGTTAGCAACTGCATCCCATACTCCCAATAACAGATTCAAGTTACTGTTGATGAAATTTAGCACAGATGATGAGGAATAGTGGCCCTGATCTATGTGAAGTTGACACTGCCTTTCCATTGTTACACATGGCACAAAATCAATGCACATCTAATGCTGTTTGTATCCAAATCTTGTTGTGGGTGGGTATGGTGTCAATGAAATGATACTAAGGCAGCGTTGTCATTTCATCCATCAGGGCCATTGTATTATCCAGAAAGTGAGTTGGAGTGCATGTGCAATTCGATGCAGAGTGTAAGCTTCTAATCTGCACACACTCCACACAATGCTGACAGTGATGGTTGCCTGTCTCATTTTAACAGCTGCCAACATGAACAGTGGGCTATCAGCACATACTGGGAGTGGAATGTGGGTTCAGGAGGATGGCACTCTGCTATCACATGGAGTGATCCACCGGTGAGTGGCAGGCATTTACCAAAGGGGAACCTACACTGTCCACACAGGGAGGACCAAGAACCACAGCTGTGCAGGGGGCCACAGCAGCCACTATCACAAAAGCCCCAGCTGCTGCACCCTCAACATCCGTGCCACAGCCAACCATACATGCTGCCATGCAGATGAGTGCAATTAGAGACCTACAGAGGGATGCCAGACTGTTCCTCAAACAGTTGGACTCTCTTGAGAAGAAGGTGGAGAAGAATAAAAAAAGACTAAAATTCAGAAAGAGGAAACTCAAGAGGGCCAACCTGTGAATGGCATAATGACTCTCATCCCCAGTTCAGTCCCCTCCCTCTCATTTGTTTAAATGTTTTTTTGTGGTAATTAGGGGGTTAGTTGTAAGTTAGTGGTTTAGTTAGGATAAGTAAGTTTGGGGTGGGTTTTCCAATTTTGTACATTTTACTATGTGGGTGGGTGGGGGTTGATGTTGTGGCTTTTATTTGTTATGAAAACAAATATATATATATATAAAATAAATAAAAAAATACCAAAACATATATTTGTTTAGTAATAGGTAGTATATGTGTAGTTTAGTATATGTTGTCCTGCATGTGTCTCGTGATATAAAGGGGGTCGGTGCCCATTCTTTAGAGTGTGTCGTTAAATGTGTTAGGTACGTTTAGCATAGAGCAGTTAGGTTCTGTTGTTGGTTATATATAGTTAGAATAGGTTAGGTTAGGATAGGTGTTCTTAATTATTTTTAGTTTTGTTAAAGTTTAATTAAAACAAATGTGGGTACTCCCTTACTTCATGTGTCTTATGCTTGAGTCTTAGAGTCTTCCTGTAAGTGAACATTGTGTGTTGTCTGAGGGATTCCGTTCTGCCTCCGGATCCCCCCCTTCGATATGTTCATCACCTTCTAAAACTGAGCTCTCACATTGGCAGCTACAACACATCTACTTGTCTGTGCATCTGCCATCCAGTGTACCCACTACTCAAGGTGACTATGTGGACCGTGTATAGGACAGGTAGGTGTGATAATTCAGCTGTCATTGTATGGG
Source organism: Pleurodeles waltl (assembly GCF_031143425.1). Classification (NCBI taxonomy): domain Eukaryota; kingdom Metazoa; phylum Chordata; class Amphibia; order Caudata; family Salamandridae; genus Pleurodeles; species Pleurodeles waltl. Next base: position 596,683,957 of record NC_090448.1, read on the forward strand.
TCCTGTGTCGGAATGTTAGGCACTGTGGGACTTCTGACAACAGCCTACATTTCATTCCTATCCAGCTAAACTGACCACTGGCGATTACAGATGAGGTTGAGTACCTCTGTTTCACACCAATGTGTTCTACTGATACTCCCAGCTGACGATATTGCCCAAAAACTGTTTCACAGCCATTCCTGCCATATGTATTGGGTGTAGCATACATGTGTTCAACGTTTTTTACATACTCAGTGAATTGCTTGTAGGGGTTGAAACCAGCATTGACGTTCATCATGTAGGTACCATGTGCATAGATATGTGCCCACACATTCATGCACTCTTGTACTGACACTCTGTGACTAAAGACATGTTATACACATCACAATTCCTAAGCGTAGTAGATGTGTCACAGACACACAAAGACATGCTGGTTGTGTAGGTGGTGTTTACTAATAAGTGTTATAGTGCAATATTTACAATGTCCACTTCTGTGACCCCATTCATGAAATCCATCCTATTGTAACAATACACAAGTCCAGGGTTGAGGGATATGTCATGGGACATGCTTGTATAAATTGTCTTTCAGTGCAGGTGAACATACATTGGCAATTGAAAAGTTAGAGACGATTGCAGTCCATAGCAGAAAGGTCAACATTGTGTCGGTGAAGAGTGCATATCTGCAACAGTGCTAACACTGGCATGATGTCAAGCACAGAACAAAAGTAACCACTGACCATGTGGAATGGGCTAGTGCTACCAGGAACTCCTACGGGTGAAGATGATCTGTTCCACATCTTCATCCTCCGATGTGTGTGGTGCCTCCTCTACCCTTGATGGTGGTAGTGGGGAGGTAAAGGGGGCCACACACTCCCAATTTCCGGCAGCTGCCATCAGTGGAACTACATATGGCATCACTGCAGCAGGGAGGAGCTGCTGATTTTTAAGTAAGCAATATCCCTGTGGTAGGCAGCCATATCTGCCCTGAGGGAGATCATTTCCTGGTGCATGGAGTCCATCTTGTCCTCAAGCACACTGATGCCAGTTTGGGAAGGCAGTTGTTGTGGCTTCTCCCTCATGGCAGAAGCTATGTCCCTCAGACACTCCTGGACTCCACGCATTGGGGAGTGTGTGCATCGGTTGGCTACAGTCTGTTCAGTAGCTGTAACCATGCACGTCTGCATCCACTCAAGGTTGGCTGCCATAGTTTGCATCCCCAGATGCACCTCCTTGGCCAGCGCCTGCTGGACTCCTACTACTATCCTCTCAAAGCTGGTCCCTGGGTCCTTGGAGTCCTCAGCTGTGTCGGTGCTACCAGGTCATACTATTAGGGTGCTAAGTGGGGACTGTGGGATGTCTGCTACATCAATACTCCTCCTTGCGACTGGAGGTAGGGTCTGGAGGTTTACAAGGACTTCTTGGAGAGTCTCTTGGCTGATAGTTGCCAGCTGGTCATCCAGGTCATCCGGGTTCTCCAGGACAGGTAGATCCGCGGGAGAGTCATCATCCTCTGCAATGAGACAGTATAAAATCAGTCTATCTGTGTTGTGGCAGTTGATATGTCACGTCATTGACTTGATTTGTTATCCTCATTGCCATCTTAGGGCCAAATGTATGGAATACTGGTGCAGCGTGGTCCTGTGCAAAAATTGGCAGCTCTGCGCTACGTCACTTTGGTAACACAAAGATGTACCTTATGTAAGTGAATACGGCGGCCCCCTGTGTTGTCCCCCTTGTTGGTTAAAAATTCAGCTGCCACCGCAGGCATACTTGCACCATCATGCAAGGTTGTATGCATTGAGGGGTGTGATTGTTTATGTGCGTGAAGGTGTCCCTTCCTCAACATTAACAATCACTAATGGCGCTTTGGTACTTCTGTGTGAGCTGCAGAATGCAGCACACACAGAAGACCCAAAGTGTCATTTACAAATGATGGTTTATGTGCAGGAAGGGAGACCTTCACACACATAAACAATAATTTCTGGCATTTTGCTCTTCCTCTGCATGCTGCAAAATGCAGCACACATTGGAAAAGCAAAAAGTGAGGAGATATAAATGTATTCGTCCTCTTGCACCCTGCTAATGCCTGGGCGTGACATAAGATTTTGGCACTGCCTCAGGTTGACAAAATTCCATTTATCTGAGGCAGCATCAAAATGCAATGGGTGTTGCTGTGGCATGCCCACAGCAACACCAATTGCACTCACCTTCCACGCACAGTGATGTTTGGAAAGGGGCTGTATTTATAAGGTGACGTTAAGCCACAAAAAGCAGCTTAACCCCACCTCAATAGGGCGCAGTGCTGAGCGCCACAGGAGCGTCACTAAAAGTGATGCTTCTGTGGCGCTAGGGGCCTATGATGCTCCCCTTCGTTCCAAAGGATTGTTCCTGTACATCATAGCTGCAGTCTACAGCCCTATGCCCCACTTGCATGTCACATGAAGGGAAGCCCAATTGGCGCAATTGGCTGCGTCATATCTTCTAAGTGTGTTGTTATCATTTTTTGTGACTTCACACAATCTTTTCATGTTCTCCCTCCCTTTGCATCCATTTGCATGGTGAGGCCTTGCAATGGGTGTTGCTGTGCTCATGCCACAACACCACAGATGTCAATTCTCACCTGTCACAGTCTTACATATTTCACATACACCCATGCTGTGCTGCGACCTTGCACTACCCCAGGGATGTCATTGCCAGGACACTATGGCGGTCATTCCGACCCTGGCGGTCATGGACCGCCAGGGCCGGGGACCGCGGGAGCACCGCCAACAGGCTGGCAGTGCTCCCAAGGGCATTCTGAACGCGGCGGTACAGCCGCGGTCAGAAACGGAAAACCGGCGGTGTACCGGCGGTTTTCCGCTGCCCTGGGGAATCCTCCACAAGCTGCGCCGCCATGGGGATTCCGACCCCCATACCGCCATCCTGGATGGCGGTATAGTGCCCATGCCAATGGCATGGGCACTGCAGGGGCCCCCGTAACAGGGCACCACTGAGAATTTCAGTGTCTGCATAGCAGACACTGAAATTCGCGACGGGTGCAACTGCACCCGTCGCACCCTTTCCACTCCGCCGGCTCCATTCGGAGCCGGCATCATTGTGGAAAGGGGTTTCCCGCTGGGCGGGCGGGCGGGCGGGCGGCCTTCTGGCGGTCGCCCGCCAGCCCAGCGGGAAACACAGAATAACTGCGGCGGTCTTCTGACCGTGCAGCGGTATTCTGGCGGCTCCCGCCGGCACCGCGGTTACCGCGGCCGGCGGGAGTCAGAATGACCCCCTATGCCTTTTTGCCATTGATGGCTCCTCATGTTGGTGTTTGTGTTTGTGTGCTACATTGCATGGCACTCATGGACCTGGCAGAGTTCAGTTTCATCTCCTGTCTAAGTATGTCTGCCTTACTAAACACCTATGTCCTCCCCCTCAATGCAGACCTCTTTGCACTATGATACATGAGTGTAGCATGGTGACAGTACAGCTCATTTGACATAAGCACAGGGTTGAACCCAGGGATGGGCAGTATGGGTATGAAATTTCTGCTGTGTACATCATTCTGTATGTGACAGTCCCTGATGGTAAATGAGTCTATGGACATAACCAGTTAACAGGAGTTATACTTAGGTGAGGGCCTGAAGCAAGTTAGAGGTGATTCTGCAGGTCGTCATACTGGTCACTCATTTTAAGGGCATCAGTCCAGTGGGCATCTGACTGCCATTGTCTATTTGACAACAGCACAGATGGTAGTGGCAACTGTTGTTAATGTGGAATGCCCTGTGGGCCAATGGCCAGACATGGCAGGTTTCCAGCAGCTTACAGACTGGCTATGCCATCTGTCCTGTTACACCAGGCCAGTGTTACATTCAACAGTACCCTCCAGGTCTGTTTACATTTCCACCAGCCTTTGCATGGCGGTGCAACCCCCATGAAATGGTTGTTGGTGATATGGTGTGGCCCTGGGTGACCCTGCACAGCCCATGCATTTGGCATGGGCAGTGAAGAGGATCTTATGCCCTGACCCTTTGCCCTTTCCACGATTTGCAGGGCTGAGTTTAACGTGTCCTGTTATACCCAATGCAGCCCAAAAGTATCACTGAGTCTATTTCATCTATCAAGAATGTTGTGCTAAGTGCCCTACAGAGCTACAATGAGCAGACAGATTTCCAGCCGCCATCCTAACGTGTGACTCATGCTGCAAAGCACAAAGGGTACTCTGCACTGGCAGTCTTACCAACACCAGGCTTGACCATGCACCGTCCCCCACCCGTCGATGTGGAATTATCCACCATTATGTTCACAGTCATACCCCATGTGTTGTATGTGTGTGTTTATTTCCCCATTCCCATGTGTCATGGTTGTGTCACAGTAGTTGTGGGCTCAGCCTGTGACTGTTGTGACCTACTGTTTGCTATTTGGGGTACATATTTTCTGTAGTGGCATGTTCCAGTTCAGCATCAAGATGTGTGGTTCAACACTACTTCAGTTTTGTTGGTCTGGGTAGTGGCATGTTACCAATGATACAGGTCCAGCCTGCTATTCCCCCAGCACCCGTTCAGTTCATTGGTCCATGCACCCAGGGGACACCCTGACTGCATGATGAAGGGATAGCTGCCTCATGTGGATGTGTTGTCTATGTGCGGTGTGGTGGTGCTACCGACACGTGCCTGGGTACCGTTGGACAGTTTCAATGACTTAAAAGCTGTGAGATGCAGCACACATGTTTGGGCATTGAGGCAAGGGAGTTGCAAGGTGTTACTGCAAGGGACACCACTATAATGTAACCGCAGGAATGGCGTTGACTGACTTCCTGGTCTCTGAAGTCTTGGTTGTGTTGGTGGTGTTGACATGACTACATACAAGGGATATTGTGATGTCTCAACCAGTAGCACAGTGATTATACATGCCATCCATCCCATGAGCTGCAAATGTACATGTAGGTATTTAGGCCTGGTGTTCAAAATATGTCCAGGTTGTGTATGTGTCATGGTGCATGGAACTACCAAGGCATAGGTATATGTGTAGCTTATGTTGGCATGGTACAACTTGCTTAATGTGCATTGTGTTTCTCTGCGCTCCTTTGACATGCATTGTGTGAGTCCTATGTGGCTCTCCCTTCTTGCACTTGACATTTTCGCATAAATTTCCCCATGCAACTTACCCTGCATTTGTGGTGTTTACTGGTAGTCTGCGCTGTCCTGTCCAGCGATTCCTGTGACGATTTCCTCTGGGATGACCGCTGCAAACATCTCGTCCAAGTCCTGTTGTGGTGCTGGACACCCACCTCCAGTTTGCAGTGCTGCCTTCCTGTCCCATGCCAATTTTTCCTTTGTCCTTCGCTTGCAGTCATGCCAGCGTTTCTTGCACTCAGTTACAGTTCTCCTGACCTCTGCCACACTGTTGATCTTTTCCACTATCTGCTGCCAGATTGCTTCTCTCCTTCCAATTGTTAATTTAGAGGGGACGAAGATTTGAGGTTGATGCTCCGTCACCTCTCTCACCAGTATTTCATGCATCTCTGTGCTGAAACAACACTTCCTCTTTTTCTTCTCCCTCCCCTGGGTCTTGTCTGTGTCCTCCTGGCTGGTTCCTGGTTGAATGGGGTCTCCCTGGGTTCTCTCCTGACTTCCTGGCTCCATTTTGGCTCCCTGTTGCACTGTTTTCTCCGTTAGCGTCTGTTTTTGATGCTATTGTGGGCAAAAATGGTGCAGTTCCGTTTTGTGATGTGTTTACATGTCGTAAACCGGATTAGAGTAATTTTTCCTCCGTTAACGTCATTTTGCCTTACGACAAGGTACTATGCTTATCATCAGAAAAAATTACTCTAACCAATGATGGCGCCACCCAGCATCATAGTATATGACACCTGGGAGGCATTAAAAAATGGTGCTAGTCAGCCCTTACCTTTTTGACGCAAAACTGCATTCGCGCAGCTTTGCGTCACAAAGAATAAATCTGGCACTTAGTCACTGACCCATGACTATGTTTTCACACCTCTCCATGCTGACACTGACACCCGCCACTGCTTTAAGGCATTGTAGCAGCACAGAAGCTGCAGGATCAAGAGTAGCAGAGAACTAGGCCATTGGCTTTTTGGCATTTCCTTGTAAATGTGTAAGCATTGATGGAGCGCAGCTCTCCCTCTCACTGCAGAAAAGTGCAAATTACTTTTTGTAATTAGGCATTCCCTGTGCCGGGACTCTACAGAGTCTTTATTTTAGCTCTAGGAAGGCAATCAAGCAATCACTATCCCAGGGTACCAGATCAGACATGTCTTTGTGTGTCAGCCTCTGCAAATGCTTAGCCACTAAGGAAAAGTTGGCTATCCACTGGCAATGGTCCCACCATTCCCAAAAACATCCTGACGTTTCTCCGGGTACTTGGTGGATTCATTTTCGGAATTGTAGAAATCCTCTCTTTTGACACTTTGCTTTCTCCTTTCTCAATGTGATGTCCGAGATACAGGACCTCATTCTGACAGTATTGCAACTTGCTTGGGTACATTTTATGTCCAATCTCAGCTAAGTGGTTCAACAACGCAATGGCATCTTGCTTAAAGGCTTCTTTAGTATTCAACACCACCATTAGGTCGTCGACATATTGGACCAAGACTGAGTTACAAAGCATGACCAAGGACTCGACATTCTTCTTGACAATTTGGTTAAGGATGGAAAGACTCTTTGTATACCCTTGTGGAACTCAGCACCATGGCCAAACTGATTGCCAAACTGAAATTCAAAGGGGAACTGACTGCCCTCGTGCAAGGGTATAGAAAAGAAAACCTGGCACAGATCAATAACCGTGAACGACTCAGCCTCACATGGAATCTGAAACAAAATCACAGCTGGATTCGGTATCACATGACAACAGGTAACAACAATGTTGTTCACTTTCCTCAGGTCCTGAACGATATGATATTTATCACTTGGCTTCTGGAAGCCCATTATATGTGAACTGCATGGACTCCCCATTATCACTTTCAATATACCTTGCTAAATCATAGGTTCAATTACTGGAGTAAACCCAATAATCATTTAAGGTGTCAAATGACATTGAGATGTTCAACATTTGGCTTCACTGTGATCTGAAATGGTTCAAAACCTTTGTTCAACCCAATATCCTTTCCTGTAAAATCCCAAACCTCAGACATGACTACTTTTTTAAGGTCTGGTGAAAAGTCATCAATGGTCATCATGGTAAACAATGCAGTCTCAGAACCATCATTCACCAGTTACCCGGCGACATCCTCATCATGTGATTACATCTCTACACCATTCGGCATACAACAGATGGCACAGTTAAGCTTGCAAAGAAGGTCTGTCCCTAAGAGGCTCACTCTACTAGAATTGCACCCCACATATCAGTTTTTCTCCTCAAAACATTCTAATTTCACAGGCACCTATCTCGCTGCTGGGGTTGTCATCTGTTTATTCGCAATCCTATAATTTTGATAATTGTTTCTGAGAGATGTAGGTCTGGGACTTCAGAAATGACAGAGGGTGCCCATTCACCTCACATCTATGAATGGACTACTCAGGGCTACCTTCAAGAGTCCTCCAAGTACACAATCCTCTTCCCCTCTCAGGGACCATCAGACTGACTGATCAGAGCTGTGGCTCTCAGAGGTCTCAAACATGGGGTACTGTTGGAAGGGAGTATTATATTGGAAGGCATTCAAATTCATGTCTGAAACTTGATTGGAATTCAATCTGGGACCATTAGCATTTGCTGTGGCATCCGGGGTTGTGGAACCTGCAACACTGGAGCTTGTGGTGTGTCAAAATTCTACACTCTCTGTCTTTGCACATTTTGCATCAGTGTACCGTTGCTACCCTGAAACTGTGCAAACCCTGAATTCTTAAGTTGATTAGCTGCATTAAGCTGAAATTTCCTCTTCCAATGGCCTAACTTGTTGCCTCCACCTGGCACTTCTCTCAAGGGAAAATCTAATGTGATTACCTCTTCTGCCACAGGAGAAGGTGGTTCCCCTGCCTGTTTCTTTGATCTTTCTTTCTCCCCCATCAACATTCCCATTTGTCTAACCCATTTCATTCCCAAATGTTCTGAATTAACTCTTTCATTTGTATTTTTATACCTGAAGTTCTCATACAGGCTATGTCTTCTCCATTAAAACATACACAGTAACTCCTCTGGAAAGCTTTGGGCTTGTTTAAGTCTAACTCATATTCATGAGCCAACTCATTTGTGAGAAGCTTGTTCTGCACACAAGCTCATTTTCTTGGTAAGAGTCTAAATGAATCATTTCCAGGTTCCTACCAATCATCTCATCTAATTCTAACTTCAGTTTAGCCACATCCACCAAATTCTGTCTCACAGGTCACTGGATCATTCCCTGACTCAACTCAGAATCCCTGCTATCACTCCAAGGACTATTGGTATTAAAACTCTCACCCACACATCTATTTACTTAGCACTTAGGGGCATATTTATACTCTGTTTGCGCCGGATTTGCATCATTTGTTTTTACGCAGATCCAGTGCAAACTTAACTCCATATTTATATTTTGAAGCTAGACACGTCTAGTGCCAAAATATTGGAGTTAAAGTCATTTTTTGCCTGCGGAAAACTACCTTGCATTAATGAGATGCAAGGTAGGCGTTCCCGGGCAAAAAATGACTCAAAGGCCCTAGCACCTTATTTATCCTCCCGTACAAAAATCACACAAAATCACATGATGCACATTCACTGGAGCAACTCCCATTGAAACAGAATGCACATTTATTGAGGCAGTAACTAATGCAAGATTCCCACTATCATTGGTGCTATCTCCACCCGGGTCTCATTATATGGAAGTGGACGTTCTGACAAGAATACATCTAAAAACTATCACCAGAATCACTGTTACTGATCTCACTCATATCATCTCCCTCTTTTCACTTTCCATCCTTCACCTTCTTGTCCTTTTTCTTTTCCTTCTCTCCCTCAAATGCTTTATTCGTTAAGACAGGGTACAATCTAACTTCCTCTATCATGTCCATTCTCATCTTGTTTGTTTAGCATCCATTCTAGCATTCACATAAGTATGCAGTGCTTTTCAAGCTCTTCCCTGATACTTCTCTTTCTTTCTAGCATAAGCAGAACATCCCCATTCAGTCCCTCATACTGTGCCGGTCTAGGAGGTGGTTTTATCTCACATTATACCCTCCTCAAGATTTCAATAATTCTCAGACTAAATGTACCCTAACATGGAACCCTCAATGCACCCCCTTTTACCGTGATCTTGTGCCATTGACCGAGCCAAATATATGTGTGGAGCCCCACAATTATTGCCATATAATGATCTGGCCATCTTCAGTTCGTGCCTCTTCTTCCTCTCTACTAGATATTGGCACATCTCCTCTAACCAAGTCTCCTATGACCTTGTGACAATTAATTTTTAAATCAAATACCAATAATCCCAGATAGAATTCTGTCCTGGTTCACTAAACAATTGATAATATTTAGTCACAGCAGATTCAAAACAATCAAGGACTTCAAACGAAACCTTGAACTATGGGGAATCGCTTAAATTGGTACAGATTCACCCTACACATTTTCATCAGCTATACTGTAGTGGATCCCATTTAGTTTTAATTTGAATCAGGAGTTTAGCTTAGCCTTCTGGCTTGCAGGCCTGTGCCCCGTCACCTAGTGACTTTAAACCTACTTAGCTTGCTCTGTCTTAGCCTATTCATGTAACTATTTATTTCAAAATGGCTGCTATGTTTATAGTTAGTGAAATGTTTTGATTTTATGTTATAAGTGCCACTCTGTGAAGGCGTCACTGCCAGTGTCAAAGTTAAGTGAGATACCAACGTATTCACATCATGTCCCTTTCCCACTTTCGTGCGACAGGAACATAATGTTCTTTTGGAGGGAACAGTTTACATAATTGCCACCCCAAGCATGCCTCCTTACCTATTGTTTGGGAACATACCTGTGTCAGTGGTTCTGCAAGATCTGTATAAATACATCTCACGCAGACAAGGTTATCAGAGGGATTCCTACCAAGTGCTATTGACGCCATCTATGCTGCACGTCGGCTTGATGCAGATTCAGCCTTCCTGTCACCATGAAGTCTGATCTAGAGGCCTCATTCCAAGGTAACAAGGGTTGGGAAACACTTCTCATTGACCTGGTACTGGCATATTAGGTTTAACAAACGTAGCTCTCTTTAGGTTAGAGATTAGGGGGCATATTTATGCTCAGTTTGCACTGAATTAGCATAATTTTTTACACTAATTCAGCGCAAACCTTACTCCATATTAATACTTTTTACGCTAGACACGTCTAACGCCAAAGTTATGGAGTTAACTTCATTTTTTGGACGTGGACACCTACCTTGCATCAATGAGATGCAAGTTAGGTGTTCCCGTGCAGAAAACAACATTATGCACCCTTATGTCCCAGTGCTAAAAACATGCACAGGGAGATGGGGACCTTAAATAATGGTGCTGAGCTTGCTTAGCACCATTCTTTAACGCCTGGGTATGGGCAGGCATTAGGGGACCTTTCGGCCCATTTCCATACCCAGAGTGCATGGAAAGAGCCCACAGGTGTCCTTCCCTGGCCCCAGGGGCACCCCCACCCACACCAGGAAGACACCTAAGGATGGGGGGACACCAGTAAGTAGAGGTAAGTAAAGGTGAGTATATTAAAGTTATTTTTTTAAGTGGCATGGGGGGCCTAAGTCACCTGAGCATGGCCACTGGGCTGGGGAGCATGACTCCTGTCTTTACTTAAACAGGAGTCATGTCCATGGGGGTTGTGCTCCGAAATATGACGCTAATCAGGTTAGAGTCATTTTCTTGACCCTAACCTGACTAGCGCCATTCTTTGACGCAAAACCTCCAGTTTTCCCTACGCCTCCCCCACCCGGTTAGCATCAAATATTTTGACGCTAACCGGGCCTTACCGCCAGCTAACATCATACCATAACTATGACGCCCGGCTGTTACTTGGGATGGCGCTAGCCGGCGGTATACTTTTTGACACTAAGTCAGGGCCTAGGTTCCCCATGCTAGGGTTTCAGGGCTATTTTACATGTCATGTTTATTTCAAGATGGTGGGGATCTTTGTATTTGTGACGCTCATCTTCACAATTATGCTTCTTGCATCATTCAGTATCTTAATCATTGCAGCTCATGCTTTATCACAGATTGCAGTATTTGTAATAAACCTGTTAAAAACTTTCCTGCATCTCCTTTATTGCCTGTGTGTAATTGAGACTTATTGCTAACGTGAGAAAAGGGTGACTTCAGTTCCACCACGACTCCCTAGATTCCATGCTGAAAGGCTGCCAGATATCATCTTCTACTGTTTGGGTTTTTAGTGAGGTACTGCTTGTGAGCTGGGAGGGTTCAGCCAGCAGTTGGGATTTGTTGTAAGCTTGGCCTAGTTGCCTACAAAGAAAAATGCTGACATCCCTAAACCAGTAGTCTCGCCTAAGAGCGAGATTCCAACTACGATAATACCAACTGCATCTCACATTTACACAAAGATAAATGTCCCTATATCAATTGTGCCTTTGGTGATCTCTCACAACAAGCATCACCAAACTTAGCAGACAATTACAATATAGAGCCTGAATTAGAGTTTGGCGGAGGGGTTACTCTGTCACAAACATGACGGATATCCCATCTGCTGTATTAGAGTACCATAGGCCATAATGGAATGCAATTGCATTGTACAGATTTTATTGTAGGGAGAATATGCAGCTGTATTGTAGAAAGCTGTAAAATGAACTTCATACTTCACAGAACCTAATAAATCTATGTTAATCATACAACTGGTGAAAGCTGGATTAATCAATAAATTAAACTGAATGGCTCTGAGAGTGGTAGTACTGCTTCTACCTTGGAAGCTACTTGTAATTCTCAATAATATTTTATTTTCCAGGCGGTCATGGTTTCAATTAGATCTCTCCCAGCAGAAACAGTCTCAGTCCTGATACTCATGGTCCTATGTAAGAATAACATTGATTTGTGTACCCCATTCTATTTAATAAAACTGATCTGGTTGATAAATCTGTTTTACCATCCACTGTCCTTGGTAATCATTCCACTATTAAAGGAGGGCACAATCCCTCATTTTTCCACATTTAAAGTACAGGGTAGGATTTTGTTTTGTAGGATTTTGTTGACTAGGATCCATGCATTGTCCCAGTTGAGGGGAACCCTGACTGATCTCAATGTTGATCAAGACCCAGTCTTAGCACAGTTGACCTGGGCCTCAATCCACATGTGATAATTAGTAAATGTGCCTATGTAAAGAAAGGCTCTTTATATCTGTCACTTTAGGTCTTCCTTTGAGTGGATCAATCCAGTGCAAATTCTGGATAATATTACAGAATATAGAACTGGCACAAGCTATATTGATTTATTTAAAATACTTAATTGTGGATTAACTGCTAGGGTTAAGTAGTGAGAAGCTAAGATTAAGCACAGAGAAGCTACTGAATGCTCTGATGCTATTGTGTTGGTAGCAGACATTTTTTCAGGGTGTATTCTTGGCCCCCCTTTGGTTTACATTGTGTTAAAATAATCTGCATGGTCATTTGAGGTCCGAAGAAAATGACTGATCCTGGGTGTGTAATATTGCTGTCTTGGTTTTAATGTACATGGACAACACTAAATATGTCTAAGACTGCAAATGGCTCAAAATGCTTACTGAAAGCTCTGTCACCAACCTTTCTTAAACATTTATCTTAGTGATTTGCCTCCCAGCATCTAAATATAAAACAATTCACAACTATGGCCTATCTACTGGAGAGAGTTTCTTCTTTCTGTATCTTGCGTCTTCCTTTTGATAACATCAAATTTTGGACCAACCTTCTTGAGCCCCAGAGGCCATCCCATATTAATTTTGCTGAGGACAATTTAAATTGTGCTGTTTGGTTGGAAAATAAACTCATTAAACATTAATCATGGCCTTATTGTTAATTAAACATATGCAATTATAAATGTTGTACAGGAACTTACAAAGTACTCATAACCCCTTGCAAATTACTAATTGGTCTGATGTGCTTTAATTTGCTTTTGCTTTAGGTATTGTTATTCACTGGTATAAATATTGCATTTTTTATTTTATTTAACATAGGGGTGCCTTTGTGTCCCCTTCTGTATGAGAACAGGGGGCTCAATGTTTGGCCACCTTACTGCTTCATGAACTTTTTCACATGTTTTTTGCAGGACTCAGGGACTGAGTACTTGAGTCCTGTTAAGGCTGTCACAGCATTTCCTTTTGGAAGATCTGCAAACCTGGATGTATTCAAACATTTTGGAGTTTTAGCCCCATTATGCACAATCCAAGCCATTGTATTAAAACTACTCTCTCAAAATCTGCTGAATGGATTCTCACCAAGCAAGAAAAAGCATAATCTTTGTTGAAAGTTCTATCATTGTGTCAAATATAGAGTAATTGCATGCAGCCTTTTTTTCTGTAAAGATGAGTAAAGAATCCTATAGTATAGTAATGTTTTCTTGGCCTGTGTTCAATCAACATACAGGAAACATGCCATGAAGAACCACTGGAAAGTTTTGTGCAAGTTTATTGAAAGACCAAAGTAAATAACAAAATAAAAGCTGCATTCGCAATGGAAACTTTTACCTAACCATTAATATGGTGCTGCAGTTGCAGCCAGTGTAATAAAATACTCAAAGCAGCACACTGGAAGTGTCAGATTGTAGAAGATGCACCAGATCACAAAGGGTGCCAGTGTTGGGGGTACTGTCGTGCCCGAATCATTATGAAGACAAAAGCCAGGAGAGAGAAGTCCACCAAATAACAAGCACCAGCACTAACGGACGTGTTGCAAAGAAAGGTGTTTTTTTAATACTGACATGAAGCTGGACAGAGACATCATGTTTTGGCTACAAGAGCCTTTTTTCTAAAACAAAATGCGTTGGGGTAAAGCAGCACTACTGCTGGAAAAGGGATAATGTCCCATCCCCTTTACAGCAGTACCTCTTCTTTGTGGATCATTATTTACAGATCACACAGGACTGCAATCTATCCACTAGAAACCAGCCTGTGTTCCTCCTTAAAATGAAAATAGTATTTTAGGGATTTATTCCCACCACTAGATAGTAGGGAAAAAAGAGAGAAGATGGGACAAGGATGGTCAGCACTGGCATCAAGTCAGGCCCCCACCCTATAATGGCTTCAATAGTCTTTCTGTCCTCTGAGGGGGTCCTTGGGGGTCTTACTGTCAATATGCATCCCCCCGATGGCAGAAAAGCAATGAGACAGCAGAGTAAAATTATCTTAAGCAAGGGGTTTCGCGTGACAGGGCCAACAGTTTTCCCATCTCTGAATGGGTTCAGCAGTCGTTCTGACCATCAGGGGTACTGTTGGGGCTTAACCCCTACTCTGCCTCACCTAGGGGGCTAGTCACCAACTGATTTGTTTGAGGAGGAACAAGATCTCTCACTGAAAACTACAGTCTTTCTGACCCCCTGGGGCGATTGAGATTTACCCCAATCTTCCAGCCCTATGGGGTGTTGAATGCCCACAAGTTGTCATGGGATGGAAGAGGCTCACCCTGGTATTGAATGGTGTCCTACACAACACCTTCCACTATCTTTGAGCACTCTTGGGGGGGGGGGAATGGGTGGTTTGCCCTTCCCCTAGGTGAGCAGAATGCCCAATAGATGCCAAGGGGAAATGACAAAAAAGGAGAAGTGGAATTCGTTTTTGCAGGAATGGAGTGTCGCTCCCATTCCAGAACCAGTTTAACAGTCTTTCTGACCCTTTGGATGGGAGGGCAGAAAGCACATTAAACACCAGGAAAAAATTATAACGAAATAAGAAAAGGGGTGGCTGAAATAGGAATGTGTATGTTAAATATAGTGTCACTGTGCTTACTAGGAGCTGTTACCCATTCTATGGACAATCATAATGATAAGAGAAAGTTTCATTGTGTTCCATCCTTGAAATGCATATTTCCTTTAACAGCTGATCTACTGCTGAAAGAGTATATGTGTCTGAAGAGAGCATTTTACTGGTTTGGGGACACCAAAAGGAACAAGGAATCAGCTCTAAGCTGAATGAACATGATTCTGTCCTTTTCATAGATAAATCCTTGTCACAAAAGTGTGTGTTGGAGTACCCTGTTGTGTTCACTGAAAAACTGCGGAGACTAAAAGCATTTGACCTTATACGAGGATGGTGTGGCCCTTGTCATACACAAATTTCTGCAGATTCTGCTTCTGTTAAGAGAACCTTTACTAGCAGAATTTAACAAGTCAATAGACCAAGGTACATTTGAGGAAACTGGAAGTTCTGAATGACTAGACCCAAAGGTTGTAGCCTACAAAGCACAAGGGGGTGGCAAGGGAGTGGCCAAATGCATAAGTGTGGGTTTAAGTGATTGTTGCTAGAACATCATCCATTATCTCACATTACAGAGATTTGACACTCTGATTCATGACCACTTACTTGCTTAATAATGTTCCTTGGTGTTTTTAGATGCTGAAGAATGCAGTTTGGTTTGGCTTTGAATGCTGTATGATACAGAATACTTTGCAACATATTATACAAAATGTCCTGGAAGGTCTGCCAAATATCCTATTTTTCCAGGTAGATCTGTTTGTTTTTTGTAGTGATATGCCACACCTTAGCAACATTTTGATAAAGGTTTAAGAAAATTTCAGGGAAGCAGGTTTTGCTGTAAAAATTGACAGGTGTCAGTCTGATGTATGGTTTATAATGTGTCTGGGACCTACGTTTTTTGGAGCGAGTCTAAAGGTGGATTTGGTTGAAGCTTTATGAAAGTACTTTCGCTACAGAACAAGAATTTCTCAAATGTATTTTAGGTTGGTCCAAATATTGTTATAGGTTTGTCAAAGATTATACAAGTGCAGTAGTACCTTTAAGGCTCTTTCTTAAAAAGGAAGGCCAAGAAAGACATCTGCAAAGAATATACAGTGGAAATATTTGACACATCCAGCCATGCTATTCTTACTACTGATGTGAGTTGTAAGGGCCTAGGGGCAACTCTATCACAAGTGGTGGAAAGGAAAGGAAGAATCATTGCTTTTAACCAACAGGCCTTGAAAGGCTCAGAGAAGAATTATTCTGTGATGGAACATAAATCAGTTGTGTGCTGTTGGCACAACCACTATTGCACATTTATTTTGTCCATCAGGTATTTCCTTTACAGTGCACACTACAACAATCCCTTAATTTTTTATCACCAGATGGTGGAATGCAAACTTTGAGAGTGGATATGTGTCTCCTTGTTCTGGAGAGTTTTAACTTCAAGAAAGAATATGTACTGTGTCTCCAGAACCTAGCAACTGACTTTCTCTCACTCATGCCATTAACAACTGTTGATGAAGCAGAAGAGAATGTCAAATAAGTTTTCTTGTCAATTTTAAGACACACAATCAATTAATAGAAAGGGGAACCTAATGAGGATAAAGACTGTGTAATTAATACTGTCAGGGAATGGGTATGTAGCGGGTAGTCATCTAAGAAAGGAACTCAGGACACTTTCCACTTTGTTGCCATGTAAGGGTTGAATTAAGTTTGGAAGATGGGAAGTTGCTCGGGCAGCAGATTAGTTGCTCCTGAATCCTGAAGTTAAAAAACACAAATATAGCCAAGAGAAACAACTAAGACACAGTCCAACGAAAAATAGGATAAGATTGTAGTATTGGTGGCTAAACGTGAATGTTCAGGTTGAATGACGGATTAAACTTGCATGCTTTGTACAGCCACAGACAAGGTAAATGTTATCCGCTGTCTATCTCCCCCATCACAATTTCCAACAGGTGCAAAATTGTGCTAAATATTATAAGACCTGTGAGGTCAGGTGAAACTGATGGGCGTTATGGCCTTGCATTGGTTGATAGACACACCAGGTGGGTAAGTGCAGAATAGTACCTCAAGCTACAACATAAATGTTAATAGAATTTTTTTAAGAGAGGTATTTGTCAATGTGAGTATCCCAGTAAAACTTGTGTTACAATGAGGCCCATATGATTCTAACAGTATGAAGGCCTTCCTGCAAGAGATGTCTGCAAAACATTGTATCCCAGCCTTGTAGTCTCCAAGAGCAAATGGCCTAGTGGGAAGAGTAAACAAGATGATCAAGGAGTATCTCCAGATAGGGCGTGCCAATAGCCTGTTAGGAAAGGATGTGGTCTTTTACATTCCACTCTGAACACAATCTCCAGAGTTTCCCCTTTCCTCTCTCCGACAGGTAGGAATTCAGGTACTAAATTTATGACAGTGTGTCTACACTGTCAGATGTGGTAGACAGAAACCATAATGTGGGGAAAGTATCAAAGAATAAAAAACAAAAACAAAAATAGTCGCTGAAAAAAAAGGTTACAGGGACATTATGGTTAGGAAATAGAATTAAACAACATGGAAATTCAAGTAGAAAACCAAAGGTTATAGGGATGTTATAGTTAGGTTCACATTTTGAACTTACAAACCCGTATACATTCAACTGTTTGAGTCATTTAAAGTAACTATAACTCACACCCTAAGGTAACTATAACTTGTGCCCCCTCTGAATAATAATCTTACTCTGGATGATAGTGTCAATATCAATTATGTTATCAAAAATGTCATGAGTGTTGTAATTTGTTGGGTAAATAGCAGTGCATGGGTAGGGAGCCAGTTAAAGTTACCTTAGGGCGCAAGTCAAAATTACTTGAAATAAATATAACAGGTCAATTTCTATGGTTTTGTACATTTAAAATGTGAGCCTAATTATAGCGTCCCTGTGGCCAGTCCCTGCGGCAACACCCATAACCACCAACCCCACGCTGCACACAACCTTTGGCCAAGCACAGTGGTAATTGGCCGCAGGTCTGCATGCCCACCTCCTCTGGCCGATTTCAGTCCCAGGGACCACATCCCGAGGGCCTGTCCTTCTAACATTTTATTTGGGGGGCAGTGTGGTCCCCCTCCCCTGCCCAATCTCGGCCCCAGGGTCCCCATCCCCAGAGGCAAGTCCTAAATATTTTTGGGGGGTGACGGGGGCTGGGAAGCTCACCCCCTCCAGGCTTATCTAGGCCCCAGTACCCCATCCACCGGGGACCAGACTAAGGTGGTAATTACAACCCTGGCATTCGGTGTAAAACCACCAACAGGCCGGCAAAAAATAAATTGGAATCACGACCGTGGCGGAAACCGCCAACATAGACAGCTACTTTAACACTCCGACCGCCAAGGCGGTACAAACAAACACCGCGGCAGTAACAGCCAACAGACAGGCAGAGGACAATGTACCGCCCACAGAATTAGAACAGTCCAATCCGCCACCTTTTCCGGGGCAGATTCATCGCGAACAAAAACACAGCGGAAACAGGATTTGGAAGGGAAAACGCTCACCTCTACACAACCCACGAGGAATCAGGATGCCATGGAACCCGAGCTCCAGATACTTCCAGCCTTTATCTTCCTACTTGTCTACCAGGAACAACAAAGACGGCGGCGAAGACCACAGTGCGTACTGCACCTACGACACAGGGGAGGGGGGAGGGAAAAGAGAGTGACACACACACGCAACACGCAACACCCCTACCCCCACCCTCACCCACGACAACACACACACTAATACATCGTGATACATTACAGTTACACCCCCTACCCCCCCCGGAAGAATGCAAGGACAAAAGGAAATGAGTCGAATGATTGTAATATATTCAAATACATGAATCAAAAATATATACACATATAAAGATATTCCCACTATAAACAAATATATACACCAAGAATACAAGTCCAAGGAATTCCACCATCATAGTACGTGGACCACTGGGCCCAAAATGCATGGGCGAGGCCCACACTCAATACCCGAACAAGACGGGAGAACACTGCTGGGGCATCAGATAGAAATACAACAGGCACATCAGGGGGAAGGGAAGGGGGGCTCCTCAGCCGGATGAGTGCACGACACCAGATCCACGAGGGGGCTCCATGCCCACTACTTTATCCTGGGGAGTGCAAAGCCACATTCTCTCAAGTCTCTCCAGTGGGTGGTTTGCCCACTGCTTTATCCTGGGGAGTGAAAAGCCACATTCTCTCAAGTCTCTCCAGTGGGTGGTTTGCCCACTTCTTTATCCTGGGGAGTGCAAAGCCAAAGTCTCTCAAGTCTCTCCAGTGGGTGGGTTGCCCACTGCTTTATCCTGGGGAGTGCAAAGCCACAGTCTCTCAAGTCTCTGAAGTGGGTGGGTTGCCCACTGCTTTATCCAGGGGAGTGCAATGCCACAGTCTCTCAAGTCTCTACAGTGGGTGGGTGGCCCACTGCTGCATCCTGGGGAGTGCAAAGCCACAGTCTCTCAAGTCTCTCCAGTGGGTGGTTTGCCCACTGCTTTATCCAGGGGAGTGCAAAGCCACAGTCTCTAAAGTCTCTCCAGTGGGTGGTTTGCCCACTGCTTTATCCTGGGGAGTTCAAAGCCACAGTCTCTCAAGTGGATAACAGTCTCCACTGGTTCTGAAGGGGGCTTTGTGCCCAGAGTGCTTCATCCTGCCAAGGAATGAGGTAGTGGATATCATTCTCCACTGGTTCTGGATGGGGCTTTGTGCCCAGAGTCCTTCATCCTGCCAAGGACTGAGGTAGTGGATGGATCTCTCCACTGGTTCTGGAGGGGGCTTTGTGCCCAGAGTGCTTCATCCTGCCAAGGACTGAGGTAGTGGATGCCTTTCTCCACTGGTTCTGGAGGGGGCTTTGTGCCCAGAGTGCTTCATCCTGCTTGTGGCGGCCTCAGTAGCGTCGGAATCTTTGGCGCTCACTGGCCTGCGGTGCTTGTTGCGGCAGTGTCCTGTTCAGCGGTACTGGTGGTGGCGGTGTCCTTGGCAGCGCTGCTGGTGGCGGCGGTGTCCTGTTCAGCGGTGCTGGTGGCGGCGGTGTCCTTGGCAGCGGTGCTGGTGGCGGCGGTGTCCTTGGCAGCGGTGCTTGTTGCGGTCTTGTCCGCCGTGCAGGCTTTCCCAGACTTGACGATTTTACTGTGCCCCTTCCACACCTTTGATGGTGGCGCAGCTGTCTCCACACTACCAACTGTACCCCTGGGAGCGGCTTTGGTGGCAGACTTTTTTCCTCTCTCCCATAGGGAACTGGCCAACTTTTTCTGCTTTTGAGGTGGGGGACTGTCCTTGCTCTGGCTCCTTGCCACACTGGCTGCCCTGCTGCCTGGTGCACTCCAGAAGACGGTTACTACTGGCAACACTGTTTCCGCAGATGTTGTGGCTGAGGCGCTGGGTTGGGACCTGGAGAGGCGGGCCCTAGGAGACTGAAGGGGTGGGGGAGGTGAGGGAAAGAGGTCAAGGTTGGACAGGAAAAGTTTTTTGGGCACACTGGGATGGGTAGATGGAGGGGGTTTAGGAGTGGAGGGAGAGGTAGTGGTTGTAGGAGGTGTACGTTTCCTGACTTTGGGTGAAGGTGCATGGGCTGGAGGCTGTCGTGAGGTGGATGGCAGTTGGGTGGGTGTGTGGCTGTGTTTGTGTACCTTGGGAAGTGGGCTCACAGACACACTGGGAGAGGACACAGGGGATGTGTGAATGGTAGTGGGGGTGGTGAGTGCACATGAGCGGGGTGTGGTGGTGGGTGTGCTGGTGATGGAGGTTGTGGCTGACGATGTAGTGCATGCAGTTGTGAATGGAGACGAGACAAGGAGGGAGGAGGGAGATGAGGAGGAGGGGGACACAGTGGAGGCAGTGGATGTTGGTATGTCTGCCTGTGTATGATGCTTGCGTGAGTGACTGTGGGATGTGTGGTGCTTATGTTTGCCTGAGCTTCCCTTGTGTGCTGACGTGTGTGCATGCTGGTCTGATGGTGTGCTTGGGATAGGCTGAGGTGCAGGGGTTTGGGTCTGGGTGGAGGAAGTTGGAGGGGGAGGCTAGAGACAGGAACAATGGCTACCATCAGTGCTGAGGCCAGAGTCTGAAAAGCTCGCTGTTGGGCTGCCTGACCAGAATGAATGCCCTCCAGGTATTCGTTGGTTTGTTGCAACTGCCTCTCTTCACCCTGGATGGTGTTCAAAATGGTAGACTGCCCAACAGTGAGGGACCTCAGGAGGTCAATGGCCTCCTCACTGAGGGCAGCAGGGTTGACAGGGGCAGGGCCTGAGGTGCCTGGGGCGAAGGAGATGCCCACCCTCCTGGGTGAGTGGCCACGGGGCAAATGCTGAGGGGCTGCTGGGAGGGCGGTGCTGGTAGGGGGGTAGCAGCTGTACCTGTAGATGCGGGGGGCACAGATGGGCCCGCCACCGCAAGGGAGCTCCCATCAGAGGAGGAGTCCGTATCGCTGGTCTCAGCTCATGTCCCCGCCGTGGAGCTCCCCTCGCCCTCCGTCCCACTGGTGAATTCAGACTCTGTGGTGTCGCCCTCCAGGGCCATGTGGGATGCAGCTCCCTCCTGCTCTGGTGCCACTGCTCTCTGCCTGATGATGCTAATGCACAGAAGAACAGGGAGACCACAAAAAGGGGGAGGAGACAGAAGAAAGATATGTTGAGTGCATGCAATACCGCTACCGTTGGCGGACACTACAGACACAGAAGCCCCTGCACTACGCCGTGCACTTGGATTTCCCTAATCAATCACAGGGACATGGCTTACAAGGCTATGCCCGATTGCTGCAGACATGGATGTCACAAGAGCCTGACTAGGTGTAGTTGGCTCTGTACACAGGTGGGGTGGGGTGCCAAAGGGCCTGCCTTCAGAAGGGACCTTGCCTACTAAACTTGCCCTGGCCTAGGGGAACCCACAGCCCACCTCCCCCACCCAGACACCTACAATGCGCGCTGAACTAGCTGAATGAGAGTGTACTCACCCCCTTGTGGCTGCTGTGATGCCCTCAAGTGCCCATCCAACTCCAGGTACGCCACCGCCAGGATCCGGAACATCAGGGGGTCATGGTGTGACGGGCACCCCTCCCACGTTGGGAGTCTTTCCCCAGCTGGACCTCCGCCATCTTCTTGCTCCAGCGGCGAATGTCCTCCAATATTTTCCGGCAGTGGGTGCTCCGTCTGTGGTAGACCCCAAGGGTCTGGACTTCCTTGGCGATGGCACACCAAATATCCTTCTTCTGGTGGGCACTGACCTACAGGAATAGTACAGGGGAAAAGGAGAAGATATAACCGTCCGCACCATCACAGTCATTGGCCCGCATCCCTACCCTTGCCATGACGCACATGCACTCACCGTCGTTTCATGCACGCCTCATTCCCCCCCCCATCTTTCATCCACACCACTCCAAACAGCCATTGCCCATACAGCATGCTCACAGTGTACTCACCTGTTTATCTGGAGGACTGTAGAGTAGGGTGTACTGGGGAGGACCCCATCCACTAGTTTCTCCAACTCCTCTGTGCTGAAGGCAGGGGACCTTTCCCCAGACACACAAGCCATTGTCTCCTCCAGACTGAGGTCACAGCAGCACTTGCAGTGTAGGTCCTTTCCTGTCGAAGATCAGGTATCAAGTGATTGAACAGAGAGAAAATGGCAGTCACCTCCGTGGCAGTGCGTACCGTCACCACCGGCGTACATCGTCATTGGCTCCTGGGACCCACAGGGTCCAATGTTAACCAATGCAGGATTGCGCTGCGGTCTTCCACCGCCTACCACGACGGTGTACAACGCCAGCGCAGTTACCTCATATCCCCTTGTCCCACTTTACAGTTCAGTCAGCCGCCATTTCAGGGGCCCACATGGCATTATTTTGGACTGCGTCACACATATCTAGGCCTTGCTTAAACACTAATACAGCCATATGTTGATTTGCAAACTTTTTCCGATTAAGTTGTGTTTACGTACCTCACAGTTGGTTGACTCTCTGCTCGCTGTTCTCCTCCATAGGCAACAT
Organism: Pleurodeles waltl; assembly: GCF_031143425.1. Taxonomy (NCBI): domain Eukaryota; kingdom Metazoa; phylum Chordata; class Amphibia; order Caudata; family Salamandridae; genus Pleurodeles; species Pleurodeles waltl. Next base: position 596,706,740 of record NC_090448.1, read on the forward strand.
CCGCGGGGTAGGTGAGGAGATGGCGGCATCCTCCGGTGTACAGACTGCTGGTGGACCTGTCGACAATGGAGGAGCGACATGTGATCATCACCTACAGACTTGACATACCACAATCGTGGGACTGTGCACCCAGTTGGAGCCAGACCTGATGTCAGCTATCCGTCATCCCACAGGAATACCCCCTCTAGTGCAGGTGCTGTCAGTACTCCATTTCCTAGCAAGTGGGTCTTTTCAAACAACAGTGGCCATAGCATCAGGGATGTCCTAGCCTATGTTTTCCAATGTGTTGTCCAGAGTGTTGTCTGCCCTGCTGAAACACATGCGGAGCTACATCGTTTTCCCTCAGGTGGAGGATTTGCCTACAGTCAAAGGTGACTTCTATGCCCTGGGACATATCCCCAACATCATAGGTACCTTTGATGGGACACATGTGGCCTTGGTCCCCCCACGCAGGAGTGAACAGGTATGCAGAAACTGGAATAGTTACCATTCGATGAATGTGCAGATGGTGTGTTTGGCCGACCAGTACATCTCTCATGTGAATGCCAAATTTCCTGGCTCAGTTCATGACGCTTACATTCTGAGGAATGGCAGCATCCCTTATGTGATGGGGCAACTCCAGAGGCACTGTGTGTGTCTATTAGGTGAGGACATGGACCCTATACAGTGTGAATAGGTGTCTGGGTCTGAGGATGTCCCTATGAGTTAATGTGTGTCTAACAGTTGTCCCTCGCCATTTGCAGGAGACTCTGGTTACCCCAACCTGTCATGGCTACTGACCCCTGTGAGGAATCCCAGGACAAGGGCAGAGGAACGCTACAATGAGGCCCATGGGCAAACTAGGAGGATTATAGAGAGGACCTTCGGCCTCCTGAAGGCAGGTTCCGGTGCCTCTATATGACATGTGGTTCCCTATTCTACTCACCAAAGGTATGCAAGATCATCGTGGCCTGCTGTATGCTTCACAACTTGGCTTTGCGACGACAGGTGCCTTTTCTGCAGGAGGATGGTCCAGATGGCGGTGTTGTGGCAGCTGTGGAGCCTGTGGACAGTGAAGAAGAGGAAGCAGAAGAAGAGGACATAGACAACAGGAACACGGTGATCCACCAATACTTCCAGTGAGACACAGGTAAGAAGACAACACTGCCTGCTACATCTGATTTAATTCTACTACCTTACATCTGTCTGTCATTTTCACCCAGTGTATGGTCACTGAGTTGTCACTTTCCCTTACGATTTCACTGATGTGGGTCCCACTGTGTGACATCTGCTTTGTTCCCACATGGACTAGAGCTGTGTGACATAGGTATGTTGACAATACAATGGACATTGCTATTTCCCTCAGTTATTGCAAATACACAATTGTGAAAGCACAGACTGACTCCAGATTGTTTTGTGATTTAAGGGTGTTTATTTAAGTGCTTAATAGTGAAGGGGGTTGTAAAATGGTCAGGGGTGATGGTGGAGGAATGCCCACGGCAGAGTCCAGTCTATTAGTCTCACAGGTGCATTGCCAAAGGGGCATAGGAAGTGGAGCTGAGGCACTTTAAGGATGGACAGGGTGACAAACTGGGACAGAAGGATGACATTCAGGGTGGTCTCATTTCTTGGCGGGGGTCTTGGCATTGTTCTCTGTCTTTGTCCTGGATCTCAGGGACCACTTGCGGGGTAGTTCTCCATCTGCAGGGGGTGGGGTGCTGGTGTCATGGTCCTGTGGCGGTGCCTTCTGTCCACTAGCGCCGGCAGAGGTGGTGGGCAGTTCACCGTCCAAGGTAGTGTCAGGGGCCCCTTGTTGTGCCACAGTGTCCCTCCTGGTGTTGACGATTTCCTTCAGCACCCCTACAATGGTGCCCAGGGTGGAATTGATGGATTTTAGTTCCTCCCTGAAGCCCAGATACTGTTCCTCCTGCAGCCGCTGGGTCTCCTGAAACTTGGCCAGTACCGTTGCCATTGTCTCCTGGGAATGGTGGTAGGCTCCCATGATGTTGGAGAGGGCCTCGTGGAGAATGGGTTCTCTGGGCCTGTCCTACCCCTGTCGCACAACAGCCCTCCCAGTTCCCCTGTGTTCCTGGGCCTCTGTCCCCTGAACCGTGTGCCCACTGCCACTGCCCTCAGGTCTCTGGTGTTGTTGGGGTGGTGGGTTAGCCTGGGTTCCCTGTAGTGGTGGACACACTGCTGATTGACGTGTCCTGGGGAAAGAGGGATGGGCCCGCTGGGTGGGTGCTGTCCTGGTGTTTCCAGAGGGGGGAAGCTCTGTAGTGGCCTGTGCCAGTGTGAGGGGAACCGACTGTCCCGAGGTCCCAGATGGGCCGGGCTGGTCATCTAGATCCAGTTGGAAAGAGCTGCTCTCATCACTGTGGGCCTCTTCTGTGGGTGGAGTGGACATGTCTGGACCCTCCTGTCCGGTGATGTTGGGTAGGGATCCTGCAGGGGTGTAAAGGCATGATTATTGCATCTGTGTGTGCCATGGTGTGCAATGGGTGGGTGACCCTGCACCCCAGTGTTTGTATTCCCGTGTAGGACCTTCTGAGATAATGGTTTAGGGGGGTGTATGGGTATGTGCAGTAAACATGCTTTGGTGATGGGTGTCCATGCTTTGTTGTTACATACAGGGCTTGGGTTTGGGATGTGTGGTTTGTGATATTGGGACATACGTGAGGAGTTGGAGTGATGGGGGTGAGGGCGAGGGTGTGGGTATGTGATAGCATGCAGGTGGGTGGGGGATGAAGTAGTGAAAGATTTGCTTTACCAGAGTCCATTCCTCCAGCTACTCCTGCGAGGCCCTCAGGATGCAGTATAGCCAAGACCTGCTCCTTCCATGTAGTGAGTTCTGGGGGAGGAGGAGGGGTCCACCGCCAGTCCTCTGAACCGCAAGGTGGTGTTTTGAGACCACGGAACGCACCTTACCCTGTAGGTCGTTCCACCTCTTCCTGATGTCATTCCGTGTTGTTGGGTGCTGGCCCACTGTGTTGACCCTGTCCACGATTCTTCACCATAGCTCCATCTTCCTAGCTATGATGGTGTGCTGCACTTGTGATCCGAATAGCTGTGGCTCTGCCCGGATGATTTCCTCCACCATGACCATGAGCTCCTCCTCAGAGAACCTGGGGTGTCTTTGCGGGGCCATGGGGTGGTGTGGGTGATGTGTGGGGTGGTGTGTGTTGTGATGTGTGGGGTGATATTTAGAGGTGTGTTGTGTGAGTTGCTTGGATGTTGTGTGAGTGATGATGTAGGGTGCCTGTGGATGCTATTGTTCTTTCTGGTGGTGTCTCTCTCTGGCCTTCTGTCGCAATTGTTGACCTAAGGGTTTGTGGGTGATGTGGGTGTGTGTTTCATATTGTATTGGATGTGTGGGAGTGGTGTGTGTCTGTGTATCAGGTGTGTGTATTTCGAATTGTCCAATGTGGATGTGTTTTGTAAATGTGTGTGTATTTTGAGCGCAGCGGTGTGTACTCCCAATGGAATACCGTGGTTGAAAGACCGCTGCGTGGATTCGTGGGTCGTGATAGTGTGGGTGTATTCCTGTTGGCGTGACAGTGTAGGTTTTGTTATCGCCAGTTTATCAATGACCTTTGGTGTGGCAGACTTGTGTGGGTGTCTGGATTTTGGCGGATTCCGAGCTGTGGGTCTTAATGACCGTGGCGGAATTCAGCCGCTGCGTCGGTGTGTTGGCTGTCTTCTGCACGGCGGTAAGCGGCTTTTACCGCCAATGTTGTAATGACCCCCTAAATGTTTCAATTTTGGGGGGAAGGTGGCTGTGTGGTCCCCTCCTGAGGCAGATGTCAGCCCTGGGGACCATATCCCCCGGGGCCCAGCCATGTCACCGCTGTGCCCCCCAGGGCACCCAGTCACTATGTTAGGGAGTGCGAAAGGAGCCTGAAGGCCGCTACTGTTCCAGCCCTCTCCCCACTTCCTGTGGGAGCCAGTATTACTGTCACAGAGAGGAATCTGCTAAAGTAGCTCCCTTTCTGTGAGAGCAGTGTTTATTCTTATCCCCTGCATGCATTTCCATGGGCAGGGAAACAAAGAAAACCTCTGCTCGCATTGAAGGAAAGCTCTTTAACAGCTCTCCCTCACTGCGAACGGAGTGCTATCTCTTACTTGGGGGAGCTATCGAAGCTCCCACTAAGTCACAGTAAACAGCTATGTCCCGGGTTTTAGGACATAGCAGGAGCCGGCCCTATGGGGTGGTGTTTCCCAGGGCCATCAGAGGCGCAAAGAAGCGGGCAGCGTGCCCACCCCTCCAATGAAAATAGCCCCAGGAAAGTGTTTGTTCTTTTGGCCTAGGATCTGCAACAAATACATTATCTGTTTTAAAATATGTGCCCTTGGGAGGTGGTGGTCCTCGGGGCTGCAGGTGGGGGCTCTGCAGTCCACCTGCATTTACTGAGATTTTAGCCCCAGGGAGGTGGCAGTTCTGGAGGCAGGGAAGGGTGACCGCACATTGATACAAATTCTGCCTTAGTGCTTGGAGCTGCGGGTGGCCAGGTGGCCTCCTTGCATTAAAATTGAGAATGCCCCCAGGACTTGGCCCACCAGGGGGCTTCAGAATTAACAGGTGTCCCTACCCTAGCTCCTTGACTTATTTTTTAACTTTTGTGTGGGACCTGGCTAAATCTGAGCCCCAAGATAACTATCAACACTTCCTGGTTTGAAGTGTCAGCATTTCCCTGCATGAGCTTGTCATTATTCGCGAAGTTGTCACAGCCAGAGATATACAAATTTGGATTTCCTGTAATTTCTCAAAAACTACTGAACTGATTTACACCAAATAACCAAAAGCATAATCTGGGTACCGAAAGCTAGCTTACTTCCATAAAGTAGTTATAGTTAGATATATTGCCATAGAAAATGCATTTTTGGATTTGCCTATAAATTTAGCACCATTTTGACAAAGCTTCACAAAACTTTCCCAAAAAGTCCCCAGATGATTCTTGTTGCACAAAGAAAGTTTCTGGGTGATCCATCAAGCGGGGGCGAGGAAATGGTGAGGGGTCAAAAAACATGCATTTCCTATGTTAGTTCCCATGGGAGTTGAAACACAACTGCAGGCCAAACTTTTGGACGGAATCACACCAAATTTGGCAGAAAGCTAGCTTTCAGAACGCAGATTACGATTTTGTTTATTTTGTATACATTTGTTCAGTAGTTGTTTAGAAATTTAAGAAATCCAGATTTGTATTTCCTTAGTGGCAACAACTTTGTGTATGATAACAAGCTTGTGCAGAGATATGCAGAGCTCGGACTGGCTGCCAACGCTTCAACCAGGAAATGTTGGTAGTCATCAAGGGACTGAGGTCCAGCCGAAGCTCAGGAAAAATGTAATAAAAAAAGAAAAGGATAGGGACACTCTGACCCCTTAGTCCTGTGCTAGGGAAAAAAAACACTTTAAAAAAAACTTTTTTGCTGCAAATTTGTGACGACGATTAAACAAAAAACAAGTGCAAGCTCTTGTACTTGTTTTTTATGAAGACCCCAGGTGGGCCAGGTCCTGGGGGCATTATGAAAAAAAAAGAGGGGGGTGCACAGGCCCCCCTCCTAGGTCATTTGTATGACCCGGGGACTGCAACTTCTACAGAGCTTAATTCACATTGCATGCAGGGGGGTTGCATGGCCCCTCTGCAGCCCCAGGGATAGCCACCTCCCTGGGGCTTAAATCACATAGAATGCGAGGGGCCCAAGCGACTGCGCCACAGCCCTTGGGACCTCCACCTCCCCAGGGCTCAAATCATAATCAATGCAGGGCATCCATGCAGTTCCTCTTCAAGCCCAGGGACTACAACCTCCCCTGAGCTTTAATTGTAATAAATGTGGGGGGGGCACATGGCTCCCTGGCAGCCCTGGGGAATGCCCCCTTCCTGGGGCTTTAATCATAATGAATGTTGGGGGCCGCATGCCCCCGTAACCCTGGGGACCACCACCTCCCCAAGGTTTAACATGTGAATTAAGGGGAGGCTGCAGAGCCTCCCAGAGCCCCCAGCCCTCCACTCCCCCAGGGCTGAATTTAAAGATGGAAGGGATCCATCACAGACACCTGGCCCCAGAGACCACTACCTTCCTGGGACTACTTCACGTTAGATGGAGCCACAAGGCACCCCCTCTAGAGCCATAAGTAGGCCTGAGGACCACCAGACCCCCGGGCAGGCTCCTGCTATGTCCGGGGATGCCCACCTCCGGGACATAGCTGTTTGCTTTTCCTTGGTGGGAGCAGTCAGCAAAAGAAAACAAACTCCACGTTCTGCAACTGGGAACTGTCAAACAGCTCCTGCTTGCAGAAAGCAGAGTTTTCATCTGTTTCAGCGTGCAGGGAAATAGATGAAAACTTTGCTCGCGCAAAGAGGGAGCTGCTATTTAAATCAAGAGAGAGAGAATGACTTCAAAACGTCAAACTAGAAAGATGATTGGTGCGAATTTTATAGTTACGTTTTGATGGACAGCAGACCAGGTTCACTTCTGGCCTAATGGTAAAGCTATTACACTATCAGTAGGTTGAAGGTTCAAATCCTTTTATCTCATGACAGTGTGTCTGTTTATTTTCTAGTGTTTTGACTGTCAAACATTCCTAGTGATGGCACATTGAAGTCTTTTAATCGTGTGGATCTTTCCACCAAGAAAAACTTTGTCTTGAATGTCAAAATTATGGGGGTGATTCTAACATTGGCGGGCGGCGGAGGCCGCCCGCCAATGTTCCCCCGTCAAAATACCGCTCCGCGGTCACAAGACCGCTGAGGGTATTTTGAGATTTGCCCTGGGCTGCGGGCGGCCGCCAAAAGGCCGCCCGCCAGCCCAGGGCAAATCTACCTTCCCACGAGGACGCCGGCTCCGAATGGAGCCGGCGTAGTGGGAAGGTGCGACGGGTGCAGTTGCACCCGTCGCGTATTTCAGTGTCTGCTTTGCAGACACTGAAATACTTTGTGGGGCCCTCTTACGGGGGCCCCTGCAGTGCCCATGCCATTGGCATGGGCACTGCAGGGGCCCCCAGGGGCCCCGCGGCACCCCCTACCGCCATCCTGTTCCTGGCGGGAGACCCGCCAGGAACAGGATGGCGGTAGGGGGTGTCAGAATCCCCATGGCGGCGGAGCGCGCTCCGCCGCAATGGAGGATTCTGTAGGGCAGTGGTAAACCGGCGGGAGACCGCCGGTTTACCCTTTCTGGCCGCGGCTGAACCGCCGCGGTCAGAATGCCCTTGGGAGCACCGCCAGCCTGTTGGCGGTGCTCCCGTGGTCGGTGACCCTGGCGGTCACCGGCCGCCAGGGTCAGAATGACCCCCTATGTCTGGATGCTATACACTAAGAAGTAATCAATGGACTAGTGGTTAAGGTCTCTGACCCTCACACTGAAGGTTGAGGGCTCCAGTCTGAGGCCCTCATTATGAACATAGCGGTCCAGAACGCCATGCCGGCAGTGGCGGAAATTACCGCCACCAGCATGGCGGTCTGGACCGCCATATTACGAACACAGGGAGACCCCCACAGGTGGTCCTCAGCCAATGCCAGACTACCGCCACCAGGCAGCCTGACAATGGCAGAGTTCTCTATCAGACAGGGCAGCACTGCAAGCACGGATAAAGAACCCGTGTTCCTCCAGCCTTTCCCTGGCAGTTTCCCCCTCCAGGGAATGGCTGGCAGAAGGGGTGCTCCGGGGCCCACCCTAGTGCCCTTGCACTTGGCATGGGCAGTGCAGGGCCCCCCGTGCACAGTCCCATCTTGCATGTCACTGCTCCTTTTACGGACAGTGATATGCATGACGGGTGCTGCTGCACCTGCCGCACTACGGTATTGACTTCGGCAATGTCCTGGCCCAGCATTCCTACCAGCTCCAATGTTCCACCCGCCGGCCCAGTGGAATGTTCATTATTGGGCCAGCGGGGTCTTCAATGGGCTTGCGGTCTGTGTTTAGACCACAAGCATGAACACAGTGGGGAATCCCGCCGTGTTCATAATGAGCCCCTTAGTTTGCCTAATTTAATTTCTTTTAAACTTCAAAAATTTAAGGTATACACTGAAATGTGATCTCTCTCTTTTTACATGATAATTACATTTTTCTTTTCAATTTGTCCTAAAATATATCATTCTAACTATGTCATTTATCAACGTTTAGGAAAACTCTCTTGGTAGTTACAGAGAGTTAATTCCAAGGCAGCCAACGCCTGCCACGTATGGCTGAAGGCTGTAGGCAGTGTGGGTTGGGTGGTTGTAAGGGTGGGCCACAGGGCCTGGCTGCAGGTCAGGTCCTGTGGCCAACCTCTGTCGTATACAGCCAAAGGCTGGGTGTGGTACAGGGTTGTTTGGTTATAGGGGTTGGCTGCAGAGCCTGGCTGCAGGCCTTTCTCTGTGGCCGCCCCGCATATTTTTCTGTGATCGCCCTAGGAAGGTTTTCGTCCTCTGGGTGAATACAAACCCTAAGAGGGGGGCCGCCATGCACCCCTGTCCTTTTTAAAAGCCCTTAGTGCCCCTGGCACCTGGCTCACCCAGGGCCAAAATTTTAAAAAGGGCAGGAGAATGCCTTAAAATAATAATAATACCAAAAATCATCGGATCTATCCATGCATTTTTCAGAGATTTATAAAAAAAATGTTTTTTAGCCATGGCGGGGTCTGTGGGGGACACCTAGGCAAAGGCAAGGGGCTCAGGGTGACCCTACCTTGGTCCCAAGATGGCTGCCAACACTTACTTGTTGAAGTGTTAGGAGCCATTCAGATATCAGCACGGGAACAGCTGGATCCGCGGACTATCTGCATGCCTTGATGTTCCTATTTTTTTCCCTCTAAGTACTCTAATACTACTGAACAGATTTACACCAAATAACAAAAAGCACTCTTTCTGGACCAAGAGCTAGCTTTCTGCCAAGGTTTGTGTAGTTCCATTCAGCAGTTCAGGCTGCAGTCGTGATAAAAGATATGAAAAATCCCATTGACGTAGAATGTGGAAAAAGTGTTTTGGGACACCCCTTTTTCTCGGCCCCCGCTTGATGGATCTCCTTGAAACATTCAAAACAGCAGCCGAACCAACTAAAATATGAGTTTTAAAACTTTTGTAATGATTGGTCAAATGGCCCAAAAGTTATTGGCAAGACAATAAACAATCTGTCTTTATATATACCAATCAGTCACTTTATAATTGTTTGAGGTGTTTCAGTGGTGATCCAGTCTGTGTACAGAAAGGCGTGATATCGCATGGTGAGTCGTTGAGTGTTTTCTGATACTTATATATTTGTAGAAATTAAAAAAACAATTGTGAGCTTTGGCAGTGGACGGCAATGGGGCATGGACACATTGTGCAGTCCAGAATTGAACTGAAACAGACGCCCAACAGAATAATAGTTTTTTGGTCGGTAGGATCATCCCTCGTTGTGATCGACAGTGCAAGAATCAGTTTAGGCAACAGAGCAATACATAAAGGTCCTATAGGTTAAATAATCTCTGTCGGTTTCATTTTTGGGATGTAAATTAAAGTTTATTATTTTCCCTATCCTTTCCAATTCCGTGATGCTTCTCCTCACTCTCAGTGGGCCAAGTCTATATTTATCTTCCCCTTATCATTCCTACCAGCTCCACTTTTCAGACATTACCGGCTCTTCTAAAAGAGCAACTTTAGGCATTAGATTCTTCTGTGTAAAGTTAATTTTTTTGTTTCTGCGTGCTACTATGTATTGGTTGTACCGCCGTTAATATTCTTTTTATGCTCTATGGCAATGATGTTTACATTCAAGAAGAAGGAAACCAGCTGAATTCCTACATACTTGCATCACGGAGAATGCTAAAAAGCAATCAGAGAGTATTCAGCAGTTTCAGGAAAGCAAAGAGCTTTCATGAAATAAGTAAGGGAAAGAAGAACAAGCAAGCGTATGCACACTTAAAAAAGTGGCACTAGTCCAAATGAAAGCGATGTTCTTAATGGGTTATCATGTTCAGCAATAAGCACAGGTGCCTCTGGGAACAGGTTTTATAGGATGCCGATGCTTTCAACCAATTGAACTGATTGCTTTCATAACAGTGCAATGAACCGAAAAAGTCGATGTAAAAAGTCTAACCTCGGGGGCTAAACACTACCGGTCATTTGATTGGTTAGCTAATCTAAATGTGGCTGAAATATATTTGTAGTTTATCTTTGCAGAATCTGCAGCACTTATTCTGAAAATATTTTTTTTTTCAGTTTACTTTTGGTTCAGGCGCTTCTCGTTTTATTTAGATACCGAACCAGGAAACAGAAAATAAAGAAACTGGCTGCTGATGTTAAAAATGCCTCTCACAATCCAACGCATTCACTCTGGTTATTTATTTCCTCTCTTATGTTAGCCATAAATTCAAATTTCGTGTAGGTTGTATTGTATATATTTAACGTTATTAGTTGCTTCGGATAGGTGAACATCTCAAACGAGGATATCAACGTGAACACAAGCAAAATGAAACTTTCTGAAAAAGAAAAAAAACTCTATAAAATACATTATTATGTGTGACTTTACTTTACAAAGCAATGCTTAGAAAAGATAAGAAAATTAGAACAGTCATTTTTTGTTGTTGTTGTATATAAACGAAGTTCACTATAAACCGTTCCTAACAGGAGTGGAGCTCCAATGGTGCAGCAGGTGGAGTGGACTCCTAGACCCAAATGTGCAATGGGCCCACTGCACCCTGATTATGGTAGTCTTTCACTACCCACTGTGGAACCAGGAGGGGCATTGTCCTCGGTCGAATCAGGGCCCATGGAACTCATTCTAAGCCACTACTTACAACAGTATTTCGAATATTGAAGGCTCGTAGACTCCAGGCTCTAACTCTGAAATGATAGATTTATGTTTCAAATGGATTAACATATAAACATCTGTCAATTTTAATTGGGTATAAAATCGAATTTGACTCGACCGTATGCCAATGACATTTTTGTTATTTAATTACTATAACAATTTCGATTTTAACAATGGTTATTTATTATTAATTTACTGACTAGGGAAATAAAGGCTGTTGTAAGTAACTGTAACAGTCTCATATCTTCGGAATGGAAGGGGGAATTTAATAAACAATACTGCCATTTGTCGAGCAGCATATCTCGAGGACTAATTGCTCCAGGAGGAGAGGCTCTAACTCATTTTTGGCACAAACCCTATAGAGAAACTCTCAACTTGCTCCTCTGTAAACATCGGCCGCTGTTTCTCTTTTGGACTCATTTTATCATAGTCCGGTATTAAGGCCCACGATTGCTGGAAGGGATCAACACAGGGTGATAGATTTCATATTGTTTTCACATAATGTGCATGGGTGTTGTACTGACTTTATAGTCTTTGAAAATACATTACGCAATCACAAATGATCATCATGTACTTACAGTCGTCTTTCTGTTTCATCGGAAACACAATCCAATCCACTTCCTATAGTTATTGAGAAAAAATGAAGGTGCTTTGCTGATATGTGTGATGCTATTAATTGTGTTTGACCAATGACTTTGTGTTTCACCACTGCGCATATTAGTTGCTCAATGTTCACCAGTAGCACATTATGGGGGTTATTACAACTTTGGAGGAGGTGTTAATCCGTCCCAAAAGTGACGGATATACCACCAGCCGTATTACGAGTTCCATAGGATATAATGGACTCGTAATACGGCAGGTGGTATATCCGTCACTTTACCGTCACTTTTGGGACGGATTAACACCTCCTCCAAAGTTGTAATAACCTCCTATATGTTTTGTTCAGTTTAGCTGCCTATTGGCTTTAACATGGAGTTAGCCATTACATTCTGTATTCAGTTTAGCTGCCTATTGGCTTTGACATGGCAATAGACATTACGGGCCAGATGTAGGTAGAAAGCAAATTGCGAGTAGCAATTTGCGAGTCCTTCCGACTCGCAAATTGCAACTCGCAATTTGCTATGCAGAAAGGTGTCTCAATTAATATTAATGAGGTGGGTCGCAGTTTGCGACCCCATAGCGAGTCTGGGCACTCACAGGGATGGTGGCCTGCTGGAGACAGTAGACCACCATGTCCGTGACTGCTTTTTTTTTTTTTTTTTTTTTTTTTAAGTTTCAAAAGTTTTATTAAAAATATATAAGGCGGTACATATAGCATATAAACAAACTGTTTAGCTTTAAAAACATTATTTTTGTTCGTTTACCACAATTATTTCCATTGTAGGCATATATACATGTACTGTCAGGTAAGTAAAAATTCCCAGTTGCATAGTTGAGTTGTGTACCCTTATTTTGAAGAAGAATGGAAAACAGGTGGGGGGGTGGTAGGGGGAGGGGGAGCGAGGATAGGGTTGTGTAGGAGGGGTTGGTCTTGATATAGGGGAGAAACAAAATAGTCATATGAAATGGGGAGGGGGAGAGAAGGGAAAGAAAGAGGGAGAAAGAGGAAGGGTAATCGCGGGGGAATGTAGAATGAAGAGACTCGAGGTAGGCAGGGGGTCTTTGTATCCTGAGACTAGCTTGTTCAGGCCTAAGAGTAGATCGTTCTGTACTTCTCCGTCTGTAGCAAGGAGTAGATAATATGTATGATAGGTATGGTAAGGTCGGTTAGAGAGTGTCTACGTCTTATATGAGTTGATTTCTCAGTCCTTGTTTGTGTTGGGAAGCGACTTGTATTACTATGTTGGGTAGTTCAGGGTCTCGGGCATGTGACAAAATTAGAGGCCTGTGGATTGATAGAGAGAGAAAAAAGAGAGAGAGAGAAGGGAGGATAGCGTAGCTAGGGAGAGAGAGAGGGGGCAATAGGAGATTAAATGTGTTTCCGGAGTCTAGGATTCTCAGAGGGTGATTGGTAATTAATATTCCCTAATCAATGATCATTGAACATTGATCATCCGTTGGTCATCCACCAGCCGCTTCATGGTCTCTTCAAGAATGGGCGCCAGACCTCCTCAAACTGTTCTGCTTGGTCCTGTAGGTTATAAATCACTCGTTCATGGGTAGCCGTTTGATACATGGCCGTCATCCATTCCATGGGTGTGGGGGCAATGCTAGATCTCCAGTGCCGGAGTATGCATATTTTGGCCGTGGCTAGCGCCGTGTGGATTAATCGTTTATGTGCCCGCGATAGGGAGGGATACGGGCGAATGTCATGTAGAATGATAAATGCTGGTGGAGTCGGTTTTGGTATCTGTATGAAGTCCGATAAGGCGAGGCGTACCGCGTCCCATAGTGACTGTACCGTGGGGCAGTGGCATAAAATATGAAGTTGGTCGCAATATGGCTCTGTGCATCTCCAACAGTTCGCGTGAGGTAACAACCCTGCCCTGAAGAGTTTAACAGGGGTCCAGTACCATCCCTGAAGGATTTTAAATAGGCAAAATTTCAGGCGTGCTTCACGTACGCCCCTGTCGAGGGCTTCTAGTATGTCTGGCCATTCTTCGTCCGTGTGGGTTATCTCTAGTATGTCCTGCCACTTTAAGCGTAGTCGTTCAAGTAAAGGCTGAGAGTAAAGGTGGTTAGTTAATTCGGCATAGAGGCCAGCCAAGACGCCTTTTTGTCGGCCCCATTTCTGAAGATAGGTGACGATGGGTGAGGTTTTGAGGAGCCACGGGGGGGTTCCTAATGTTCTCCGCATACAGTGTTTGAGCTGTAGATATCGCCACTCCTGGTTACTTTGGATACCGAATTCTTCCTGGAGGGAGGCGAATGTGCGGAAGCTATCTCCATCTATTATGTGAGATATATTGTGGATACCTGCGTCGGACCATTGGGGCCATCTGAGAATAGTCCCTCCTATTTTAATGCTTTTATTCCCTGCTATGGGAGCCTGAGTATGCAGGGAGGGGTGTACTCCTAGTAGTCGATGGGCTCTGCACCACGCTGTGTTTGTAGCCTTGAGGATGGGGTTAGTTAAGGGAACGTGGTCGGCGTATGTTCCTCCCATCTCCGTATACTGTCCATATAGGAGTTTCTCTGTAATCACCCATTGCGGTGGATCGGCTGTATCCGGAAGCGTATATATTAGCTGTGAGAGTTGTAGGGCCAGAGAGTATTGTTCTACCGAGGGTAGTCCTAATCCTCCGTAGAGCCGTCGTGCCAGTATTATTGCAGGTTTCAGTCTTGGGCGTGAGGAGCCCCAGACGAAGGCCCTTATGGATGCGTCTATTAATCGGAGTGAGGAAAGAGGTATCTGTAGGGGAAGCATGCCTAACACGTATATGAAGCGTGGTAAGGTGACCATTCTGACCGCCTGTGTCCTGCCCCACATGGACAGGCCTAGTAGGGACCATTTGGCAAAGTCTTGTTTCATTTTAAATATAAGGGGGTCTATGTTGTCCCTGACCATATGTTCTAGACCTCTGTTAATAAACGTTCCTAAATATTTAAGGCGGCTCGGGGTCCATTTGAATTGAAGGCCATGTATCGTTGCCCTCGTCGTTATGCGGGATAATGGTAGTGCCTCACTTTTATCCCAATTTACCCGATATCCGGATAGGGATGCAAAGTCTTCTATAGTGGAAAGTAGTGCTGGGAGCGAGGTTTCTAGATCGGACATTGTTAACAGAATGTCGTCTGCGTAGAGATATATTTTGGATATGCCCCCGGTGATATGGATCCCTTTTATTTGGTGAGAATTTCGTATAGTGGCAGCTAGGGGTTCCATGGCCAATAAAAATAGAAGTGGCGACAAGGGGCATCCCTGGCGTGTGCCCCTTCCGATAGGGAATGGGTCTGACATGATGCCCCCACAGTTAACCTGTGCTGTGGGGTGGTCATATAATAAACGTACTTTAGAGATAAATTGTTCCCCCAGGCCAAAATGCTTCATGGTTGTGAATAGGTAGGGCCACTCAATTCGGTCGAATGCTTTCTCCGCGTCTAGGGACAGGGCTAGGGCTTCGTCAGGTAATTGTATGGATTCTAACAGTGTATGGCAAAGAGTTCGCATATGATTTCTGGAGGTACGGCCTGGTACAAATCCTACTTGGGTATTGTGAATCAACGATGGTATCACCTTGCGGAGCCGCGCTGCTAGAACACTGGCTAGGAGTTTGACATCCCCATTCAAAAGGGAGATAGGACGGTAACTGCCGCAAAGAAGGGGGTCTCTCCCTGGCTTAGGCAAGATGACAATCGTGGCTTTATTGGATAGAGCGCCCAGGGAGCCTTCTTGACATGCTTCCGTCAGTGCTTCATGTACTGCGGTTATTGCCTCCTCCCCAGCCCATTTATAGAATTCCGCAGGGAATCCGTCCTCTCCTGGTGATTTATGGTAGGGGAGGCTTGTTATAACTTGGGTTATCTCTTCTTTGCTTATGTTACCGTCCAAGAGGGCCCTGCCTGCCTCAGACAGACGGGGCAGATTGGCCGCGGCAAGGAATGTCTCCATTTGTGTTTGATCTGTCGTTGTTTCAGGAGTGTACAAATGTCGGTAGTACTTGGCAAACTCGTTTACAATTTCTTGTGGGCGAGTTAGCACTGCTCCTGAAGAAGATGTTATGGCCGCAATGGCAGAGGCTGCCTCTCTTTGTCGGAGCTGCGCCGCTAGGAGGCGACCTGCTTTTTCCCCTTGTTCGTAATGGCGGCCTCGCAATTTTTGCAGTGCGTATTCCGCCTGAGATGTATAGAGTTCATTGTGTGCCATGCGGGCCTGTTCTAAGGCGTGTCGCAGCCTAGGGGATGGTTGGGCGGTATATTGTTTAGTGAGGTCCCGTATCGTGGTCTCTAAGGTGGTTTGGCGGGCTATTCTGTCTTTGTTGGCCAGTGCTGCATCTCGCATCATATTCCCTCTTAGGGTTGCTTTTGCTGCCGCCCATAGGATCCTTTTTGAGGATACAGTGCCTGAATTCTCGGCCATGTATGTGGTTACATGAGCTTTTAATTGTTCCTTCCCTTGTGGAGAGCGATATCTGTGTACAGCCAATCGCCATGGTTTACGACCAGAGAAGGAGAGTCCCACCTGGATCCGGATTAGTATTGGGGAGTGATCTGAGAGCCCACTGTCTAGGATACAGGTGTCTTGTATATGAGGGATTACAGTGTGTGATACTAAGAAATAATCCAGACGCGATTGGGTGCCATGGACGGTGGATAAGAAAGTATATTCCTTATCTTTCGGGTGTTGTATTCTCCAGCAGTCCACCAGACCGACGTCAGTGGTCAGGTCTGTCAGAAGCGCTCTGTCGTGATTGTTACATACATCGACAGGGCCTGTCCTATCCATTATGGCGTCTTGGACGAGATTCCAATCTCCCCCGATTATGTATCGAGTAGTTCCGATTTCTGTCAGGAGGCGATTTAGCTGTAGAAGGAATGGGCGTTTTGGGCCGGTTGGTGCGTAAACGGATCCCACGCATAAAACAGTGTCCCCTAGTTTTAATTTAGCAAATATATACCTTCCTTCCGTATCATTCCAGGTTTTAATGATAGTGACCGGGAGGGATTTACGCACTAGTATCGCCACTCCACATTTGCGGGGTCCGTTACTTCCAGATTCCTGACTCGTTGGACGGCAGCTGAAGGCAACCCTCCCTACCCAATCCCGTTTAAGTTTACTGGATTCCAGAGTGTCAAGGTGTGTCTCTTGAATCAGAGCTATATCTGTTTTTTTGGATTGAAAATAGGACAGTATCTTTTTCCGCTTAACATAGCTCGTCATGCCGTGTACATTCCAAGAGAGTATGCGTAATGGTCGCGTCGCTTGAGGGTGGGGCTTCGACATATTGGATAATTGTGAGTAGGTAAGCACCCTGTGGGAGATATTGACTTAGTAGTTAGAGTGGGAGTTGTGTTTCGATATGATACGGTGTTTTATTTTATTTTATTTTATATTATACGGGGGTTAGTAGCTGGTGGAGGCCAAGGGAATCCTCTGGAGAAGAAAGAGAAGAGAGAGGAGAGGGTGAAGGAAGAGAGGTAATATAAGTAGGACGAGAGCCAGATGGAGGGGAAATATGAGGGAAAAAGAAGGCAAGGAGAAATGAGAGGGAGAAGAAAAGAGGGAGAAGGGGGGGAAGGGATGGATGCGTGTGCTGAAGTTGAGATTGAGAGTATAGCAAGAGAGCGTGCAATTTGGGGGAAGAAGTGGAGAAGGGTAGGGATGAGGGAGGTTAGGAGTCCAACCTCCTTCGTTCGTTAGGTCTGTAAACGGCGGGACCGATTTCTCTCGGAGCTCTCGTGCCGTCGGGCGGTCTCGATCGGGGGGGGGCGAAGGAGGGAAACAGCAGACAGCCAGTTATCGATATGTCGGTGATAAGGAGGGGTCGGGGGGGGGCACACAGCAGTGCTTATGTTTATGTATCGGGAAGTGGGTCTGTTCATCGGTGGTTAGTGGCTAGTGTATTAGTTATATAACTAAAGTGTATATTGGCAGAAGTAATGATCGGTTAATAACTATAGTACCTGAGCGGCGCTGGAGAGGAGGGAGGGGGTGCCGGGTGTTGATGGGGTATGGTGTTTAGGATGTTGTGCCTAGTATTTGATGTTGTATGGTATCGTAGGGTGTTTAAGAGTTCATAAGATAGGGTCGTAAATTAAAGTAGGGACTGGGCAGACAGAAAGACCGAGACCGGCTGGCGAGGGGAGGAGGGGGGCAGGGCAGAGGAGGGGGGGGAGAGAGCTCAAACAGAGTATTATAGTTCTCGCGTATGCATGGGTACATAAAGATACCAATATACAATATAATATAATACTTCCTGAGCATTTCTTTTCAACTATAACACTGCCTCGTCTCATCTCGCCTTACAACTGTTCAATGACATATTAGGTTGATCAACATAACATATCCTGGCATCTTATCACATTATCATGTTAGGAGCCATTATGCCAAACGTCTCTCTATTAATCGTAGGATAGGTAATGAGTGTAGCTGAGCCCCGGGTTACGCGAGGATAGTGCGTATCTCATCCTATTACTAACTCCTTGCCGTGTATTATTACATCATAATACTGACCTACTAAGGTCTTACTTGGTATGTGCCACCATCATAGTCGTTCTGTTGTTGGTGATAGTTTAAGATAGTAATAATGATTAGGATGGGGGTAGCTACGAACATCTGGGGAAAAGAATAGCTAATAGTTTATAATTTACATTGTGATGTTATAATGTGGTGTGGAGTGGCAGTATAGAATGTCATAATATTTCGCTTTGTTATGCGGTATTATGTTGTATTATGTCCTCGTGTTCTATTTTTTTTTTTTTTTTTCCCCAGTTTCTTATTGTAGAATAAGGTAAAGTCAAGTAGTGGGAGCTTTGATATGTTTCAGGTTATATCGTATTGTGTGTCCCTGAATTGGGATTAATTTATCTTTACGTTGTCTAGTCCCATCCCTTGGGGTGATAATGGGGACTAAACGGTTCTAATGTCGGCGCTGGTCGAGTGTGGTGTGTATTAGGAAAGTTTCACATACTTTGTTGTTTACTACCATGAGATACTTTGTAGTGTGTGGAATGTAAGGTAAGTTCCATGATAGTTAATTAGTGTTTATTTTTGTTATCTGTTTAATGCCCCTGTTACCTTGTTACCTTGTTATAGGGTTATAGGGTCGGGACCGGGCCCTTATTAAACCTACAGTGAGTTGGTGGGGTCTGATCCCTGTTCTAGTAATCATCATCTGTTGTATACTGAGGGCAAATAACGATTTACTGGTAGTTTCCATTATAGGGCCTCGGCTCTAGTCATAAAGAGCATATATTTTTCATGTGTCTGGTTTTAACATTGATACTAGCAGTCTTAGACAATTACAATAGTAATACACATATGATCTGGAAAGGTACTCATCCTTCCGCGGAGTCTATAGTTGTTATTTTCGACTCTCTGACGATAGTCCCATAAGTCGTCTTGTCGCGTTACCTTCTCAAGAAGACCCAGTTGTAGGCTTTAAAGGGGAGCGGGATTTGTCTCTTTCCGATAATTGGGTGTGGGTTACTACTGCGTGTAAAATCTGACCCCTGTCATCATATGATCTAGTTAGTCTCTCCATGTCTCTACCTCTATGACTGGCTCCGGTGTCGTGTAGAGCCGTCTTCACCTTTTCTATTCCCGAGTGGGGGGTTTCGGCCCTATCACTGCCTCCTACAATGTCATGCTCACTGTCTGTGTTGTAAGAGTCCATAGGCTGGGATTGGAAAGAGTCAAGGAAGAGTCTCAATTCGTCGGGGTTATAAAAGTCCTTGGATACTCCATTTTTTGTAACCCACATTCTTGCAGGGTCAAAGAGACCGTATTTCATCTCTAGTTTGCGAAGCCGGGGTCGTAGGGCTAGGAAAGCCTTTCTACGTTCGTTGGTTTCCTTGGAGTAATCGGCGGTTATTCGGATCTCGTGCTGGTCTATTCGGAAAGGGCCGTGGTTGCGTGCTACTTGGAGTATTTGTCGGGTTTGATTATGCCGCAGCAAGCATGCGATGATTGGGCGGGGCCTTGAGGAGTTGTCAGAACGTTTTGGGCCTATCCTGTGTGCCCGTTGGAATTCTAGCGGCGGGTCAAAGTCCAATGAAATCATTTTTGGAAGAGTGGAGGTCAGAAAAGTCTGCATATCCGAGCCTTCTTCGTTTTCCGGGATCCCAAGTATGCGGATATTGTCTCTCCGGCTCCTGTCCTCCATGTCCGTTAGTTTGCTCCTGAGGTAGATGAAGTCTTGTTCTCGCACCTGAGACGTGTTGATCTGCGTCTCTAGTGATCCCATGCGTTGTTCTAGCCCTGTCACTCTAGATTGGAAGCCGGCAATGTCAGATCGCATGGATTTGGTTTCTAGTGTCAATGAAGTTATAGAGGCGTCCATCCCCTCTATGCGGCGGCTGACGGTGGTGATCTCTTGTAGTATCCTGTCCATAGTCGTGGATTGATCTTTATCAGGCATCGTGGTGAATTCGTTTAAAGGTGGCGATGTTTGAGGGTTTATCTTCGTGGGGGTTAGGCGTTTGTGTTGTAGCGCTTCTGAGAATAATAGTTGTCGTGCAGGCTTGCTGACAGGTTTATGGTTCGGTTTGTTGCCGGGCATCGCCTCAATTGTCTACAGAGTCTGACCACGTGGGGCCCGAGATTCCCTCCGTAGATTCCGATAAAAATATAGATGTTCGGTGGCTTACACTGGTGTCAGTCCACTCCCTTCTCCTGTATCTCTGTTCTCTTGGCTCCCTCTGGCTCTCCTCGTCCCCGGTGCCCCCCCAGTCGCTCACCCCTCTCGTCCCCTCGCCTCCACGTGCCTCCCGTCGTGCCCCTCCGCCCTCCTCAGTATTAGTTGTCTGGAGGGGGAGGGAGAAAGGTTATTATCTCAGCGGGAGGGTTTTTGTTGTCCCTCTGTGATGGAAAAGAGGGGAGAAGTCGTGCCTCTGCCTCCGGCGATGCCGTTCTTATTTTGAAGAGATTCGATCCTACCTCTCTTTGGGTTTCTCTCCCGGCTGTCGAAGGAGCCGCACCTCTTTGCTGTGTCTTCCTGTCTCCCTGTGGGGGGGGGGGGGGGGGGAAGGTCCACGGGTGTTTGTTGGCGTTGTAGGGAGATGGATGCGGGTCGTCACGACTCCCACAGTCCCTGCGGCCTGTTCAGCTTGCTCCTTGCTGCTACGGGCACGCCGTCCGCGGTCTTCCGAAGACGCGACTCCGCCCCCTTTCTCCAGGCCTTATCGGCCTGGGGCGAATCGCGAGTTTCCTGCCTTGCGTCCCGCTCCTACGGGGCCCCCGGACATGGTTCTGTGTCACCGCTGTTGTAGGGGTGGAGGGGCACCAAACCCGGTGTGTTGTCCGGCTGTCTTCTCGCCCCCGTCGCCCCTCCGGGACCGCCTCGGCGCGGAGCTCTCGCTCTAAGCGGCCATCTTGTTTCGTGGCCCGGCCACGCCCCCCCCGTGACTGCTTTTAAATAAAGCAGTTTTTTTTTTCTATCTGCAGCCCGTTTTCCTTAAAGAAAAACGAGCTGCACATAGAAAAATTACCGAAACCTTTTGTTTCGTTTTTTTTTCAGAGTAGGCAGTGGTCCATAGGACCACTGCCTGCGCGGAAAAAATAATTTTGTGATCATTCACAAAGGGGAAGGGGTCCCGTTTGCGAATGAGTTACCATCCACTTCAACTGCGGTTGCAAATCAACTTACATCGCGGTCCGAGTCGCAAATAGGAAGGGAACACCCCTTCCTATTTGCGAGTCGGAAACACATTTTGCGAGTCGGTTCCGACTTTCAAAATGTGTTTCTGCATCGCGCGCGGGCATTTGCGCCTCGCAAACGGCGATTTTCGCCGTTTGCGAGACCCTAATGCCTTGCTACATCTGGCCCTACATTCTGTATTCTGCCTATTGGCTTTGACATGCTGTATTCAGTTTAGCTGCTTATTGGCTTTGACATGACATTAGACATTACATTCTGTATTCAGTTTAGCTGCCTATTGGCTTTGACATGATATTAGACATTACATTTTGTATTCAGCTCAGCTGCCTACTGGCTTTGCCATGGCATTCTGTATTGGCTTTGACATGACATTAGACATTACATTTGATATTTAGGTTAGCTGCCTATTGGCTTTAACGTGGAGTTAGACATTGCAGTTGAAACATCGCAGATGTCTGTATTCTTCCAAGCTGTGTTTTTCCACAAGATGGACCAAGCTGTTTTCTTTACACCAGACCTTAGCTGATAAGAGAACGTAGATTTTGTGTTTACCTCGCAATCCAGTCTGAGAGCGGAATGGCTCAGAGAACTGGCCATTCTCCAAGGCCGTTCAAATCTCACACTGAGTTTACTTTTAAGGATGACTCTGGGCTACAGTGAGTTAGATTCAAATCTGCTTGACTTCAGGCTGGAGCTAGACGTCAGTTGCCAGTCTCCCGTTTGGGTAGATAATCTCTTTCTAGCAGTTGACTTGCAGACGCCAGAAAGATGAAGCTGAAGATAGGCCCCACTTGCCCATACGGTGATGAATTTTGACTTTTATGCTTTGCTTTGATACTATAATCATATTTATATATTTGCTGTGTACATTGCAACTGAGAAGTACTGTGATATATTTTGCTTTCATTGCTGCGACTACGTTGTGTGCTTGAAATCTACTAATTTCGTCTCTCAAGAACTTGTGGCTGGGGGAGAATTAACAACAATAAAGGTCTTCTTTGAACTCAGAAGTGCATTCCAGAGAGGTTCTGTAAGCTCCGATAGGAGATATGTAGGAAAGCAGAACAATATGGAATTGAGCTTGTAAAGGAAATCCTTTAGTGATTTTATATTGTGTAACAAAGGTGATTGCCAGTGTTGGAAGTGGCGCACATGGTGAAACCACGCAAAACATTTTCACTTGCGAGAGGGGTGTGGCAGGGTTGTGTGCTTGGGCCATTTTTAGGGTCAAGCGCAAAGCGCTCCATCCCTGGTGTAATCTCTTTGTGGGCTTTTAACCACGCCCATGTCAAGCCCATCAGTTTGGTTGGCTTGTGGGCTTGCTTTTTAAAATTAGCTTGATTTCATTAGTGGAAGGCATGTATACGTTATGTCTTTTCCGGTGTTTAGCCCACCTCGAGCGCACCAGCCAACTACTGAAAACAAACGAGGCTCCATATTTTCTGCATGGTTTCTGCACTACTTTTTCTCTTTATTTCGTAGGCAGCGCGTTCTCGCTGGACAGAAGTCAAGCGCTTTGCATGACATCGACCCTGTTACATGGATAATTGCACTTTTGACAGTTACATGGGTAATTGCCCTTTTCCATTACGTTTCACTGCAAGCAAATTTCTGTTTCCTTTTGTGTGTTTGCTTTGCCGTCGGCTCGCTTATGTGAAACTGTTTTACTTTTTAGTTTATGTGGCAGGAATAGTCCGGTTAGGAGTTTACAACACTAGAAAGTTGCAGCGTGTCTGCAGAGCAGGGCCATAATACATCCCTGCAGAGCAAAGTCTGACATTTTTTTAAAGAATAATCTCCACTTCTTAATCTTGGTTTCTTCAGGGCCCCTCCTCAACATCCAGGCTCTTACTTTAATGAATTCAAGATGCAGGGTATCCCCAAACCCACTCGCTGGCGCTCATATTCCTATTGTGCTTTTTTAAGGGGGCTGAGGGGCGTCTGGTTAGTAATGGGGGTTTGTTGCTTCTGGCCCCTGACCAGGCATGTATACACAAGGCTTCTTACCAGCACCCGAAGGTACCTTAATCCTGCGTGCAAGCTTTGCTGCCATCCGGTATCGAGAACTCCAGCAGCTCTGCCAATCCTCTTCTGTCCTGACCTGTTGCACCCTTACTATGGTACAGGGTTGCAAACAGCTCTGCCAGTGTGCCTCAATTCTGATTTCTTACAGGACACACCGTCTGCTATTTCAGTACTGTAGTGCACACAGCTCTGTCAGTGTACCTGAGTCCTGATCTGACGCACCCTGTATTATAGTACAGGAGCGCACACAGTTCTGGCAGTGTTCCTCAATTCTGATTCCTTATAGGCCACACCCTCTGCTATTTCAGTACGGGGGTGCGCACAGCTCCATCAGTGTTCCTCAATCCTGACCTGGCTCATCCTCTGCTATTACAGTTCCTGAGCATGCATAGCTCTGGCAATAAAATTAGGACCTACAATGTAAATGTGAATAATATTAGGATCGTTCATTTTCCAACTTTCCCTTATTTGGGGGTTTAATTTGCTGACAACCATACTTGGAACCTGCTGGGATGTACAAGGTCAGCTATCTTTGCAAAAGAGTGGAGGCTTTATGCAACTTTGCCTAGAAATTAGCAACTAAACTACTTAAATAAATGTTAGCAGGCTCTGGGGTGTTGAGGACTATTCAGCCATACTGAAGTTTGAGAACAGGTTTGTCAGAATATTATTGGCAGTTCCCCAGAGTACATCTACCTGTACCATCTGTGTGTTGTAGAGCTGGGACTGGAATATATTGTGGCCCACATTAAGCTGCATCCCTTACGTCTCTGATTGCAAATTAAGGCTAGACATCTATAAATGACAGGTACTATCTGACTGTTAGTTTAAACTGTGCCTTGAAGGTCCCTTGAATAGGCTACATAAAAAGCACATTTTACAGTCTGCATGTGTCAAAATTGTTTAGAAATCTGGAGGATGTGTTTCTCCTGTTAAAATACTGAAAATATTTGCTCTTTTTCTTGGTGCAATAATGTTAGAGAACAAACTGAACAAAAAAGCAAACAGTGATAAACCATTTATTAGTTGCATCTACACTGAAATAGAGCAGTATCTTATCTGGGTTTTAAAAAGCCACCATAGGTACCTACTTATGAGATTGAGATGGAATACTGTATATTACCTGGCTGCGTTTGCAGAACCTGGCTGATATTATGCGGTTGCTTGTATGCCCCCAGCAATTTTTGTTCTTCTCAAACTACAATTACTTTCATGTATCTTTGCTAATTTTATATATCCTCCATGAATTTGATACCGATCCTAAATGGTTTTAACTTTGGCCAATGTAGACATCCTTGTCAGATTTTCAAATGGTTTGCTTAAAGTTTGGGTAGAATCATAGGTATCTAGTAGAATACAAAAGATCTTAAATTGACTAAACAAGAATTAGACTTTGTTCATTGTTTTTTAAGAACATGCAAGCACCCTGTTCTACTCAACATCAGACAATTGAGGCCCAGTATCTGTTTCTGCTTGACTATGACATGTAATAGTTTCCACTAACGCACGATTTAGCAGGGCTGTAAGCTCGTATAACCTCAATATTTTTGAGTTCTGTGAGGGCTGAGTCCTGACTAACTTGATCCAGTTTTATTTGCTCCACAAACAAATCATGCCTTTGTACGCTCAATACAGTTTGTACTACAGTTGGATTATGGAGGCAGTCTGGATACCAAACTACACTGGTGAAAATATTAAAAACACCCTCATTCAAAATCATTAGTATTAGAGCAATGCATTCTATACTATTTAGGAGGGGTAAGTTTAAAACTTGTACAGTGCTTTCTAAATATGACTGATGTTACTAGAGGCCCAATAATAAATAAAACATTTTACCTCACAATTATTTTGGATATCACTTTTAGCAAATGAGATCCAAACCAAAAATATGTCCAACATCTAGTTTATCCTGAAGCACCGATATCTGAATTCAAACTTCAGGCCAATGTTCCCTCAAATTTTTTTGCACTCTGTGCAGCAGTGTGAGGTCTCTGTGCGCTGCAGCCAAGGATACGTGCGCCAAGAAATTGGCCATTCACGCGAATGCAGCGCATAACTACCAAGATCTTTGGCATTAGCCTATCGATACCACTAAAGCAAAAAAAGGATCTTTGTATAAACATTACTCCATGCAATAGGGCATTAAGGCAGTTTTGTGACCTGGTTGTACACCCCAAGGACATGACCTGTTAAGTGCCACCTACACCCCAGTTAGAGAAAACAGAAATCAGGAGATTGAACCATTATGAAACTTTAATGAATACTCTCAGAGTGCTGGAGAGGGCCCTGCACATCAAATACAGCCAGTTGTATAATTAGTTAACATTTACAATTTGATAAACAACTGCTGATAAATGCCATGATGCCTCTGTCACGATACAGGCTGAGAAATGGTCCTACCCCACCCACACATGGACTGTAGGAGGAGCCGCATCATAGTTTAGACAAGTCAGGTACCAACATTAGATGTGTGACATGTTTGTTTTTCTTGACGGTCCTTGCCATTCTTCCACTGCTGATAAACTCAGTCTAAGTCAACTTTCCCATTTGAGAGGTAAGCCTTTGTCTTCATCAGCATATCTAGATGACTCTCCTCTAGTCTGTTTCTTAATTTGGACTTGATTGAGTTCATGAGGCTGAATCCTGGTTCGCAGTCTGCACTTGAAGCCTGGAAAGTTGCACAGACATCAACAACTGACATACAACACTATATTGTGCAGCATTCCACAGAGTGAAATTCACCATGTCTTGAAAGGTCCTAAACAATCCGCTTTTTATATGCGCTGCCACCACATATTTATCATCTCTGTACTGCCGAACATCATCAGGGGTGTCACAATCACCCAGGACCAAGACCTTCTTATACTTTTCAACAAGTCTTTGTAAATTCTAAGTCCCAAAATCAAACTGTGATTGTTGTGTTACTGTATGGAAATAAAAGCTTGTCCATTTCTTCAATTCATCTTCTGGGAACCTTCTTTCCATGTGCCCACAAAGACGTTTAATAAAGGATAACATAGGCTCACTATCATACTCTCGGTCCTCTCTGCACAAAGCCATCAGATCTCTTACTGTGTTGCTCCAAAAGACAGTGTCGCCCAAGTACTGTTCCTTTATTTGGATAATTTTTGCTCTTGCATACTGTACAGCTTCAACAGTGGTCAAAGACCTTTTCTGAAAGAACTTGCACAAAGATGCAAGTTCACCCAGAATGTCATTTAGTGCTACAAAGGAAATGTGCAAGTTTGAGTCAGATAGTTTTTTGTAGCAATATTTAGCAATTGGGTCATTCTCCTCAACTCTTCATGATCAAAGTATTTGAGAGCAACCTCTTAATTACGCAAGAGTGCACCAACAGCAAAATGCCTCATTGAGTGGCCGAAAGGAGACCGCTTCACATTCAGTGACCAAAGCAATTTCATCCAGCTTGGCCTTCCTTAATGGAGAGCGGGAGAACACAGTGTAGACAGTCCTCAGTAATGTTTTCATTTCCCTGATCATCAACACTTTTTTCCAGGCATCGTCAACTCCCAAATCTTCTCTGTGCGCAACACAGTGCTGCTCAACTAGATGGGGAATGGATTGTTTGAGGTGGGTAGCAACACCATTGTTCTTTCCCAGCATCACTGATGCACCATCTGATGTGAACATGACCATTTTCATAAGATCCAGCTTATTGGCAGTGTAGAAGACTTTTACAGCTATAGTGATAGCCTCCACATTGCATGCACTCAGAGTTACAATTCCCCCAAACACTGTTTTGTGCTCTGTGATGTTACAGATCGGAACTTGAAGTAGAGGATGAGCATTTTTGTAACTGAAATATCTGTGCTCTCATCAATTATCAATGTGTGATACAGAGCACTGCAAAGTTCTGCCATGAAGTCAGACCGTATCACTCTGTTGATGGCCTCCAAAAACTCAAAGGCATAGATCTTGCTCCTCCAGCTGTCTGGTATCTTCACATACAATGCGACGTGGTCATGGATGTCTTGAACACATAACATTGACGTGTTCATTTTGACTGCTAGCAACACATTGTTGATAAGAATCTTTATCTCCTCAGGCAGGGATCTTTGCCGTTCAACCACTTCTAGTGTGTTTGCTCTGTTACTGGCGGTTTCCGTTAGCATAGTGCGCACTCCAAAACCCAGTATGGCAGCAGCACTTTTATTTCTCAGTGTCACCAAAGCAGATTCATGAACTTTGCTATATAGATGGAGTTTCAAGTAGTCCAGCTTCCAGCCATCACTCCATTTCTTCCCTGTAGAAAAGTCCCCTGCAATCTTTGCTTCTGCACATACTTTGCAAATCAGGCCTACTTCCGGATTGTATAGAAATAGCTCTCCCAGTTGTACGCAAACCTTGCTCTGGGACTTCTGTGTCTCAGTCTCCACAATTTCTTTCAGCCATTCTTCTTTGAACACAAGACAGCTTTTCTTCCTTTGTGGTGAAGCACTGCTCTCTGCTGAAGTCACAGCTTTGCGCTTGAACATTTTGGTGGCAATCAGTCTGAGCCTACTGTGCGGCAAAGCCTGCAAAAAAAAGAGGGACATTATTTAAAGTGAGAAACATTATTTAAAGTTGTTTTTTATGCTATTGAATGCAATCTTCCAGACAAGACTGAGCTATCTCTTGGAAAATGTAGCAACTAGCAAGTAATTACCTGTTGGATCTCATACCTGCCTGTATATGTAACACTGTCTAAGATTTCTGCAATAAAATAAAAAAAATGGTAACAGACCATGCTTGTGTTCCAGTATTTCAGATGTACTACAAGGAAAAACTACTAAATAATTACCTGGTCTTTCTGCTTGTAGTCACGTCTGCCTTTTCTAACCAACGTTAGCACTGTCTAAGAAGCCTGCAAAGAAAAAAAAGGGTTGAAGAATGTTGTAATTTTGTAATGTACTAAGTGCATCACAAGTGAAATCTACCAAATAATTACCTTGTTTTTCTGCTTCCACTCACATGCGCCTTTTTGTAATATATGAGTAGCGCTGTCGGTGATGCCTGCAACGGAAGAATAGGTGGGTAAGGTGGTTAAAGTAGGCTGTCATATTCCACTGTACTAGGTGCACCACAATGAAAATCTGCTACATTATTACCTTGTCTTTCTGCCTCTACTCACGTGTGCCTGTTCAAATTTGTGTAGCAGGGTCTAAGATGCCTGTACAGGAGGAAAAAATGATTAAAGCACTTGAACGTTTCAATGTCTCAGTGGCACCATAAGGAAAAACTAGCAAATAATAACCTGCTCTTTCTGCTGCTACTCCAGTCTGCCCATTCTCATCTATGACCAGTACTGTCTGAGATGTCTGCAGCAAAAGAAAAGATGGTTAACAGTTGGTTACAGCATGTTGTCATATTATAATGTGCCAGATGACCCAGATGGGGTACCTACCAAATAATTACCTGGTCCTTATGCTTCTACACATGTTGGTCCATTCAAATCTATAACTTGCTCGGTCCGACAAACCTGTAATAGAAGCAAAGGTGTGGATCATGAACATGATTTATGTAGAGACCCCTAATCCCACCTGGAACGTCTACAGAATTACCTGGTCTTCCGTGGTACTCACGTCTGCCCATTCAAATCCAAATGTTGACCGGCTGTAATTGGAAAGAAGATATTTAGCATAGGTTATAGGAGTTACAAAAACATTATGCATGACAGTTCCATAGCAATTGAGTAGTTACCTGGGATTTCAGTTTAGATGAACTCTGGTTCCATTTTATCATCCGTTTAGAAACCTACATCACGCGTTAGACATTCGATGATGCAGTCTTTACAGGCCTCAAGTTATCTGCTCGGCCACTCGCTAAGACTAATCGGATTTATAAGAGTGAGCCATTTTTAGGCCTACTGGCTCGTTCTGGCAAGCTGACAAAAAAAAAGTGTTCTGTTCATTCAGATAGTGAATGAGCAATGAAGGTGCCTTCAAGTCTTGTTGTTGTCTTGTCACATTTGCTGTGGGTTCGACGACAGAAGTCCAGTGCCAGCTTATGTCTTCTTACAATTTGCTGCTTATTTTATCCTGGAGATTAATGGTTACTTTTCTGCTCTGACTGCAAAGTTAGAGGATTTAATAAAGTGTGCTGTGGAGTTTAGTTTGTGACGAATTAGCGTAAAAAGAATCATGCTAATAAAATATGCCAATTGAGAATGAACCAAAGATACCCTGATTAAGGAAGAGAGCATATGAACGTTAGCACTGGTACTGCTCACAGAGTACTAAAACCAGCAAAAACAGTGTCAAAAAAGTGGAGGGAGGCAGGCAAAAAGTTGTGAGATGACCACCCTAAGGCTGTCAGATCTAACATGTGTCTTTCCCCCTCCCCTAGCTGAAAGTGGGGAGAGATACCAAGCCCCCTGGGAGCTCTCATCACTACGGTGGAAGAATCTGGTCGATTAGGTTGGTTAACTTGATCATTACTTTTCCGTTGTTTAAGTGTTATGGTAAGAGTGAGGCATTTAGTGGGGGAGAAGCAATTGTACTCCCACCAGGGATTATAAACATGGGGGTGAGAGTTATGTATGTTGTATAGTTGTTAGCCATGCACCTATGTTAGGTGCATAGAAAATTGGATCTATAACCACGATTAGGGTCGCTGGATGCACTAAGAGGACGCTAGATCTGGACTTCTTATTGCTTGATTTTGACATTATGGAGCTAGGATAAATTGTTGCTTAGGTGAATGAGCCATGTTTGGGGAGCCAGTTTTAAAATGTGTCACATGAAAGCATAGTGAATGAGCACTGATGGACCTGTTTGCCTGACAGGTTGTCATAGATGAAAGTCAGTGATGATCTGCTTATAGATAAATTCACGGTGAACTTTCATTGCGGTGTGTCTAGGGAGTGCTTACTGAGATGACACTGAGGCAGATTACCATTAACACCAATAGGTTTGATGCAAATCATGATCTACTAAGATAGCAGGATTTTCCAAACAAAAAAGCTAAGGTTTCTTTTGAAGTAGGAGCAAACAAGGGGAAATCTGTGCAGAAATATGAGCAGGTGAACATTCTTTGTAGATATGGAGCTTCATTGTGTTTTTCCCTTTGCACAACACAGCATGTGGATGCTGCACTACATTGAATGAAACACTAGCAACCCTTGGCGTGTTTAATGTTGTGTTCCTGCAAATGCTAATATTATTACATTTAGGGCTATTTGTCAAGTTCAAATATAAAGACCCACTTGTTTTTAAACTGACCAACAAATATGTAAATAATCTTTTTAAAAACCATTACATTTAAATACTGCTAATACTTACTTACTGAATCCATCCCCAAAGCCAGGCTGAATGTTATCATCCACTGCACCAAGGATTTATTTTCTAATTGTGATGTCAGCAATTGCTCCCTTTTATTGAACACGCTGGTTGAATATTTGATAAACATGATTATGGGTACTTTACAGCTTTCTGTGCGGGTGTTATGATGTTGTAGTGGCCTTTGTTACCCAATGACACTGCATTTTGCAGCAGCGTGCTGTTTCTATTTTTTAAACGTAGCGCTGACGTCCTCTCTCCCACGTGATGCAGGCAGCGACGTGACGCTGTAAAAACGTGCACGCTTGACAAAGGGGCCTACACGGTGGTGGAAGGAAGGGTGCGCGCGCGCACCTCACAGGGAACATTGAATTTGTAATAATACTTTGTGGTGACGTTGTAATATTGTTGTGAAATACAGATGGTACATGAAACCCGACGTACATGAAAGCAAATTAATTCAAAAAAAAATTCCTGTAAAGAGGCAGGCCTGAATGAAAAAGTTCATAGAATCTGGGGACCATTCTATGGGTAAATCTGATGAGTCAAGTCAAGAATAGAGGCTGGGCAGAAGATGGAAGAAAATGCACACCTTAGCAGTTCTTGCACTGGAGCGCAAAGTAAAGATTATTGTAAATGCTTGTATTTATTAATACAAAATATTAATTATATAATTAATGATTTTACCAAGTCCTGGCTGATACAGAGATAAACTTTATTTTAAGCACAAGGCACTGAGAATATACTTATTTTTCCAATGCTTGCAAATAAAAACACATTTGTAATAAAAAGAAATCTGTCTGGAGAGGAAGAAACCTGTGGAAACACCTCATTTTTCGGTTAATTGTATTTACCCCAATTCCCAAGTGTTTACATTGCCACCCTGTACAAGTCAATGAGGCCACGGAAAAATCAACTTCAGTGCATCGTTTTTGTTAAAACACACTTTTTACTTTAAATAGAAAACAATAGTCCATACATTGCAATAAAAAAACTATTTAATAAAATTAGATGAAAATATGTGCCCTGTAATTCATTACTTTATTCCCTCAATAAGTGCCTGTTGGAAAATGGGTTATTGGTAAGGGCAGGTAGGTACCTACACTTAGCAATAGGCCACTAACCTCCACTTAGGTGCAGTTAGGTCTCAGTAAATTAAAGCCAGCTCAACCCTTGGTAGCTTGGCAACGAGCGACAAGGCTTAACTTAGGAGACAGAGTGTAAAGCATTCAAATATCACAAATCAGTATTTAAATAAAACACAGGAAACATGACACAAAACCTAATAAAATAGGATAAGGGGAACCGTAGGTATGAATTTTTAAAGAATTATTGATTTTTTAGCGCCTTGAAACAAAAAGAGCTTGTTCTGGGATTCCTCACTGGGGACAGTAGCCATGACAGGTTGGGGTAACCAGAGTCACTTGCAAATGGCGAGGGACAAGTATTAGACACACACTAACCTGTAGGGTAACCCCAGACCCAGGCAACCATTCCCACTGTCTTGCTTCCAGGTGCTCACCTAATAGCCACACACGGTGCCTCTGGAGTTGACCCATCACATAAGGGATGCTGCTATTCCGCAGGATGTAGGCATCATGCCCTGAGCCAGGGAACCTGGCATTCACATGGGAGATGTACTGGTCTGCCAAACATACCATCTGTACATTCATTGAATGATAACTCTTCCGGTTTCTGTACACCTGTTCACTCCTGTTGGGGGGGGGGACCAAAGCCACATGGGTCCCATCAATGGCACCTATAATGTTGGGGATATGTCCCAGGGCATAGAAATCACCCTCCAGGAATGCATTAGTTTGTTCCAACTGCCTCTCTACACCCTGAGGGTAGCAGGGGTGACAGGGGCGGGGGCTGAGGTGCCTGGGGCGAAGGTGATGCCCAGCCTCCTGGTTGAGCGGGTACGGGGCAAAGCCTGAGGGGCTGCTGGGAGGGCGGTGCTGGTAGGGGAGCTCCCATCAGAGGACGAGTCTGTGTCGCTGGTCTCAGCTCCTGTCCACGCCGTGGAGCTCCCCTCGCCCTCCGTCCCACTGGTGAATTCAGAGTCTGTAGTGTCGCCCTCCAGGGCCATGTGGGATGCAGCTACCTCCTGCTCTGGTACCACTGCTCCTCCACCTGATGATGCTAATGCACACAAGAACATGGAGACCACAAAAAGAGGGGGAAGACAGAAGAGAGACATGTTGAGTGCATGCATTACCGCTACCGTTGGCGGACACGACAGACACAGAAGCATCCTGCACTACGCCGCGCTCTTGGGCTCCACTGTTCTATTCCTGGGAAATGGCCTACAAGGCTATGGACAACATCTGCACACATAGATGACACAGGGGCATGACTAGGTGTACTTGGCACTCTACAGAGGTGGGCTGGGGTGCCACATGGCCTGCCTTACGGAGGGGCCTTGCCTACGGAACTCGCCCTGGCCTAGGGAAACCCACAGCCCACCTCCCCCACACAGACAACTCCACTGCACGCAAAATCAGCAGAATGCGAGTGTACTCACCCCCTTGTGTCTGCTGTGATGCCCTCAAGTGCCCATCCAACTCCGGGTAGGCCACCGCCAGGATCCAGAACATCAGGGGGGTCATGGTGCGACGGGCACCCCTCCCACGCTGGGAGGCCATCCCCAGCAGAGCCTCCGCGGTCTTCCTGCTCCCGCGGCGAATGTCCTCCCACCTTTTCTGGCAGTGGGTGCCCCGTCTGTGGTAGACCCCCTGGGTCCGGACGTCCTTGGCGATGGCACGCCAAATATCTTTTTTCTGGTGGGCGCTGACCTATGTGACATGTGCAGGGGGAGAAATAAAAGAAACATCACCTTCTGCATGCTCGATGTGAGTGGCCCCCCATCCCCACCCTTGCCATGTGGCACATGCTCATTCGCTCCCCTCCCCACCATCTTTCATTCACCCCACTCAACCCAGGCATTGGCCACAAAGCATGGTCCCAGTGTACTTACCTGTTGGTCTGGAGGACCGTAGAGTAGCGCATACTGGGGGAGGACCCCATCCACGAGTTTCTCCAATTCTTCAGAAGTGAAGGCAGGCGCCCTTTCCCCTGTCGCAGCAGCCATTGTCTCTTCCAGACCGAGGTCACAGCAGCACTTGCAGTATAGGTCCTCTCCTGTGGATGATCAGGTATCGAGTGATTAAGCAGATAGAAAATGGCTTCACGCCCGCAGCGGTGCGTACCGCGGCGGTGAGTACCGCCAGCGCACATCGTCATTGGCCCTGAAACCCATAGGGTTCAATGGTGACCAATGCGGCTTTGCGCCACGGTCTTCGACCGCCTACCGCCACGGTGTGCCACGCCAGTGCATTGACCTCACATCCCACTGTCGCACTTCACAGGTCAGGCAGCCGCCATTTCAAGGGCCCCCATATCTTAATTTCTACTGCGTCACACATACCTAGGCCTTGCAACAACAC
This sequence comes from Pleurodeles waltl, assembly GCF_031143425.1. Classification (NCBI taxonomy): domain Eukaryota; kingdom Metazoa; phylum Chordata; class Amphibia; order Caudata; family Salamandridae; genus Pleurodeles; species Pleurodeles waltl. The sequence continues at coordinate 596,740,493 of NC_090448.1, forward strand.
TCATACAAGCCATTCAATGCATTGAGAATCGTGTACTGAGCAAGCTGTGGGAACGTACCTGTGGGTTTATTGACTCTGTGCTCCATGTTGTCCTTCCTAGGCACCGTCCTCTGGGACTTGCGAGGAGATGGAGGAATCTTCCCGTGTACAGACTGCTGGTGGACCTGTCGACAATGGAAGAAAGACATGTCATACTGACATACAGGCTTGACAGAGCCACTATACAGGAACTGTGTGCCCAGCTGGAGCCAGACCTGATGTCACCCATCCGCCAACCCACAGGGATCCCCCCTCTAGTGCAGGTGCTGTCAGTACTCAATTTTTTGGCAAGTGGGTCATTTCAAACAACAGTGGCCATTTCATCAGGGATGTCTTAGCCTATGTTTTCCAAGGTGTTGTCCAGAGTGTTGTCTGCCCTGCTGAAATACATGCGGAGCTACATTGTTTTCCCTGAGGTGGGCGATTTGGCTACAGTGAAGGGTGATTTCTATGCGCTTGGACATATTCCCAACATCATTGGTGCAATTGATGGGACACATGTTGCTTTGGTCCCCCCCAGCACGAGTGAACAGGTGTACAGGAACAGAAAAAGTTATCATTCCATCAATGTCCAGGTGGTCTGTTTGGCTGACCAGTACATCTCCCATGTAAATGCCAAGTTCCCTGGGTCAGTGCATGACGCGTACATCATGCGAAATAGCAGCATCCCTTACGTGATGGAACTACTTCAGAGACACCGTGTGTGGCTAATTGGTGACTCTGGTTACCCCAACCTGTCCTGGCTACTGACCCCAGTGAGGAATCCCAGGACAAGGGCAGAGGAACTGTACAATGAGGCCCATGGGTGTACTAGGAGGGTGATCGAGCGGACCTTCGGCCTCCTGAAGGCCAGGTTTAGGTGCCTCCATATGACAGGTGGATCCCTAATGTACTCACCAAAGAAGGTGTGCCATATCATCGTGGCCTGCTGTATGCTTCACAACCTGGCTTTGCGACGCCAGGTGCCTTTCCTGCAGGAGGATGGTCCAGATGGTGGTGTTGTGGCAGCTGTGGAGCCTGCGGAGAGTGAAGAGGAGGAAGACGAAGAGGACGACACAGACAACAGGGACACAGTAATACAGCAGTATTTTCAACGACATACAGGTATGAATCAACACCGGCATTTTACATTTACTTAAAGTCTCCTGCCTCTCTACTGTCTGAGTTTCCCCCCAGTGTATGTTAACTGAGTTGTGACTTTCCCTTCCAATTTCAGAGATGTGGGCCCCACTCCGTGACCTCTGCTTTGTTTCCCCATGGACTACAGCTGTGTGACAGTGGTATGTTGTCATCACAATGTAACTGGACATTTAGGGACGGTTCTGTGTAATACATTTGTTCAAGAATACAGGCAGACTCCAGATTATTTTTGTGCAGTAAGTGTGTTTATTAAAGTGTTCAATTTTGGGAAATGGTTGCAATTCGGTGATGGGTGATGGTGGAGGAATGTCCATGGCAGAGTCCAGATTTTCAGTCTCACAGGTGCATTGTCCATTTGCCTGTGGAAGGTGGAGCAGGGGCAGTTTAAGGTTGGACAGGGTGACAATGTGGGACAGTGGGATGACAATCAGGGGGTATCCTTTCCTGGCGGGGGTCTTGGCATCTTACTCTGTCTTCTTCCTAGATCTCAGGCCCCGCTTGCGGGGTGGTTCTCCTTCTGCAGGGGGTGGGGTTCTGGTGGCCTGTTGTTCTTGTGTCGGGGCCTCCTGTCCACTAGCGCCGGCGGAGGTGGTAGCCTGTTCTTGGTCCATGCTAGTGACAGGGGCCCTTTGTGGTGCCAAATGGTCCCGCAATGTGCTGACAATCTGATTGAGAGCCACAACGATGGTGCCCATTGCGGAACTGATGTTTCTGAGTTCTTCCCTGAACCGCATAAACTGTTCCTCCTGCAGTACCTGGATCTCCTGGAACCTGGCCAGGACCGTTGCCATCGTCTCCTGGGAGTGGTGGTATGCTCCCATGATGGAGGATAGGGCCTCGTGGAGAGTGGGTTCCCTGGGCCTGTCCCCCCCCTGTCGCACAGTAGCCCTCCCAGTTCCCCTGTTTCCCTGGGCCTCTGTCCCCTGGACTGTGTGCCCACTACCACTGCCCACAGGTCCCTGTTGTTGTTGGGGTGGTGGGTTAACCTGGGTGCCCTGCAGTGGTGGACACACCACTGCTTGACGTGTCCTGGAGACAGAGGCATGGGCCCGCTGGGTGGGTGCTGTGCTGGTGTTCCCAGAGGGGGGTAGGTCTGCTGTGGCCTGTGGCTGTCTGAGGGGAACCGACTGTCCCGAGGTCCCCGATGGGCCGGGCTGGTCATCTGGGTCCAGGGAGACAGAGCTGCTGTCATCACTGTGGACCTCTTCTGGGGGTGGAATGGACATTTCTGGACCCTCCTGGGCAGTGTCGTGGCGTTCGGGTCCTGCAGGGGTATAAGAGTATGGTTATAGCTTCTGTGTGTGCCGTTGCGTGCAATGGGTGGGTGCCCGTGTACCCCAGTGCTGGCATTCCCTTGTGGGGGCTGTTGTGACAGTGGTTTGGGGAGGGATGGGTATGTGCAGTGGGCATGCTTAGGTGATGGGTGTCCATGGTTTGTGGTCGCATGCAGGGCTTGGTGTTGGGATGGGTGGGTTGTGATGGTGAGACATTAGCAAGGAGGATGTGTGATGGGGGTGGGGGTATGATTTGGCATGCCGGTGGGTGGGGGGGATGAAGTAGTTGAGATTAGACTTACCAGAGTCCATTCCTCCGCCTACTCCTGCGAAGGCCCTCAGGATGCAGGATCGCCAAGACCTGTTCCTCCCATGTTGTAAATTCTGGGGGTTGAGGTGGGGGTCCGCCGCCAGTCTTCTGCACCGCGATGTTGTGTCTGGATACCATGGAACGCACCTTCCCCCGTAGGTCATTCCACTGCTTCCTGATGTCGTCCCGATTTCGAGGATGCTGTCCCACAGCGTTGACCCTGTCCACTATTCTTTGCCATAGCTCCATCTTCCTGGCAATGGTGGTGTTCTGCACCTGTGACCCGAAGAGCTGGGGCTCTACCCGAACTATTTCGTCCACCATGACCCTGAGTTCAGCGTCTGAAAACCTGGGGTGTCTTTGGGGTGCCATGGGGTGGTGTGGATGAGGTGTGGGGTGGTGTTTGTGGTGAGTGTGGTGGTGTGTGGTGTTTTGTGCGAGGATGTTGTGTGAGTGATGGTGTTATGTGCCTGTGAATGCTCTGTACTAGTTGGTGGTGTCTCTCTCTGGCCTTAGTCAATAAATGGTGGTCGTAGGGGTTTGTGGGTGATGTGGGTGTGTGTTTTATATTGTGTTGGGTGTGTGGGAGTGGTGTTTGTATGTGTATCAGGTGTGTGTATTTCAAAATGACCAATGTGGCAGTGTTTTGGAGCTGTGTGTGTATTTTGACCGCAGCGGTGTGTACCGCCAATGGAATACCGCGGTTGAAAGACCGCCGCGTGGATTCGTGGGTCGGAATGGAATGGGCGTATTTCTGTTGGCGTGACGGTGGAGGTTTGGTCATCGCCAGTTTTTCGCTGGCTGTTGGTGTGGCGGACTTTTGTGGATGTCGGGTTTTTGGCGGTTTGCCTGTTGTGGGTCAGAATGACCGTGGCGGTTTCCCGTGGCCGCGGCGGTGTTATGGCGGTCTTCTAACCGGCGGTAAGCGCCTTTTACCGCCGAGGTCAGAATGACCCCCTATATCCTTTGATGAGCCTAGCAAATTCAAGCACTGCCATAATAGGTTGTGTTATACTCCATCAAAGCCGCAACTCAGATCCATATAGATGTGCCCTACTTTTGCCCTTGTGTACTTTTCCCCCAGGAAATTCAAGTTTAGGCATTGTTCCACTGTTACCAGTCCTTTTCTAAATCCATAATGCACCTCAGTCAAGATTGCATTCTATTCTGGCTACTGTTTCAATTTTTTGAGAATAGTTGTACCTAATATTTTTGCTACTGAATCTAAATGGGATATTGGCTGGTAGAATTTTGGATCACTTTTTCTCCCCTTCTGAAAAATAGGGATGATGATTGTTTCCAACCAAGCCGTGGGTATGTATACTGCACCTGCGGCTGTTAAGGCCATGGAGTGTTGAGGTGCCCAAGGGATGATAGATGTTTATGTATGGCCAAAGTGACCCCTTCATGTCCCTGAGACATTCGTTTAGGGCTTCTCTTTAAAGCAGAAGTAACCTCCTCAAGGGTGAAGGAGATGGAAAATAGATGAGAAACCTGTTTATTAAGAGGTTTGGCCACCCAGATTCCCATAGGATTAACAAAAGGAAACAAGCATTTTCAATGCAACGGGTCTCGCATTAGCTCGAGTTAGAGCTATTAGCATTGTAAAGAAGAAAAAAAGCATCGCGTCGCACTATGTAAAATAAAGCGCGATCGCGCTGTGTGGAAAATAAATAGATAAAATAGTCTGGACACTATGCTGGATGTTTTTAGTAGTTTACCAGGGCTGTGTAGGTAGGCTAAACACCGGAAAAGGCATGACGTATGCATGCTTTTTACAAATGAAAGCAAGTGGATTTTAAAAGGCAAGCCCACGAACCAATGTAAGGGACTGACGTGGCATGGGCGTGGTTTGAAGCCCAAAGAGAGATTACAGAATGGGACGGAGCGCTTTGTGCTCGCCCATAAAAATGGTTCACCTATTCTTAGGTAGGAATTGAGCTTTCTATCTTACGAGCTATGTTATTCTTAAGAAAGGGCATGTTTATAGTTCTCCAGAAAAGCAACATGTCACCTGTATCTGCTTCCTGAATCACGTTAGTTCATGATTCCTCTTGTAGCTCTTTTTTCCTGATGAGAAAGGTAATGTTATACTTATTTGTAGAACTTTAGATAGCTACTTTATCCCTGGTGCATGACCGAAGGGTTTTGATTAGTTGTTTATGTGCATATGTGCACATTTTGTTAAACCATCCCAATGTTGTTTGTAACCCAACTCTCTTCTTTTTAATGGTGACTTAATTGAGTATGAAATATCTTCATGATAGCACATCCAAAATCCATTTCCAGATTTAGGCAAGTCATAATAGTATGTATATTTTTGGCCATAGAAAAGTAGTGAAGCTTGGTGGATTGGCTGTTGACTACTTGATTCTCAACCCATTCTTTTTTTCTGCTTCAATGTTCAATATTATAGTACAATTTGCTAGCTGATGCATGAGTATTAATAAACACCAAAGGATTGTGATTCCTTATACAAATTCTCTCAACTATCAAATTCACAGGGAGTGATTTTGGTTTAGTTGAACCCAATACATGGTCAATTGTGTTCATAGCTCCTAGCCAGATAAAAATAGGAAATAGATTATCACCAATGAAGTAGTATATGTTAGCCATTATTAAGTTACATTTGTCCATCAATGTAATCAAAGGAACTATGGCCTCTATGGCCGAAGTGGTCTATGCCCTCACCTCAACTATGAATTAATCTGCACAGCCCTTTGGTGGCGGTAGCATCTAGTAACGTTAAGGTCCCCACTCCAATTTATAATAGCTTCACTGGATCTACCCTGGAGAAGCATACCCAAATATTTCTCAAATGCATCAACTACCCAAACACGAGTGGCATCAAATGTAATATCTTAATAATTAATGATTTGGATATCAGAATTATTTTAAATACATAACAATACAAGTTAATAGTAAATTAAGCCATGGATGTGTTTATCAATTTGATATAAATAAGGTAAATACTAACACACGAAGTCCACCCTTAGCCCTACCCACAGTAGAAGTAATAAACAATAAAGATCCATCAACATCAATGTTGTCTGTAGACCATGTTTCCTCAATGTACAAGATTTGAGCAACTAAAATATGCTTGCCACTCCCTAGAGTACAACTTATTCACTAAACCTACAATGTTCTATGAAATGACTTTGACCAGAAAGTTGCTCTGGAGGTTGCTAGTGGGCTCAACCAGTACCACAAACCTTTTATTGCTATTTGACATTTCTGGGTAGAAAAGTGTCCTTAGCCTCCAGAATCCAATTAGAGCAATCCTTAGCTAAATCAGTTAATGTCTCTCTCTCTACTGTGGGGGACGATAAGGTTTGGGCGTCAATTTGTGAGCATTGTAGTAACTATTCACACTTTACTCATAACCCCTTTGGGGATAATCTAAATAATCTCATGAGGTCTTTTGATTTAGTACTGACAAGTGACATCTCAACTAAATATACTGTCCCTGATATAACTTTAACTGGGAGAGGGCATGGCTCAGTTATTGATCATATATTGATGTCAAAGTCGTGGTTTAATAAAATGGGTGCGTTCCAGGTAACTACCAGTGATTTAAGCGATCACAACCCATTGGTTCTTACAATTCACAGTGGATATAAGAAAGTAAGGGGCATATTTAAGAAATTTGTCCCTTAGTGCACCCCTAACGTCAGCACCATCGAGGTAGTTAGGGGACTAGCATCAGAATTTTTGATGGTAGTCCGGTGCTCTGCAGGATTAGTATCAGAAATGTTGATGCTAATCATGGAAAGCAAGCAGGGGCCCATTTTAACCAATTGAAACCTCCTTTTAATGCCTGCTCCGAACGGAGGAAAATCTTAATCCATGGTGTGTGGTCACCCTAGAAGTAGGGTTCCCCGGTTTTATATCAAAGGTACCCATTTGAACTGTGTAAACATATTCACGTATTTGGGAATTCCCTATAACAATGAGTGTAAATGGAATCATCTTAGAGAAATAAAAGCCATGCAATATAATCAGGTGGTGGTAGCACTGTGCAAATTCATTACCAAACTGTGTTGTGCCCCAATTAAACCAATTACCACTATTTCTAAGACAAAGCCTGCATCAATTGGTATTTATTGCGCTGGTGTCTGGGGTTATATGGGTGCACCATCTCTGCAAATAAGTAAAAATACATTTTTGAGAAGCTTACTTTCACTTCCCTCTAGTATATCTGCCATTATTCCATTTGAGGAACTGGGACTCCCTTTTATTCAATACATGATTAAGTTAGTCCCCTTATCTCTCTGGATATCCTCATGGATTAGACCAGAAGCGTCTCTTACCCAGTCATTAATCATGGAACGTAGGGAAATAGTTGGAGTGCTGACACATATTAAGCAAATGCTGGGCAGAGGTAATAGATTCAACCTATTTTTTAATCCCAGGTCTATAACTAAACAGGATGCTGCAGTGTTTAAAAATTAGCTTTGGGTAAACATGGTTGAGGACAGATGAAGCTGTTATTTGGGAAAAGGTATGGTGGCAGGATATCTTCCCCTATGCACTACCAGTAACACTATTTGTTAGCTGTCCCCACCACTATAAATTTTATTTGATGAGGATTCGACTGGGGCTGGCCCACTTTTTGGTGGCCTATCCATCGAAGGTATGTATCCCCAGTGATTTATTACGTTGACCATGTGATTCTCGGTCAGTGCAAAACACAACTGCATATGTTCTTCTTCTGTGAACTATATGAAGAGCAGAAGAGGGCCTTTTTGATTCCAATCCCCAAGTTATTAAATATTAAGACGTGCAAGGAAGCAATTTATCATTTATAGTTATTACAATCTGATAGGGTTTGTGTTGCTATTTATTAGTTTTATTGCTCCAGCTTCGGCTGGTGGTATATCCGTCACATTTGGGACGGATTAACACCTCCTCCAAAGATGTAATCAGGCCCAATGTCCGCTTTTTTGGCTTGCCAGAAAAAACAGACGTCAGAGACCTAAGGGCTTTCCTTCGAGACTTCATCCCTGCCCTCATTGGCTTTACCTTTTCCCCCATTCTTGAATTCTAACGAGCCCATAGGATTGGCACCCTCCACAAACATACTGCCAAGAGGACCAGCCCCGTAATTGACTGTTTTCTATGCCACAAACAGGTCCGCCAGCTATTGACGACGGTTCGGGCACATGGCCCATACTGACAGGACAGTTATGAGATCCGTATTGCTGCAGACTTCTCCCAGGAGACAAATGAGAAACAGAAGGCATTTCTTGCTCTCCTCCTCCACATGCCCATTATTCCACCTTTGGGCACTTTTAGACCCAGTACATATTTGTACTAGTGGGTCAACTATTTAATTATATTTCACGTACCCCACTGATTATTATTGCGTCATAGAACTGCCCCATATCTGTATTATTTAATTCTATGATTCAGGCCCTGCTCTACTTAGCAAGGGGGGGAAAACAAGCAAACAAACAAACACAAACAAAACCGACAAAAAACAAAAATAAAAAGCAAGAACAAAAACATGAACCAAACAAACACCAAGTAACAGTACCAGGCACTGAACATACCAAAGCAAAACAAGACAATATCCCTCACCCTGCCACCTCTGCCGGGCTATATACCTCACTGTCATACCAGGCTGGTGGCTATTGGGTGGTCATCCCCCCCACCGTGTCCCTCCTACATTCTTGGTAATCTATTTGGAGGCCTCCGCTGCTCATATTGTCCACCATGAGCGTGAATTTCTAAGCACACCTCTGCTGCCTAGGGTGCTTCCTATGATACCCTTCCTTTTTTGCTTCCAACCGGGTCCGCCATACCCTACATTATTATCATCAAGACCTATGGGCACACCTGTGCATGACTCAGGATCCCTCACTTTAGCCCCTTCCCTTTACTCCACCCTGGTCATGATGTGTCCTAGTTTTCTTCCCGTCGGCTCTCTGCCTCCTCCCCCCTCCTCCAGCATGACCTGTTGTGGGTTTTACAGACCAAGATCTGCAATTTAACAGAACTAAGCTCCCACAAGATATTTCAATTGATCCTGTGATGAACCTCAACTACTTTCTCATATCTCTCTCTGAGCCTTGTATCTCTCTTCCGTTTGTTTCTCTCTCTCGCTCCTTTTCTTTGTCTTCTTCTTCACACCCTCTCCCGCCCACCCCCTCTTTTCTTACTCTTCTCTTCTTCCCTGTTTGGTTCTACACTCCTGAGTGCAACCTGCAGCTCCCCCACATTCCTGCCCTCACTTCCCCTCACGTTCTTTCCATCTTTTACCCCACCTCGACATAGATAGCTCGAAGAACCACACCACACTTTATAGAACTGAAAGTACCAGTCCTGTCCTTTCAGGCCCCCATGGCAGTTCTGGGTATGGGGACTGCCCTCCCATTGATGACAGTATTGTGGAACGTTCATGGCCTCACGCATTAAAATAAAGAAAGTCCTGTCTTACTTATAATCCAAGCGTGCAGATATTGCTCTCTTGCAAGAAATACACCTCGCTCCCTCAGAATCCCCAAAACTATATTGAGATTAAGTGGGCTAGGTGCTCTATAGCGGCAGTTCACCATCCACAATAGGAGGCTCCAGATCCGCGCTTAAATGAGGGGTCGCAATTCTAAACCGCCACTCCTTACAGTTCAGCTGCTGAAACCATGGTCCGACCCAGAGGGTCGATACATCCTTACCAAACTCAAACTCGGTGACCATACGCTCTGTGTACGGTCTGTATATGCTCCCGCAGATTCTAAACATTAATTCCTTTTGCATTTTGATCGTATCCTGATGGAGATTGGAGCCTCTCACTACCTTTTGGGAGGAGATTGGACCTTGGCTCACGACATGGTCCTTGATCGAATGGGCAGATTAGATATCAGCAACAATGCAGACAGAGTCCCATGGGGGGGATGTACTGGCAGATCATGGGCTGGTGGACCAGTGGTACATTTCCCACCCACTCGATCGGGAGTACACATTTATCTTGCCAATCCACGCAACACAGTCCTGGCTGAACTACTTCCTCATCTTTCATAAACTGGTTCCCATGGCTAGCGACGCCCAGATCCTAAAGCAGCGCTATCAGATCATGCCCCGGTGCTCTTAGCACTGGAACTGGGCCTTGTTTCTCCATGTTGCAAGTCATGGTGTCTGAACGTGTCACGATATCGTACACCACAGGGCAAGGATCAACTTCGTTCCCACGTCTCTACGTATATAACTGACAATAAAGGTTTGCTTTCTTCCCCTCAGGTTTTCTGGGCTGCGGCGAAGGCAACAATCAGAGGACAACTAATGAAAAATGCTGCCCTCGCTAATGCCCAGAGTTGCTCCCATTAACAAGATCTAGAGTAAAAAATAGTAACATGCTCTCGAGAATACACTGCATCCCTCTCCCTGGCCACACGCTGTCATTCCGAAAAGGCAAAAATGGAGCTTAATAAGCTCTTTAGTTCCCAGGCGAAAAACGTACTAAAAAGGATGAAGGACTGACATTATAAGCAGGGGGAAAAGGCAGGGCGATTGCTAGCAGCCCAGCTATGCCAACAAGAGGCAGCACTAGCCATTCCTGCTATTGGAGAAACTGATGATACGCTCCTCACACACCCACAGGACATGCATTTGGGTGCTTTGTCCAGACACTTTACACCCCCGAAACTTCAGCGGATCATGACTGTCTAGCTGCGTTCTTTGAGGAGGCACATATACCCAGCCTCACAGCAGAGGGAAGGGGGCTACTAGAAGGGGAGATCAGCAAAAAAGCGATTATGCAGGCCATTTCCAACTTACCCTACCATAAGGCCCATAGGGAGGATGGTTTTCCAGTGGAATTTTAAAAATGAACGGGACCAGAAACAGTGGACTCCCTGTAAGAAGCCTTCCACGGCGCAGAAGGGACAGGCTCTTTGAACCCTCTCTCTAATAGGGCATCCACAGCGGTCCTCCCAAAGCCCAGGAAAGATCCATTACTATGCAGCAGCTACCGTCCTATTTCCCTCCTCAATGGAGATGTCACGATACTGGCTGGTGTCTTGGGGGCTCGTCTCCCAAAAGTTGTTCCATCCCTTATTCACCACACTCAAGTAGGATTCGTACCCAGGCGATCATCTAGGAATCACATCCGTACTCTTGCCCATACACTTTGGAGTACTAGAGATTCCAAGAGGCTGTGGCTATCTCCCTTGATGCCAAGATCGACCTAGGGGATAGCTTTATTAAAAAAAGTCTGCTGGTTGTATCACTCACCCACAGTGCAGGTCAATTGTCGGGGGTTCCTCTCTGATGCGTTCCCTGTTAATCGAGGGACACGACAGGGATGTCCATTATCGCCGCTGCTATTTCTTCCAGCTGTAGAACCCTTAGTAGTGCTCATACGTAGATCCCCATCCATAACGGACATCGTCATCCTGGGTGGCCGCTCCGTGATCTACTTATATGCCAATAACATATTTCTTATGCTCACAGACCTCACTCACTCCTTCCCAGCACTACAAGCTATTCTGATGGAATTTGAAGCACTATCAAGATATATATTCAACTGGGACAAAATGGAAGCCCTACCTTTAGCCCCGGTGACTACAAGTGCAGCTATAACGGCCTTCCCCATTTCATGGAAACAATTGTGCCTCAAATATCTGGGAATCCTGGGAATTCAGGGGCTTGGATCAGATGGTACAGGATAACCTAGAGCCCCTGTTCACTCACACCCAATGAGATTTTATGAAATGTTCCCAAGTGGGATTCTCCCTTTGAGGGAGGGTACAGGCTGTCCAAAGGGTAACATTATCACAATACACATACGTCCTTGGGATGTTACCACTGCTGTTACCTTTACTAATGCTCAGGAAAGTAGACACCTGCATACGTAAATTCGGATAGGGCTCTATCTGGCCATGGCTTTCCAAAGCTATGCTAGTTGCACAAAGGGAATGCGGAGGTACGGGATTGCCTTTTGTGAAATAATATGCACTCCTCCTTCAGTCGTTCTCTCTCTCCCTCTCTTTCCCTCCCTTTACTATTCCCTCCCTTTCTTTTTCCTTCTTTCCCTCTTCCCCTCCTTCCCACTCCTGCTCTCTCACTCCTCCCTTTTTCCTTCCCTTTCTTCTCCACTCTATCCTTTCTCTTCTCTCTTATTCCACACTTTCTAATTCTTTAGCTCACTCCCCTTTGTTTCCTCTTTACTTTTCATGATATGCCCCCTTCTCCTCCTCACTCTCTATATCTCTTTTTCCTCAAACCTCCCACTATCCTACCTTTTCTCTACCTTTCATTTCCTCTCCAAAATGGATTATAATCTTCGCCTTTATCCACTTTGCATCTGTTGCATGACATTTTCTTTTCTGCCACAACAGAATTAGAGTTCTTACAGATAACTACTGTCCTTTTGATGCACCTGTCCCTTTCTCCATACTGTCAGAGCTTGCTGCGATCCTCACTCACAGGAGGTCCTAGGCCTATCAGGGTCACCCCCTTATCATGGAATAACAGACCCTTACCCTAGAGGCCACTACAGATATGAGCCCCGGCACTGAGCCCCACACTATACCCCTGCTTGTGGCCGGTACTGACATTATATAGATCCCTGTCCTTTCTTTCTCTAAATGGTAACTGCAGTCAAATGCTCTACGGCTTCCATTACTCAAATTTTGTACACGTATGTCACGGAATTATGCCACTGTGGTTTAGGCAATTACAATTGCTGAAATTCTGGGTGTACTGTACTGAGGAGAAAGCTCATTGTGTTCCTTTGTATTGTCAATGCCATGCATTATGTTATTTCCTTGTTTATAATCCTCCATAAAGAATTGTGAAACAAAAAAAAAGTAGCTCCAGTCTAGTTGCCAAATATTTGCAAACATCTTAGCATCTAAATTCAGAAGAGACATGGGCCTGTGCCCCCTTTCATGCCCTTACCTGACTTTAATATCACTGAGATCGAAGTCTCCCTCCTTTTGCCTGGTACCTTGCCCTGCCACTATCAAGAAAGGACTGATGAAGTCTAATCAGAATGGGTGCTTACACACTACCTAGCATTTTTTAGAAGGCAGCTGTATTCAAACCTTACCCTTAATCCTTTCCTCCACACCAATGGAGTACTCTAACACGTGTGCCATGTCCTGTATTATGCTTACCATACTGTCTTCCTTAAATATGAAATGACTGTGCTTTCCTTTATCATTTCTCTGGCATAAACCTTTACAGAACTGCCACAGAATAGATGTGCCTTCTCCTCATCTTCTGTAACATTAACCTCTGAAAGGCTGTAGAAGTCAACAATTCTGACTCTCAGGTTGCCAGCTAGGAGTTTTCTAGTCTTCGTTCTACCCACATAAAAACTATATTTCGCCCTCAGTAGTGGGATTCCCATGTTGCCTTTGTTGATGGAAAATATATTTTATAATAAATTGTTTAGTTTTTTATTTAAATACATGTATAATAACATTTTTATATATGTGTACATATATATATATTTATATATATATGAATGAAACATAAAAAAAAATATCAAAAGAAATTAACAGCAAAACATTATGGGGGTTATTATGACCCAGGCGGTGAGTGGAAATGTGGCAGTAGTACCGCCAAAAGGCTGACAGTAAGTAACGCCACATTATGAGAATGGCGGGTTGGCTACAACCAACTCGCCACTTCTCCACTCAGACCGCCATTGCGGTATCAGCCGCCAGGGCTGGAGATGTCAATCTCCAGCCCAGTGGCTGGAATAGTACTGCCTGCAGCATTAGGCGCATGCCTATCACCACAAAAAACCATGGCGGTAGGCCCTACCGGTGACAGGGAATTCCTTCCCGGTCACCGGTAGGCGGCTCCCCCCCTTCCCACAACACACAGCTGACACCCCCTCTGATCCTCTCACTCCTCCCACCCCCTCAGATTCTCTCACTCCCCCCAAACCCCCATACACGCACACACCTGCAGTCATGCATACACCCAATCACTCACACTGGCCTACACGCATTCATACATGCATACTTCCAGACATGCTCACACACATTCTGTGCTGTAATATCTGGAGTAATCAGCAGTGCATGGCGAGGGAGCGAGTTATAGTTTTCTGTTAATTTCTATTTTTTTTTTAATGTAAAGTAATTTTAATTACTGTACATTAATCCAACCTCTGCTGTGCATGGCCTTGGAACGTGCACATTGTGGGTTGGCTGCAGGGCCATGCCTGTAGCTAGGCCTTGCGGCCAACTCCCTACAACCTCCCAACCATGAGCCAGGTACAACCTTCAGTCGTGCATGGTAGGGGTTAGCTGCAGGGCCTGCAGCCAGGCCTTGAAGCCAACCCCTTACACCACCCAATCTCACACAATGCATGGCCTTTAGCCATGCGTGTCAAGGATTGACCGTAGGGCCTGGGCACAGGGTTGGCCTTATGACTAACCCCTTATATCCAGCCAACACCTGTACCATGTATGGCCTTTGGCAGTGCACGGCAGGGGTTGTTTTCAGGGCCTGGCCTGTGGCCAAGCCCTGCAATCAACACCTGTAACCACATAACCCCGCGCTTCTTTGAGAAATGTTCTGACAATTTGAAATAAATATATTTGACAAGTAAGAAGAGTGAGATCACCTTTCTGTATGTACCTTAAATATTTGAAGTTGAAAATAATATAATTTCGTGAAATGACAACTCACATTCCAAGACTGGAACCCTTAACCTACTGTGGGAGGGTCCAAGACCATAATCACTAGGCCACAGGGTGTTCATTAGTTTGCAGTGTCCAGACATCTCTGTGACATTCATGCCAATGATGGTGATGGGGAAAAAGATATACATTTTTCACCACAAGGAATGTTTAACATTCAAACCATGAGTAAGTATATGCACTGCCATGATATACCAAGATTTAATCCTTCAACCTACTGAGTGACAGTCCAAGAGCTTTACCATTAGGCCAGAGGCGACTCTGTTCTACCTGTACATCAAAAGGTAGCTTTAACATGACAACCAAACATCTGGCTGATGTGATGCATTGAATTTATTGTATGGCAAGACCATTTCAATAACAATCTCTCTCTCTTCCTTACCAATATATGTTGGAAGAGAGAGATAGTGACAGGACCGCAGGGCCTCAATGCCCAGGCAGTCCTAGCAGCTCTCGCTGTCCTGCGGGAGCCAGTATTGCACCTGGAAGCAGAGGGTTGCTTTAAATTGCATCTCCTTGATTGCAAGAGCAATGTTTTCGCCTCTTTCCCTGCAAGCATGTTTGTGTGTAGGGAAAAGAGATGAAAAGTCTGCATTCAGCAAGCAGGAGCTGTTTGACATCTCCCACTTGCTGAAAGCATATTTATGTTTGCTCTTGATTGGCAGGAACTATTAGCTCCTACCAACAAAATCAAACAGCTACATCATGACAGTAGGTACATCGGAAGGTAGCAGAAAGTGGCTCTGGGGATTGGTGGTCCCAGGGCCATGTATTGCTCCTGATTAGCCCTGCATCCTTTATTTTCATCGACCTGGGGAGTTGGAATCCCTAGGGCTAAGGGCGGGCATGCGTTATAGTTCATTGCCCTGGGGAGGTGGCAGACCCATGGCACAATAGAGCTGCGTGGGCCCCATGCATAGATTCACTAGCATTTACCCTGGAGAGGTGTTGGTCCCTGGAATGCAGGGTGCCACGTGGGTCCCCTGTGTACAATAAGATTATAAATTGCCATGGAGAGGTGGCTGTCTCCTGCACCCTCCTCCTATATTTCATCAATGCCTTCGGGACTGAGCCCACCTGGGTCTATACGAAAATCAAGCATGGGAGACCATGCTTTTTTCAATGCACAGCGAAATTTGCTCCCTCACCATGCACAGTTTTCTCACCAATAATTTTACAGCAGATGTTACAGTGATATTATCAATTGTGTCATAGAAGATGACATAAGTGATGTACTATCTGGGATAATTAGCAGTGCATGGAAAGGATGCCAGTTATAGTTACCTTAGGGCATGAGTTATAGTAACGTGAAATTATGTCCCTGTAACCTTTATTTTTTTCGGTGAATTTCAATTTTATTTTAACATAAAGTAATTTTAAATATTATCCTGTTCTGTGCTGCGGACTTAATGGATACGTCCTGCGGCACAGTGCTCGTGAGGCACGGGTTGCTCCCCTAGGGGGCAAATCATATTTAGGCCATTTCTGGCCCCCTTGGGGGCAGATTGGCCTATTTTTATGAGGCCAATCTGCACCCAAGAGGGACAGAAACCACTAGACACCAGGGATTTTTGTATTATTTTGTGAATTTCACAGGGGGTCAAATTTATTTTAGGCCATTGCTGTCCCCCTGGGGGGCAGATCAGCCTATTTTAATTAGGCCGATCTGCCCCCAAGGGGGGCAGAAACCACTAGGCACCGGGGATTTTTTTGGTTGTTGGTTTACAGATGGGGAGCGACCCCTTAGGCAAGGGTCGCTCCCCTGGAGGGGCAAATTGTATTTAGGCCATTTCTGCCCCCCTTGGGGGCAGATTGGGCGATTTTAGGTCAATCTGCCCCCAAGGGGGGCAGAAACCACTAGGCACCGGGGATATTTTTTTTTGCGCCAATGTAGGCAAGGGTCGCTCCCCAGGGGGGTAGGGGGAGCGATGGGGCAGGGTGGCAAATATATTTTAGGCCAATTCTGCCCCCTCCGAGGGCATATCGGCCTATTGTGGCAGAAACCTCTAGGCACCAGGGATGTTTTGTTTTTTACAGGTGGGGAGCAACCCCTTAGTCAAGGGTCGCTACCCTGGGGGAAAATTGTATTTAGACCATTTCTGCCCCCCTTGGGTGCAGATCAGCAGATTTTTGTAAGGCCAATCTGCCCCCATGGGGGCAGGAACCACTTAGGCACCAGGGATTGGTGTGTGTGTGTATGCATGTGTTTTCTTTAGGGGCAGCCCCTTGGGTAAGGGTCGCTCCCCATGGGGGCACATTACTGTTGGACATATCTGCCCCCAATTGGGGGCAGATGGGCCTATTCTTGGAAGGCCCATCTGCCCCAAGGGGAAGTAGAAAGCCCACCAGAGGCCAGGGAAGTTATTTTTCCAAAAATAAGAGGGTGGGGGTATAGCCATACCCCCACCCCAAATAAATGGGTCCAAAGTTGTTATGCTCACCAGTGGGCAGATGGGGCACTTACCCCTGATCCACACCCCGGGGGCAGAAAGTCTACTAGATGCCAGGGAATTTAAAAAAAAATAATAATAATATTGGGTGGTGGTTACCAACCAGTATGGGCCTGGTTACGCCCCAACCTCATATGAAGGTGATAACAGTCTTTCAGCTCTCCCCCACACTCTAAAACATCTTATCCCACAGCAAGCAAGAAGACAGTTGATTATTTTGGGTTTTAGTTTTACATTTGGGCCATGAGAGCTTGCCTTATTTTCAAAATCGTCCCACTTGGAATGGTGAGGGCTGCACTTTATGGACTTTGGGACGCTGCCATGCAGAAAAATCCACAAGACCTAGACACATCTGAAAACTAAACATCTGGGTGTTTCCAGGGTGGTGTGTTTCACATGCACCCGCACCATTTTTGTACCCACAATCCCCAGCAAACCTCCAACTTTGCTGGCAATCACACATTTTTCCCACGTTTTTGTGATGGAACCTTCCCAATCTGCAGGAATCCACAAAATTCCTACCACTCAGCATTGTCTCATCTATACCGATAAAAATTCTGCTGCACTTGTCAGCCTAAAAATGTTTTTTTGCAAACTGCCCCTTTGGACCCCCTTTGGTTCCCCGTCAATATTGACATGTTTTTGGCTGTTCCCTTTCACAAGCACTTGGCCAACCTACAGAAATGAGGTATCATTTTTCCCGGGAGACTGTGGGGAACATTGGGTGGTATGAAATGTGTCCCATTGTGGTGATCCCACACAGAAATGTGGGAAAAATGTGATTTTTTTAGCTACATTTGAGGTTTGCTGAGGATTCTGGGTAAGAAAACATTGGGGGATCCACGCAAGTCACACCTCACTGGACTCCCTCGGGTGTCTAGTTTTCAGAAATGTCTGGGTTTGGTAGGTTTCCCTAGAAGGCTGCTGAGCCCCGGACCAAAAACGCAAGTGCCCCCCGCAAAAACAGGTAGTTTTGTATTTGATAATTTTGATGTGTCCAGTTAGTGTTTTGGGGCATTTCCTTTCGCGGGCAGTAGGCCCATCCACAAAAGGGAGGTACCATTTTTATCAGGAGACTTGGGGGAACGCTGGGTGGAAGGAAATTTGTGGCTCATCTCTGATTCCAGAACTTTCTGTCACCGAAATGAGAGGAAAAAGTTTTTGGGGCCAAATTTTGAGGTTTGCAAAGGATTCTGGGTAACAGAACCTGGTCAGAGCCCCACAAGTCACCCCATTTTGGATTCCCCTAGGTGTCTAGTTTTCAAAATTGTGCTGCTTTGCTTGGTTTCCCTAGGTGCCGGCTGAGCTAGAAGCCAAAATCCACAGGTAGGCACTT
The DNA here is from genome assembly GCF_031143425.1 of Pleurodeles waltl. NCBI lineage: Eukaryota > Metazoa > Chordata > Amphibia > Caudata > Salamandridae > Pleurodeles > Pleurodeles waltl. The sequence goes on from NC_090448.1 coordinate 596,758,696, forward strand.
TGTAAAAAACACCAATGTTTTCTGTGGAAAAATGTGAAGTGTCCACGTCGTGTTTTGGGCCATTTCCTTTTGCGGGCGCTAGGCCTACCCACACAAGTGAGGTACCATTTTTATCGGGAGACTTGGGGAAACGCTGGGTGGAAGGAAATTTGTGGGTCCTCTCAGATTCCAGAATTTCTGTCACCGAAATGAGAGGAAAAAGTGTTTATTTGGCCAAATTTTGAGGTTTGCAAAGGATTCTGGGTAACAGAACCTGGTCAGAGCCCCACAAGTCACCCCATCTTGGATTCCCCTGGGTGTCTAGTTTTCAAAAATGCACTGGTTTGCTAGGTTTCCCCATGTGCTGGCTGAGCTAGAGGCCAAAATCCACAGGTAGGCAGTCTGTAAAAAACACCAATGTTTTCTGTGGAAAAATGTGAAGTGTCCACGTCGCGTTTTGGGCCATTTCCTTTTGCGGGCGCTAGGCCTACCCACACAAGTGAGGTACCATTTTTATCGGGAGACTTGGGGAAACGCTGGGTGGAAGGAAATTTGTGGGTCCTCTCAGATTCCAGAATTTCTGTCACCGAAATGAGAGGAAAAAGTGTTTATTTGGCCAAATTTTGAGGTTTGCAAAGGATTCTGGGTAACAGAACCTGGTCAGAGCCCCACAAGTCACCCCATCTTGGATTCCCCTGGGTGTCTAGTTTTCAAAAATGCACTGGTTTGCTAGGTTTCCCCATGTGCTGGCTGAGCTAGAGGCCAAAATCCACAGGTAGGCAGTCTGTAAAAAACACCTCTGTTTTCTGTGGAAAAACTTGATGTGTCCACGTTGTGTTTTGGGGCATTTCCTTTCGCGGGCTCTAGGCCTGCCCCCAGAAGTGAGGTACCATTTTTATTGGGAGACTTGGGGGAACCCTGGCTGGAAGGAAATTTGTGGCTCCTCTTAGATTCCAGAACTTTCTGTCACCGGAATGAGAGGAAAAAGTGTTTTTTGGCCAAATTTTGAGGTTTGCAAAAGATTGTGGGTAACAGAACCTGGTCAGAGCCCCACATGTCACCCCATCTTGGATTTCCCTAGGTGTCTAGTTTTCAAAACTGCGCAGGTTTGCAAGGTTTCCCTAGGTGCCGGCTGAGCTAGAGGCCAAAATCCACAGCTAGGCACTTTGCAAAAAACAGCTCTGTTTTCTTTGTGGAAATGTGATGTGTCCACATTGTGTTTTGGGGCATTTCCTGTCGCGGGTGCTGGGCCTATCCACGCAAGTGACATACTATTTTTATCGGGAGACGTGGGGTAACACAGAATAGCAAAACAAGTGTTATTGCCCCTTGTCTTTCTCTAAACTTTTCCATTCCAAATGTAAGACAGTGTGTAAAAAATGACGTCAATTTGAGAAATGCCCTGTAATTCACATACTAGTATGGGCACCCCGGAATTCAGAGATGTACAAATAACCACTGCTTCTCATCACCTCATCTTGTGGCCATTTTGGAAATACAAAGGTTTTCTTGATACCTATTTTTCACTTTTTATATTTCAGCAAATTATTTGCTGTATACCCGGTATAGAATACAAACCCATTGCAAGGTGCAGCTCATTTATTGGCTCTGGGTACCTGGGGTTATTGATGAACCTACAAGCCCTATATATCCCCACAACCAAAAGCGTCCAGCTGATGTAGCGGTACATGGCTTTAAAAAATCTGACATCGCAGGAAAAAGTTACAGAGTAAAACGTGGAGAAAAATTGCTATTTTTTTCACCTCAATTTCAATCTTTTTTTTTCAGTGGTTATTTTCTGTAGGAAACACTTGTAGAATCTACACAAATGACCCCTTGCTGAATTCAGATTTCTGTCTACTTTTCAGAAATGTTTAGCTTTTCTGGGACCAAGCATTGGTTTCTCACCCATTTCGGTCACTGACTGGAAGGAGGCAGAAAGCACAAAAAATAGTAAAAATGGGGTACGTCCCAGTAAAATGTCAAAATTTTATTGAAAAATTGGGTTTTCTAATTCAAGTCTGCCTGTTCCTGAAAGATGGGAATCGCAAACCCTTTATTGATGCCATTTTCAGGGAAAAAACCACGAGCCGCCTTCTGCAGCCCTTTTTTCCCATTTTTTTGACAAAAACACAATTTTCACTGTATTGTGGCTAATTTCTTGGTCTCTTTCAGGGGAAGCCACAAAGTCTCGATACCTCTAGAATCCCTAGGATGTTGGAAAAAAAGGACGCAAATTTGGCGTGGGTAGCTTATGTGAACAAAAAATTATGAGGGCCTAAGTGCGAACTGCCCCAAATAGTCAAAAAAAGGCTTGGCACAGGAGGGGAAAAGGTCTGGCAGCGAAGGGGTTATACATTGATCCAACCACCTTCGCGAAATGCCCTTTACCGTGCACAGCAGATGTGGGCCACAGGGTCTAACCTGCAGCCAGGACCTGAAACCATACCATATAACCACCCAAGGCCATGCACGGTGGGAGATGGCTGCAGATCCTGGGCTGCCAGGACCTGGGGCCAACTCCCTATAACCAACCGAACCCGCACCAAACACCGCCATTGGTTGTGTACAGCAGAAGTTGGCCAGAGGGCCTGGTCTGTGGACAGACCTTGTGGCAAAGCCTTGTGGCCGCCCCCCTTAATCACCCAACCACCACTGCATATGGCCTTTGGCTGTGCTCAGTGGGGGTTAGCTCTCAGCAGCAGTTGAAAAAAAAGGACGCACTTGTCACAGTCACTACTTGAGATAGTGCGCTACAAAAAAAGCAAGGATGCAAACACCTCCATCAAAGTTTACAGATAACTTTTCAAGATGAAAATGCAAGTTAAATAAAAACTTGCTTTGCCCTGACCATGCAGAAGAAATTAGGATGATTAGTACTTTACAGGAGCGGAACCTGAACTTGGGCATCTGCTTTGTATATATATATCTGTAAGTGCTTCCCTTTGAGGTTTGGTTACTGTCAAATGAGCATCATTCTAGAATGAATCCTGCAAATTTATCCAAGATGATGCCACCTTTTTGGGCAGAATGTCTACCTAACAGTAGTACTTTTCATTGGGTAATTAATAAGTGCTACCTCTTTGGGTATATGTACAGTGCATCTCATCCACTACGCCTGCTTAAAGGACGCCTTGGTAATGTCTCCAGTGACAATGGCCCTCATTCCGACATTGGCTGGCGGCGGTCGCCGCCGGCCTGTCGGGGGCCGCCAGAATACCGTTCCGCGGTCGAAAGACCGCGGCGGTGATTCTGACTTTCCCGCTGGGCTGGCGGGCGGCCGCCTTCAGGCCGCCCGCCAGCCCAGCGGGAAAGAGGCTTCCACGATGAAGCCGGCTCGGAATCGAGCCGGCGGAGTGGAAGCTGTGCGACGGGTGCAGTTGCACCCGTCGCGTATTTCACTGTCTGCGAAGCAGACAGTGAAATACATTTAGGGGCCCTCTTACGGGGGCCCCTGCAGTGCCCATGCCAGTGGCATGGGCACTGCAGGGGCCCCCAGGGGCCCCGCGACCCCCCCTACCGCCATCCGGTTCCCGGCGGGAGAACCGCCGGGAACTGGATGGCGGTAGGGGGGGTCGGAATCCCCTCGGCGGCGCAGCTAGCTGCGCCGCCTTGGAGGATTCCTATGGGCGGCGGTACACTGGCGGGAGACCGCCAGTGTTGCCGGTCCGACCGCGGCTTTACCGCCGCGGTCGGAATGCCCATTGGAGCACCGCCGGCCTGTCGGCGGTGCTCCCGCGGTCCTCCACCCTGGCGGTTTGAAACCGCCAGGGTCGGAATGAGGGCCAATGTGTGCACAACTTTGCCAATATTCTTCTTCCTCAAATTACTTCATCAGATAATTTTTCAAGGTGGAACTGCAGATATGCAGATCTTGAAAATATACTTTTTTTTTTAACTATGGTCCCAGACGGCTCCTGTCTCCTGCAGGAACTGGCATTGCTCCCACAAGTAGGTAGTTGTTTTAAATAGCAGCTCCCTGCTTGAGTTAGCAATGTTTTTATCTCTTACCCTGCATGCATGTTAGTGTGCAGAGAAAGAGATGAAACTCCACTTTCAGCAATAGGGAGCTGTTTGATAGCTCCTGCTTGGTGAGAGCAGAGTTATGTTTGCTTTTGCTTGCAGTCATCTCCCACCAAGCAAAAGCAAACAGCTACCTTCCAAGGGTAGATACCTCAGGAGGTAGCAGGAGCCAGACTTGGTAGCTGGTGGTCCCCAAGGCCATGTATAGATCCATGAGCTGTGCTCTTGCAGCCCCCCTCTTTCATCCATGACAGACACACTCTTTTAAAGTTATTTTAGCCCCATGGAGGTGGTGGTTCCAGGGCCCAGGTTGGTTCTGATGGACCCTCCTATTATTATAAAAGTATTTTGCCTCAGGGAGGTCGTGGTCCCCAGGCCGTGCAGCTCACCCACATACTATAAAATTTGTGGTGTTTCATGGGACACAGAGGGGGCCTGCATATTTTATAAACATAACCCTGGGTAGGTGACTGTGCTGAGGCTCCTGGAAGCCCTAGAAATGGGCCCCATGCACCCACATCCTTTTATTGTTGCCCCTCGACCTGGCCCACCCAGGTGGCAACAAAAGAGAGAAATGTGGGAGACCATTTTTTTTAAATCACTGTAAAATGTGCAGATATTTACTGTGGTTTAAAAAAATACTTTTAAGCCTTGGGGTGGTCCCAGGGGGATCACTGCACCAAGGCTAGGCGTTTTGGGTAAGGGTACCCTGTCCCCTTTTCTTTTTTTTACATTTCTTTTGGAGACTCAGCTGAAGCTGAGTCTCAAGATGATTGCCAACACTTCCTGGTTGAAGTGTTGGCAGCCAGTCACATCTCTGCAAGAGATCAGAAGTATTTGTGAACCCTTTGGACCTTCATATATACAAATTTGTTTTTCATTTAATATTTCAAAAACTACTGAACTGATTTACACCAAATAACAAAAAGCACTCTTTCTGGACTTAGAGCTACCTTCTTGCCAAAGTTGGTGTAATTCCGTCCAGCAGATTGGGTTGTAGTCGTATCTAAAATATCTATGGGAATTAAAATGGTAAACACTCTTTATTGACACCCCCTTTTTCTTAGCCCCCACCTGAAAGTTCACCCTGGGACTTCCTATGCACAGCAAGATTCTTACGCACAATTTTGTGAAGATTCATCAAATGGTGCCAATGATATAGGCAAGTCAAAAATGGCTTTTTCTTTGGAAACCAGGTCCTAACTATAACTGCCTACTGGTGGCCACCAGCAGGTAATAAATATGTTTAAACAATAATAAAAAATTGAAGTGTAGAAATAATAGACATAGGCCCTCATTACAACATTGGCGGTAAATGCCGCTTACCGCCGTGCAGAAGACCGCCAACATACCGCTGCGGCTGCGGAATTCCGCTACAGCTATCACGACCCACAGCTCGGAATATGCAATAATACAGACACCCACACAAGTCCGCCACACCAAAGGTCAGTGATAAACTGGCGAAAACAAACCTCCACCGTCACGCTAACAGGAATACGCCCACACTATCACAACCCACGAATTCCATTGGCGGTACACACCGCCACGCTCAAAATACACTCACATTTACAAAACACAACCACATTGGACAAATCGAAATACACACACCTGATACAGATAGACACACCACTTCCACACACCCAATCCAATATAAAACACACACCCACATCACCCGCAAACCCTTTCTACCAAAAATTCCGAAAGAAGGCCAGAGAGAGACACCACCAGAAACAACACTAGCATCCACAGACACACAACATCATCACTCACACAACATCCACGCACCTCAAACAACACACAACAACACATCCCCTCACACATCACAACACACACCACCTCACACATCACCCACACCATATCATGGCACCACAATGACACCCCAGGTTCTCTGAGGAGGAGCTCAGGGTCATGGTGGAAGAAATCGTCCGGGTAGAGCCACAGCTATTCAGATCACAGGTGCAGCAGACCTCCATTGCTAGGAAGATGGAGCTATGGCGCAGAATCGTCGACAGGTTCAACAAAGTTGGACAGCATCTAAGAATACGGGATGATTTCAGGAAGAGGTGGAATGACCTACGGGGGATGGTGCGTTCCGTGGTCTCAAGACACCAGATTGCAGTACAGAGGACTGGCGGTGGACCCCCACCTCCTCCCCCACAACTAACAACATGGGAGGAACAAATCTTGGCAATACTGCATCCTGAGGGCCTCACAGGAGTATCAGGAGGAATGGACTCTGGTAAGTCAAATCTTAACTATTATATCCCCCACCCTACCTGCATGCCATCACATACCCCCACCCTCACCCTCACCCCCATCACTCCAACACCTCACACATGTCCCACTATCACAACCCACCCATCCCAACACCAAGCCCTGCATGCAACACCAAAGCAGGGACGCCCATCACCCAAGCATGTCCACTACAGATACCCATACAGACTCCAAACCAAATATCACACAAGGACCTAGACAAGAATACAAGCACTGGAGTACAGGGTCACTCGCCCATTGCACACAATGGCACACACAGATGCAATAATCATGCCTTTAAACCCCTGCAGGACCCCTACCCAACGTCACCGGACAGGAGAATCCAGAGATATCCAGTCCCCCCACAGAAGAGGCCCACAGTGATGACAGCATCTCTGCACAACTGTATCAAGATGACCAGCGCGGCCCATCTGGGACCTCAGGACAGTCGGTTCCCCTGACACTGGCACAAGCCACCACAGAACCTCCCCCCTCAGGAAACACCAGCACAGCACCCACCCAGCGGGCCCATCCCTCTGTCCCCAGGACACATCAAGCAGCAGTGTGTCCACCACTACAGGGAACCCAGGCAAACCCACCACCCCAAGAAAATCAGGGACCTGGGGGCAGTGGCAGTGGGCACATGGTTCAGGGGACAGAGGAACAGGAAAACAGGGGAACTGGGAGGACAGCTGTGCGACAGGGGGAGGACAGGCCCAGGGAACCCACTCTCCACGAGGCCCTCTCCTACATCATGGGAGCGTACCATCATTCCCAGGAGACAATGGCAACGGTACTGGCCAACTTTCAGGAGACCCAGCGGCTGCAGGAGGAACACTATCTGGGGATCAGGGAGGAACTGAAGTCCATTAACACCACCCTGATCACCATTGTATGGGTGCCGAAGGACCTTGTCCACACCAGGAAGGACACTGTGGCACAACAAGGGGCTCCTGACACTAGCCTGGATGATGAACAGCCCTCCACCTCCGCCCGCGCTAGTGGACAGGAGGCACCGACACAGGACCAAGACACAAGCATCCCACCCCCTGCAGATGGAGAGCCACCCTGCAAACGCTCCCTGAGATCCAGGAACAAGACGGAGAACATTGCCAAGACCCCTGCCAGGAAATGAGACCCCCCTGAATGTCACCCTTCTGTCCCACTTTGTCACCCTGTCCATCCATCAACTGCCCTTGCTCCACTTCCTATGCCCCTTTGGAAAATTAACCTGTGAAACAAATAGACTGGACTCTGCCATGGACATTCCCCCACCCCTGCCCATTTTACAACCCCCTCCACTTTATTTGCACAGAAATAAACCCACATCAATCACAAAACAATCTGGAGTCAGTCTGTGCTTTCACTAATGTGTAATTGCAATAACTATGGAATATAGCAATGTCAATTTAATTGTCCACATACCGATGAAACACAGCTGTAGGGCTGGAGTAAATATAGCAGAGGGCACAAAGTGGGACCCACATCTGTAAAATGGAAAGTCAAAGTGACAAGTCAGGGTCCATACACTGGGTGAAAATGACAGACTTCTAATAGCTCAAACAATAGTATGAGATGCATGAGGCAGTGACATCTTCTTACCTGTGTCTCACTGGAAGTATTGCTGGATAACATTGTTTCTGTTGTCGATATCCTCTTTTTCTGCCGCCTCTTCTTCACTGTCCACAGGTTCCACAGCTGCCACAAGACCTCCAGCTGGACCATCCTCCTGCAGAAAAGGCACCTGTCATCGCAAAGCCAGGTTGTGCAGCATACGGCAGGCCACGATGATCTGGCACACCTTCTTTGGTGAGTAGTAGAGAGAACCACCTGTCATATGGAGGCACCGGAAACAGGCCTTCAGGAGGCCAAAGGTCCATTCGATCACCCTTCTAGTTTGCCCATGTGCCTCATTGTAGTGTTCCTCTGCCCTTGTCCTGGGATTTTTCACTTGGGTCAGTAGCCATGGTAGGTTGGGTTACCCAGAGTTTCCTGCAGATTTCGAGGCACAACTGTTAGACACACACTAACCCGTAGGGACAACCGCATACCCAGACGCCTATTCACATTGTATAGGGTCCTTGTCCTCACCTATTAGCCACACATGGTGCTCCCGAGTTGCCCCATCACATAAGGGATGCTGCTATTCCTCAGATTGTAAGCGTCATGCACTGAGCCAGGAAATTTGGCATTCACATGGGAGATGTACTGGACTGCCAAACACACCATCTGCACATTCATCGAATGATAGCTTTTACGGTTTCTGTACACCTGTTCACTCCTGCGTGGGGGTACCAAGGCCACATGTGTCCCGTCAATGGCACCTATAATGTTGGGGATATGTCCCAGGGCAAAGAAGTCACCTTTGACTGTAGGCAAATCCTCCACCTGAGGGAAAACGATGTAGCTGCGCATGTGTTTCAGCAGGGCACACAACACTTTGGACAGCACATTGGAGAACATTGGCTGGGACATCCCTGATGAAATGGCCACTTTTGTTTGAAAAGACCCACTTGCCAGGAAATGGAGTACTGACAGGACCTGAACTATAGGGAGTATCCCTGTGGGATGGCGGATAGTTGATGTGAGAAAACAGGGCTGATTGCAGAGGCCCCCTAACTTTTTGCCCCCATTTTCCACTTTTTGCTGGTGTTTTCCTGACTCTGATGGTGCCCTGGGTACTGCTAACCAGTCCCAGGGCCTGTGCTCTGTGTAAAATGGACATGCAAATTAGGCTAATTATAATTGGCTAAGTTAACCTACCTATAAGTCCCTAGTATATGGTAGGGCATGTAGGTTTAGGGACCACAGCATAGGTAGTGCACCCATAGGTGCACTGCTGAGGTGCCCAGTGTCATTTTAAAGGCAGGCCTGCCTTGCTGGCTGCTTTTAAATTAAAGTTATATGCAAATTCGACTTTGGAATTAAAAGTAGTTCCAAAGTCTTAAACTACCTTATTTTTACATATAAGTCACCACTAAGGTGTGCCCTATGTGCCCCTAGGGCTGGGTGCCATGTAACTATAAGCAGGGACTTTATAAAAATAGTTTTATAAGCCCTGGTGAGGTAAAAACAGCCAAATTCGTTTTTCCCTCATTGTAGTAAATGGCCTTCATAGGCTAGAATGGGGAGACTTTGTTTTAAATTTTAAAGTCTCCTTAAAAGATGCATACCAAGAATTTGGTATCAAATTAATTGTTGTAATAAATCCCACAACTTCCAGTTGTTGGATTTAATATAACTTGTTCAGGTAAAGAGTTTTAGACTTTACCTAAAAAGTTGCCAATTTCAGCCCTGCATTGTTTTTGCTGCTGTGCTCTGATTGGCCAGCCTGCAGCAGCTTAGCCAAGCTGCCTTGATGAGGTGTGAAGTGGCCTGGCTTCACACAAAGGAATGTGCTTGTGGGAGAGAATCTCCCCTCAGCAGATGGTGAGGCAGGAAGGGGGAGGGCTGCCAAACTGGTCTTCAAAGGCAGAGAAGGACATTTGGAGCAACCAGCAACACCCCCACATCCTGCAACCCCAGACAACTAGGTGCCCCCTTGATTAGATTAGGAGAGGGCAGGAGAGAGGTGTGTTTATGATTTTTAGCCACACCAGTGGGTGGGCTCAGCCAGATGTAACCTCCAAAAATCAGATTCAGCCATGTTGGATTTTTAGAGAATGTTGACTTTTGGGATGGATTTTTGCCACACTTCCCAGGAAGTAGTCATCACAGGGGGACGACCCTGTACCTGATTGGAGAACCAGGACCCCCCTGCTTTTCACCCAGGAGCAAGGATAAAACTGGCAGACCTGCCCCCACACCTCAGATCCCCGCCAGATTTCAAGAAGAAAAGAACTAAAGGAGAAGAAGGACTGCCCTGCTGGACCCCTGGCCTGCACCTGGAACCTGCACTCAGAAGGACTGCACCAGCTGCACACTTGGGCTTCACCACAAGAAGGACTTTGCCTGCCTTCAACTGGTTCAAGGAGGGACTCCCTGTTTGCTACAGGTGAAAAATTGCTAACCAGAGTCCCCTGCACCAACTCCTGAAAAGTGACCAGCTGACCACTGTCCAGTGGCCAAAAAGCAGTTTGCGCCAGGTGCATTCTGGGAGTTGAAGTCCGCACCCCCCAAGGACCATCTCAGAACTTCTGGACCCTTGGGGTGAGCTGTGGACCCCAAAAGAACCTTAAAAGAACATCTGGGTGAAGCCCCAGAAGTTTGGAGAAGATTTGAGAATTTTTGAAAAAAAGCTCCATAGAGGGACCGACCCGCCGCGGAAATTCTAGCCCGCTTGCCTCAACCGCGACCCGGCCTGATTTGGTGGTTCGTCCCGGTAAAGAAAAATCTCCGAAAAAGAGACTAAGTCCGAAGGTAAAAAGTTGACCGGGACCTCCCAGCCATCGTATCCGAGAAGGGCTCCACGGACGTCGGATCAAGATCCAGGTTTACCCCGGTCGAAAGATTTTCACCTCGAAAAAACGACTAAGTCCGAAGGTAAAAATCTCCACCGAGGAATCCAGCATCGCGTATCCGGAAAAGGGCTCCAGGAGGTCGGATTCGACTGGCAGGTTCGTCCCGCTGAAGAAAATCTTCAAAATAAAGACTAAGTCAGAAGGTAACTTTTTAACCGAGGCCTCCCGCGACTTGTAGCCGAGCAGGGCTCCATCGCGGTCGGCCTTAAACTTTGACTTTGCCCCGGTCGTGGTGCAACCAGATGACCCGATTGGCGCTTTTTGTTTCTAAGCGCTAGAAAAGTAATAATTCTTTAAAAATTCATATCTCCGGTTCCCTTTATCCGATTTTATTCGTTTTTATGTCATTTTAAAGATAAAAATATAAACTATTTTTATAAATTGGTTTTGGATTTTTAAACTGTTTCATGTGTCTTATTTAATTACTGTTTTGTGATATTTGAATGCTTTACACACTGTCTCCTAAGTTAAGCCTTGACGCTCGTTGCCAAGCTACCAAGGGTTGAGCTGGGGTTAATTTACTGAGACCTAACTGGACCTAAGTGGAGGTTAGTGGCTTGTTGCTAGGTGTAGGTACCTACCTGCCCTTACCAATAACCCATTTTCCAACAGTTGACATCAGGTCTGGCTCCAACTGGGCACCCAGTTCATGGATTGTTGCACGATCAAGTCTGTAGGTGACTATTACGTGTCTCTCTTCCATTGTCGACAGGTCCACCAGCGGTCTGTACACCGGAGGATGCCGCCATCTCATCACCTGCCCCAGCTGACGTGCCCTATGGAGGAGAACAGCGAGCAGAGAGTCAGCCTACACTGAGGTATCACAAAATGTCATTTGCACAGATTTATTAAACCGCGATGTGCCTGTTACTGTGTGTTTGCAAGGCCTAGATAGGTGTGACACTGTTATTATTAATGCCATGTGGCCCCCTGAAATGGCGGCTGCCTGACCTGTAAGGTGGGACAAAGGGATATGAGGTAACTGCGCTGGCGTTCTACACCATCGCAATAGGCGGTCGAAGGCTGCGGTGCAATCCTGCATTGGTTAACATTGGACCCTATGGGTCTGAGGAGCCAATGACGATGTACACCGGCGGTGACGGTACGCACTGCCGCGGACGTGACCACCATTTTCTGTCTGTTCACTCACTTGATACCTGACCATCAACAGGAGAGGACCTACACTGCAAGTGCTGCTGTGACCTCAGTCTGAAAGCGACGATGGCTCATGTGTCTGGGGAAAGGGCCCCTGCATTCACTTTGGAGAAGTTGGAAAAATTAGTGGATGGGGTCCTCCCCAGTACACACAACTGTACAGTCCTCCAGACAAACAGGTGAGTACACAGTGAGCATGCTGCATGGGCAATGCCTTTTGTTTTTATTTATTTTTATTAAAGTTTTTATTAAGGAAGATTATAAGACAATACAGAATATACATTGACATATTTTCAAATTTCCACTTCGCAACAAATAATTACACTATGTATATATGGATGCTTACAATCTGATGAGTATGCTGAATAATAGGTGTTAGGGTGATGATTAGAAGAATGAGGAGTGGATGAGGAGGAAGGGTGGGGGAAAGGGGGAAAAGAAACCATGGGAAGGGAGGATAGGGAAGAGAATGATAGGGTAGAAAATAAAAAGGGGGGGAAGGGAAGAGGAAGAATAGATGGGGTGCGGGGGAGGGGGGCCAAGGGTCAGTATTTCGAGGTTATTAAGGCCCATATTTATACTTTTTGACGCAAAACTGCGCTAACGCAGTTTTGCGTCAAAAAAATTAGCGCCGGCTAACGCCATTCTGAAGCGCCATGCGGGCGCCGTATTTATTGAATGACGTTAGCCGGCGTTAGCCGCCGGCGCCGTCTGGTGTGCGTTAAAAAAAACGACGTACACCAGGCAGTAGGGGAAAATGGAGCTTGGCCGTCAAGAAATGGGGCAAGTCAGGTTGAGGCAATTTTTGCGCCTCAACCCGATTTGCGCCATTTTTTTTTCACTCCCAACCCCCATAGAAATGACTCCTGTCTTAGCAAAGACAGGAGTCATGCCCCCTTGCCCAATGGCCATGTCCCCTGGGCATCGTCATTGGGCATAGTGGCATGTAGGGGGGCACAAATCAGGCCCCCCTATGCCACAAAAAAAACAAAAAAAAAACTTACCTGAACTTACCTTAATGTACTTGGGATGGGTCCCTCCAGCCTTGGGTGTCCTCCTGGGGTGGGCAAGGGTGACAGGGGGTGTCCCTGGGGGCATGGGAGGGCACCTCTGGGCTCCTTCAGAGCCCACAGGTCCCTTAACGCCTGCCTTTTGCAGGCGCTAAAAAACGGCGCAGTCATTTTTTTTGACCCGCCCACTCCCTGGCGTGATTTTTGCCCGTCAGTATAAATCCGACGCACATGCCTCGGAGTCCATTTTTTAGACGGGAATGCCTACCTTGCATCTCATTAACGCAAAGTAGGTGTCCACGCTAAAAAATGACGCTAATTCCATGGACTTTGGCGCTAGACGCGTCTAACGCCAAAGTATAAATATGGAGTTAGTTTTGCGTCGAAATTGCGCCAAAAAAAACGACGCAATTCCGGCGCAAACGGAGTATAAATATGCCCCTCAATATATGTTCCGGTTGTTTCCTGTCTGATGTGAGTTATCGTATATTTTTATATGAAATGGTTTGTGCTTCTAGATAATTTTAATATGGGGTATTGATTCGTGTGCATGAGGGAGAGAAATGCTGAGGGGGAATACGCAGGGAGATGCCTGTGTAGACATAGGTTTGGGTGTGTAAGGGGTTGAGATCTTTCCGAGTGCATTAGACGTTCAGAAACTGACCAGGTAGGATGGAAGGGAGCAAGTAATCTGGTACGTAAGTGAATGGACTGGAGAGGAGGGCGTTTCCCAGAACGGGCGATCTGGGGGGTAGAGAAAAAAGATAGAAGGATGGGGGGGAGGAGGAAAGAAGGAAGCAGGGGATCCTGGTGTGTCGACTGCTGTCCACCGACCTTCCCCAAGCTGCCTCATGGTCCTGTCAGGAAGGGTCTCCAAATATCCGTGAATAGAGCCGCTTGGTCCTGTAGATTATAGATTACGCGCTCATGAGTGGCTGTTTGGAACATGGCTGTCATCCATTCTGAAGGCGTTGGGGCGGTACTAGACCTTCAACGTCGGAGTATGCAGATTTTAGCTGTGGCAATTGCCTTATGGAGCAGCCGTTTATGGGGTCGTGAAAGGGAAGGATACGGGCGCATGTCATGTAGAAAAATGAGTGATGGTGGTGTCGGGTCTGGTATCAGTATAGAGTCCACGAGTGTGTGGCGCACTGTGTCCCATAAGGGTTGTATCATCAGGCAATGGCATAGAATGTGAAGTAGGTCACAGTGGAGGTCTGCGCATTGCCAGTACTTCGCGTGTGGTATCAGGCCTTCCCTGAAGAGTTTCATGGGGGTCCATTACCAGTCTTGAAGGATTTTGAATAAACAGAATTCCAGGCGGGCCTTGAGGACCCCCCTATCAAGGGCTTCAAATATGTCCGGCCACTCTTCTTCAGTATCGGCTATCTCCAGTTGTTCTTGCCATTTTAGGCGCTGTCGCTCTAGGAGGGGTTGCGAGTAAAGGTGGTTCATTATCTCTGCGTATAGGCCGGCCATGACGCCTCTGTGTCGACCCCACGTCTGCAGGTAAGTGACAATGGGTGAAATCTTGACCGTCCAATGGGGGGTTCCTAGTGCCTTGTGCATGCAGTGCTTAAGCTGCATATATCGCCACTCTTGATTGTTGACGATGCCGAATTCTTCCCGCAGGGAGTCAAAGGTTCGGAAGCGATCACCATTCGCAATTTGGGATATATTGTGGATTCCAGCAGTACTCCATTGGGGCCACTTAAGGATGTTTCCTCCTATTTTTATACATTTATTTCCTGCTATCGGATCCTGAACGTGTAGGAATGGATGTATGCCCAGTAGGCGGTGTACTCTACGCCATGCTGCGTTTGTGGTCATGAGGATAGGGTTAGCCAAATGGGGACAGTCAGTGTATAGTCCTCCTAGCTCTGTATGCTGTCCCTGTAGAAGATTCCCCATAGTTACCCATTGTGGAGGGTCCGGGGTACCTGGTAGCGTATAGGCTAATTGCGATAATTGTAGGGCTAAAGAGTATTGTTCTACTGAGGGTAAACCTAGTCCTCCATAGGGCCGTCATGCCAATATTATTGCAGGCTTCAGTCTTGGGCGTGTAGAGCCCCAGACAAAAGATCTCATTGAGGTATCGATCATTCGGAGGAAGGAGAGAGGTACCTGCAAAGGGAACATACCTAGTACATACACAAAGCGCGGCAGGGTAACCATCCTGACCGCCTGTGTCCTGCCCCACATGGATAAACCAAGTAGTGACCACTTGGCGAAGTCTTGTTTCATCCGGGATATAAGAGGGTCAAGGTTGTCCCTAACCATGCGTTCCAGGCCTCGGTTAATATACGTTCCTAGATATTTAAGGCGGGTCGGTGTCCATTTGAATGGGAGGCCGTGGATTGCAGCCCTCGTTGTTACGTGAGATAGAGGCAGCGATTTGCTCTTGTCCCAATTTACCCAGTACCCGGATAGGGTCGCAAAGTCGTCTCTGATGGAGAGCGGTGATGGTAAGTATCTTTCCAGGTCAGACAGGGTTAATAAGATATAATCCGCGTATAGGTAGATTTTGGAGGAGCCCCCTGGTAGAGGGATACCTTTTATTTGTTGGGAATTCCGTATAGTTGCTGCCAGAGGTTCCATTGCTAGTAGAAATAAAAGCGGTGAAAGGGGGCAACCCTGTCGGGTGCCTCTTCCAATGGGAAATGGGTCTGACATAAAGCCTCTGCAGTTAACCTGTGCCGTGGGATGGTCATACAGTAATCGAACTTTGGAGATAAATTGGTCTCCGAGGCCGAAGTGTTTCATGGTGGTGAATAGGTAGGGCCATTCGATGCAATCAAATTATTTCTCCACATCGAGGGATAAGGCCAAAGCTTCCTCTGGTAGGTGTAGTGATTCGATTAGTGTATGACACAGGGTACCCATATGATTTCTGTAGGTGCGACCCAGTACGAATCCTACCTGGGTGTTATGGACCAAGGATGGTATCACTTTACGCAGACGTGCTGCTAGGACGCTGGCTAGTAGTTTGACATCTCCGTTCAAGAGTGAGATAGGGCGATTGCTGCCACAATGTAGGGGATCTCTCCCTGGCTTAGGTAGGATGACAATTGTGGCTCTGTTGGACAGGGCGCCCAAAGAGCCCTCCTGGCATGCCTCCGTGAGCGCCTCATGCACTGCCGTGATTGCCTCTTCTCCAGTTCATCTATAAAATTCCGCTGGGAATCCATCCTCTCCTGGGGATTTATGGTAGGGGAGGTTTGCGACAGCTTGTGTTATTTCTTCCCTGCTTATATCGCCCTCTAGGAGAGCTCAGCTGGCCTCCGATAGGCAGGGTATTTTGGCTGCGGTAAGAAATGCCTCAGTTCGTGTGTAATGAGTCAATGTTTCGGGAGTGTAAAGATGCTGATAGTATGTAGCAAATTCATTCACAATGTCTTGCGGGCGGGTCAATACCGCTCCCGAGGAGGACGTTATAGCCGGGATGGCGGAGGCAGCATCTCTTTGCCGGAGCTGTGCCGCAAGGAGACATCCAGCCTTCTCTCCTAGCTCGTAATGGCGACCGCATAGTCTTTGCAGCGCGTATTCTGCCTGCGTTGTGTAAAGCTCATTGTGTGCCATTCGGGCCTGTTCGAGTGAGCGGCGTAACTCAGGGGACGGCTGGGCAGTATATTGTTTAGTGAGGCTCTGGATCTCATTTTCTAAGGTGCGTTGACAGTCCTTCCTGTCTCTATTGGCTAGTGCCGCATCACGCATCATATTCCCTCTCAGAGTGGCCTTCGCCACTGCCCATAACACCCGTTTGGACACCACAGTACCCGTGTTTACAGTCATATACGTTGATATGTGGTCCTTGAGTTGTTCTTTCCCTTGGGGAGAGCGGTATCTGTGTATAGCAAAGCGCCATGGTTTACGACTGGGGGAGGCTAAACCTGCTTGTATCAAGAGAAGGATCGGGGAGTGGTCTGAGAGTCCGCTATCTAGGATACTAGTGGTTTGTATTTGGGGGATTATGGTGTGCGATACAAAAAAATAGTCCAGGCGTGATTGGGTGCCGTGAACAAATGATAGGAAGGTGTATTCCTTGTCCTTTGGGTGTGTTAGTCTCCATCAGTCGACCAAACCTACATCCGTGGTTAGGATCGTCAATAGTGCCCTATCGTGGTTATTACCCACGTCAATGGGGCCTGTCCTGTCCAGTATGGCGTTTCGGGCGAGGTTCCAGTCTCCCCCTATAAAATAGCGTGCAGTTCCAAAATAGGCGATTTCGTTGCAGGAAAAAGGAGCGGTTTGTGCCGGTTGGTGCATAGACAGAGCCCACGCATAGGAAGGTATTTCCTATTTTTTATTTAGCGAATATGTATCTCCCTTTCGTATAATTCCATGTTTGAATGATCGTAACCGGGAGGGATTTGCGTATTAGGATCGCTACACCGCATTTATGAGGCGTGCTACCCCGGTTTCCCGGCTTGTTGGGCAGCAGCTAAAGGCGACCCTTCCTACCCAGTCACGTCTGAGTTTACTGGATTCTAAGTTATCAAGGTGCGTCTCTTGGATCAGAGCTATGTCCGCTCTCTTAGATTGGAGATAGGACAGGATCTTTTTCCATTTGATGTAGTTCATCATGCCGTGAACATTCCAGGAAAGGATTCGTACTGGGTGCCTCATATGGGAGGTGTTCCCTGGAATGCTAAATGGTAGAGCGAGATCTCAGCGATCCTATGGGTAGCAGACACGAAAAAAGGAGGGGGGAGGTGCTTCGGCTGTTGGGGTAGGGACTATGCTCGCTGGAATATGGTAAATTGGGGGGGCAAGTGGGGGTAGCCGGTGGGGCCGGACACTCCAGCAGAAGGAAGGGGGGGGGGAGCAAAAGCAAAAAAGGTTAAATAAGGGGGAAAAGATAGAGAGGAAATAATAGGAAGGAGGGGAATAAGGGTGTTAACGTTGATATATAGGATGAGATAAAATGGGATAGTAGAGAGGATCGAAGAGGAGAGAAGAAGGAAGGGGTAGGTAGAGGCTAGGGGTCAGAAGCCTCCTGCAAGTAGATCTGTAGACAGCAAGTCCGATTCCTTTCGGAGCTCCCAGTGCCGTTGATGCGATCACTGCCGGGGAGGCGACGGATGGGCACAGGGCAGCCAATGGTGGTTTATGACAGAGGAATGCGCGGATTCCGAGTTCCGAGGGGGGAGCCGCGGTTGCGTCGTGGTGGGAGTTCGGGGAGGGGTAATAGCCATATTAGTAATAATGGTCGGGATTTACTGTCCTGGGTGGGAGGGAGGGAGGAAGGGCAGTGGGGGAGGAAGGACAACGTACGAGCAGTGGAGAGAGCCTAATATATAGATATAGATATCCGTATATTATTGGAGACTTAACATCGTGGGTAGCATGGGTGTAGCAGGGAAAAAAAAGTCTCATCTTTATATATGGGAGGAGATCTGTCTGGAGTCCATCAGTATCTAATGTAATGCCTTCTGCGGTTGACATACTCGTGCCTGTAGGGTAGTGGGCGGCCTCCGTGCTTGATTAGTGCCCTCATATTGGATTCTGCGATGTGAGGATGCTGTGGCAAAAAAAAAAAAAAAGGGTGAATTCATAAAGATAGAAGAGAGATACCAGGGAGATGAGAGGGAGGGGGGCGTAAGTCTGGAAGGGTGAGGGTATAGGGCGGTGCGATACGGGGCCGGGTGAAGACTATGGGATATATTTGCACAAAGCAGCTTAGGTGCTTCCATACTTCTATAATATCACTGCAACATACATCATAGTGTCGCTATAACCTAGTAATTCTTATAACATAACACAACATAGTATAACATAGTTCCCTGTCGTACAATTGTGTAATTGTCTATTAGGTCGTGTATCAAAGAACATATCTTATAGTAGATAGTGAGAGTTAGTGAGTACTGATCTATGTGTATCCAGTGTGGGCTTCTTACTACGACGTCTGTATCTTGTATCGTATTATTACGTCATAATACAGTAAAGTACATTGAGGGATTGACGGTTTATTAGCTAGTCCGGTGATATGATCATGGTTGTGCGAATCCCAGTTTTGCATTGGGACTGCGCGTGTCATCGAGGGTTAGTCTAGGTACAAATATGTGTGTTCAGTGTAAGCTATTGATAGTTTATATTATGGTGCTGCGATTTGTTGCATTGCGTAATGAAGGGTAGGAGCATGTTTGTCCCCTGTTGGAGTATCAACAGTTATAAAGGGGGGCATTGATTGCATGTCTGGGTGGTTGGTCTGCTGTCCATCCATGGGGTCAAAAGCAGTCATGTAAGCATGGCAAGGTTGTGGTGCACCGGAAGGAGGTTTTAAAATGAACTTGTATGTGTTGATTAAATTGTTGTGCTTCCGGCATTGTATGGTATCCCTGTGGAGGATAGTGATATGTTTCTGTGGTATGATATCCCCTATGGCAAGTTCTCACACCGTTCTGTTACCCTGTTGAGTGTCAGGGTTTGTGTCCCTGTGTATAGCTTAGTTTATTTTTAATTTGGCTTCTGTGTGAGGATTTGGGGTAAGCGGGATCTGGTGAGAGAGTTTATTAATATGGTTTACCTATTAGGTCAGATGTAGGTGTGTTGCATTATTGCTGCGGAATGTTCTGTAGTGCGGTAAGGGGAGAGCCAACTTATTTGTTATACATTTGGTTACGTGTTTGATTACGTCCTTATAGGGTAAGGGCCTGGCTTATGAGCGACCTATGGGAGGTGATAAAATCTGGTCTGTGCACTAATGTGTGTACCTTGTGCCTTTTAACAGACAGTCCTTGCCATATTGTTACAGTATAGGACCTCATGCCACTCTATGGAGGGTATGAGCATATTAAGGGGCATATTTCTACTCTGCTTGCGCAGAATGTGCTACAAAAATGTTGACGCACATTCGGCGCAAACACTGCCCCATATTTATACTTTGACGCCCGACCACGCAGACGTCCAAATCCCACCATGTGCGTCATTTTTTGGAAGGGGGAACCTGCCTTGCATTAATTATATGCAAGGTAGGCGTTCCCTTTCAAAAACTGACTTTAAGGCCTGTGTGCCTTATTTATACTCTGGCGTCATTTTGACGCACAGGAGGGGGCGGGCCTTAAAAAACGGCGCACAGCCTGATGGGAGTTGTTTTTTAATGTCTGGGTCAGGGAAGGCGTTAGGGGACTTGTGGGCTCGGAAGGAGCCCAGAGGTGCCCTCCCATGCCCCCAGGGACACCCCCTGCCACCCTTGCCCACCCCAGGAGGACACCCAAGGATGGAGGGACCCATCCCAGGGAAGGAAAGGTAAGTTGTGGTAAGTATATTTTTTAAAAAAAATTAAGTGGCATAGTGGGGCCTGATTTGGGCCCCCCTACATGCTACTATGCCCAATGACCATGCCCAGGGGACATAAGTCCCCTGGGCATGGCCATCGGGCAAGGGGCCTTGACTCCTGTCTTTGCTATGACAGGAGTCATGTCAATGGGGATTGTGCGTTAAAAAAAATGGCGCAAGTCAGGTGTGAGGCCTGATTTTTGCCTTAGACCTGACTTGCACCATTTTTTGACACACAACCCCCATTTTCCCATACGCCGGAGCTGCCTGGTGCGAGTCATTTTTCTTTACGCGTACCAGTCCGCAGCACCGGCTAACGTCATTCCATAAATAAGGCGTCCACATGGTGCGTTGGAATGGCGTTAGCCGGCGGTAACATTTTTGACGCACAACTGCGTTGTCGCAGTTGTGCGTCAAAAAGTATAAATATGGCCCTAAACGTCTATTATTGAAGGAGGTAATAATAGCCATAGGGTAAACACAAATGCAAAATCCCAATGTGTACTCATCCGTCCATAGGGTTGTCACCAGTCGTACTTCAGTGTTTTCGTAGTTGTCTCATGTATGCACTGTAGTGGGTCGCCGTCTCAGGGGGATGCGGTCGATGGTTTCAGGGGTGAGCGGGATTTATCTCTCTCCGATAACTGGGTGTGGACTGCCACGGCGTGCAGAACCTGACCCTTATCATTGTACGATCCGGCTAGTCTCTCTAGATCCCTGCCCCTTTGACAGGTGTCGGTGTCATGGTGAGCTGTGCTTTCGCTCTCCAGGCCTGGGGGTAGAGTTCTGTTGCCCTCGTTGTCCCCTGAGACATCTAGTGGGCGACTTGTACTGATAGAATCCATGGGCTGATGTTGAAAAGAGTCAAGGAATAGTTTTAATTCTTCAGGGTTATAAAAGTCCCTGGATACTGGTAACCCATATTCTTGCGGGATCGAAGAGGCCGTATTTCATCTCTAGTTGACGGATTCGGGGTCTTAAAGATAGGAAGGCCTTCCTGTGCTCGTTGGTGTCTTTAGAGTAGTCGGCTGTTATTCGAATGTCATGTTTGCCTATCCGAAAAGGACCATGGCTGCCTGCTGTTTGCAGTATTTGCCGGGTCTGATTGTGGCGTAGTAAACAGGCGATGATCGGACGGGGCCTAAGAGATGTGTCGGCATGTTTCGGACCTACTATATGTACTCATTGGAATTCTAGAGGTGGGTCAAAGTTCAATGAGGTCAGTTTGAAGAGATTAGAGCTCATGAAGGCCTGTATTTCTGTGCCTTCTTCATTTTCTGGGAATCCCAGTAAGCGAATGTTGTCTCTTTGGCTCCTGTCCTCCAGGTCTGTGAGTTTGCTCTTAAGGTAGGGGAGGTCCTGGTCTCTGTCCTGGGATGTGGCCATCTGCGTTTCCAGTGATCCCATACAATGTCCCAAACCTGTCACTCTAGATTGAAAACCTGCAATGTCTAGTCGCATGGATTTGGTTTCTAGGGTCAGTGAGGATATGGAAGCATCTATTCCCTCTATTCGATGGCTGACGGCAGTGATCTCGTGTAGTGTCCGTTCCATAGTTGTGGACTGTTCCTTGTCAGATGTCGTGGTGGGCTGGATTGGGGGTGGTGGTGTGTGAGTCTCTGCTGCCATGGAGGTTGGTTGTTTCTGGTGGAGTGATACTGAAAATAATAGATGTCGTGCCGGCTTGCCAGTGGGTTTATTGTTTGGTTTGCCAGCGGGCATCGCCTTGCTGGTCTATGAGGGCTACCCGATTGGGCCTGAAATCTTCTTTGGGGTTCAGTGGGGGTAGAGGTTTGCGGGTCAATCGGTCCTCGCCTCTATTTCTTCACCTTTCTGTTTTTCGATTGTTGTGGCTTATTTTCTTATTTTCCTTCTGGTTTCTGTTCTTTCCTTTCTTTGTCCCTGTTTTATTTGTACTGTCTCAGAGGCCGTTGCGGGGTGCGGTAATCCGCTGTTGTCAGTAGGTAAGAGGATTATGACAATAAGGATACCGAGGCAGTGAGGCAGATGTGAGGCTCGTAGCAATCCGGGGTATACTGTGAGAGAAGCGCTGGTTACTTGACGTTGTTAGTCAGCTTCGTTACAGTTCCTTCTATCCTGGCAGAGAACACTCCTCCTGTTGAAGTGGGTCGTGGGGAGCATATTGAAGAAGGAGCAGGCAAGACCCTCTTTATGTTGCTTTACCACCAGCCCGTTATAATTGGTGGTGCATATTCCTTGGTTCCTTTTCTATTGTCGCCAGGGCCCCATCGATGGCTACAGGCGGTGGCAGAGATACTTGTTCCTGTCCCGGTGTTCGAATGGCTTGGGTGGGGGAACAGAGGTAGGCAGTGTATAACCTGCTTCTTTGTTCTTTTATTTATTTTTCCTGTCCAGTTATTCTCCCCTTTTCTCTCCTCTCCTCCCCTTTTTTTTTTTTTTGTTTTAATGCTTCTTTCTCTTTGGTCTCCTTTTCCCTGCTCCTTGTATGTGGATTTTTTGTTTATTCTTTTATGTAATAATTTATTCACTTCTTCCCTTCGTTACTGCCATTCATTGCCCCCTCTTCATCCTCCTCCTCTCTGTTCTATGAGGAGGGGGGGAGGCGCGGTACACCCCAATTGCTGGCTGTCCTCATGCTCCCCACCCATTTACCTCCGTCGCTCCTCGCTCCTCTCCACCCCTCTCCTGTTTCTCCCCCAGGAGGGGGGAAGCGCAGTGTCTGGTATCGGGCCGGAGGGCTGTGGGATAATTCAATGTGTCGTCTCCCGCCGATGCTGGTGCGGGGGCGCGGGGATACTCATGTGCAGTACCGGAGGCCGTAAAGCCGGGGAAGCCACTCCGCCTCAAACTCGAGGGTGCGGCTCCGCCCCCTCAGCAAGGCCTCTAGCGCCGAGGCTCAGCGTGTGTCCTCCGGGGCTCCGCTGCAGGTCCCCACACAGGGGCCGAGGGTCCAGGGCGTTGGAAGGGTCCCTGAGGCCCTTCACAGTGATATTCTTCCTTTTTTCCTCTCTGCTTCGGAGGGCCGATCGCGGGACCGAGACGACATGACTCCGCCCTCCGAGTAAGCCTCTCTTCACAAAACGGCCGCAGGCCTTCAGGGTTGCAGTTGCGGGCCGTTGCTCTCATGGGTCAGGGGCTCAGTAGTTTCTGAAGAGCTCCGACGCCAGGCAGGATGTTCGCCACGGCCGCTAAGGAGCCCCCGCCGCCTCCCCCAGGATCGCCGCAGCATGGAGCTCGGAGCTTAGGTGCCCATCGTCCTTCGTGGCCTGGCCATGCCCCCTGGGCAATGCCTGTTTGGAGTGGTGTGGATGGAAGATACATGGGGGGGGACTGAGGCCTGCATGAGCATACAGTGACTATATGTGCGTCAGGGCAAGGGTGGGAATGTCGGCCAATGAGTATGACGGTCAGACGGGTAAAGATCTTCCTTTTCCCCTGTACTATTCCTCTAGGTCAGCGCCCACCAGAAGAAGGATATTTGGCGTGCTATCGCCAAGGACGTCCGGACCCTGGTGGTCCACCACAGACGTAGCATCCACTGCCGGAAAAGATGGGAGGACATTCGCCACTGGAGCAAGAAGACAGCAGAGGCCTAGCTGGACCTGGCCTCCCAACTTGGGAGGGGTACCTGTCGCACCATGACCCCCCTAATGTTCCGGATCCTGGCAGTGGTGTATCCGGAGTTTGATGGGCACTTGAGGGCATCACAGCCGCCACAAGGGGGTGAGTACAGTCACATTCATCTGACTCTGCACTCATTACGAGGTGTCTGGGTGGGGGAGGTGGGCAGTGGGTTCCCCTAGGCCAGGGCGAGGTTGGTAGGCAAGGTCCCTTGAGAGGCAGGTTCAGTGGAACCCCAACCCCACTAGTGGTTAGTGCCATCAACACTTAGTCAGGCTCCTGTGACTTCCATGTGTGCAGCAATCAGGCTTAGGCCTTGTACCCCATGGGTATGTGAATAATCTAGGAACAATAAGTGCATGGCGTAGTGCAGAGGGCTGCTGTGTCTGTACTGTCCGCCAACGGTAGTGGTGTTGCATTCACTGAACATGTCTTTCTTCTGTCTCCCCCCACCTTTTTGTGGTCTCCTTGTTCTTGTGTGCAATAGCATCATCAGGCGTAGGAGCAGTGGCACCGGAGCAGGAGGGAGCTGAATCCCTCTTGGCCCTGGAGGGCAAAACAACGGAGTCAGAAGCCACCAGTGGGATGGACGGCGAGGGGACCTCCACGGCGGGGACACGAGCTGACAGCAGTGACAGCTACTCCTCCTCTGATGGGAGCTCCCTTGCTGTGGCAGGCCCCTCTGTGCCCCTCGCATCAACAGGTACAGCCGCCACCCCCCCTACCAGCACCGCCCTCCCAGCAGCCCCTCAGCATGTGTCCCATGCCCGCTCACCCAGGAGGGTGGGCATCTCCTTCGCCCCAGGCTCATCAGGCCCTGCCCCAGTCAGCCCTGCTGCCCTGAGTAAGGAGTTTATTGACCTCCTGAGATCCCTCACTTTTGGGCTGTCTACTATTCTGAATACCATCCAGGGTGTTGAGAGGCATTTGCAACAAATAAATGCATACCTGGAGGGCATTCATTCTGACCACGCAGCCCAACAGAGAGAATTTCAGGCTCTGGCCTCAGCTCTGATTGCAGCCATTGTCCCTGTGTCCAGCCTCCCCCTCCAACCTCCTCCACCTAGACCCAATCCCCTCTACCTCAGCCTATCCCAAGCAAACCATCAGACCAGCATGCACACACCTCAACACACAAAAGTGGCTCATGCAAACAGAATCACCACACATCCCACAGGCACTCACACAAGCATCATACCCATGCAGACATACCAACATTCACTGCCTCCACTGTGTCCCCCTCCTCCACGTCTTCCTCATCCCTCCCAGTCTCGTCTCCACTCACACCTGCATGCACTACATCTTCAGCCACTACCTCCATCACCAGCACGCCCATCACCACACACTGCTCACGTGCAATCACCACCCCACTACCATTCACACATCCCCTGTGTCCTCTCCCAGTGTGTCAATGAGCCCTCCTCCCAAAGTACACAAACGCAGGCACACACCCACCCAACAGCCATCCACCTCACAACAGCCTCCAGCCCATGCACCTTAACCCAAATTCAGCAGACGTACACCTCCTACAACCACTACCTCTTCCTCCACTCCCAAACCCCATCCATCTACCCATCCCACTGTGTCTAAAAAACTTTTCCTTGCTAATATTGAGCTCTTCCCTACACCTCCCCCCAACCCTCCATCCCCTAGGGCCAGGCTTTCCAGGTCCCAACCCAGCACCTCAGCCACAACATCCCCAGGCACAGAGGTGCCAGCAACTGTGGGCTATTGGAGTGCACCAACCATCAGGGCTGCCAGTGTGCCACGGAGCAAGGGCAAGGACATTCCACCACCTGCCAAGCTAAAAAAGATGCCCACATCCCGGAGGGAGAAGCAGAAAACACCTGCCACCAAGGAGTCAGGGAAAATGAAAGGGGATAGTGGCAAGACAGCTGAGCCATCATCAGGTGGGGAAGGGCCAGAAACTGAAGGGCAGGTCAGGAGAGGGAATGGTGGCACCAGCTGAGAGACCAGTGTCACACCTTCTTTCCACGTCGACGCCAACCTGTACGACAGAGAAGACAGCCACCTGCACCGCCACCAGCACCGCTGCCACAGAGCCCGCCGCCAGCACCACTGCCACAGAGCCTGCCGCCAGAACCGCTGCAACAGAGCCCGCTGCCAGCACCGCTGCCACAGAGCCCACTGCCAGCACCGCTGCCACAAAGCCCGCAACCAGCACTGCCGCCACAGAGCCCACTGCCAGCACCGATGCCACAGAGCCAGCTGACAGCACCGCTGCCACAGAGCCCGCCGCCAGCACCGCTGCCACAGAGCCCGCCACCAGCAATGCTGCCACAGAGCCCACAACCAGCACTGCGGCCACAGAGCCCGCCACAGAGCCCGCCACAAGCACCACTGCCACAGAGCCTGCAACCAGCACCACCGCCACAGAGCCTACAATCAGCACCGCCGCCACAGAGCCCGCAACCAGCACAGCTGCCACAGAGTCCGCCGCAAGCACTGCCGCGACGGACACCGCCGCAAGCACTGCCAGCGGCCCCGCGACATCCTGAGCCAGTGGCACCACCGCAGACATGGCTGCCATCCCCAGTGGTCAATCGTCCGAGGCTGGTGGTGAGCTCCAGGAGCCTGGGCAGCATCACTTTCAGTGGAGAAAGGCGTCCAGTACCTCAGTCCTTGGCAGGATGAAGCACTCTGGGCACAAAGCCCCCTCCAGAACCAGTGGAGTATCACATCTACTACCTCTGTCCCTGGCAGGATGAAGCACTCTGGGCACAAAGCCCCCTCCAGAACCAGTGAAGTATCACATCCGCTACCTCAGTCCTTGGTAGGATGAAGCACTCTGGGCACAAAGCCCCCTCCAGAACCAGTGGAGTATCACATCCACTACCTCAGTCCTTGGCAGGATGAAGCACTCTGGGCACAAAGCCCCCTCCGGAACCAGTGGAGTATCATATCCACTACCTCAGTCCTTGGCAAGATGAAGCACTCTGGGCACAAAGCCCCCTCCGGAACCAGTGGAGTATCACATCCACTACCTCAGTCCCTGGCAGGACGAAGCACTCTGGGCACAAAGGCCCCTCCAGAACCAGTGGAGACTGTTATCCACTTGAGAGACTGTGGCTTTGCACTCCGCAGGATAAAGCAGTGGGCAACCCACCCACTGACAAGACTTGTTAGACTGTGGCTTTGCACTCCCCAGGATAAAGCAGTGGGCAACCCACTCACTGACAATACTTGTGAGACTGTGGCTTTGCACTCCCCAGGATAAAGCAGTGGGCAACCCACCCACTGAAAAGACTTGTGAGACTGTGGTTTTGCACTCCCCAGGATAAAGCAGTGGGCATCCCACCCACTGACAAGACTTGTGAGACGGTGGCTTTGCACTCCCCAGGAGAAAGCAGTGGGCAACCCACCCACTGAAAAGACTTGTGAGACTGTGGCTTTGCACTCCCCAGGATGAAGCAGTGAGTAACCCACCAACTGAAAAGACTTTTGAGACTGTGGCTTTGCACTCCCCTGGACCAAACTGTGGGCATGGAGCCCCCTTGTGGAGCAGTGGCTTTGTGCGTTCATCCGGCTGAGGTGCCCCCCCCTTCCTTTCCCCCTGAGATGCCTGTTTGATTTTGATCTGATGCCCCTGAAGAGTTCTCTCCATTTCCCTTCAGGTATCTAGTGTGGGCCTCGCCCATGCATTTTGGGCCCAGTGGTCCACGGACAAAGATTGGTGCACTATCTGGACTTGTGTATTTGGTGTACATAATTGTATATACTGGATTTGGAGTTTTGACTACTGGATTTTTATTGATTACAATCGTTCAAATCATTTCGTTTTGTCCTTGCGTTCTCACGGGGTGGGGGCGTGTAAATGTAATGTTGTAGCATGTATTTGTGTGTATGGTGTTGTGGGTGAGGATGGGGGTGGGTGTGTTGCGTGTTGCCTGTGTGTGTCACTCTCTTTTCCCTCCCCCCTCCCCTTTGTTGTAGGTGCAGTACTCACCGTGGTCGTCGCAGCCATCGTTGGAGCTCCTGATAGAGGAGCAGGAAGACCATCGCTGGCAGGATCTGCAGTTCTGGCTCCATGGTGTCCTGGTTCCTCATGGGGTGTGGAGAGGTGAGTGATTTTCCATTCTGTGTACTTTTTACGCCTGTTTTTATTCGCCTTGGTTCCGCCCCAAAAAAGGTGGCGGATTGCCGGGTTGTGATAGGGTGGGCGGTACATTGTCTTCCGACTGTCTGTTGGCGGTTACCGCCGCGCTGTTTGTTTGTACCACTGTGGCGGTCGGAGTGTTAAAGTGGCTGTCTATGTTGGCGGTTTCTGCTGTGGTCGTGATTCAATTTTTTTGCCGCTGGCGGTATTACTGCTGCTTTAACACCGACCGCCGGGGTTGTAATGAGGGCCATAATGTTCACACTCTAGTTTATGTAGCAGTAATGAAGGCATAGGCTTTCAGAGAGTCTAAAGTTACTATTCCCACTCCAGTTGGTACAACAGTAGGGAAAGCATTGGACTTCCCACAGGTAACATTCACTATTCCCATTCCAGTCCGTGCTACAGTAGTGAAAACATTGGCCTTCAGAGGGGCAAGATTTACTATTCTGACTCCAGTCTGTGCAACAGTAGGAAAAGCGTTAGACTTTGGAAGGATTCAATTTACTTCTCCCACTGTAGTCTGTGCAACAGTAAGGAAAGCAGTGTACTTCAGTACGGAATGTGCTGGACTCTGAAGGGGTAAGATTTACTATTCCAACTTCAGTATGTTTAATAGTAAGAAGCATTGGACGTCGAAGGGGTGAAATTTATTATAGCCACTCCAGTATGTGCAACAGTAGGGAAAGTGTTGGACTTGGAAGGGATTCAATTTACTACTCCAACTTCAGTCTGTACAACAGCAGAGAAAGTGCAACAGTAAAGAAAACATTGGACTTCGGAGGGATTACATTTACTACTCCAACTTCAGTCTGTGCAAAAGCAGAGAATGTGCTGTGCTTCGGAGCGATTCAGGGCCTCATATACAAAGATCCGGTATTGCGACTTGCAAACTGCGAGTCTTAGCGGCCCGTAACTTGCGAGTCGCAATAACGAATGTACAACAGTGTACTTTACAGTGTGTGCAATTCCCAATGGGGTCTCAAATGACCTACTTCATGAATATTCATGAGGTAGGTTGCAATTTGCGACCCCATTGGGAATGGCCGCCCTCACAGGGATGGTGGACTGCTTGAGACAGCAGACCACCATGTCTGTGACTTCTTTTAAATAAGGCAGTTTTTTTTGTTTTGAAATGCACCCCATTTTCCTTAAAGGAAAACAAGATGCATTTAAAAATCAAAAGTTACAAGTTTTCTTTTTATTTTTTCAGAGCAGGCAGTGGTCCGTAGGAAATATTTTCGCTGCCATTCACAAATGGGGGCATTTGCGAATGGGTTAGCACCAATTTGAAACTGATGTTAACTGCAATTGTTTTGAGAGCCCATTGCCGGTCACAAAACAATCATACATAACATTTGGATTCGTATTAGGAAGGGATGACCTTGACATGCCCCTTCCTAGTACCGAATCACAAAACCCAAAGTGCGATTCGGTAACAAGTTACCGAATTGCAGTTTGAGATTTGTATACCCCAAAAAGCATTTAAGTCGCAAACGGGCCAAATCTGCTTATCAGCCCCTTTGTGACTTGAAAAATGCTTTGTACATCTGGCCCTAAATTTATTGTTCCTACTTCAGTCTGTGCAACAGTAGGGAAAGCGTTGGACTTTTGAGGGGTTAAATTTTCTATTCCCATTCGAGTCTGTGCAAAAGTAGGGAAAGCATTGGACTTCAGAGGGATAAGATTTGCTATTCTGACTCCATTCTGTGCAACAGTAGGGAAAGTGTTGGACTTTGGAGGGATTTCATTTACTACTTCCACTCTAGTCTGTGCAACAGCAGGGAAAGCAGTGGACTTCAGATGGGTTAAGTTTACTAATCCAACTCCAGTCTGTACAACAGTATGGAAAGTACTGGACTTCTTAAGGGGTAAGATTTACTATTCCTACTCCAGTGTGTGTAACAGTAAGGAAAGATTTGGACTTCGGAGGGGTGAAATTTACTATTCCCATGACAGTCTGTGGAACAGCATGGAAAGTGTTGGACTTTGGAGGGATTACATTTACTATTCCCCTTCCAGTCTGTGCATCAGTAGGATAAGCACTGGACTTTGGAGGGGTTAAATGTGCTATTTCCAGCCCAGTCTGTGCAACAGTAGTGAAAATACACAAATGAATTAACCTAAAATGTGTATCTCTTTCTCTCTCTATATATATAAATATATATGACATCAGGGAAAACAACACCGCACTCCCGGGGACTGAAATCCATTCTTTATTCACCACATAACATGAAAGCTTCACAGCAAACCCCACGACGCGTTTCGACAAACAAGTCTTCTTCCAGGTGATTTAGTCTGCTTTCTCGATTTTTCTCCTGCCATCTAAGTAAGTATTTATGCATTCTGGGACATTGAGTCCATAACTGCCTTACACCTGAAACCAATAATGTCATTTGGTTCTTATTTCAGCACAAACCTTTCAAAACAAATGTGCAAATATGTTATTTCATTTCCTGATATGATCTCACCTTCATGGGGGTACGTGCCTGCAAAAAACGATATTGATTTTATGTTTACGATCATTTGCTCATTCCAAAAAGTGTCCTTCTGGCACTTATCTCTCCCCTCCACAATTCAGGAATTGTTTCGCCACAATAAACAAAGTAAAAGTTAGTTTGTGCCATCAAATCGATGTTAAAATTATTTCACGGTGTCCAAACGGCAATTATCCACTTTTATGCTTGACAGACTTTCAGAACGTAGGTAAAATCAATAATGGCAGTCTCCGGACCCGTTAGGGCCACATCAGCAATTCATAAACCTTCAATAGGCAACTGCTCACCATATCCTGTCAGAGCAGTGCCTGCCAATTGGAGTTGCACTAGGCGTATTAGAAGTCAATTCTTTATAATATTAATCTTCCAGTGTAAGTACACACGCAGGGAATAAGTATTCCCTTGCTTACTCCAAATTCCTCCAGTTCTTCATGCCGGGCACAGTCACTATTCAAATTTAATTCACAAGAAACTGGCCTTTGATAGCGACGCGCCTCTCTGCCGGTGCAGGTGTTAGGGTTCAGGCCAAGGACCCTCAAATACGACATCAGGGAAAACAACACCGCACTCCCGGGGACTGAAATCCATTCTTTATTCACCACATAACATGAAAGCTTCACAGCAAACCCCACGACGCGTTTCGACAAACAAGTCTTCTTCCAGGTGATTTAGTCTGCTTTCTCGATTTTTCTCCTGCCATCTAAGTAAGTATTTATGCATTCTGGGACATTGAGTCCATAACTGCCTTACACCTGAAACCAATAATGTCATTTGGTTCTTATTTCAGCACAAACCTTTCAAAACAAATGTGCAAATATGTTATTTCATTTCCTGATATGATCTCACCTTCATGGGGGTACGTGCCTGCAAAAAACGATATTGATTTTATGTTTACGATCATTTGCTCATTCCAAAAAGTGTCCTTCTGGCACTTATCTCTCCCCTCCACAATTCAGGAATTGTTTCGCCACAATAAACAAAGTAAAAGTTAGTTTGTGCCGTCAAATCGATGTTAAAATTATTTCACAGTGTCCAAACGGCAATTATCCACTTTTATGCTTGACAGACTTTCAGAACGTAGGTAAAATCAATAATGGCAGTCTCCGGACCCGTTAGGGCCACATCAGCAATTCATAAACCTTCAATAGGCAACTGCTCACCATATCCTGTCAGAGCAGTGCCTGCCAATTGGAGTTGCACTAGGCGTATTAGAAGTCAATTCTTTATAATATTAATCTTCCAGTGTAAGTACACACGCAGGGAATAAGTATTCCCTTGCTTACTCCAAATTCCTCCAGTTCTTCATGCCGGGCACAGTCACTATTCCAATTGGCAGGCACTGCTCTGACAGGATATGGTGAGCAGTTGCCTATTGAAGGTTTAAGAATTGCTGATGTGGCCCTAACGGGTCCGGAGACTGCCATTATTGATTTTACCTACGTTCTGAAAGTCTGTCAAGCATAAAAGTGGATAATTGCCGTTTGGACACCGTGAAATAATTTTAACATCGATTTGACGGCACAAACTAACTTTTACTTTGTTTATTGTGGCGAAACAATTCCTGAATTGTGGAGGGGAGAGATAAGTGCCAGAAGGACACTTTTTGGAATGAGCAAATGATCGTAAACATAAAATCAATATCGTTTTTTGCAGGCACGTACCCCCATGAAGGTGAGATCATATCAGGAAATGAAATAACATATTGGCACATTTGTTTTGAAAGGTTTGTGCTGAAATAAGAACCAAATGACATTATTGGTTTCAGGTGTAAGGCAGTTAAGGACTCAATGTCCCAGAATGCATAAATACTTACTTAGATGGCAGGAGAAAAATCGAGAAAGCAGACTAAATCACCTGGAAGAAGACTTGTTTGTCGAAACGCGTCGTGGGGTTTGCTGTGAAGCTTTCATGTTATGTGGTGAATAAAGAATGGATTTCAGTCCCCGGGAGTGCGGTGTTGTTTTCCCTGATGTCGTATTTGAGGGTCCTTGGCCTGAACCCTAACACCTGCACCGGCAGAGAGGCGCGTCGCTATCAAAGGCCAGTTTCTTGTGAATTAAATTTGAATAGTGACTGTGCCCGGCATGAAGAACTGGAGGAATTTGGAGTAAGCAAGGGAATACTTATTCCCTGCGTGTGTACTTACACTGGAAGATTAATATTATAAAGAATTGACTTCTAATACGCCTAGTGCAACTCCAATTGGCAGGCACTGCTCTGACAGGATATGGTGAGCAGTTGCCTATTGAAGGTTTATGAATTGCTGATGTGGCCCTAACGGGTCCGGAGACTGCCATTATTGATTTTACCTACGTTCTGAAAGTCTGTCAAGCATAAAAGTGGATAATTGCCGTTTGGACACCGTGAAATAATTTTAACATCGATTTGACGGCACAAACTAACTTTTACTTTGTTTATTGTGGCGAAACAATTCCTGAATTGTGGAGGGGAGAGATAAGTGCCAGAAGGACACTTTTTGGAATGAGCAAATGATCGTAAACATAAAATCAATATCGTTTTTTGCAGGCACGTACCCCCATGAAGGTGAGATCATATCAGGAAATGAAATAACATATTTGCACATTTGTTTTGAAAGGTTTGTGCTGAAATAAGAACCAAATGACATTATTGGTTTCAGGTGTAAGGCAGTTATGGACTCAATGTCCCAGAATGCATAAATACTTACTTAGATGGCAGGAGAAAAATCGAGAAAGCAGACTAAATCACCTGGAAGAAGACTTGTTTGTCGAAACGCGTCGTGGGGTTTGCTGTGAAGCTTTCATGTTATGTGGTGAATAAAGAATGGATTTCAGTCCCCGGGAGTGCGGTGTTGTTTTCCCTGATGTCGTATTTGAGGGTCCTTGGCCTGAACCCTAACACCTGCACCGGCAGAGAGGCGCGTCGCTATCAAAGGCCAGTTTCTTGTGATATAAATATATATATATATATACATATATATATATATATATATATATATATATATATATATATATATATATACACACACTCACACATGTTTTTTTTATATCTCTGTGATCAAGGGAGCAGAGTCTCCCGAAACGCGTTGGAGGATATATGTTCTTGTCTTTTGCTTTCATGCTTGAATAAATAATATTGGGATTGTAGCAAGAGTGGCTGCAACATTTCCTTCTTTCGAGGAGTATTTTGGATGATTTAAAAGGGCTCCTGACCCTGTTGGAGCCTGCCGTGTTGGACGCTGACCTACACGAAATTTGGAAGTATTACACACACACACACATATATAAATATCGAACAGTCACCAACAGTAACTCAAAGACACGCACTCAGATGTGCTGTGTACGTAGAAAAGTGATTGTGTGCAAAAAAGTTGAGGTTGTAAAGAGAGAGAACTTACTCATCAAAACCCCCTGCCATGAAAGCAAAGACATTGAGACAACAAAGGTTCATACCCACCTACAAAAGAGCACACTTGAGAATGAGAGCAATATTGAATAAGCAATGGTAGCTCCTAAAGGTGCTCCTGTTATAGGAGGGGATATGCCACTTAGACCCATGATAACTTTCCACAAAGGAAAAGCTACTAGAGGTATTCTAGTTAGAATTGATGTCCAGTATAGGAGGGAAGATACACGACTTGCCAAAGGAAATGGCTTCATGAGATGTACTAGATACAAAGTCTGTAAAAATCAAGAATGTAATGTTGAATGGTAAAATATTCCACAGGATTCATGGTTCTTTGACTGCAAGAGTTATAATGTAGTCTACATCTTGAAATGTAACTGCCCCAAAATCTTTGTGATGAGCACTACCCTTCAGGCAAGCAAGAGAATTATGTAACACTTGAGAGGAATAAAGATCAGGGATGCTAGACATATAAATGAGGTGCACCCAGGTAGACTAGAGGATCTGAAGTACTTGGTAATTGATGGAATCAGGAAAAATACAAGTGGAGGAAATAGAGAAAAAAAACTAAGAATCCTGGAATCTAAATATATTTTAACACTCTGCAACACAGAACCAGAGGCGTGAATTTTGGGGAGGAAATGTATGTAAATGTGTAGTAGTACAAGGTAGGAATGTGGTACTGATAGAGAATAATTCAGAAATGAGAGTTGATGGACGCTTATGGGGGACAACCTGAGCAATATGTATAAGCCATGTTTTTTTCACATTTTGAAGTGAAATGTTGTCTTGCAGGTTTTAATTTTTTTTTATTGCTGTTTTTCTCAGCATAGGAGATGATACCACTCAGTGAGATGTGAAGGAACTATAATATCCATTACCCTAAAGCATTTGCCCACCTGGGCAAGCCTTTGCCCTCTGTGGCTCAATAGTTAGTTTGTTGTTTTATTAGAAGCACATATTTGTATTTACAGTTTGAGTTGTGGAATACTTTCCTGTTAAATAACTGAAATGGATATATGTGGACTTTGTACTGGTACAGATTTTGTAACCCACCGGAGTCATTATGTTATTTTTCCCCTGAGGAAGGCTGAAGGAACTGGGCATGCTGTTATTTGGGAAGGAATCAGTATTTTGTGGCATAGACAGTTTTTTCTATCAAAAATGTTACTGCAAATATTAAATTGATATTATAAATGATGTTATCAAAGATGTCATGAGTGCCATCATTTTTAGATTAATTAGCAGTGCATGGCAAGGATGCAAGTTATAGTTACCTTAGAGCCCGAGTTATAGTTACTTGAGGTAACTCTAACAGTACCTTGTGACTTTCTATGGTTTTGTACGTTTAAATGTGAGCCTAACCATAACTTCCTTGTGAACTTTGTTTTTTAAGTGAATTTCTATGTTTTTTTTATTCTATTTTCTAACTATAATGTCCCTGTAACCTTTTTAATGAATTTCAGTTTTTTTAACTTATAGTAATTTTCATTCATATACAGTAATCCCACCACTGCCTTGCACAGCCTTCGCCCGTGTGCAGCAGAAGTTGGCCACAGAGCCTGGCTTGTGGCCAGGACCTGAAGCCAACACTCTATGAGCACCCAACCTTGCGCCGTATACGTCCTTCACCCTTGCAGAGTGGAGGGTGCCTGCTAGACGTGGTCTGTAGCCAGACTCTGGGGCCAACCCCCACTAACCACCCAACCCCATGCTGTGAACAGCCCTTTCGCCATGCATGATGGGAGTTGTCCGCAGTCTCTCTGAGTGTGACAATAGGTGTGAGAGGGTTATAGGGGGTGAGGGTGACTCTGAGAGTACCTGTCAGTGTGTGAGAGTGCCTATGTCAATGTTTTAGTGGGTGTGTCTGTGTGTCTGCGGGCTTGAGAGTGGCACATGAGGATGCCAATGAGTCCATGAGTGGGTGTGTGAGAGTCTGAGTAGGTCTGTGAGTGGTTCTGTAACTATCTGAGTGGGACTGTGAGAGTCTGCCTACAGTGGAGAGTGGGTGCAAGGTGGTCTTAGTGGGTCTGTGAGTGGGTGCATGAGGGTCTGAGTGGGTTTGTGAGTGGGTGTATAAGTGTTCCAGTGGGTGTATGTGTGGCAGGTTGAAAGAGAGAGGGATAGAGAGAAAGAGAATGAGAGGGAGAGAGACAGAGACAGAGAATTTTTTAGGCTGTGATGTATGATAGACTTAGAATGACAAATTTTGTTTAATTAAAAAATGTAAATGATTTCTTTAATTTACGAAGTCACCTTTAATTTTTTTTAAAGAGGGAAATGAGTACAGGTAGACTTGAATCCTCAGTGCGAAAGCCCTCGACCTTCACGCTGAGCTATTTTTATTTTATTTTCAAGATCTGCTTTTTTTTACCGTTTAAGGGCTATCTTGGACCATGGGGGAGCCCTTGAGGTCTCCCCCTTGGTCCCTATATTTATTTATTTTAAATTTTATTTCAAAACAAGCTCTTTACTGGCCATCTAGGACCACACGGGAAGCCTCAAGGCCTCCCCCATGATCCATTGCTTCAGCAGCCAAGGAGCTGCTTTAAGCAGCAGATCTGTGGTTGCTGAAGCATTTAATCTCTGCTCCTTGCACATGTGCAGGGCACATAGATGAAAGCTTTGGATTTTGACAGCAGGACCTGCTTCATAGGTCACGATGTCAAACCCCAAAGTGTTTGCTGTAGCTGCAATGATTTCTGTTGTTGAAGTGTTATCAGCCAAACAGATCAGATTACACTAAAACAAAAAAGTACTCTTTCTGGACCAGGACATACCTTCCTACCAAATTTAGTGTAATTCTGCCCAGTAGTTTTTGCGCTACTGTTGTTAAAAATCCCAATGGAAAAATGAATGGGGAAAATGTGTTTTGGTACCTCCCCTTTTTCTCGCCGCCCCTGAAGGATCACCCCAAAAGTTTCCAGTCAGCAGCTGACGAGAATGGTACATTTTTTGGGGGAACGTTTTGTGAAGATTCGTAGAGCAGCGGCAAAGACATAGGCAAGCAAAAAATACTTTTTTAATAGAAACTATGTCCTAACTATCTAACTATAACTACTTAGTGGCAACTGCCACTAGTTTATATATATATATATATATATATATATATATATATATATATATATATATATATTCTTAATAATATTTACCTGAATATGCCTTTACCATTCATTCCTCTACAAACAAATTCCTTGTAATTGCTTGTGTGGTAAAGGCATATTCGTTGTAAAGGCATGCATGGAATTGTCACGTGTGGTAATGGCATGTGTGGCAATGGCTTGTGGGGTTCAGCCTTCATTGTAAAGGCTGTTTTCCCTATAGCACAATCCATAAATTTTATAACAAAAGGAACCCACTCATTATGTTTGTTTTGCTTTCCTTATCTTATGGCCGAGCTGACAAAACTTCTCTGGAATGCACTTCTTAGTTTAAAGAAGACAGTTATTATTACTTCACCACGAGGCTCCTGAGAGACGAGATTAGTAGGTTGGAAGCAAACGTTTAAAAATAGTCACAGCAAAGAAAGGAAAATATATCAAAGTACTTCTCAATTGCAATGCACACAGCAAATATATGTGATTATATTATAGCGTAACTTCAAAGCAAAAAATAAAAGTCAAAAATGCATCACCATAGGGCCTATCACTCCGCTTCATCTTTCTTACGCCTGCAAGTTGATGACTCCTGTTCAACTACGAGAAAGAGATTCTCTACCCAAACGGGAGGTCAGGCGTGTGACATCCGCTCCTGACTGAAGTCCTGGAAAATTCCCCCTTGATGCTGCCCAGGGACACCGTCTTATAATGAAAAAGCCTGCTAACAGGCCCTTTCCTCTACTAGTCAAAACATGCAGAGTTGGGAAAAAAACAAGCCATTGGAGATTGGCCATATCTCCTACCTCGCTCCTTCCCAAGGCTGAGTAGAGAGGAAAACACAAAATATACGCTCTCTTCTCACGCTATGGTTCGGTGTGAACACAACACGAAAAACACAGCTTGGTCTACCATGTGGAAAAACACAGCTCATCTGCTATGTCTCAACTGCAATGTCGAACTCCACGATAAAGCCAATAGGCAGCTAAACTGAATACAGAATGTAATGTCTAATGCCATGTTAAAGCCAATAGGCAGCTAACCTAAATACACAATGTAATGTCTAATGGCACGTTAAAGCTAATGGGCAGCCAAACTGACTACAGAATGTAATGTGCTACTGGTGAACATTGAACAACTAATATGCGCTGTGGTG
Organism: Pleurodeles waltl; assembly: GCF_031143425.1. Classification (NCBI taxonomy): domain Eukaryota; kingdom Metazoa; phylum Chordata; class Amphibia; order Caudata; family Salamandridae; genus Pleurodeles; species Pleurodeles waltl. The sequence goes on from NC_090448.1 coordinate 596,796,707, forward strand.
AAACACAAAGTCAGTGGTGAAACACAATTAATGGCATAACAATGTTTCTTTCTAAATTAAATGTTTTTATTTTTAATATTTTTAAGATGGCTTCAGGTGTGGCACACGTTTGTCATAAGTAAGACTGTTAGCGCTCTAGTTGTACTTTATAACACTCTGGGAGGCTGCAGTAGAACACAAGGGTATCAACTGACAGCTTGCTCATATTGGAAGTACATGTTTTATTGAGAATGTCAGACTTCATCCTCATATTGCTGAGAAAGATAGTGTGAATTTACAGAAAATATGTTATCATTTTAGCTTCTGGAACACCTTCTATCACCTCTTTGGGAATATCATAGACAAACAGTTTACTCTCAAATATGATACATAAAATCCAAGCAGGGTAAAATCACACCACAATTCCTAAAATTAGTATGGTACCATCAACAAATGATTTATATTGTAACTAAAATGTGTTACCACTCTTTATACATTCTCCTTTTTGTGACCCTCAAAACCTGCAATTGACTACAATGCATTTCAATGGGTGGTATTATGTATATTGTTCCCAGGATGGCTGCCAGCACTTCATGGTTAAAGTGCTGACAGCCAATCAGATCTCACCATGAGATCTGTGACTAAGCTGTGCCAAGATATAAACATTTAGATTTCCTTTAATTCCTCCTAAGCTATTAAATGGATTTACACCAAATGACAAAAAGCGTATTCTGCATACCGAAAGCTGCCTTTCTGCCAAATTTGGTGTAATTCCTTCAATTCATTTGGGCTGTAGACATGTTCAAAACTCCTGTGGGAATTAACATGGGAACACACCTTTAGTGATCCCCCCTTTTTCTTGGCCCCTGATTGACGGATCATTCCGAAACTTTCCATGCGCAACAAGAATCATTGGTACACTTTTGGGAAAAATGCTGTTAAGAGTTGTTTTATATATATATATATATATATATATATATGTATATATATATATATATATATATATATATACACACAGTTTTTTAAAACAATTACTGCAAATATTACATTGATATTATCAAGCATGTTATCAAAGATATCATGGGTGCCGTAATTTGTGGGGTAATTAGCAGTGCATGACAAGGCTGTGAGTTATAGTTGCCATTGCTTCAGGAAGCACGGAGCTGCTTTGACAGCAGCTCTGTGCTTTCTGAAGCATTTCATCTCTGTCTCTCCACATGTTCAGAGAACAGAGATGAAAGCTCTGCTGTTTGACAGCGGGACTTGCTCTTAAGGTCCAGCTGTCAAACACTAGAGTGTTTGCAGCCCTGCAGCCAAGTCACAGAAAACAACTATGTCCCAGGGTGGCCACCCCCAGTACATAGCAGGAGCCTGCCCAGGAAGGTGGCGATCCCCATGGCTATCAGAGGCTCCAAGAGGGGTGCTCTGTGGCCCCCCTCCAATGCGAAGCAGGGTTGGTCCATGGGACCTAGGGGTCCAGAATGGACCCCCTTGCAATTGTTTTCTGTTTTCCCCACGGGATGGTGGTCCCCTGGGCACGGGGGCAACGGGTCCCCCACACATATCCATATAGAAGCCCCGGGGGTGATTTCCAGGGCTAATGACCCTCTTTTCTTTTTTTTTATATTTGCCTCAGGAGTGGTGGTACTCGGGGCAATGGAGAGGCACAGGCCACCCGCACATCATTTCTTGAATTCCCCGGGGAGGTTATGGTCCCTGGGGCAGCGGGAATGGGCCCGGCACCTCCCGCATATCATAACAACCCTGGAGAAATGGCGGTCCCCAGGGCCATCAGAGGCACCAGGAGGGGGGCCACGCCGCCCCCCTCCGACATGAAGATTGCCCCGGGGGTGGTCCCCAGGGCCTAGGCGTCCAAAACTGACCCTCTTGCAATTTTTTTTCGGTTTGCCCCATGGGTGGTGGTCCCTGGGGCAAAGGCGGGCATGGGTCCCCCTGCACCTATCTATACAGAAGCCCTGGGGGCGGTGGTCTCCAGGGCTAATAGGGGTCCAAAAGAGACCCTCTTTTCTTTTTTTTTCATTTGCCCCAGGGGTGTTGGTCCCTGGGGCACGTGGGGGGCACAGGCCCCCCACAAATAATTTTTTAACACCCGGGGTGGTGGTGGTCCCATGGGCAGCAGGAGGGGGCCGGGCGCCCCTATCATATCATAACAGCCCTGGGGAGGTGGCAGTCTCTATGGAAGTGGGGTGGCACGTGGCCCTCCAGCATAAACAATATAAGCCCCGGGGAAGTGGCAGTCCTCGGGGCAGCAGGAGGCCCTCACTTTTCTAAAAAAATGCCCCCGGGATTTGGCCCACCTGGGGGTTTTATAATAAGGAAGTGAGGGAGACTATGCTCCGTTATTTTTTTATTTTATGGTGAATCCGCTGCAGATCCAACCGTAAAATTAAACAAAATGCTTTTTAGCCCTGGGTGAGGTCCACCAGAGCTAAGGGATCAGGATGTTCATACACTGGCCCCTTATGCCTTCTTTAATATTTTTTGGGGGGACTCAGCTGAGTCCCAAGAAGGCTGACAACACTTCTGTTGTTGACGTGTTATCAGCCCATGTGATCTCTGTACAAGCTTGTTAGGGGTTGCAAATCCTTTGTGTTCCTATATATACAATTTTTTTTCAAAAACCGCTGAATGAATTTTCACCAACTTACAAAAAGGGCTCTTTCTGGACCAAGAGCTACCTTTCTGCCAAATTTGGTATAATTCCATCTAGAGCTTTTTTGCTATGGCTGTTAAATTTTTCCTATGGAAATTAACATTGGAAAAGCTCGAAATTTCACTGCCCCCTTTATCTCGGCCCGCTTGGCCGATCACCCCAAAATCTTATAGACAGCAGCTCATGTTTTGTGAAGATTATATATATATAGATATATATATACATATATGTATACATATAATATATATTTACATACACTAAATCACAAAATGCCGGTATCTACTGGTGTTGAAGATGCAGTGATTCGAGCAGGGCTCCAGTTGCCCTTATTATTATAAACACACCTTTCCTCCAGGTAAGAAACACTTTAATGTCCTGTAAGTGCAAAGTCAAAGTTTATTAGGACCCTTCCTGACGCATTTTGAGTCAAACAAAAGCACCATGAATGTGGTAAGTCTTTCCAACCGTAATTTGACTAAAGAAGAAATTAATCTGTTATCCCTAGGCCTATCGTTCTGTCCAACTACTGATTTTGATTATGTTCAGAGTAGGGTGGGTCTGTTCCACTTTATGAGGAAACTAAAGTTGAAAAAGTGGCTTGAGATTAAACCTAAGAATCCAGAGCAGGGGGACTCTGCTCTGGCTATTAGTCAACTCCAGATAAGAGACATTGATTTATTACATGCTCTATGAGATTTAAAAGATTCGTATAATGAAGACCCAGACCTCAATCGGCTTAATTCAGGTATTGAAGTAGGAAAAATTGTGCAAGTAAGCCTAAATCTACCTTTTTGCCCATGACATCTTGTGAGTTCATCAATGTGTGTGAAAAGAGAATGATGAAGGACTTTAAGAATATTAGATGTGCACAGACTCAAACACTAAATAAAATCTAACAAAGAAACAGTTCCAACGACTGGACGGGTAAAACATGGATCCTGAGATGGTGATACATGAATCAGACAAAGGTGGTAACATTGTGGTCATGTTGAGGAACATGTATCTACAGGAGGGTAGAAGACAATTAACTGATGTTAATTGTTATGCCAGTTCTAGTAAATCTGAATTTAGGCAGGATGAACTAACTTATGTGGTATTATTGACTAGTTGGCAAGATAAAGGACTCCTTGAATGGGAATTATTTATTTTTCTTAAACCTGATAGATCAAAGGTTCCCATTTGTACCTCCTCCCCAAACTGCACAAAGATGCTTGAAACCCTCTGGGAAGACCAATGGTATCCTTTATAGGATCCCCATTGGAGAATACATCTAGATATGTAGATCACTATCTCAGTCCATTTGTTTGAGCATTGCTGGCTTACTTAAGGGATATTAGACACTTTTTAACTATCATTGAGCTACCCCTTCCAAAGTTATAAATGAGTTCAATCACAAATATTAGTATTCCAAAGTAATGTGTGTCAATAGTCCATGTATTCCAAAAGACTTTTATTTGTCATCTTCAGATTTGATCCAAAGGCTTCCAAGTGTGACAAATATATCCATGTAGATCATGTGCTCCTTACCTTCATACAGGTCATGTAGTCAGCATGTGTTTTGTCTTAATAGAATTATGCCAACAACTTTGTCAGGGCAATTCCTCTGTACTATCAATAAATTCTATCTGTATGAGGCTGGTCTGGTTTGTAGTGGGTACCTAAGGGGTCCCAGAGTACCCGTCATCGTTGCAAAGAGGTGCCTACTGAAGCAGGAAAGTGACTCCGTCACTCCACGGGAGACTCCTTCGGTTCTTCCGGTGCAGGGTGAAGACAGCCAGTCCCAAGAGTGTGCACACCTTGGAAGCTGTTGCAGTTGCTGGCTGGAGCTGAAGTGGCAGGTCACAGGAGCCTTTCTTGATACTTTGTTGCAGTTACAGTGGTTCCTGGAGCAGTCTGTGGTTGATCCGATGGTCATAAGCTAAAGCAGTGGATGCAGAGGAGTCCTGGAGGAATCTTATAAACCAAATCTAAGGAAACACCCTGAGGAGAGACACTAAATAGCCCTGAGAGGGGGATTGGCTACTTACCAATGTATGCACATATCAGGAAGTGTCTCGGATGTCACCTTCTGGCACTGGCCACTCAGATGCTCCCAGAGGGTCCCTACACATTGGAATCCAAGATGGCTAACGCCAGGTACACTCTGGAGGAGCTCTGGGCACCACCTCTAGGATGGTGATGGACAGGGGAGTGGTCACTCCCCTTTCCTTTTTCCAGTTTAGCGTCAGAGCAGGGACGGGGGATCCCTGAACTGGTTTAGACTGAATTATGCAAGGAGGGCACCGTTTCTGCCCTTCAAAGCATTTCCAGAGGCTCTGAAAGGATACCTCTCCCATGCCTGCAACACCTATTCCCAATGGGAGAGGGTGTAACACCCCTCTCCTAAAGGAAATGCATTGTTCTGCCTTCCTGGGATTGAGCTGATCAATCCCCAGGAGAGCGAAACCTGTCTGTGAGGTGGCAGCAGCTGGGGCTGCAGTGGAAACCTCAGAGAGCTGGTTTGGCGGTACTGGGGGTCCATGGTGGAGCCCCCAGGGTGCATGGAATTGGCCCCCAATACCAGATTTGGATTGGGGGTTCAATTTCACAATCTTAGACACCTCACATGGCCATATTCGGAGTTATCATTGTGAAGCTACATATATGTATTGACATATATGTAGTGCATGCTTATAATGGTGTCCCCGCACACGAAGTCCAGGAAATTGGTCCTGGGCAATGTGGGGGCACCTTTGCTAGTGCAAGGGTGCCCTCACATACAGTAACTCTGCACTTAGCCTTCAGTAACTAAAGGTTAGACATATAGGTGACTTATAAGTTACCTGGTGCCGTGAAAATGGCTGTGAAATAGTGTGTGCACTATTTCACTCAGGCTGCAGTGGCAGTCCTGAAGGAGTGTTTGTATGAGCTACTTATGGGTGGCAAAATAAATGCTGTAGCCCATAAAGATCTCCTGGGACCCCAATGCCCTGGGTACCTAGGTACCATATACTAGGGACTTATAAGGGGGATCCTGTGTGGCAATCTGAATTGGAAAATGGCATCACTAAACTATAGTGACAAATTTGGAGAACAGAGAGAGCATTAGCACTGGAGTTCTGGTTAGCAGAACTCTAGTGACACAGTCAGGCACACTGACAACACAGTAAAACACAAGGACACATAGGCCACAAACAATGAGCACTGGGATCCTGGTTAGCAGGATCCCAGTGAGACAGTAAAAACACACTGACAAACACTGACAAGCAGGCCAAAAATGAAGGTAACCATGCTAGAAGAAAGCCACCTTCCTACACTATCAGAATCCAAAATCATAAACTGATGCTCTGTATGGCTTCGAAAGCCACAGCCTTGGGAATTCTGAATACATTACAAATCTGTCCAGCATAGTAACCACACATCTCATGTCTCCAGTAAAAAGACCTCCTACATAAGTTGGTGTGTAAGTACATATATATATATATATATATATATATATATATATATATATATAATGCAAATAAACAAATGACATGATTATTAAACGATGTAATAATTAATTATCATTTGTTTAAAACATGTGTTTATATATGAGGTTAGCTTCCCACACTATGGCCCTACAAAACTAGCAGCCTACACTTAAATATAATGAAAATAAATAACTATAAAACAATTACCATAATTAAAAATCAATTAAAAATTATTAATGAATTAATAATTCTTGTTAATATATTACTTAATTGACTTCCCACGCCATGCCCTTACAAACCCAGAAGTCTGCACCTAATAAGTAACTTCAAATATATAATTATTCCACAATTTACACAATTAAGAATAATTTAAATAATTAATAAACTAATATTTAATTGGTTATTAATTACTTAATAAACTTCCCATCCTGTACCACTGCAACCCAGCAACTCATTACTAATATACAACTACACAATATAGTTGTACGCAATTTAACACATTTTTAATCAAATAAATAACAAATATTACATTAATAATTCATTTTTATTTAAGTATACTTGGTTAACTTTCCACTGTATACCCCTAGAAACCTAGCAACGTACTACAACGTTATAAATTACTATTAGCAATTAATTTAAAAAATACAACTTAAAATTACAAATTGCAATGACAAATATCATCAACAATTATACAGAATAGTAACACATACAATTAATATATCAACTAAGGCACGTGAAAATAATTGAAAACAATATTTTTTACAAATACATAATTGAAAACAATATTAACAACAGTGATATTCTTGACATCGATATTACCTGAAAAAAATCAATATTTTTCACTCTAATATTTCGACATCACAACATTTGGATCACAATATTTATTTCATATATTCTGTAACTCAATATTTCAAACTAAATATTTTGTCCAAATACCTCATTGTGAGGATACATTTAACATCCAACACTCATTGAAATAATGTTTAAACATCAACATCTGTGTTGCACGAAAAACTTTAGGCTGAAGGGAGTCCCCTAGTCATATGTGAAAATGCGGTGCTTCAAAATTTACATGACCAGTATCTGCATTTTTCGGGTATTATTGATGGGAAGTCCCGGTAGAGGTGTGTTCTTTGGCATCTAGTGTCAAATTTTCTCCACGTTATACTCTCTGTAATTAAAAAAGTGAAATCAGTTAAGAATATCTGGAGGTGCTTTCATGCAGGGTCCCAACAGAGTAACCATGATGTGCACGGCCGAAGACCATGGACAGGGCAGGGTTGGGTGGTTATAAAGGCATGGCTGCATGGTCTGGTCACAAGCCAGGCCCTGCAGCCAACCCCTGCAATGCAAGGCCGAAGGCTGTGTGCGCTGGTGATTGGATTAACATATAGGCCCTCATTACAACCCTGCCGGTCGGTGTTAAAGCGGCCTGTAAGACAGCCAACAGGCCGGCGGTAAAAAAAATGGAATTATGACCGTGGCGGAAACTGCCAACATAGACAGCCACTTTAACACTCCGACCGCCACGGCGGTACAAACAAACAGCATGGCGGTCACCGCCAACAGACAGGTGGAATACAATGTACCGCCCACACCATTATGAGAGGCCAATCCACCACCTTTTCCGGGGCGGATTCAAAATGAACAAAAACACGGCGGAAACTGGACTTGGAAGGGAAAACACTCACCTCTACACACCCCACGAGGAACCAGGACACCATGGAGCCGGAACTCCAAAGTCTACCTGCCATTCTCTTCCTGCTCCTCTACCAGGAGCACGACCGACGATGGCGACCACCACGGTGAGTACTGCACCTATGACACAGGGGAGGGGGGAGGGAAAAGAGAGTGACACACACACGCAACACCCCCACCCCCACCCTCACCCACAACAACATACACACAAATACATGTTGAAACATTACATCTACATACCCCAACCCCCCTGGAAGGACGCAAGGACAAAAGGGAATGATTTGAACGATTGTAATCAGGAAAAATCCATTAGTCAAAAATATATATATACACTATTAACAAATATGTACACCAAGATTACAAGTCCATGTACTGCACCTACATAGTCCGTGGACCACTGGGCCCAAAATGCATGGGCGAGGCCCACACAAGATACCCGATCCAAACGGAGAGAACACTGCTGGGGCATCAGATCAAAATAAAACAGGCATCTCAGGGGGAAGGGAAGAGGGGGCACCTCAGCCGGATGAGTGCACGACGCCAGCTCCACGAGGGGGCTCCATGCCCATTGATGTATCCTGGGGAGTGCAAAGCCACAGTCTCTCAAGTCTCCAGTGGATGGTTTGCCCACTGCTTTATCCTGGGGAGTGCAAAGCCACAGTCTCTCAACTCTCTCCAGTAGGTGGGTTGCCCACTGCTTTATCCTGGGGAGTGCAAAGCCACAGTCTCTCAAGTCTTTTCAGTGGGTGGGTTGCCCACTGCATTATCCTGGGGAGTGCAAAGCCACAGTCTCTCAAGTCTTTTCAGTGTGTGTGTGTTGCCCACTGCATTATCCTGGGGAGTGCAAAGCCACAGTCTCTCAAGTCTTTTCAGTGGGTGGGTTGCCCGCTTCTTTATCCTGGGGAGTGCAAAGCCACAGTCTCTCAAGTCTTTTCAGTGGGTGGGTTGCCCACTGCTTCATCCTGGGGAGTGCAAAGCCACAGTCTCTCAGGTGGATAACAGTCTCCACTGGTTCTGGATGGGGCTTTGTGCCGAGTGCTTCATCCTGCCAAGGACTGAGATAGTGGATGTATCTCTCCAATGGTTCTGGAGGGGGCTTTGTGCCCAGAGTGCTTCATCCTGCCAAGGACTGAGGTAGTGGATGTGATACTCCACTGGTTCTGGAGGGGGCTTTGTGCCCAGAGTGCTTCATCCTGGCAAGGACTGAGGTAGTGGATGTATCTCTCCACTGGTTCTGGAGGGGGCTTTGTGCCCAGAGTGCTTCATCCTGCCAAGGACTGAAGTAGTGGATGTGATACTCCACTGGTTCTGGGCAGGGCTTTGTGCCCAGAGTGCTTCATCCTGCCAAGGACTGAGGTAGTGGATGTGATACTCCACTGGTTCTGGAGGGGGCTTTGTGCGCAGAGTGCTTCATCCTGCCAAGGACTGAGGTAGTGGATGTGATACTCCACTGGTTCTGGAGGGTGCTCTGTGCCCAGAGTGCTTCATCCTGCCAAGGACTGAGGTAGTGGATGTGACACTCCACTGACGGTGGTGCAACATGCAAGCTGCCCAGGCTCCTGGAACTGACCACCAGCCTTGTATGACTGACCACTGGGGATGGCAGCCATGTCTGCGGTGGTGCCACTGGCTCAGGATGTTGCAGGCCTCTGGTGGTGCTGGCGGCGGGGTCAGTAGCGGCAGTGCTTGTGGCGGGCTCTGTGGCATCGGTGCTGGCAGCGGTCTTTGTGGTGGCGGTGCTGGTGGCGGCCTCACTGACTGCGGTGCTGGCGACGGTGTCAGTAGTGGCGGTGCTTGCGGCAGGTTCACTCACTGCGGTGCTGGTGGTGGTATCAGTAGCGGCTCACTGACTTCGGTGCTGGCGCCGGTGTCAGTAGCGGCACTGCTGGTGGCGGCCTCACTGACTGCGGTGCTGGTGAAGGGCACACTGTCTGCGGTGCTGGTGAAGGGCTCAGTGTCTGGGGTGCTGGTGGCGGTGTCTGTGGCGGCGCTGCAGGTGGCGGTGCCGGTGGTGGTCCTGTCCGCCTGTCTGTTGGCGGTGACCGCTGCTGTGTTTGTTTGTACCACCGTGGCGGTCGGAGTGTTAAAGTGGCTGTCTATGTTGGTGGTTTCCGCCATGGTCGTGATTCCATTTTTTTTACCGCTGGCCTGTTGGCGGTCTCCCCGCCGATTTAACACCGACCACCAGGGTTGTAATGAGGGCCATAGTCACTTGAAATAATTCTAACTATAACAGCTGAATTTATATGGTTTTGTACATTTAAAAATGTGACCCTAACTAGAACATCCCTGGGGGGGCACTAGAGTGCTCAGCTGCAAACTGGCCAACACTTTCTAAGGATCTGCCGACTGGAGGGCATTTATCCACCTGTATCCTCCTCAATATCTGACATCAGCACCTGCTGAGTGCTGAATATGTGCATGTATGCCTGCAGGTTTATGGGAGTTCACTTTTAAATGAGCAGGTGGGACCAGGCTGACAGTGGCTGCCACATTGCTCTGCGAGGCCTAGGAAGGAAACAGTGGAGCAGGGCCTGGCCACGCAGCTGCTGCGGAGGCTCAGTGACGGGTGTCTCTGCCCTACTGGATGTGGCGAGCTATGTGCGGAGGTCCTGTGAACGGGCACAAGGAGATAGAAAATGGGAGAGGCCTCATGATCGCTTGTTGTCTGCGTGCAGACTAGCCATATGTGGCTTCTGGTCTGTGAGAGGGCTACAAAGGTGGAAAGACAGATGTGAGAGCCTCCTATACAGGGCGCCAAAGCACTGAGGGGCTCTTCTAGTTTGATGCTCACTTAGCTGCAGTACTGGTACCTACAGTACAGTTGACTGCATGACAGCCCCTGCATCCTCATGTGGTGACTGCCACAATGCGACGGACCCACCCCGCCTTGCAGGTAAGACTGGGGCTCATTGGGAATAGGAAGATGAGGTCTTTTTAAGCCTACATTCAGAGTGAGACTCGGAGACTTGCCCAAGACTGGGCAATTTGGAGACGCCCATTCTCGCTTCCCCCTCACACTTGAACTCTCTGCATGCCATCAAGGTTATGACCTTTTACATGACTGGTGGCCTGGGAGTCATTCTTTGCAATAACTGTCCCACAGAGGAGTCATGTTGCAGACATGTGTTTGGCTCCAACTTGAAGATTAAATTGAGTTGATATGCCTGTATAAACTTTTCTTCAAACACCACATCCAATAGCTACAGTAACACTTGATCTAACTCCCTGATGAGATGATGCGCCTACTTACTTTATGACACTAAGGGGGTTATTCTAACTTTGGAGGAGGTGTTAATCCGTCCCAAAAGTGACGGAAAAGTGACGGATTTACCACCAGCCGTATTACGAGTCCATTATATCCTATGGAACTCGTAATACGGCTGGTGGTATATCCGTCACTTTACCGTCACTTTTGGGACGGATTAACACTTCTCCAAAGTTAGAATAACCCCCTAAGTCCCTGAGTTATACTTTTTGACGCAAACCTGCGTTAGCGCAGGTTTGCTTCAAATACTTCACTGTCAGCTAGCGCCATTCCTCGATTCCAGCTGGGCAACATATTTAAGGAATGACGCTAGCCGGCGGTAAGGCCCGATTAGCGCCAAAATAAATTATGCTAACCGGGAGGGGGAGGCGTAGGGGAAACAGGAGGTTGTGCGTCAAAGAATGGCGCTAGTCAGGTTAGAGTCAGAAAAATTACGCTAACCTGACTAGCATCATTTTCTGATGCACAACCCCCATGGACATGACTCCTGTCTTAGTAAAGACAGGAGTCATCCCCCCCCTGCCCAATGGCCATGCCCAGGGGACTTTGGTCTCCTGGGCATGGCCATTGGGCACAGTGCATGTAGGGGGGCCCAAGTTAGGCCCCCCTATGGCACATAAGAAAAACAAAATCTTACCTGGACCTACCTGGGATGGGTCTCTCCATCCTTAGGTGTCCTCCAGGTGTGGGTGGGGGTGGGTGGGAGTGTCCTTGGGTGCAGGGAAGGACACCTGTGGGCTCTTTCCATGCCTCTGACCATGGAAAATGGCCCACAGGTCCCCTAACACCTGACCCAGGCGTTAAAAAATGGCACTAAACAGGCTTAGCGCCATTATTTAAGGCCGTCCTCCTCCCATGCATGATTTTTGAACAGGAGGATAATTAAGGCACAAAGGCCTTAGAGTCATTTTTTGCCCAGGAACGCCTACCTTGTATCTCATTGATGCAATGTAGTTTTCTGCAAGCCAACAATTACGTTAACTCCAATTTTTTGACGCTAGACGGGTCTAGCGTCAAAATAGAAATAAAGAGTTAAGTTTGGGCCGGATTTGCATAAAAAATTACACAAATCCAGCGCAAACAGCGTATAAATATGCCCCTAACTTGTTCTCCCGAGCACTTGCAATGCCTACAACACTGAGTGCTATCACCCACTGAATGCCTGGTGGCTGGCCTGCTTGTGCTCCCCCTTCTAGGAGTCACTGGGAATGGTGTGGTCAGCTTCATACTACTCTGGGAGAGTGTCCCCTGCAAAGAGACTGTTGTTGCGCTATCTCCTGGCAGACTGAGTGCCCATCTGTGATGTAGATTATTTGGGTTTTTTGGGTCTGCTTGTCCCCCCCGGAATGGCTTCTTAGGGATGTTGCAGGACCAAGCCATGCTACAAGGTCGGGGCACCCCTCCACTTATACCCAACATCCATGTCACAAAATAAAATGATCGATGGAGTGTTGAAACTTTTCAAACACTCACCCCCAGTCACAGATCTGGGTTTAATCCATCGTTATTTTACCTGTTACGTCACCCCAGTTCAGACCCAACTATATGCAAATCAGTCTTGACCCTGCTCCCTAAGGAGACAACATCCATGTCACCACAACACTGCTGCTGACTCTCGTTGCCTAAATGATAGGGGAAACAGACACTAAGCATTCAAAGTTCACCTTTGACCAGTGCCCGCAGACGTGCACGATGGAATGGTTGATGGAGGATCGTCAATCTTGCCCAGGGAGCACAGATGGTGCCCCTTAAGAGCCGGATATCCGGTCAATGTTCTTAGACCTAAAAACAGAGTCTAATTGCCTTAAACACTAAGGGATGAATTTAAGAAAAATGGCGCTGCATCCAATGAAGTGCCACTTTTCCTGCACCTCTCTGCACCTCCTAACGCTACCATGTGTGCACCGTATTTATGATACTGCTCACCATGGCGGCATTAGGAACAATAGAGTCAAACCTTTTGACGCTATTGTGATGCTTTGCTCCACCAGGGTCAGAAATATCGGCGCTAGTGCTGCAAAGTGCAAGGAGGGCCATTGATTACAATGGGTGTGATTTTTTAACTCCTGCTTTTACCAGACATTAAAAATGATAGCAAAAATGGCGCAATGAAATATTGCAGGTTTCATTGTGTCATTTTTGTGGGTCACCTTGCATCAGAACACCCCCTTTGCACATATTATGCATAGTGCATGCATAATATGGCACAAGGGGTTACAAAGTGGCTCAATGCTTGCATTGCATCACTTTGTAAATATGGCGTGGGGAAAAGACCATCTTAGCATCAAAATAATGACACTGAGGCAGTGGTAAAGGGGTGCAAGGGTCTCTTAAATCTGCTCCCACGATCGATCTACTGAACAACAGGTTTGATTGGCTCTAAGAAAAAGTTGATAGTCACAGAGAGAGCAGTACTTGACTCGAAAGCCGCACATGATTGATTGAATATGTTGGAGCGAGGGTTAGTGGGAAAATGCTGCAGATGGAAAAAGTCCTCGAGGTCACCTGTAATAAAAACAAAGACCTCAAAGCACACTCATGACAGAATAATTGGAGAATCATTAGAGTGCCTGAATCCACTGCAATGGAACACATAGAAGACTTCATCAAATAAATGCCGCAAGCACTCTTTGGGTAGTCGCTCTCTGCTATGTTGACAGAGGAGAGGACTCATAGATTTCTAAGACTGCATACCCTGCCTAAGACTACAGTACATCCAATAGTTGCCCGTCTACTCAATTATAGGACAGAGACACAGTGCTGCAGCATGCAAGAGATCAACATAACCTCACTTATCGAAGTTCAATTGTCTTCTTTTGCCTGGACTTTACCATGGTTGTGCAGGCCGCCAGGAGAGTCTTCATGCCCTTCAAGAGCTCCCTTCTAAAGACAGAGGCCAACCAACCAAGCTATGTATCTTTCACACAGGAAAGACCACATACTTCACTGACCCTAAGGCAGCTGCCACGTTTGTTAAAGGCATTCTGATGGTGAGGACCAGGTCTGAGGCAGAATCTAATAATGCCAAGTTGGGAATTCTGAGTGAGAACGATTACAATCAACACATTCAAGATATGCTGTTTATTACCTGTTCATATGTTGCAGCCGCACTGGCTTGACCCGCTGACACTGCATTGAACTGTCATATAATATTAGTTGCTCTGGAACTGCTAGGTCTGTGATTTGATCATTTACAGTGAGCCTGTGTGCTGGCATGCATAGATTGTCACTCTAATCTTCCCTCTGGTCATCCAGATTCCCCATAGCTGGGAGTACTTCAGGACCATAGTTCACCCATCCGAGATCATTCCCTGGTTATTTACTCCTTTTGGCACTTGTGGCCTGTTTGGGTAGGGTTGAATGCATTCGGTCGATTTGGGGGGCTGAAGCGGTAGGTGGGTTGGTCAAATTTTGGGTTATTGTTTCTGACTCTTTTGCACTTTTATTTAATTCCTTTACCTCTCGTTCCCCTTCCCCCACTCAGCAAACATCTACTACCCCGGTGCTGCTGTATTCCGCTCCCCTCTCCTCATAGAGGCACACTGATTCTGCTGGCGATGCATGCCAAATGGCCACAATGGGACCATTGATGTGTGTGACTGTCTCTGGTAGGCAGTCAGTTTGCACTCTGTCCAAACATGGACCCTCACTCTAGTCAGGGTAATGGAGATACATATCTAGGATAACCCCTGCTCACCCTGTTGGCAGCTTGGCTCACCCCGTTGGCAGCTTGGCACAAGCAGTCAGGCTTATCTCAGAGGCAATGTGTAAAGTATTTGTACCAACACACACAGTAATACAGTGAAAACACTACAAAAGGGACAAGGGACAAAAGGGAAAAGTTTAGAAAAATAGACAACATTTATCTAAATCAAACCAAACCAAAACAACAAAAATCCAACATACACAAGCAAATGTATACATTTTCAAGGATTAAACTTCGATATAGCACTTAGAAACACAACTGCTTTAATTTGGTGTTATCACAGTGTTGGGGAGGAGTCATTCCCAACAATCTGACGCCAATGGCTCCGGTCACAGAGTCACACAGACCCCCAGGTACAGTATCTTATGAAGAAGAGGAAACAAGCTGGTGCACAGATCTGGTGCTGCGTCAGTTCCACTGCTGCGGAGCAGTGGAGCAGAGGTGTCTGTGTGAAGCGTCCACAGCAAATGATCCCCAAGGCTGGTAGGTGAAGTCTTTGCTGTCCCTGTAACTTCTTAACAGGAAGCAAGCTCATTCCAAGCCCATGAAGAAACTTCACAAGTAGAATACACTGCAAAGTCTTGTCTTTGCCCTCTCTAAGGCAGAAACAGCAACTGCAGTCCAACCCAGCAAAGCACACACAGCAAAAGGGCTGTAACCTTCCTCCAGCTCTTCAGTTCTTCTCCTTGGCAGAGGTTCCTCTTGATCCAGAAGTGTTCTAAAAGTCTGGGGGTTTGGGTCCACTACTTATACCGTTTTCTGCCTTTGAAGTAGGCAAACTTCAAAAGAAAGTCTCTGTTGTTGACAAGATCCTTCCTTGCCAAGGACTGGCACTAGTCATACAAGAGGGGGTTGGAGACTGTATTGTGGGAGGACAGGCACAGCCTTTTAGGGTGTGAGTGTCAGCTCCTCCCTCCCCACTCTAGCCCTGGAGACTGATCAGGATATGGAGGCTAAACCCCAGCTCCCTTTGTGTCACTGTTTAGTGGAGATTCACAAACAGCCCAACTGTCAGTCTTACCCAGATATGGAATACACATGCAGACAGAGCCTCAGAATGGTTTAGGCAAGAAAATGTTCATTTTCTAAAAGTGGAATTTTCAAACCGATAATCTAAAAAACAACTTTACCAAAAGATGCATTTTTAAATTGTGAGTTCAGAGACCCCAAATTTAAATCTCTATCTGCTCCCAATGGAAAACTGCAATTAAAAGATATTTAAAGGTAGTCCCCATGTTAACCTATGAAAGAGATAGGCCTAGCAACAGTGAAAAACGAATTTAGTAGTAATTCACTGTCAGGACATGTGAAACGCATCGGTCCATGTCCTACCTTTAACATACATTGTACACTGCCCATGGGGCTACCTAAAGCCTACCTTAGGGGTGCGTTACATGTACAGAAAGGGAAGGTTTGGGCCTGGCATGTAGTGCCACTGGGCAAGTGGCAGGTCTGAGTCATGTTTACAGGGCTACTCATGTGGGTGGCACAATCAGTAATGCTGGACTACTAGTAGCATTTGATTTACAGGCCCTTGGCACCTCTAGTGCACTTTACTAGGGAATTACTAGTAAATCAAATATGCCAATCATGAAAAGGCCAATTACACATACAGTTTACACAGAGAGCACTTGCACTTCAGCACTGGTCAGCAGTTGTAAATTGCCTAGAGTACCAAAAAGCAGCACAACAAAGTCCAGCACAGAGTCACAACATAGGAAGCAGATGCAAAAAGAGAGGGGAGACTATAACAAGGATGCCAGGTCTAACAGTGAAGTGAAAAATCTGTGGATTAAATGATAGGCGAAAGGCTTGCCTTGTGCTGGTGCATTTTCCTCGGCATGGTGCGGATATCTGCTTCCCATGAGCATTGCATGTAAAACAAAACACATTGGGACGCCTGTGGGTGGGTTGGATTGGGGGTCGATATATAGCTCATTACGCAAACAATGCATGAGAGGTTGCTATACTTCTCAATAAGGGCCTCCCTTCGCACATACCCCACACCCACCATGATAAGCATAATGATATGTTATAATGTCAGAAACGCTGCATGGTCACCTGCTTAAAGTTATCTCTAGTTGCGTCCCCAGTGTGGATGACCCTGTCTTCTTTGCCAAGGTCAAGTGGCTGGCGAGCACTCTTGGACCGTAGACAACACAATGGAGAGGTGATTGTAATGTAGTTCTTGATGACCTGGCAGACAGATCTAGTGCTTCTAAATAGCTCCATCCAAATGCAGCCGCCCTGCTATAATCCCTTATAGCAGTCAATGACCTCATTGACATATGGAGGGCCCGACATGGAGACAGTGAGGAGGGTACGTGTATCTCGCCTGCTTAGCTTGCCTGGTTGTGAATTCATTTCTGGCTGGCTTTGCGGGATGTGGCTGCGTGGACGAGGGATGGTCTCCCATGCCGCAAACTTTGTTGGAGCATGCTGCTTAGCCTTCCCTCCTAAAATGTCTTGCTTTTACATGGTGCCTCCTGTCAGGAACACTGCAGAATCTGGTATTTCGGGAGGAAGTGTGAGCAGTGACTTTGGGATATTTCACACATAACACAGGTACAGTTGACCCAAGCTCCACTCTATGGGAGGCCTTCAAGACTGTAATTCATGGGGTATGCATAGCTGAGCAGGCTGGAGTGCTCCACACACACAAGGAGACCTGGCGTGGCTTGAGATGGAGCTCTGTGCTTCTCTTCAACAGTGATTCCACACTAGCTATTATCTGAAGCAAATGTAATGATTTCAAGGAAGCTGCACAGTGGCTATAGCTCATAGTTACTATGATAACTGAGGAGGTGGTACATAGGACCTCCCTCCTAGGGCACTTAAAAGCCCCACGGACCACCACTACCTCACAAGGCTGCATTTGTATTCAATGTGGGGTTCGTACGGATCCTTTGGACCATAGGGAGTACCACCTCTTTGGAGCAACAATTAAATGTGGGAGTGCCATGTGGATTGCACCGGGCCTTGGAAACAACTTCCTCCCTGGGGTAAAAACCTTACCGTACAAAACACACCCTGTTCAGTGCTAGTGCGTGAGAGGAAGGACTCCTTGTGCAAGTCGAGCTTTGCTCTGTTGGAGTCGACTGGATAATATGGCAAGGCCGGCTGACTGATTCTGCTGAAGACGGCAATAATAAATGCAGTGGGAGCCGGTGGCAATGACCTACGAGTACTGACAATGTGGTGTGCTGGGAGTCAGCAGAAGAAACCTGCAGGAGCCGGAGGCACAAAGAAAGGATCCGCTGCAACCAGGGGAATCATCCAGGAAGAAATTGGAGAAGGCGGAGAGGACAGGAAACCAGCTCCTCACTCGCAGACTCTGGTAGAATAGTAAAAACAGGATGTTGGGTGGTGCCTGCTTTATACTATCTGCCACATCCAATATGGCTTCCACGGAGCCTGCTGAGAAATGTAGTCTACTATGACTTCTGCATCCTGAAAGAAAGGAGCAGCAGAACAGTGACAAGCACCATTTTGATCATACACATAAGAGCAATATATTACTGTATCGACTCCTGTAATCATTGTATATAATTATTGCAATTACGAACAACGTGACCATCTGTTAGCAACACAAGCAGCCTCATGAGCTTTCCCACATAATGGCATAGCGCACAGAGGCCTCAGCGAACATGACACCACAGTCAACTTGGTTGGGGCGGGCCCTAGATCGTGCATTGCCCAAGGTCTGACACGTTGCCACAATCTATAAAGAGTTTGCTCCCCTTCTAGCTCTGCACCTTCTTGACATGTATGAGAAGTCCCTAAGAAAGGGTGTTCTGCCCCACTGGGTGTTCTACCTCACTCTCTACGAGAAGTGATCATTGTTAGTATTCCAAAACCTGAAAAGGATCCAAAGAAATGTGAATCCTATAGCCACTATACATGATTAACATGGTTAATAATATATTTGCCAAGCTGATTGCTCCTGGTTACTATAGCTGCTACCAATTATGACCAGACCTAATCAGTCTGGATTCATCCCGGGACAATCCCTGTCCCATAGTCTTTGGGCCTTTTCGCACTACTGCACACTGTTGTGCTACTGCAGCAGTTACTTCTGCTGTGATTTTCCTGGATGCCACTAAGGTTATTAGTATCAGACCTAAGTTCATTAATTGTATTTGTCTCCTCTAAGCAGATCCTATGGCTCACCTTCAATTCAATGGCAGAATTACACCCCCCATTTCCAGTTTTCCGCGTCTCGCATTAGTGATGTCCCTTGTTGCCAGTCCTTTTGGCTATCGTGACCACTCGCAGTTCGACTTTGACAGCACCACTCCAACCATGACTATGTCGTTATGGCCTTTATCAGGTTGTCCTGGTCTCTATGTAGGCAAACAATGTCACCCTGTACAGCAAACACCTCTGTGATAACTTAGATCCTTTGATTATGGAATTCATCAGGTTTGGTGGGGTATCCTGAAAACATATTAATTGGGCTCAGTCAGTTATTTTCCCCCTTATAGCTGCTACACAGGAGGTGGCCTTTGCGTTTCCTCTGCAGTGGGCCACTGAGTCAATTAAGTATCTTGGAGTCTGGCTGAGCTGAGGTCTGGACACTCTATGGTGCTCTAACTATGGCCCCCTGATGGACTGGCTGGAGGAGAGGGAGGATGTCTCAAGGAAAGTCCTGCGCTCTATGGCTGGCAGTCTTGCCCTGGCAAAGATTGTGGTCTTACCCAAATTCCACTACATGTTCATTAATCTTTCACTACCATTGACATTATGCTTTAGACATTGTCTTTGTTCACTCCTAATGGCCCTTTCGTGGGCCGGGAAGCAGGGTTGAATTGAGAGCCTCACACTTCTATTTGACCAGGGTGGGCTGAGATAGAGGGCACTAGATACAGACCTTTACTACTACAGTGTGCACGCACAATTTGTGCACTATTGGCTGTACCTTATCCAATATATTGCCCAAACAGCACCCAAACATAACCATGCTGCTCTGTGTCCCCTTCAAATGGCACTGTGCCAGACCCAGAGACGCCGGAGGGCCAAGCTCAACCCTGTGAGATGCACGGTATAGCGTGGCCCGAGTTGAGAAAGTGATCCCAACTAAATGACCTTTCTGTACCTCAATTACACTAGTAGGTCACACCACATTAACTTCACACATGATGCTGGCACAGGCAATAGACTGCGCAAGCTCAACCTCATGACCATGGGCGACATATATTCCGAGGGCTCCTTTATTATACAATAGCAGGCTCTACAGGATCACATTGTTTCCATATTAGACACGTTCACATACTTCTAGTTGAGAGTGGGGATTCATGGGCTACTAAGCTTGTTCCCTGCAGTGCCCCCCACATTCCACGCCCTTAAGGTCATCCTGGTAAATCCGTCCCTGTGCAGGCTTATTAATAGAATATACATTGATTTGCAGGAAACAGCTCTGGTTCATACACCTGGCACTCAACAGGCATGGTCTCTTGCCCTAGCCACCCACACCTGAGGTAAGCAATGGAATTTCTGCTGCGCTCAAGCTAGAACAATTTTGCCCAACTACCAACTGTGCTTAGGTCACTTTAAATATTTACATATGTTGTATCGCAACCCAGAATGAATGCACAAGATGGGTCTCCTGGATGACACATGCTGCATTCGGTGCTCAGTGCCATACACGATTTCTGTATTCAGGCTCACACTGCTCAGATGTGGGGAGGTTCTGGCACACTATTTTCGATACTATTGACAAGATCACTGACTTGCAGCTAGAGCAGACACCATGAGTTGTGCTTCTGGGCTAGGTAAACGAGATACACCCAGAGCAATGGAGGTTGACTACTTTCCGGCTATTGATAGCTAAGAGGCAAGTGGCAATAAAATGGTGGTGCTGCACTGTCCAGCAAAAGGAAACTTGGCTCACAGATGTGGTGCACATTCAAGACAATCTAACTGCTTTCTTAGAATTGATGCCAGTGAGAGTGCGTCCTTCAGACTTCTCCCCCTCCTCCCCCCCGGAGGCCTACTTGGGCTATGCAGGTGACTGATTAGGGAAGGATGTAACACCACAAAATAAAATGGTGGACAGTGTGTTCAAACTTTTATAACACTTATCCCCAGTCACAGATCTGGGTTTAATCCATCTTTATTTTGCTTGCCACTTCACCCAGTTTGGACCCAGCTATATGCAAATCAGTCTTGACCCTGCTCCCCATGGGAACAGTCCAGCCAGAACTGCCAAGCCAGGTCCTCCCTGGACCAGAAACTAGCATCCTGGGACCGGTTTCAGGGTATCACCCTCATGATCCTGGCTAACTGAATCCTGTTGCACAGTGAGCAAGGGATCCGCTTCTGGGCATATCTTGGCCACTTGCTTCTGGTGTTGTGGTAGGTGCCACAATTGGAGGATCCAGGTCCATTTAACTTGCTGAGTGGCCTTTTGCCTCCCACTCCCTATCCTTCCCTTCTTCTGCTGTGCATCTCCTGCGGTCAGCCAGGACCAGTAGTCAAACCCCTGTAATCACCCAACTGCATGCCTCACATGGCCAAAGCCCATGCGTGGGTTAGCTGCCGGGGCCAGTCGCCAACCCCCTATTACCACCTAACCCTGTGCCATGCATGGCGAAAGACTGTACATCATGCAGGGTTACCTGCAGGGTCTGGTCCATGGCCATGCCCTGCAGCCTACCCCATGGCACTCATGAAGTGATTCTTTGTTTGGTGCAGATTGTGTAAAACACATTTGGGGGGGTCCTTTGGGTAAGCTGGCTGTATTTCCTTGGAAATGGCAATAGACATGTAGCATATCACTAATGCATTTGGGGCAGTGCCTGGGGCCCCTAGGTCATTTCACCTACTTGTATTTTTGAAAAGGGATAACATGATATCTAGTCGCAGCAGCAGATAAAAAGAAAAAACTCACTACATGAGATATTGTGCTAAAAAACACAAGAATACAAACACCTCCTTCAAGGTTTATAGATAATTGTTCACAGTGGAAATGCAGAGAAAACACACTTGCTTTGCCTTGGCCCCCCTTGGACGTTAGGATGATTATGACTTTACAGACGATGAGCTTCAATTTGAGCACCTGCTTTGTTTATACCTGTAAGTGCTTCTAGTGGAGGTTTATTTCTATGAAATGAGCATTATGCCACAATGAATCCTGCCCTGCAAATTTCTATAATTAAAAAAAGCAGATCAGGATTCTTTTTTTTTTTGTAAACGTGAAGTGTGGGAGAAGCCTTAAGGCCCCTGTGGTTCCAGCCGACACCCCACCTCCTGCAGGAGACGGCATTGCTGCTGCATGCAAAGAGCTGCTAAAAATGCAGGTCCCTGTGTCCGGGAGCAATAGTTTCAACTCCTTCCCTGTATGCATGACAGTGGGCAGGGAAAGAGATGAAAACTCCAGTCACCCACAGTTTTAACTCTCTGCAGAGTTATGTTTGCTTTTGCCTGACTGGAGCTGTTACAACTCCCACCAAACAAAAGCAAACAGGTACCTTTTGAGGGTGTGCACCCCTGGAGGTAGCAGTGGAGGGCCCTGGGAGGGTGGTGGTCTCCAGGGCCATATATGGCTCCAAGACATGGGCTGCACGGCCCTCATCCTATGGTATGCAAGGGCCAGGCCTAGGGCTGTACATGGCCCAGGATAGTGACTGCATGGCCCACCTCCTCTCTTTAAAATTTGAAAAGCCCTGGGATGGTGGTGGTCCCCAGGGCCTCCGTGTGGCCCACTGTATCTTTTTATATTTGTTTAGCCCCTGGGAGGTGGTGGTCACCCATTCTTAGGGGATCTGTGTGCCCGTATTTTTTTATGTTGGTTTAGGCCTGGGGATGTGATGATGCCAGGGGCACAGGGGGTCCACACGGTCACCGTGCATCTTTTTATATTTTTATATTTTTAGAGCCCCAGGGAGAAAGTTGTTTCCAGGGCCCAGTGCAATCCACATGGCACTCCCACATGTTGCTCCAAAGAGGTGGTACTCCCTGTGGCCCAAAGGGTCCGCACGACCCCCGCATTGATTACAAATGCAGTCTCATGAGGTAGTGGTGGTCTGTTGGGTTTTTAAGAGCCCTATGAGGGGGGTCCTATGTACCACCTCCTCAGTTATCATAGTAACTATGAGTTTGGGGCCTGGCCACCTCAGGCCAAAATTAAAAGCAAGCAGAGGAGACAGCACCTTTTTTTAAAATTCATGGCAAAATTTGTGAATATTCACAGTTAATCGCAGGGTCTCAGAGGTACCCTTGGGCCAAAGCTAGGGGGCTAGGGTATTCATATCCTGCCCTCTTTTCTTTTTTTCTGTGTGTTGTTGGGGCTCTGATGAAGCTGAGTCTGAAAATGGCTGTTTACACTTCCTGGTTGAAGTGGTGCCAGCACGAGATCGGGGGTATGCGTGAAGTCTTTGCGACCCTGGATATACAAATTAGAATTTCCTTTTTTCTCTTAAACTACTGAATGGATTTACACCAAATTGATCAAAAGTGTGATCTCTGTACCAAAGCTAAATTTCTGCCAAATTTGGTGTAATTCAGTCCATCGGTTTAGCCTGCAGGAGTGTCTAAGGGAATTAACATGGGAAACACACTTTTTTTACCCCCTTTTTTCTCTGCCCCTGCTTGGTTGATCACACCGAAACTTTTAATGTTTGGATCAAAACTCACTGGTCTATTGGTATGGGAAGATGCACCAATGGCAAGAGTTCTTCAGTCTGGCAATAAAGTATCTGGCTTGACTGGTAGCTAGTGTGTCTGGTCAGCATTTTTTCAGTGCAACTGGGGTAGTTGTCATTGTCAGAAGGGGTCATTAAATATTTTTTATCCCGATATGCCTTTTTGACTGCAGCAAAACTGGCAATTTTAATTTTTTCAAGGTGGCACTGAAGTTCTTCTAAGTCAATGGCTGCCAAAGCAGTTGAGCTATGAGTGAACCATGGCATCTTTTGATAATATTGTAACTTCATGAGATCGGCCATTGCAGCTCTGTATGCTTTTAATTCCTCCTTGGACCAAATACAAAACCAATATCTTATTGGTCCCTATGTGATGTAATCTTCGATTTGTTCGTTTTGCAGATTTGTTCTTATAGTGTCCATTGGTATACCACTGCCCAGGCGGAGCAGACGTCGTATAAAATTATTTTCAGTTATTTGCATTGCTGGGATCTTTTTAAGTCCCCAGATCCTAGCACCATAAAGCGCAACAGTCCTCACCTTCATGTTATAAGCCAGCAGTGCAAATCTCACTGAATAGTTCCCAGTCGATTTTTTAAATCTTAGAACAGCACCAGCTTGCTGGGCCAAGGAGATGTTAGTTTTATATGCCTGTGAATTCCAAACCAGTTTACCATCCACACGCACCCAGGTAGTCATAAGTTGTTACTCGGTCCAAAGGCCTATTATTGACCTTGAAGGTTGCTCGCAGCTTCTGTTTTTGATTAAGAATCATACATTTTGTTTTTCCAGCATTAATCAGAAATTATCTGGAAGCACAAAAGGACTTGAAGCCCTTTAGTAGGTGATGCATCAATATCTCTGTTCTTGCGAGTAACAATGCATCATCTGCAAAGAGCAATATTGGTATACTCTCGTTGGCCAATTTCTGCACATCAAGGATTAAATTCTTCAAAATTAGAGCTTCATTTATGTAACAATTGAATAGAGTTGGGGCAAGGACACATCCTTGTTTAACACCTTGTTGTATCAGAATCTCTGACGTATAATCATTTCTCATACTATATTTGATGCTTGTGGTGTTTCCAGTGTGTAATGCGATTAGTAACCTCAAGATCTTTTCTGAAATACCCATTTCCATCATCGTTTGCCAAAATATTAAACAATCCACACTGTAGAATGTTGTTTGAAGATTGACAAAAATCAAGAACAGTGGGGAATTTTTTAAAGAGACATATTTAGAGAAAATCAGGTCATCTTAAAGAGTTGGTCTATTGTGCTCTTGCATCTCCAAAAACCAGCTTTGAAATGGTGATATTAGATCTCCTTCTTCTCTCCACGAGTCTAGGTGAGATTGTATCAATTTGGCAAAGATTTTTCCCACACTGTCGTCATGCAATGAAATTGGCTTGTAGTTGCATACCATATCCTGCGATGCTTTTTTGTGTTTTGGGACAATTATTGATTTTCTCCATGATGATGGAATTTCTTCAGAGGACCAAACACTATTGTGTAGGTGAGTTAGAATTGGTAGCCATAAAGCTAGGTGATTGCTATAGACGTCTGATGGAATTCTATCCAGACCTGCTGCCTTGTACGTTTTTTGTGAGATGATGGCTTGCACATCTTCCTTCTCACTAAATTTGTGCAATAGCATTGTGGCATGGGGCATGCCATGGGCTTTGTTTAAGGGTTTAAACTGGGGTGTACTGGTGGAGATAATCTGATCAACTGTTTCATATTCAGTCACCTTAGGTCATTGAGTCATTGTCTTACAGTTCTTTACTAGCAGGATTATCTCACATGAGTTTTAGTTCCCCCCTTTCGACACCTGGTTTTGACCTGCTAAATCATTGGGGCTTTTTAATGCAGTCATGGTTCGCCTTGGTACAAAATGGTGAAATGGTCGACCGAAAGTTGTGGACTAATATTCAATTACAAGTTTTTTGGAGGGCCTTCACAACCCCACCTGATATTTACCACACTTTTTTTGAGTTTCCCACAGAGATTGCATCTAGGAGGTTTCCCCAGAGACTGTGCGGGTAGATCTTCGTTTTATATTTCAACAGTTCCTTCTATTGCTACCTGCAATCAGTGAATTGTTGCTCATTAATGTTAGTCAAATGCCAATTCTTTAGGGTTTGCAATAGTACTTTTTTTAACTTAAGACATTCCTCGTCAAACCAACCTTGGTTATTAGGTGGCTTGTTTTTGAAGCTCTTTTTTTTTTCTATTGATATTTGTACTAGTAGCTTGTTGAACTTTTACAACAGAAGGGGAACCTCATTTCCAGGTAGATCTAAGATCATAGTAAGTGATGCCATCCAGTTTTGACTAGAGGTGCAGATGTGAGGATCACACTGGTCGACAGTTGCAATATTTTTCCTATTGGGTCTCAAAGTGATTATTGGACAATTTCCTTTGTGAGAATGAGTGAATATCCAAGGGGTCTATATTAGGATGAACTATCTCCATTAGAAGCGGGTCGTGATCGCTTTCATTCCTTACCAAGACTTCCATGTCTATGATGTAATGCCAAGCTTCGATATTAATCACTATGTAATCTATTATGCTTTGCCTATTTCCAGCTCAAAAGATAGGTTTCACTAATTCGTCTGATTTGTTTCTTCCATTTAGAGTGCGGAATCTGCCTTCAATTAAAGCTTCAAAGATTAGTTCACCTTTCTTTGTATCTCAGCATCGCTCCATGGGAGGATTTGGGATGTTCCAAACGCTATCTTCTTCTGTTATTAACTCATCCTCCATTGTGGGATGCGTTTTTGTGTTATAGTTGCTGCATATCAATAGGAAATTCTTGCACGGCTGGATTGATTGCCCTTTCATGGTTCCAATTGATGGTTTCAACTGTTCTCCAGATCTTTTCCTCAGGATATGCTCTTTAAGCAACCGAACGCCTGGCTTAACTTGAACCCAGCTACTAGGTGGAAAATATATGTTTATAATTTCAAATTCCCACACCTAATTTCTCACTGTAATAGTATGAATGTTGTTACTTAATGCAATGTGGGTTACTACAGAGTTTTCCAGTAACAATGTTCTAACCCAAATAGTCAAACCCCCTACTGGCCTGCTTTTATGTTGATTGTTTACTGGCTGGTAAAAGGTGGAGTACCCATCTATGTCAATTGCATTGACAGTCCATGTTTCCTGAAAGCAACTAACATCTTGTTGCTTGATAAAATCTTTCCAGTCCTTGTCCTCCATCTTAGGCCCACAACATTCCAGCTCACAATTTTTTAAGGTGATCTTATTTCATCTTTTGTTTTGGTAGATTTAAATTTTTGATACAAGCTACTCTGCTGTTGATCTGCCAATGATGGTCGGAATTGCAGCTGAAATACTGAACAGGAGTTGTTTTTGATTTATTACTAGGTAAGCGAAGCATCATATTGCTCAAATTTCACTGTTTGGGGAGCTGTTGATAAGAACTAGTTGCTTCCTGTAATACAGAACCCGAGTTATAATTAGGTTTACACTTGCTTTGAGGATTCTGTAGACGTGCTTTTTAAAGAAATATGGAGGGATACAATTCCTATTGCCCCGCCCTTTGCTAAAACGGTACCTCTCATTTAATCAAGAACTCAACCTGGCTATTTTTATTGCCAATATTTACTCAGAGGAAATTGCCTGCATGATGCCTAAAGCCATTCACCTCAACGTTTCTTGTTACCTGCCCCAGAAACTTGTTCTACCTGGTAGGAATAGACCCTTTCATAGCACAAGCTCCCTATTGCTGAAAGCCTAAAATGTAAACAAGAAGAAAACTTAGAAGCGGACCTTCTCCGGAATCGCCCCAAAAATTTGGAACTCTCATCCCCTGAAGACAAAACCAACCCTTCAATAACTGTCTTCAAAAAGAAGTAAAAATGATATGACTGAATCATTTTCTTCCTCTCTGATGCAAATAACCGCACCACTGTGAACCCAGTTGTTCCTTACAAGTTCTATTTACTTGTTTTCCTTTCTGTGTGCTTCCCTTGTCTGACTTTCTAGTATTTATTGGTATGACACTACCAAATATGTTTTGCCAATCTCCCGTTCACCATAACTTATCAGTATATTGCCTAACAAAGCCCAGCTACCCGAATTAATTTTGCTTTTTGATTTCACTCTGTGACTCTTTAAATTACTTGTGAACATTCTATGTTATTTTCCATTGTACATTGGTCTGATATTCCCTTGATATTCTATGTATTACTCTATGTACATTCTCTGTTAATTTCCATTGTACAATGGTCTGATACCAGAAATGGTCTTGTTCTTGCTATATAAAATGTCATAAAATAATGATGGATACAGAATGACGTCAATAGCAGGTAATGATCAGGACTCAACCAGGTTGTGTGGAAAGGGTGTGTGCAGCACTAGTAGAAAGACAAGCCACTACATTGTGGGATGCCATAGTACGCAGTTCTCATTTATGTGTATATTTAAGTGGGCAATATTGTTTCCTACTGCCATTCTTAGTGCCACTACACCACTTTGAAGTGGTCACTGCTAGTAGTGCTAGACAGATGTGAAACACAGCACCAGACTCCCATTTCCATGTGTTCTGCATCTTCACACCAAAGCCACAGGAGGCCCTGTGCAGCTCTGTGTGTGTGTGGCACTCTATAGCTGGTGAAATTACCAGCCTGCACAATTCACTGGCAGTGTGTTTATGTGCTGCTCTGATAGGATGGTACTAACACGTGCCCATGTGTTATGGATGCTCTGATTAGCTACTAGCAGCTAATCAGAAACCCTGTGGCAGATTACCCTTCTTCTGCTTTACCTCTTTTCACCCAGTCTTTTAGCCTTGCATAGTAGTTTGGCAGATAAAACTCTCATGTTTAGAGGGACACATATTTTTAACAGGTTTATACAGTACAATGATTCAAGTGCATACTTAATTTGACATAGTAGTTTAAATTTTGTACATGGACCTTTCTTGTCCCAGTTTGGAAATGATTATGATCATGTTAGAGGGTCAATGAATTTAAGGTTCCTTCCTTGAGTAAAATAGTAATCGGCAGGTCACCAGTTTGATTCCTGATGAAGCTTGCTCAGCCTTTAGGCTTCCCAAAGTCAGTAAATCATCACATAAATTGGGAACTGGTATCATTTAAAGAAGACGCTATTAGTATATGCGTATTGTAGGTAACACTTCTGTTCATCATCAGACACTGCAGCCTCAATCTGCTGATTAGTCTAGTTTTTACAGAACTCCCGGGTTTAATCATAAAGCAAATGGACATTTGTAATTAGAGGAGGGCAAAATGCGACTGCCTAATCCCATTAGTTGATTTTAAGGATATTTCACAAGTCAGAAAAGCCAAAGCTCGAGTGAGAAACCGGTGCCATCTTTGGCAGAAATTAGGTTTGTGCTCTACTACCTAAAGCACCGGCTCTGGAGAAGGGGGAGGAGAGAAGGTAATGGGCTTCTCCTACCCACAGTGGAGGAGTCAGCAGCATTTAGAAGACAGGCCAGACATATCCTTCTGCAACCAGATCAAACAGTCCAGTATGTGATGCTGCCATATGATCAGAACATGGTCTATGATGTTAGATATGCCGCCAGATCCAATCAATATTCATCTATGTTTTTTTTCTGATGATGATGAAAACAAAAAAATAATTTGTTACCCTAACAAATGTGGAGAGATTTGTAAAGAGGTACATGTGTGATAGCTTGTGAGCTGATGGACTGGAATACCAAAAATACTAGATTGTGGGGTAGGGGACAGGGGTAGGGGACAGGGGTAAATTGGAAAAGAAGTGGACAAATTAAGGCATTCAATGACATTTCAGCCTGATTAACAAGTGCAAGGACCATAGTGAAAAATAAATGGAAATTAGGAGTTAATAACTGAAAGGGAATACAATATCGTCTTCTTTACTGAAATCTTGATTCTAGAATGATCTATCAAAACTTGGATGCAGTTATACCACAATAATATAATAATAGAAAAGATAGTTATCACAGAGGAGAAGCCATAGTGTTTTTAACAAAGGGTGTACTATCTCAATAGCAAATGATTATAAGTTTAATATGGAGGATACTTACTATGTGGTGGAAGATAGCAGACTTTCACTCATTGTATATGATACTGGTTTACCGTCCCTCTTTCTCATAGAAGTATGCCATTTTAGAAGAGTTATTGGATGGTTTCTAAACTTTGCATTATAATTGAAGTGAATTTATGATTCTGAATCTGCATAAATATGAATGATAATGAAACGGTTTACCAATTTCTTCCAGATATGAAAAATCTATGAGTTATCCAAAAATTCAGTGGTCCCAGGCATCCAAAGGATGACACAATTGATTTAATTTTTGGTGCCAAAGATATGTGTTTAGAAAAGATTATACCGCACATTGGGACTGATCTTTTTCTCATTAGCTTCACTAGCTAGTACAAGAGATATTATGAAAGAGGTGATATTGGGCAAAAAATGAAGTGATGATGCACAAAGATACATATGGACAAAGGAATAATAGAGGACAATTGTAAAAAACTTGACTGTAAAGTGAAATGTTTCAAGTTGTAACAGGGTTTATTACACCGTCATGTGACTCTCCCCGTAGCACAGAAGTCCCTTCTCTATTTTTTTTTTTATAAAACAACTCCTCCCCCCTGCCTCCTCCTGTTATGTTTCCTGTCGGTGGACGCAAATAAGCACGATAGTCCGCTTTTTTATTTTTGTGCTTTCTCGTTGCATTATGTTTACATTTCTGAACTTGATTGATGCTTTCCATATGTGCATGTCAGGCTACCTTTGCTGGAGCAGGCAGCAGTGAGTTTCCCCCTCTCTTCGAATGCGTCCCCTACTCATGTTCTGAGCTCGGACAGGGGATTGCTGTCACGTTCAGGAGGGGTTATATAGGGCTAGGGTGGTGGCTTTTTGGTGGCTTTGCGC
Source organism: Pleurodeles waltl (assembly GCF_031143425.1). NCBI lineage: Eukaryota > Metazoa > Chordata > Amphibia > Caudata > Salamandridae > Pleurodeles > Pleurodeles waltl. The sequence continues at coordinate 596,827,044 of NC_090448.1, forward strand.
ATGTCTGTTTTGACATGGGCAGCAGGGCTTGACTGCTTCTTCTTGTGGTAATCGGGTTATCACGAGATAAGACCCAGTTGCTTTGTGATAGCTATAAACAGGAAGCACACATGCTGCTGTAGCGCGTTGCTGTGCTTCCTGGTGACAGTTTGTTACAATGTCAACGTGTTTGGAGAAGACAAAGCATGTTCAGTCTCCTGAGCAGCAGGAGCATGAGGAATTTCTGCATATTTCTTGTGCAGACTTGCAGCCCTTGATCAAGGAAGCTGTGGATTCGGCTTTACAGGAAAGGAGGTCTTTGCAAAGCATTAGAGGATGGATGATGAGGCAGATGAGTCTGATGACTGTAAGGGCAGATACATTCAGTCTGAACAATTAAGGGATTTTTTGTATCATATCAGAGATCAACTGGGGTTTGAGTCTCGAGTAATGAGGAGGATGAGTTTCTGGTGCAGTACAACACTGTTAAGGTGGACTGTTTACCTTCTCATGAGGTAATTAAGAATCTGTTAATTAAGGAATGGAAGGATGTGGACAAGTCTACATTTCTGCTTTTTCTCCCCAAAAAATATTTGAGGGAGGATTTTAATGACCACTTTCCTCAGGCGCCAAAGGTTAATACACTTTGGGGCATATTTATACTCTGTTTGCGCCGGAGTTTGCGTCATTTTTTAGGGTGGACACCTACTTTGCGTTAATGAGATGCAAGGTAGGCGTTCCCGTCTAAAAAATTGACTCCGAGGCATGTGCGCCGTATTTACACTCCCGGGCAAAATTCACGCCCGGGAGTGGGCGGGTCAAAAAAAATGACATACGGCCGTTTTTGCGCCGTTTTTTAGCGCCTGGACAAGGCAGGCGTTAAGGGACCTGTGGGCTCGGAAGGAGCCCAGAGGTGCCCTCCCATGCACCCAGGGACACCCCCTGTCACCCTTGCCCACCCCAGGAGGACACCCAAGGCTGGAGGGACCCATCCCAGGGACATTAAGGTAAGTTCCGGTAAGTATATATATTTTTTTTGGCATAGGGGGGGCCTGATTTGTGCCCCCCTACATGCCACTATGCCCAATGACCATGCCCAGGGGACAGAAGTCCCCTGGGCATGGCCATTGGGCAAGGGGGCATGACTCCTGTCTTTGCTAAGACAGGAGTAATTTCTATGGGGGTTGGGAGTCGAAAAAAATGACGCAAATCGGGTTGAGGCGAAAAATTTGCCTCAGCCTGACTTGCCCCATTTTTTGGCGCCCAAGCTCCATATCCCCCTACGCTGGCGCTGCCTGGTGTATGTCGTTTTTTTCCACGCACACCAGGCAGCGCCGGCGGCTAATGCCGGCTAACGTCATTGATTAAATACGGCGCCCGCATGGCGCTTCAGAATGGCGTTAGCCGGCGCAAATTTTTTTGACGCAAAACTGCGTTAGCGCAGTTTTGCGTCAAAAAGTATAAATATGGCCCTTTAAGAGTCCATGTCGTCTTCTTCCACTTTGGCCTCAGAGAATGATGTATTTTTGGAGCTTGTGGGTGAGAAAATGGAATCTTCCCTGAAACACGCCTATGATGCTTCTAATTATGGCACTCATACTAACATTTATGCAGCATATGCAGGCTCAGGATCATCCCTCTGAATTATTGGCACATTTGGAAATGTTATCACAGTTTTTGTCACATACTGTTTTTGACAGTCTTTGGCTCTTGACTTCTGCAGTTGGTACTTCCATTGCGGGTAGGAGGTCATTATGGTTAAAGTCCTGGAAGTTGGGTGCTGGTCAATGCTCCTTGATTTGTAAATTGCCATTTTTGGGCAAAAATTGTTGGTCCAGAATTCAACAAGATGGTTTCCAAAAGGGGGTTTTCCAGTCAATCAACACTGTCCCTTTTGAGGTGGGGCCATTGGTAGTGGGTGCTTTCTGCAATAAATCCTGGCCCTCTTCCTCCAGCGTCCCTTCTATCCAACAGCCAAAATTACTATATGGTAGTGGGAGGTCACCTCAGGGGCTTTCTTCCCCCGTGGAAGATTGCAGTGACAGATGCCTGGGTGCTTTCCATAGTGAACATGGCAATCAGATTCCATTCAAAGATCAGTCTTCTCCTTCATGTTTTCAAACCTACACTTTCTCCAAGGGATCCCGGACAGTTGCAGAATCTCCAGGTGGGAATGGAATTAATCCTGCGGAAAAAGACAATTATTGCAGTGCCGGAAGCTCTACACAGTTTGGGGTTTTACTCAACTCTGTTTTTGGTCCCAAAGCCAGATGAGTCATTTTGGCCTGTTCTCAACCTCTGGTCTCTGGACAAGTTTGAGTTGGGAGGAGGCAGAGTTGGTCTGGTGGTCTGCCAAGGTGGCTTTCCTAGTAGCTATAATCTCAGCCAGATGTTCGGGTTAGTTGGGGCTTTGCTGGCTGTTTTTGCCTAGTTGAGATTTTTCCCAGATCGGGTAATTCTCAGGCTGAACCCATAGTTTGTCCCTAAGATGTGTTCCTCTTTTCATTTGTCTCAGCAGGTGGTTTTGCGTTTTTCCTGATTCCTCCTCTTCCTTCCATTCTACCCTGGATGTCAGGAAGACTCTTCTGATTTGTTTGGATTGCAATAAGTCATTTCAGGTTTCACAATGCTTATTTGTGGCTTATGATTCGGTTTCCATGGGACAGAAGGTCTCCACCCAGACTCCTAGTAGGTTGATGTGGCAGGCTATTTCCCTTGCTTATGCTGCGGTGGGGCAGTCTCACCTGGAGGATGTACTGGGAAGGTCTACTAGTGAAGTGTCCACTTCCTGGGCAGAGGCAGTAAGGGGCAGATTTATGGAAAGTGGCACTGCCATACCGCCATCATGTGTGTACCGTATTTAAAATATTAAGCACCATGGCGCATGGTGGGGGGGAATTGCGTAATTTTTCAGGACGCTATTAATGTACTCTGCAGGAGTAGCGACACAATATTGGCACTACTCATGCTGAGTACATAGGGCCCCATTCTAAAGAATAGAAGCCCCCTTTTAAAGCCTGTTCTTGAGCCATAAAAAATGGTGTAAGGAAATCTAACACATTTCCTTACACCATTTTTCCGCTCCCCTAACGGGGGAATGCCACCTCTGCATACATTATGCCTGGTGCAGGCATAATGTAGCATAAAGGGTTACAGAGTGGCGTAATGCATGCATTGTGCCACGCTGTAAATAAAGCATGGGGATTTTGGCCTTGTTGGGCCACATTAACGTAAAACATAATGACGTTAATGTGGCGTAACATGGCACTAGGGCATTATAAATGTCACCCTAGGCGTTTTTCTTTTACAAATGTGCAGGGCGGACACTCGGCTGTCCCCTCCTAATTTCCATACACACTACCAACTCTTAGTTTGTGACGATCTTGATGGGCATTTTGATTCCACTGTCTCATCTGCTGCTTAAGTCGCTGTTTTGCTATGAATAAAACTTTGTCTGCTGACCACCTTTTTGGTGTTTCTTGGTGCTTGGTTACTTCCTTGTTTGTTAGGACTGGGACGAAGAGGATCACAAGAGGGGGTAATGTTAAGTTACTTGCCGGAAACCTTCATTACACCGATTATGGATCCTCCTAACTGAACACTAACCTTGGTTACTTCATAGCAAGGACTACAGATACAACAGACTTCTGCAATACACTGTCATCTTATTTCATAGAGAAGATTACAGATATGTACTATGCTATTAAAACAGATTTTAACAAGGGTGCAGCAATGACTGAGATGAAGTATATGGAAAGAAATGAGATCCAATCACTGATTTGCATTCTACTGGTAATATTAGAAAATAAAGTAGAGAATACGTTTATTAAGTTACAATCTGGATCGCCTAAGAATCTGTGTCCACCTAAAATCCTTAAAGGAAATGTCACAAGTTATGATGCCTACTATTAACTGTCTTCTTGAATACATACTTTTCAAATTGAATAGTCCCAGAAAGGTAGAAAATATTGGTGGTTAAAGCTTACTCAAAAAGCCGAAAATGTAAAATGTTGGAAGTCAGTAACTATCGTCATATCTCTCTCCTTTCAGCTACTGCCATATTGGGAGAAAAAAGTTGTTACAAGAGGGTTAACCAACTTGCTGGAAGACATTCACTGACTGTATGTGGCACAGTTGAGATTCAGACCTAGGAGGGAAACATAGATTGTGCTAGAGTCAGCAATCAACCTGATAAGAGTGGAGCATGATAAGAGTAACCTAGCAAGCCTGATAATGGTTGATCTTTCCACTGCTTTTAATAGCAGTGAAGCATGTACTATTAATAGGGCGGGTAAAGGGTTTGGACTATATCTCCAATTGTTGACTCCGATGAATCTTTCCTTCTCTGTTCTAAGGAGTGAAGAGACTCACAACTAATTATTTAAATTAATTGCAGTGCAACTGAATTGTCACACATTCAGTCTCGGAGACCAGCTTAAAGTTTCAAAGGGCTTTATTGCAAACTCAAAATCAAACATCCCTAAATGAGTCTCAAAACCATAGGCTAAATATACAGACTTACTAAAGGATAGTTAAAACGTCACAATATTGAATCAGATTAGCATAGGCAATATTAATATGTCAATAGCAACAAAGCAGAAAATCAAGAGGAGTGATTGATATTTAATGTTCAAAATCAAATTTTCCTGCCTAACCATTGAATCTTGATTCCAAACTATTCTAAAATTTAAAAGAATTTCAGAGACAAGGTCAGTGTAATCAAGAGATGTGTGTGCAGCATAGAGATGCAGGATCTTTAGAACTTAAGATCTATACCTCAGATACTCTGCTCAAAGTAATAAGGGTGTCAAAGGTTTTCTTTACTAAACCACACTTAAATCTCAATCTTTCCAAAAATGAGATCATTGTCAATCTCTTCCTGTGAAAACAAAATCATAAATGAAACGGATAATTGGTAACAGTATCTCCTTTAAGTTTTTTACATGTGGCCTTGGTGCAGTCTCACGCTCAGAAATTTCAAAATGATAGTTGCCAATTAAGAATTCTCCTTCCAGCCTTGTAATGCTTCTCTCAGTCTCTCCTATCTCTCACGTACAATAGGCTCCTCATTAGTTTTAGCACCTGCAGATTTAGAAAAACATGCAAAAGCAAACTTCACATTGAAAATTAAAACACAGGAAAACTATGGGCCTTCACTCGGCCAGGCTAAATATGCATAAGTACATTTTCAAAATGTAATGGTTTCTGTACGTCTTCTTATGTTGAATATGAAAGGACAGTAGTGCTTAAAAGGCAATAACATAAACATTTTTCAAACAATGATTAAATGTGGCATACATGAAACATTATATTCATCTGTGCACTTTCTCGTATGCATTTCAGTGCAGCATAGTTAAAAGGAAAACACATTCACGATATACAGGAAAATAACCACCCCTTCATTTAATGTTTAGAGATACATAACGGCACAGCCTTGTTATATTCTCTCAATCCTCTCCTCTGGTGACTTTTAGAGTTATCATAAACCCACTTCATTCTTGAATGAGACTCTCTGAAACCTGGTTGTTTTAAAAAACCTTTGCCTAGATTCCTCCAAATGTTTCATATTATCATAATATTTGCACTGATAACCTTCCATCTTTATTTCTGCCCTCTTTCTCTTTCTTCACTTCTGAATCCTTGTTCTCTGAAGATTTTGTATCCAACCAACAGAACTATATCCACAGTTAAAATAATCAACAATGGTTTTAACAAAAAGCCTACAATTCCACTTCCCAAATTTCCAAACTTCCTGCTTATATCAGAAAATCAATTTCCATGATCTTCCCATGCACCAGTCGCTTCCAACCCTTTGAAATCCTTTGTTAACCAAAAAATATTCCAGATATACTTCTGCAAGTCCTCACTTTTAGGTGGAATTCCACTTCCCAAATTTCCAAACTTCCTGCTTATATCAGAAAATCCATTTCCATGATCTTCCCATGCACCAGTCGCTTCCAACCCTTTGAAATCCTTTGTTAACCAAAAAATATTCCAGATATTCTTCTGCAAGTCCTCACTTTTAGGTGGAATATAGGTCCAGGATTGATGGACCCTCAGCATCCAACAGACTCCGCCCTTTTTTGGGAGGAGCAAGTCTAGTGCAAGTTGATTTAGCAAAATCATTGATCTTATTGCTACCATCTTGGTGTTTACCAACAAAACTAACATACCTACCATTGTAGACAACCTTCTTAGCTTCAGGTCATTCCGAATCACTCTCACTGATGGAATCAATGCACCAGAGACATCCCCTACTATTTCAACAGCAATTGCTCATCATCTATTTGTAACTTTTATCTTCCACACAGGATCTTCAAGGTGTTCCACATGATAGATCTTTGGAAACACTATTGCTAGATAACACATACTATGCCAACTTTTCAACAACTTAAAATATGTATGCTGTTGACAAGTAAAATACAATCCAGGAATTACAGGATCATTTCTATCCCAAAAAAACTTACTCTTTCCCCTGACATCACAAACATGCTCACAATCACTTTTTCCTATCAACAAGGGATCTATATAGCTCTGGTCATTGTGTATGCACAACTTTCTTCTATGTTGTCAGTCCAAAGTCAAAACTGGCAAATTGTATTGCACTTGATGTTCTATTTCCTCTTTCTTCCATTTGTGTTATCCTCTAAGATCCTTATCTGTCTAGCATTTGGCTTCTAATTCCCTCTTTCAATCTTCTACCAATTTTAGAAATTTCTTTTTTATCTCAGTAATGAACAGGTTAAATTGTCTATTTGCATATGCAGTGTCTAAAGGTTTCAATGATGCTAAATATTTCCCTGCAATTTCAGCACCTTTAAAATGAGGATTTTTGTTCAAATGCTTAAACAAGGGAATTTCTGACAACGCTATTTTATAATTTGAGAAAAATATTGAAAACTACCCACATTATAAAATATTCTCAATAGCAAACTACAAGAAATACCGTATGTCAACACTATGGGGGTTATTCTAACTTTGGAGGAGTGTTAATCCGTCCCAAAAGTGACGGTAAAGTGACGGATATACCACCAGCCGTATTACGAGTTCCATAGGATATAATGGATTCGTAATACGGCTGGTGGTAAATCCGTCACTTTTCCGTCACTTTTGGGACGGATTAACACCTCCTCCAAAGTTAGAATAACCCCCTATGTGATGATAAGTAATACCATCTGATGCGGAAGCTGGTAACTGTGTACAGACATAGCAGTGCCTTGCATCCACTGTTTTGATATATTCATATAGTAGGTAAAAATATACATTGGCTGAATTATGCCCTCTAGACTCATCTAAATGTAATATTTTCTTATTTACCACATAATGATTATTATCTTTTATGACTTAGAGTTAACAGGAAAACACTACGGCATAACTCTTTCTCTTTAGAACGTGTAGAAGAATAAGCATCAAAACACATACTATGTATTTACATTTAACTTTCTACTTTGGGTCCATTACGTCCTTACAATCAGATCTATTATCAGGTAAGTACAACAGCAGCAAAATGCTTATTTGTTGATTTCACCAATGCAACCAGCAACAACAGTTCAAAGTTCATTTATCGTGAGACTTCCCTAGCCCTACTCCATGTTATACTAAGTGGCAACCCTCTTTCTTTTTCTACTAAAGCCCAGGAAAACTTCAAAATTCCTGATCTCAATCAATTTAAATGTCTCAAATGTCTATGCAAATTAAGCTCATAGATCACAGCAAAAAATCAAGATACAGTTCAACCACAATGTTCAGTTCATGGAGGTTCAGCTGAACATATATGTTGATCCCAATATTTCGAAAACGCTTGATCTGTGACTGTCTGAATTACAAAAATAGGTCTACTCTGGTGAATAATACCTACGACTAGGCTCCCTTGTCCCTTTTGATCTTCTCAGTGCCACACTCTTGTCTTCACCTTCTCTCAAATCAGAGTTCTCATTCCCTTCAGCAATTGTCAGTGGCACACATTCTTTAGGCAAACTCACTTTTCCTCGTTCTTGTCTTCAGGGCCAAAGGCCTCCAACTTCCACTTATTTTCTTCCAGCACTTGTTCCTTCTCCAGGGTCTGATTCTGAGTCAGATTTGTTCACCACAGGACACAACTCTATTGTTTCTGCTTCAGAGTCAGATGTTACTTGTTCAAGTCCCTCTTCAACTTGCTCAGGTGCTGTTTCAAACTCAGGTTGGTCGCCAACAGCTTGACTAACCTGGTCCTTCTGGAACAGTTGCTTCATATCAAGGGTACATTCAACTTTATAAGTGTGGAAACTGTGTATCCAGTTGGTGACACCATCACACTTCACAGCAGTCACTGTAACCAGATCACCTGTATGGCCCATGCCAACAGGGTGCCGGATATGTTTTTCTAACAGGTTTCTTCAACAAGACCCAATTACCAGGACTAAGGTCATGGCATTGTTCTTGTTGTGGGGGGTCTGTGACTGCTCCGATTTTATGAGACACAGGATGCACTACATCAGCTAGTCTCTTGCAATAGTCCATGACCACATAATCTATTCTATTCACAAATGCATTTGCAGGAATTGCTGGCAGTCTCCTCGCACTCCGCAACAGGATTTTGTGGGGGGACAGTCCAGTGTTTCAATCAGGTGCATTCCGAGGACTCTTCAAAACAAGGGGCAAAGCATCAGGCCATTTCAAAGATATCGAAGCACACACCTTTGCTAGTCTTGATTTCAGTGTGCCATTCACCTGCTCAACAAGACCTGAAGCTTTAGGTCTGTAGCTGCAGTGCAATCTTTGGTCTATTTGCAATGCTGCCACAACAATTTCAGGGCCTCATAGTTACAATGAGTTCCTCAATCTGATTCCAAAGATGTCAGAAAAGCAAATCTGGGAATGACTTTCCTCAACAGTAGTTTGGCTACAGTAAGACTATCATTTTGCCTAGGTTTGCCTAGTTGGGTATGCTTTGACTCAATGGGAGAAGATGCACACTGACCAAAACATACTTCAATCCTTTGCACACAGGCATCTCAATAAAAACCATCTGTCTCCTGTTAAAAGTTGCTCCTAACCTTTCTATGTGGCTCAATGTGACTGCAGTTCTTTTTCCAACATTGGTCCACTGACACACAACACACCTGTAACATAATGCTTCAGTCATCAATCTGAATTTCTGACTAAACCAGGTCTGCTGAAGCAACCTCACCATTGCATCCCTACCGAAATGAGCTGGACCAAGGAAATGTCTAGGCATAGGAGGTAACAAGCTGTTTGGTGACACTCGTCATCCATCCATTGAAACTCAAATGTCATCATCTTTTTTTGATACAAACTGCTTGAACCTAACCTAACCCAACTCTGTTTTTCCTCTTCAGACACTTCCTCTTGAAGCCTTTTACCTCATCCCAATTATCAGGTGTTGTCAACAAGAGATTAAAGTTAGTTTCATCCATTCCCTTATTTGTGAATTCACTGTTAAATTTGCAAGCATTATGAGTGCAATACTTGCCAATCTTGTTGGCGTTCCCTATTGCCTAAACTCACATCATCTTCTCCAAAATGATGGGCAGGAGACTTGACCACTGCAACTTGTTCAGAGAATTGTAGTATGTTCAGGAGATTTCTCACTTGTTCAAGAGGACATCATAAACCCTAGCTGAGATGACAGTTGCCCAAAGTCATGAACAACACCAAAGCTGTATTGATTATTGGTAAATATTGTCACTTTCAAATGTCCAGAAATGCAATATGCTCTAGTAAAAGCAATCAGCTTGGCCACTTGGCTGTAGAATATTCCTTGAAGCCAGGAAGCTTCAACAACTCCAGAAAGGGTATAGACAACATAGGCTGCGCTTCAACTTCCTCTACTGTCTCACAAGCCTGAACCATCAACATAAAGAACATAATCGGATTCAGGTAATGGTTCATCTGGTATATCTGGTCTCAGCTTCGTGCACAGTTCAGTAACATCAAGACATTGGTGGTCCCCTTCAGAATCTTCAGTGGTTCCTTGACTCACTATTGGCAACAGAGTAGCAGGATTCAAAATCCTGCAATGTTTGTCACTTTCTCTGCAGCCAGGATCAAGTGTTCATATTTAGTCAATCGTGATTGTTAGGTGCTGTGTTTGGTTCTAGTCAACAAAAGTTCTACTGAATGGGAAATGTACACAGTTAATGAGTGACCAATAACATTATTTTCATACCTCTCTTTACTAATGCTGACTGCTGCTATTGATTTTTGACATCCAGGCAATACAGAAGCAACAGTATCTCATGTGGCTTAAAAATATGCCCCTGCTCTCTTAGCATTTCCATGCATTTGAGTCAGAACTGAGAGAGCACAGCCCCCCTTCTCACTGCAGAAAAGTGCAAAAGGTTTGTTAAAATCAGGTATTCCCAGATCTCGGGTATGACAGAGACATTATCTCAGCTCTAGGAATGCAACAAGGCAATCGTTGTCTCATGGTACCTAATCAGGCACATCCTTATATGTCAGGCTCTATAGAGGCTTAGTCGCCAGGGAAAAGTTGGGTATCCACTGTATACAGTAGTCCACCATTCTCAAAAACGTTCTGTCTTCCCTCTGTGTAGTTGGTGGGCTCATTTTCAGTGTGGCTGAAATCCTTTCTTGTGACGCTTTTCTTATTTCTTTCTCAATGTGGTGTTCAAAATATCGAGCCCCATCTGAGAATATTGCAACTTTCCTGGGGATTCTTTGTGTCCATTCTCAGCCAGGTGGTTCAGCAACACAATGGTGTCCTGTCTGCAAGAGTCTTGAGTATTCAATGCCACCATTAGGTCATAAATGCACTGGATCAGGACTCATCCAATCAATCAGGTCACATTTGTAAAGCGTGATTTGTCATTCACAATGGTATCCAGGCACTTGCTGCAGGTATTAGTCGATGAGCCAGGTCTTGAGCCATTTCCTGAAGTGGTTCAGTGAGGGTGCAGTTCGGAGGCGGAGGTGGAGAGCGTTCCAGGCTTTGGTGGTGAGATGAGAGAAGGAGCATCATTCCAGCATGGCAGTAGCATATGGGGGTATCTGTGCCATGGCATGGTGTGTGGAGTGGATGTTCCTGCGAGGTCAGTGGAAGTGTGGACAGTGGTTCAAGTAGGCGGGTACTTGATAATGGAGGGTTTTGTAGGTGCGGGTCAGGGGTTTGAAGTGGCATCTCTTCTGGATTGGGAGCCAGTCGAGATCCTTTAAGTGTTGGGCGACGTGTGTTCTCTTAGACAGGTTAAGGATCAATCTGGTGGCAGCGCTCTGGATGGTCTGGAGTCTTTGCATGAGTTCACTGTTGGTGCCTTCATAGAATGTATTGCCATAGTCCAGTCGGCTGGTGATGAGGGCCTGCATCACTCTCTTTCTGGTGGAGATGCGGAGCAATTTGAGAACTTTTCGATGCATGCAGAGTGTGCGGAATCAGGCTGTGAAGAAAGGGTTGATCTGACATTTCATGGAGAGCTCACTGTTGAGGATGATGCCAAGGTTGCAGACGTGATCTTTCGGAGTAGGTTGGGTCCGAGTTCCAATAGGAACTCTTTCCAGAGGGCCGTGTGTCTGGCAAAGACCAGAACTTCAGTATTGTCTCTTTTGAGCTTCAGGCAGTTATCCACCATGCAGGCTAATATGTTCTTCATACATTTGTGGAAGTTGGTTTTCATCAGGGTGAGGTCTGCTGAGAGCGAGAGAATGAGATGTGTGTCATTGGTATAGGAGATGATGTTGATGTTGTGTGATCTGATGATGTCTGCGAATGGTGTCATGTAGATGTTGAGGGTTGGGCTGAAGGTTGAGTTTTGGGGGATGCTGCAGATGGCTTGGCTTGCGAGGTTATGGGGGGAGGCGGACTCTCTGAGTGCACCCAGTGAGAAACAGTGCCATCCATCTCAGAGCATTGCCTGTGATCCCAATCTGGTGTAGTCGATCGATGACTGTGTGGTGGGAGACGGTGTTGAAGGATGTGGAGAAGTCGAGTGGGATCAGGGCAGCTTATTCTTCTTCTGTCGCAGTGATCAGTGCTGTCTCTGTGCTGTAGTTGACTCTGAAGCCTGATTGGGATGGGTCCAGTGGGTTGTTTCTCTCCAGGTGCTCAGTGAGTTGGAAGTCGATGGCCTTCTCTCGGACTTTGGTGAGGTATGGGAGCAGAGAGATTGGATGGTAGTTCTTCAGCTCGCTGGGGTCTGCGGAGGGTTCCTTGAGGAGGAGTCTGATCTCTGTGTGTTTCCAAACTTCAGGAAAGGTGGCTGTGGTTAATGAGGTGTTGAAGATGGTGGTGACCTGGTGCTCAGTGTCATATCTTCTGAGGCTGAAAAGCCGGTGGGGGCAGGTGCTGGTTGGTGCCCTAGAGTGGAAGGAGTTCATAAGTGTGGTTGTTTTTATGTGAAGTTTTTGGTGGCTGATGGGCAGGTGAACTCTCGGACGATGGTGAAGAGTTTCATGGAATAGTTGGCACTGGTTTCGATCGGGTAGGTCAGTGCCTCCTTTTTTGTAGCTTTGATCTGGTGGTGAAAGTCATTGAGGGCTGATTTGAAGATGGATTGGTCTGTCTGGTTCCTTCCAGTGTGGCATCTTCTTTCCAGCTTTTGGCAGCTGTATTTTGACATGCTGAGTTCCATGGTGTACAAGCTGGTTTGTTTGGAGTGTCTGTGGGGTTTGGCTGGTTTCGTTGCAGAGACTCGTTTGACAGCACTGGTGATCCAGTCGTTGAAGTTCTGAACTGCCTGATCAAGGCTGGGGGTGACGTTCAGCAGTGTGGTGCTGATGGCATCGGTCCATTGTTGCTGAGTGACCTTGGTCCAACTGTGGAAGAGGGCGCTGCAGTGGTTGGGGAGAACTGAGGCAGTCCAGTGAAGGTGAAGTGTACAATAGAGTAGTCCGAACAGGTGAGTTCCGAGGTGTGGCTGTATCTGATTCTGTTGCTGGATGTGAAGATGGGGTCCACCGTGTGTCCAGCTTTGTGGGTTGGGTCTGTGACCAGCTGCTTGAGTCCAAAGTTGTCTAATCTTTCTAGGACTGAATTGCAAGGAATCAACAAAGATTCCAAGATTCAGTATACCCTTGTGGAACTCGGCACAATGCCAAAATCCTGTTTGCAACCCAAACACGAAGAGGAATTGGCTATCCACAAGCAATGGTATCGAAAAGAAGGCCTGACACAAGTTAATGACAGTGAACCACTCAACCTCACATGGAATCTGAAACAATATTACAGCTGGATTCGATACCACGGGGCAACAAGGAACAACCATGTTGTTTATTTTCCTAATATTTTGTACAATTCTGTACTTGTCATTTGGTTTCTGAAGACCTATAATGGGAGAGGTACAAGGCCTCCCTATTATCTCCCTCAAAATTCCCTATTATATCATGAACTCAATTACAGGAGTTATTCCAGCAATCATTTCAGGGGTCAAATTTTGCTGTGGAGTTCTTGGGAATTCAGAGTTAGGTTTAACATTTATTTGGAGAGGTTCCACACCTTTTATCAACCAAATATCTTTTCTTGAGTTCCCACACTTCAGGTTTTACAGTTTCTCTAAAATTTGGAGGCAAATCGTCAACTATTAACAAAGTCAATAACGTGCAAAGTGATTCATTTCTTGATACTTTAAGGAAAGCATCTTCATCCTGAGGCTGAATCTCAATTCTGTTTGGGGTACAAAAGCTAACACAAATCAGCTTTGTAAGCAAGTCTCTTCCCAATTGGTTCACTGGGCTGTAGTCACACAATATAAACCTCTGCTTGTCCTAAAAAGATCCTAGTTCAACCATGATTGGAGTACTTTCTTGAACTGTCATTTGATTATTTTCTTCACCAACTTGGACTGTTTTTCCTGAGAGGGGTAGGTGTGGAACTTCTACTGTTCTTAGAGTAGAATGGGTAGTACCAGTGTCAACTAGAAATGACACAGGGCAGCCATCTACTTCACTATCTATCAATGGTCCAGTCTGGTCTACCTCTAAGGCTGCACCAAGTACGTAGTTTTCCTCCCCTCTCAGGCACTGTCAGGCTGACTGATCAGAGCCATCTCCCTCATTTGAATCAAACAAAGGAAATTGTTGAAATAGATTATTATCCTGCATCTGATTTGTATTCATCCTCAAACCCTGATTTATGTTCTGACGCAACCCTACAGCATTTTGCTGTGGCATCGGAGGTTGAGGTACTTGCATTATTGGAGCTTGGGGCATATTAAAATTTTGGCTCCTGGGTCATTGGACATCCTGCATCTGATTATAAATATTATTCTGAGAAGACACAAACCTTGCATTTTGGACCTGATTAGCTGGATTCAAACAACATTTATGCTTCCAGTGTCTGAGCTTATTGCAGATGTGACAATGAGTCGATCCTTTCAGGCTATTTACATCCATTCCAGTACCAGGTTCTATGGAGACTCCTTGACCTCTACCTTGCATTGGATATTGTGGTATTTGATATACATCTTGCATTGTGCCTGCATTAGTTACAGCTAGGGGCCTCTGGGTAGTGCTCTGTGTTGCTTTCATTTGAGCAACCATCAGCTTTTCCTAGAGCTTTTTCTGTTTCATCTCTATCTCATCATGCAGTATTTTGCCGAGCTCAAAATGTCATCAATAGACTTATTCTGCCAGCAGATCAAATGTTGCAGAATCATCATACTTATCTTTGGCCTCAATCCTGTCACAATCCTTGTCACAAAATATCCTACATCTTTAGCCATCAAGGTCTCCATACCCCTATACCATTTATGCCTGTAACAACCTTTCATAGCAAGCATGGATTGACTTCTTTGACTCATGAGTCGTCCTGTCAATCTTGACCCAATCAACACTTGTAGAGACACCTTCCCATCTCAGGCCACCAAGCAGCTATTTTACTCTCAGTTCACAATTCACTCGGAAGAACCAAGTCAAATAACGTATTCAAATTGACCGATACCTGTGAAATTTTCATAAACCTTTCAACCTGTCTATACCATTCCACTGGTTTCTCTCGCAATTTTGGAAAATCATTGGTAAATGATGCAAGATCACTTGTGCTCCATGGCACATGAACATAAATTCGACCAGGCACTTCTCTCAAAGAGAAGTTTGTAACACCTCCCTCTGCTCCACCCGGAGGTGGCTCACCCAGAGTCTTCTTTACCTCCTTCTTCTTCAGACATTTAGGGGGTGATTCTCACCCTGGCGGGCGGCGGAGGCCGCCCGCCAGAGTTCCCCCCTCCAGAATACCGCACCGCGGTCATTAGACCGCTGCGGGTATTCTGGGTTTTACACTGGGCTGGCGGGCGACTGCCAAAAGGCCGCCCGCCAACCCAGTGTAAAACAACCTTCCCACGAGGACGCCGGCTCCGAATGGAGCCGGCGGAGTGGGAAGGTGCGACGGGTGCAGTGGCACCCGTCGCGAATTTCACTGTCTGCAATGCAGACAGTGAAATTCATTGTGGGGCCCCCAGGGGCCCCACGACACGCCATAACCGCCATCCTGTTCCTGGCGGGCGAACCGCCAGGAACAGGATGGCGGTATGGGGTGTCTGAATCCCCATAGCGGCGCAGCGAGCTGCGCCGCCATGGAGGATTCAGAAGGGCAGCGGAAAACCGGCGGGAGACCGCCGGTTTTCCACTTCTGACAGCGGCAGAACCGCCGCGGTCAGAATGCCCTGCGGGGCACCGCCAGCCTGTTGGCGGTGCCCCCGTCATTTTAGCCCTGGCGGTCGACGACCGCCAGGGTTAGAATGACCCCCTTAGCCTCCCACTTTTCTAATTCATTCCATTTCCTAATGTTCTGAATTGGTTCTTTGAGTAGAGTATTCAATCCCGGGGCTCTCAAATCATCAATTTCTTTCTCATTGAAATGCATTCGATAGCTCCTTTGCAGAGATTTAAGCCCCTATTTATGGGAAAATGACGGAGCACGACTTTGCGCCAAAATTGGCAGCACTGCGCTCTGTCATTTTCACAAAGCAGGGATGATCCGTATTTAAGTGAATACGCAGCAACCCTGTGTTGTCCCCTGCGCTGGCGCTAAATTTATCTGCCAGTGCCAATGCAGGCATCCTTGCACCATCGTGCAAGGATGTCTGCATTGAGGGGTATGATTGTTTATGTGTGGGAAGGTGCACCTTCCCATACATATACAATCACTAATGGCACCATAGCACTTCTGTGTATGCTGCAGAATGCAGCACACACAGAAGTGCCAAAGCGTCATTTTCAAGTGATTGTTTATGTGCAGGAAGGGACACATTCCCACACATAAACATTAATTTCTGGCATTTTGCTCTTTCTATGCATGCCCCAGATTACAGCACGCATAGAAAAAGCAAAACACGAGGAGGAATAAAAGAATTTCTCCTTGTTGTGCCTTGCTAATGCCACCCCTGGAGATGGCATTAGATTCTGGCGCTGCCACAGGTTTATGAAATGTTGTATAACTAAGGCAGCGTCACAATGCAATGGGTGTTGCTGTGGCACGCCCACACCAACACCCATTGCACGCCCCTCTGATGCAGATAACTTCGTTGGAGGGGCCAATATTTACAAGCAGGTGTAACGCCACAAAAAGTGGCATCACACCTTCTTTTAAATATAGAGCAGAGGTTAGCCCCACTGAAGTGTTGCGTAAAGTGATGCTGCAATGGCACTAGGGGCTCATAAATATGCCCCTTAGTTTTATATAAGTCTATCTCATATTTTTGAGCAGATTCTGTCAATTTATCATGAACCTGTCCCGCTTCTTTATTAATATTCCTACACATAAATGCAAACTCATCTTCTTGGTAAGTCTCCAATTGCTCTAAGCTAAGAGTTCCAAGAGTCATCATATCCAATTCTATTGTCAGCTTCACTACATCCAGAGTTCTTTCACTCGGTGTTGATGGAATTGTTCCCTGACTCACTTCCATACTTGTACTCTCTTTAGGTGGAGTACTCCATTAAAGAACTGTACCCTTTCATCTATCTCTTTCTCACAAATAGAAAAAGTCACTACAGGATTCTCAGGTGTGGAATCGTTTCTCTGAGCACCAGTTCCCAAATCCCAAAATTGTGCCCATACAATAGTACTGCTAGTGGATACTTTCTGATAAGAACGTATTGAAGTGCATCCGGGCATATTAAAGGTTGTATCTGAACTTGCATCACATGGAGTACAAGTATGCGTTGGACTCAAAGGAGCAAACTCCCTAGTATCTAGGCTATTTGGAACTCTACTCTATCTTTCAGTATCATTAGGTAGATCCAAATTGAACATATTTTTCTCAGAGCCTTCAGATTTATACTGTCGGACCAATAGTACCTGGAACTGTGAGAGCATCTACAGTACTCAGTGGAATCGACTGGGAAACATTCTCTTAAACCTTCGCTTATTGGTTCAACTGGGGCAGTGGGAAAGGTAACTACGCCACTGCTATCAGTACCATTGATTTTCCTTTCACTCCTAACTTAGTTATCCGGGGGTGGATGTTCACATAATAACACATTCAAAAGACAGTCTCCAGAATTATCACTGTCTAGACTCATGTCATCATGCTTTTTCAATTTCTTCTCCTTTAATCTTCAAACCATTTTCTTTTCCCCTTCTCCTCGACCACATCTGTAGTCAAGGCTGGTGACAGATTTACCTCTTCTATAATGTCCGTTCTCCACCTTTTCTGCTCTGCATCCCATCTAGCATCTACAGAAGCGCGTATAGCTTTCTTTGCTCTAACCGGATGTTAGACTTTTCATCCTTGGCAAGGTCTGCCTTAACTTCTTGCCTCTGTTTCCCAGGGTGTTGATGTGTGCTGGACACTGTTTTTGATGTTTTTGTTATCCTGGACACTTTACCACTGCTAACGAGTGCTAAAGTACAAGTGCTCCTATACAAAATGTGTATGTAATTGGCTTATCCATGATTGGCATATTTTCTTTACTAGTAAGTCCCTAGTATAGTGCACTAGAGGCGACCAGGGCCTGTAAATCAAATGCCACTAGTGGGTGTGCAGCACTGGCTGTGCCACCCACATAGGTAGCTCTGTAATCATGTCTCAGACATGCCATTGCAGTGTCTGTGTGTGCAGTTTTAATCTGTAAAATCGACTTGGCAAGTGTACCCACGTGCCACGCCTAAACCTTCCCTTTTCTTACATGTAAGACACCCCTAAGGGAGGCCCTAGGTAGCCCTAAGGCAGGGTGCAGTGTATGGTGAAGGTAGGACATATAGTAATGTGTTTTATATGTCCTGACAGTGAAATATTGCTAAATTTGTTTTCCACTGTTGCAAGGCCTGTCACTCTCATAGGTTAATATGGGGGCTACCTTTAAATATGATTAAAGTGTAGATTCCCTTTGGGAGCGGATAGACATATGGAGTTTGGGGTCCCTGAGTTGAGAGTTTAAGATTGTGTGTTTGAAAATGCCACTTTTAGAAAGTGAGCATTTTCTTGCTTAAACCATTTATGTGACTCTGCATGTTTGTGGTTTCCCTGTCTGGGTAAGTTTGAAAATTGGGCTGGTTGCACCTCACACTAGACAGGAACACAAAGGGAGCTGGGGTGTAGTCTGCTTTTCCTGATGAGTCATCTGTGCTAGGAGGGAGGGGAGGAGTGGTCACTCACGCCTGAAAGGGCTGTGCCTGCCCTCACACAATGCAGTCTCCAACCCCCTGGTGAGTGTCTGGGACCTGGCCCGGGCAAAGCAGGATTTCACAATCGAGAGAGACTTTGTTTGAAGTAGGCCTACTTCAAAGGAGAAAATGGGTAGAAGAAGGTCACCCAAATCCACAGACTTTAGAACACTTATGGAAACCAAGAGGAACCTCTTTCTGAAGAAGAGATGAAGAGCTGGGGAAGAAGAGCTGCCCTGCCTGTGACTGTGCTTTGTGGAGCTATCCTGCAGTTGCTGCTTCTGCCAGTGTAAGAGGACGAAGACTGGACTTTGTGTTGCCTTCCTTCTTGTGAAGATCTCCAAGGGCTTGATTTAGAGCTTCCCTCCTGTTATTTGAAGTCTCAGGGATAGCAAGGACTTCTCTCTGCCAGCATCTGGAGTCTCTGGAGAGACTCCTACTCCGCCAAGTGGTGCCCATCCAGTTCCTGGGACCCTGAAAGGAGAAGCTGGTAGCCTAAGAGTGAGAAATCCACGCACTGACCGCAGTGCGGGGAAAAGATCGACATAACTCTGATCTGCGGCTGAAAAATTGACGAGTCGCCGGCTTCGTGGCTGAAAATCGACACTTGTCTGCAATGCGACCCTAAGATCGACGCCCGGGGCTGGAGAAACAATGCACAGCATCGCTGACAGAGGCTGGTGAGATCCCAACACATGCTGCGTGGTTTTCAGATCATCGTGTGGCTGGATTTCCGATGCAAACACCGCTGGGCGAGTAAAATTGATGCAAGGCCTGCCCGGACCCGAGAGTGCTGACCGGATCAACGCTTCGCTCTCCTGCGGAGAGAAAAAACAACGCACGCCGACCCGACGAAAGGAGAAAAGACGCACGGTCTCGCTCGTGAGTGAAATCAACGCATCGCAAGCCCTTTTTGACACACACTCGCCCTTGCGGGGTTATTTTTGACACACCCAAGGCACATTTTCACACTAACAGTGTTAGTGTGTGTTTAAAATTACATGAAGACCCTTTTTGCATTTTTTGTGATAAGTTGACTTGTGTATTCTGGATTTTTGCCGTTTTGATATTTTCTACTTTTCTAAACCTGTGTTGTGTCATTTTGTAGTTTTTTCATTAAGTTACTGTGTGTGTTGGTACAAATACTTTACACCTAGCAGTCTGAAGTTAAGCCTACTGCTTGTGCCAAGCTACCAACAGGGTAAGCAGGGGTTAGCTGAGGGTGATTCTCTTTAACCTTGACTAGAGTGCGGGTCCTTGCCTGGACAGGGGGTAACCTGACTGCCAACCAAAGATCCCATTTCTAACACCTGATATATCTCTTTTTCTTGAGCATGGGTGTCTCATATTGTGCAGGTCTACAAGGAGACTTCATTTCGTTCAGCACCCTCCTTATATTCTCAATAATCTGCAAATCGTATTGTGGGAATCTCAATGGACCTTCTTTTTCTGTGATCTTATGCCATTGACCAATCCAAACACATGTATGAAGGCCTAAATTAAACGCCATATAATGACCTGGAGTCCCTCTGAGAGGTGCCACTTCACCTTCCCTACTGGGAGATAAACGCCTCCTCAAAACAAATCTTGTATGACTTTAAAACATAACATTTTTCAATAACATTCTCAAAGCATCCAATCAATCTAAAACAATGCCATACCCACAATGTCTTGCTTCGACACAACCACTAACTGCAGCTCAGAACCTTATGAGGTTGTCCACCAATAGCAACGCGGTACCACAACCACCAGACTATACCAGTGTAGCACACTGTCACATACACCTTGCTAATCACGACAGTTTCCCTCCTTTACAATCTGCACGCACACTTGCTCTGAAATCTCATACACATACCCAATACAATATATTAACCTTTGTCTGCCTCTCTAAAGAATGAACAGTTTCAAATACACAAGAAGGTTCCAATAACTTTGGATAAAACTTTGACCTGATGGGTTACATCTAAATTAGTATAACTTCACTTCTGCGCATTAAGATCTGCTATACCACTCATCTCACATTTGCACAAAGTAAGTCCCTATTTTAACAATGCTGTTGACATCTCACAATGATCACAACCCTTTAGAAGACAATATGTTTTGGAGTCTTCTACATCCTTTAAATTATCCCAGGATCATAGGCCACTTGAAGCCCGCTAACTATTTTAACTCCTTTATAAATCACCACACTCACACAACATACAAAACATCTCCAAAGACACCATCCAACCTCAAAATCACCACAAGCTAGACACAAACTGCTGCACAACCTTGCTTATATTCACATTCCCAATACCAATACGATTGTCTACCCAGTGTCTGCAACTTCACTAATTCTTTAAATGTGGACATGGGCACTTGGGATTGGGCTCTAAGGGACTAAGGGCCGAATTTATACTTTTTTAGTGTCACATTTGCATCATTTCTGATGCAAAAGCGGCATAAACGTACAAAATATAACTGAATTTTGTACGTTTGCCCCACTTTTGCATCACAAAATGACACAAATGTGTTGCTAAAAAAGTATAAATCAGGCCCTAAGTACTCTAAAGTTTGGCTCCAGTTCTCTTCATGTCAGAAAGAGAACCATCCTTGCTGCTACCAACTGATCCAGCTTGGACTATATCTCCAATATTTGACTCAGACGAATCTTTCCTTCTCTGTTCCGAGGTTTGAATAAACTCACATCAAATTATTTAAATTAATTACAGTGCATCCAAATCCTCACATCTTCAATCTCGGAGATCAACTTACAGTTTCAAAGGGCTTTATTACAAACTCAAACTTACAGAAATGAGCCTCAAACCATAGTATAGGTATACAGAATCACTAAAGGAGAGTTAAAATGTCACACAATATTGAATCGGATTAGCATATGCAATACCAATATCTCATTAGCAACAATGCAAAAAATCAAGAAAAGTGTTTGGTGTTTAAAATCCAAAATCAAATTCTCCTGCCTAAATATTGAATCTAGATTCCTAACTATTCTAATATTTAAAAGGATTTCAGAGAGAAGGTCAGCATAACAGAACTTCTGTAGAAGATTCCTTCAAGATAGTTGTGTGCAGCATAAATCCATTGGATCTTTGGAATCTAAGGTCTATACCTCAGATAGGTTTGTTCTCCTCAAAGGAATAAGGGGGTCTGAGCATTTCACTAACTAAACCACACTTAAATCTCAATCCTTCCAAAAATAACATCATTGTCCAACTCTTCCTATGAAAAACAAAATGATAAATGAAACGGATAATTGGTCACAAGATCCCCTTTAAGCTTCTTCTGTGTGGTCTTGGTGCAGCCTTGCACTCAGGGATTTCAAAGCGATGAGTGCCAATTTAGGATACTCCTTCCATCCTTATAACGCTTCTCCCAGACACTCTTATATCTTACACAAAGTAGGCTCCTTAGTAGTTTCAGCACTTGTAGCTTTAGAAAAACATGCAAATAGCTAACCACATTGAAAATTAAAACACAGGAAAAATGTTTGACTTCACTCCGGCAAAGTAAAATATGCACAAGTACATTTTTAAAATTAAATTTTTTCTGTACATCTTCTTATGTTGAATATAAAATAATTATAAAGAATAACAGTGCTTAAAATACTGTAGCATAAACATTTTTCAAACAATTATTAAATGATTCATCCATGACTCATTGTATTCATCTGTGCACTTTCTCGTATGCATTTCAGTGCAGTGGGGTTAAATGGAATTCACTTTCATGTTATACATGAACATATTCACCCCTTCATTTCTTGTTTTAAGAGACATAATGGCACAGCCAGCTTATGCTCTGTCAGCTCTAAGGGCCAGATGTCGCAAACTTTTGCGAGTCGCAAATGGCCCGAATCGCAATTTGCGACCCCGCAAAATTGGAAATGGGATGCAAAAACCCCATTTCCGAATCGCAAGTAGCGACGCGAGCCATTACCGACTCACAAAAGTTGAAACCCCATAGTGCGACCCCGCAAATAGGAAGTCGCAATTTGCGAGTCGCAAACCATATGAAAAAGCCACCCGCAAATTGCGACTAGTCGCAGAAAGCCCATTTTGCACACCCAAGTTTCCACTAAGTCAGAGCAGGTGGTAACCAGAACCAAAGTATAAAAGGAGACGCGGAAGGCACCTGGGTTACTGAAGATGGTGGAGATATATGTGATAGCAAGGAGGAGGAGGGTCCACGCCGCACAGCAGAGGAGGAGGAGGAGCTAGAGACAGGAGAGGATATACAGAACCAGGCAGACACTTTTCCAACAAACAGAGGAGGAGATATATGATAAATACAGACTCAGCAGTGCAGCAATATTAGAATTAATTGATCTACTCAATCCGCAGTTGCAACGCCAGACTGTGCATGGCAGCGCCATCCCCACACATGTGCAAGTGCTATGCTCACTGCACCTCTTGACCTTGGATAGCTATCAGGGGGTCATTGCTGTGGCAGGTCGGGTATCCCAAAGTGCACTCTCACGGTTCTTCAGATGTTTCTTAGATGCCATACTCACACACATGTCCAGATACATATACCTACCCAGGAATGAGGCAGAAATCAACAGCACCAAGTTGGAATTCTACAGGATTGCCAACTTCCCTCATGTGATAGGGTGTGTAGACGGGACACATATACAAATCTGCCCTCCTGCAAATCTGGAATATCTGTTCCACAACCGGAAGTGTACCCACTCACTGAACATCCAGGTGGTATGTGACGCCGATTATGTCATCACTGACATGGTAGCCAAATTTCCAGGGAGTACACATGACTCCTACATTTTCAGGCACAGTGGGATACACCAACGCCTAGAACGTAGGGAGTTTTCAGACGGATATCTCTTAGGTATTGCTGAATACACCCTGCAGCCATACACACAGGTCACTGTAGAAACCATCCATGCCCTGCTAACATTGTCCATTTATGCCAAACAGGTGACAGTGCATATGCGCTACGACCATGGATACTTACCCCGTACTTAACACCCAGCAATGAGAAAGAGAGGCGATACAACAGTGCACATAGGCGGACCCGAAATGTCATAGAGAGGACCTTTGGACTGTTGAAGGCAAGATTCCGATGCCTCCACAGAAGTGGAGGTGCGCTCCAGTATGCCCCAATAACAGCATTCAAGATCGTTCGCGCATGCGCTATACTGCACAACATTGCCACCAGATGTGGGCTGCATCTCACCCCTGAAGACCCAGATTCGGAGGATGACGAGCAAGAGCTACCACATCGCCATCATGGGGATAGAAGCATTGCAAATCAAGGCAGACAGAGACGGGACCACATTCCAAACCAATACTTTGGAAGGTATGTGCTAACTGTCACCACACACACTAATGTCACACACAAGAGCCCAGTTGTGAAGTGGAACAAACAAGAACTTTTATTAAGTGAACCTAAGTAATTATGAACTGAACTTTTGGGAAGGGGCTTTTAACGTCCACCTGCAATGAGGACACATTCACCTCATGTGCCTCAAGTGTCCGCAAGTGCATAGGCTCAACTCCTCCGCCTGGGACGCCCAGCATGGCTAGTGCTTGGAGTGTCAGCAGATCCCTGATGTGCACAGCCACTCCTCAATACCCTTGTGTCCGTGGCAGGTGCCCTACTGATGGTGGAGCCCTCCTCACTATCTTGAGGTGTGTCTGCCGTGCCCCTAGCCACCTGTCTTGCCTCCATCATGTCCACAGCGTGGCTAATCCGACCCAGTCCCCGAGCCACATCCCCTGCAAAGTGGCCCAAGTACTATGCAAAGTGCAAACTGACTGTACTGCGTGACAGCCCTGTGGTGTTGACTGCCAGGCGGACGATTGATGCAGCCATGCGGTCCAAACGGTGTATGAGTTGCCGCTCACGGCGCCTTGCACTCTCTCTCTCTGACACTAGTTTAGTTACAAGTTGACGGATGGAGAGTGCAAGGTCACCGACATGAATGTTCAGGCTTTGGAAGTCTGTGTGCACCTGTGCCAGCCCTGTGGTGAAATTCCACTCCATACGCTGCATGGCCCCTGATATAACTCTCATCTACCTTGTTTGCAGGCGCTGACCACTGATGAGGGCTGCCTCGGCGGCGGACATGGAAGAGTCCCCTACATCCTCCTGGGACACTGCAGGGACATGGACTCGGCGTCTGCGACGTGGTGGAGCATCAGGGTCCTGTTGTATGGCACTGTGGCTGGGACCGGGTGCTGGGTCGATCTCCCCAATGTCCATTGGTGCAGCTGGAGGGGACTGTGGTTGGGTGGTGCTAGGCCCTGTAGTGGCTGCTCCTGACTCCTGTGCTGCCTGTTGGCTGCTCCCTGCACCCTGGACAGACTGGCTGGTGGAGATGTCTTGTGGGAGACCTGTGGGACATAGGGAACACACTGTCAGTATCTAACATCTGTTGTATGCTTCCTAATAAACTGTTGCCTATCAGCTGACTACTGAACTACATTGCCCATAATGCACCATTCTGGTGGTTGCTAGTCTGGAATGGAGCTAATTCGGTTGTGCATGCTGCTGTGTACTGGGTGGGTGGGGGTATGGCAGATATGGGTGTACATGCATGTTTCATGGTACTCACTTGTTGATGTTCCTGTCACTGACGTGTCCAGCTCTCCCATTCCAGCCACTGCCTCTGGCTCAAGGGTCTGTTCCACAAGTTCCTCCATGGGTGTGGGTGGTGGGACGGTGGATGGGCCTCCTCCTGTGCCCCTCGTCTCCCGGAGGCGCTCTGCCACCCTCTCCTTGGTCCTGGAGCGCAGGTCATACCATCTCTTTTTGAGCTCATCAATACTCCTGTGGCTCACCCCTATGGCGTTGACCTTCTCCTGGATGTCATTCCAAATCCTCAGTTTTTCAGTCTCTGGCACACTCAGGGCAGCCCTTCCAAATAGCTGGTCATGGTGCTGGCAGCATTCATCTGTCAGCACCTCCAGTTCCTTTTCTGAAAACTTAAGTTTTCTCTTCCTGCCAGAGTCCTCCATTCTTGCTGCTGTTCCTCAAGGTGGTTGCTAAGCAGTTGGAAAAGGGTGTGGTCCTCCCTCCTCCCAGGTGTATTTGTAAACTTACTGGCTGTGATGTCATCAGCCAGAGCCAGGAAGTGTTTTCCAGACTGTTCTGCTGCACCTGCATGCAATTTGCGGCACCGTCGCAATTTGCAACACCCACTCGCAATTTGCGTATTCGTTTTTAGCGAGGTCACAAAAAGCAACCTCGCAAACAGCGGACTCGCAATATGCGGTGCGACTTCATTTGCGAGTTGCAAAATGAAGTCGCTTTTTCTTGTTGGATACCAGTTTGCGAGTTGGAAATTGCGAGTCGCAACGACTCGCAATTTCCGACTCACTATTTTTTAGCTACCTACATCTGGCCCTAAATGACAGAAGAGCTATGGTAGCTATAGTGGTCTATATAGTCTATAGTGGTGAACTCTTTGTTAGTCAATGCCAATTCTTGCTACCTCGGAATGGCAGCTAAGAGTATTCAAATAACTTGAGGGACTGTAAAATGCTACTATTAGCACAATCTACAAACTGCATAGTGTTGCCTAGTTTTCTGATTGTTAAAGAGACCTGCGTTTGCTTCTGGTTACCAGTCACAGTCAGTTCAAATCTTTGCACATTTGCCATTAGGTAGTCTGCGGAAAAGATCCTTCCTTTCTCAGTAGTCTGCTGTCCAGAAACAGCATACTAAGATCTGCCATTTCTCAACTGTTGTTTGTTCCCACAGAGAAAAAAATCTAGAATTAAGAGACTTCTGTGCCATGGATCCTAGCTCTGGAATGCTCTCCACAGGATTCCTCTTTGTCAGAGCAACTTCATGACTTTCAGAAAAGCACTGACTACCAACTTGTTGAACTAGTTGCACGTGCCAATGTATCTGTTGTCTCTCCAGTGAGTCTTGAGGCCAAGGAGCCTTTGAGAATTTGCTTGCACTATGCAAGTATTCATCACCATCATTCTGGAGCGTGTTGCATCAATCAGCAAGGCGACCAAAGAAGGAGGGCTAGCGGATGTAAAGTCTACAAGATTGGGGATTTGAAAGGTTTGAGCATTACTCAGTAGAGTGATTGAGGAAACACCGCAATGCATACTACAGATGAAAGATGTCTGGGGACAATATGACCCCCATTATAGTACGAAATTTTCAGTGGCCAAATTTGATGGTAGAATTTCCATCCCAAAGTGTCTCTTTAGTAGAAGTAGCTGGATGATGTCCACATGTAATAACGTCAGACATGTTTAAATGTGGAGTATTTTCCATCAATATTGTATTGAAGAATTGAAATCCCCTATACATGCCAGATGAAGAATTCACAACATCAACTTTCATGGTCTGACTATTTTCAATTAATCTTGTTTCGACTGTTAAACGGTGCTTACTTTGTGCAGCTGGTTTAGCGGTGGGCAATGGAAGAAAGAAAACATGAAATGGCATGGGAATTAGCCATCATTTTTATCTGGGAGGCCCGGGATTCGACTACATAGGCATCGGGCTCCAGGTAAAAGTCTGTGAACCCTAGAACGTATGCATTTCGCAAATTAGGCACATGATAAAGGTGCCCATCTTGTTCCGTGAGCACTTCAAACAAGCATCTCTCTCTGGAAGTCAAAACGTTCTTGTGCTTCAGACCGGGATGGCATGAACGATTGATTTCTGTTGGAAGGCGCAGTTAACTGCAATAAATACAATTATCTCCCATTTCAGTTTCTTAAATTAAGCCAATAATTCGATTCCCTCCTTACATCCACATAACTTGCTTTTGCTGTTAAATTCACATTTGTTTGCTTGGTGAAGAGGGAACAAATTGCTCATTAGCTGAGGGAGAAGAGTCGCTTGCCTGATCTAATCTCAGGTCCACTGATGCATTAAGGAGAAATGTTCATTTGTTCTATTTTTAGAAGGAGTTGTTTAAACTCAGATTTTGGAAGGTATTACAGGGATGTCACCTACTTTCATCATTTTATTTCAAGTTTAATTTGCTCTACAATGTGATAGTAGAATGAAATGTAAAAAGGAGAATAATCCCATTCTGTGTTTTGTATTATTTTTAGTAGTAAAATGCCGAAACACACGCGTATTTGAGGTCCACTTATAAAACAACCTTCTAGAGTTTGATGCAGCTATAAAATATTGCTATATTTTTTCAAATTGTTTCTACATTACATATGTTCGAAAAACACGTGCTGAACTGATGACATGATTAGTGGTAACAAATGTACTCTGCAAAACCGTGCATGGAAAGCTGACAAAACAATGGAATTGTGAAACGGGATCAGATAATCAATCAATCAATCAATAAGAGATTTGTTAAGCGTGCTACTCACCCAGCAGGGTCTCAAGGCGCTGGGGAGGGGGGGGGGAGGTGTGGTGCTACTGCTCGAAGAGCCAAGTCTTGAGGTGCTTCCTGAACGTCAGGCGGTCCTGGGTGAGACGTAGGTTGACTGGGAGGGAGTTCAGGGTTTTGGCCGCAAGGTGGGAGAAGGATCTACCGCCAGATGTGGTGCGGTAAATGCGGGGAACGGTAGCAAGGGTGAGGTTGGCGGAGCGGAGTTGGTGTGTAGGGATGTGGAAGTTGAGGCGCTCGTTGAGATAGGCCAGTCTGTCGTCATGGAGAGCTTTGTGAGCATGGATCAGGAGATTGATGATGGTCCTTTTGTAGATGGGGAACCAGTGGAGATCTCTGAGGTGGGCTGAGAAATGTTTGTGGTGAGGGAGGTTGAGGATGAGTCGTGCAGAGGTGTTCTGGATTCGCTGGAGTTTCTTCTGGAGCTTGGCCGTTATTCCTGCGTAGAGGGCATTGCCATAGTCCAGTCTACTGCTGACGAGGGGGGGTGTGACCGTTCTTCTGGTTTCCACAGGGATCCATCTGAAGGTCTTACAGAGCATGCAAAGGGTTTTGTAGCATGAGTATGTGATGGAGTTGACATGCTGGGTCATGGAGAGAGAAGAGTCCAGTATGAAGCCAAGGTTGTATGCGTAGGTGGTGGGCTTTGGTGCCGACCCCAGGGTGGCAGGCCACCAGGAGCCGTCCCATGCTGATCTGTTGGGCCGAAGATGATGATATCAGTTTTCTCTGAGTTTAACTTGAGGCTGCTTTCCTTCATTCAGTTGGCGATGCCGTGGAGTCCGGTGTGGAGGCTGATCTTAGCATTTGCGGGCTGCTTTGTGAGAGAGAGGATGAGCTGTGTGCCACCTGCGTAGGAGACGATGTTGAGGCCGTGGGATCAGACGATGTTGGCGAGTGGAGCCATGTAGACATTGAAGAGGGTGGGGCTGAGTGCGAATCCCCGGGGAACTCCACATATGGGGGGTCATTCTGACCCTGGCGGCCGGTGACCGCTAGGGTCACCGACCACTGGAGCACCGCAAACACGCTGGCGGTGCTCCCAAGGGCATTCTGACCGCGGCGGTTCAGCCGCGGTCAGAAAGGGTAAACCGGCGGTCTCCCGCCGGTTTACCGCTGTCCCATTGAATCCTCCATGGCGGCGGAGCGCGCTCCGCCGCCATGGGGATTCAGACACCCCCTACCGCCTCCTGTTCATGGCGGGAAACCCGCCATGAACAGGATGGCGGTAGGGGGTGCCGCAGGGGCCCCCGTAAGAGGGCCCCACAAAGTATTTCAGTGTCTGCTTTGCAGACACTGAAATACGTGACGGGTGCAACTGCACCCGTCGCACCCCTGCAACTACGCCGGCTCAATTCTGAGCCGGCGTCCACGTTGCAGGGGCATTTCCGCTGGGCCGGCGGGAGCTCTTTTGGAGAGCGCCCGCCGGCCCAGAGGAAATGTTTGAATGGCCGCTGCGGTCTTTTGACCGCGGTGCGGTCATTTGTCGGCGGTACCTTGGCGGACGGCCTCCGCCGTCCGCCAAGGTCTGAATGACCCCCATGGTCTTGGTCGCATTGGACAGGAACAGTGGAAGGCGGACTCTCTGGGTTCTTCCAGAGAGGAAGGAGGTGAGCCAGTCCAGGGCTCTGTGGTGAATTCCGGCGTCAGAGAGGCGTGTGCGAAGGGTGTGGTGGCAGACGGTGTCAAAGGCTGCAGAAAGGTCAAGGAGGATGAGGGCGACGGTTTCTCCTCTGTTGAGTCAGCTCCTGATGTTGTTGTTGCAGGCGATAAGGGCGGTCTCGGTGCTGTTTTTCTTGCGGAAACCTGACTGGGAGACGTCAAGAAGGCTGTTGTCCTCCAGGAAGTGGGATAGCTGGTTTTTGACTATCTTCTCGATGACCTTCGTGGGGTATGGGAGAAGGGAGATGGGTCTGTAGTTGTTTAGGTCTTCTGGGTCGGCATTTAATTTTTTGAGCAGGGCGTTGACTTCGGCATGTTTTCAGCTCTCTGGGAAGACGGCGGTCTCAAAGGAGATGTTGATGATGGTCCGGAGCTGGAGAGCGATGATTTGGCTGGCTTTATTGAAGATGTGGTGAGGGGAGGGGTCAGCGGGAAAGCCGGAGTGGATGGTGCTCATGGTCTTGGTGGTTTTCTCGTCATCGGTGGGGGTCCAGGCATTCAGGAAGTTGGTGTGGCAGGGTGCGCTGGGGTCGACCTTGGCCGTGGTGGAGGTGGGGGGTGGTGGTGGGTAGCTTCCATGAATGTCGATGATCTTGCTGTGAAAGAAAGTGGCGAGGGAGTCGCAGAGGTCTTGTGAGTGGGATGGGTCGGAGGAGCAGGCCTTAGGGTTGGTGAGTTCCTTGATGATGCTAAAGAGCTCCTTGCTATTGTGTGCGTTGTTGTCAACTCGCTCTTTGTAAAAAGATCTTTTGGTGGCTCGGATGAGCTGGTGATGTTTGCGTATGGCGGTTTTGGGGGCGGCGTGGTTGTTTTCTGAATGTTCTTGTCGCCAGATCTTCTCGGCTTTCCGGCATTTGCGTTTGGATGCCTGAAGGTCTGAGGTGAACCAGGGAGCTTTCTTGTTGACGTGGTTGTTAGTGGTTTTCTTGAGTGGGGCAAGGGTGTTGGCAGAGTCGTCGAGCCATGATTTGAGGTTGAGGGCGGCAGTGTTGGGGTCGTTGGTTTAGGGTGGTAGGGGGTGAGCGAGGTTGGAGGTCAATTGGTCCTTGGAAATCTTGTTCCACTTGCGGTGAGGGATCCGATGCTGTTGGTGATGGGTGGTGGGTTTATGAAAGGAAAAATTAATACAACTGTGGTCGGTCCAATGGAGTTTGGTGGTGTGAGTGAAGTTGATGTAGTTGCTGGAGGAGAAGATGGCATCAAGTGTGTGACCGGCTGAGTGGGTGGGTGAGATGACCAGTTGCTTGAGGCTAAGGTTGGCCAGGTTGTCCGGTAGGGTTGAGGAGTTGCAGTTGATGGTGTTCTCCAGGTGGAAGTTCAGGTCGCCGAGGAGCATGTAGTCTGTGGAGGTGAGGGCATTGGTGCTGATGGTGTCGGCGATGGCATCGCAGAATTGTGGGTGGGGGCCCGGGGTTCTGTAGATGAGGGTACCTCTCAGGGTGGTGTTGGCATTAACGTATATCTGGAAGTGCGGGTGCTCTGCGGTATCTAGGGCACCGTGGGTGTCGGTTGTGATCCTGTTGGAGCTTCTGTGGACAATGGCGATTCCTCCTCCTGGTTTGTTGGTACGGTCTCTTTGGGTGATCTTGTAGCCGTCAGGGATTGATATGGCGATGTCCGGTTCTGATGAGGGGTTCATCCAGGTTTTGGTGAGGAAGGTGATGTCAGGGGAGGTAGATGTGAGCAGGTCCCAGAGTTCGATGGCGTGCTTCTGGATGGAGTGGGTGTTGAGGAGGATGCAGCTGAGGTGGTTGGGCTGGGCGGCATTGTTATGATGCTTGGTGGCTTGAACGCAGGTGAAGTGGCACAAGCGGCAAGAAAAAGGTCCGTGTGTGTGCCTGGGGGAGGCCTGGATGCAGGTGGTTGGGTGACCAGGGTTGAGCACGAGGATTTCCGGAGTAGTGTAGTAGCGTCTGGCAGCATGGGAGGTGTGAGGGGTAGGCGCTGGGAGAGGTCCAGGCGTGGACGGGTGCAGATGGGCTTGCCTCTGGCGCCCCAGCGGTGTTGCCACGCTGCGGCCGCCATTAAGAAAGGGAGGTGGGAGGGTAGGAGCAGAAGGGAGGTGGGAGCGGATGGGGGCTCAAGGGGGGCACGAGGTGGGCAGCACTGCAGGGGATGCAGCGGCCGGAATAGGGAGAACGGGCAGAAACAGGCAGAGACAGCAATAAACAGGAAAAAGGCAAAAGCAGAAAAATGGCAAGCAAGCACAGAAAACAGATGACAAGACAAACACACAAGATAACAAGACCTACACACAATACTTACATCTACCACAAGGCACCAGGGATGAGGCACAGGTGGGTGTCTGCGGGTGGAGGAGGGCCTCGAACTCACAGCAGCAGCGAGGGCGGGGTTAGGAACACGAGGGCAGTCTGGTGGAGCTGCTCGGCGTGCAGAGTGGTTCCTGGCCTTAAGTCAGGTCAGGGGTCAATGTGAGCACTGCGCAGCAGCTGCCATTAAGAAGCGGAGGTGGGAGGGAAGAGCAGCTGGGAGGCGGGAGGGGGTGACGAATTGGGGCACAAGGGGCGCGGGGACGTAGCGACAGGAACAGGGAGAACAGGCAGAAACAGGCAGAGACAGCAATAAACAGGCAAAAGGCAAAAGCTGAAAAACGGCATGCAAGCATGGGCAGAAACAGGCAGAGACAGCAATAAACAGGTAAAAGGCAACAGCAGAAAAATGGCACGCAAGCACAGAAAACAGATGACAAGACAAACACACAAGATAACAAGACCAACACACGATACTTACGTCTACCACTAGACACCAGGCGGGTGCCTGCGGGTGGTGCAGGGCCTCGAACTCGCAGCAACAGCGAGGGCGGGGTTAGGAACACGATGGCAGTCTGGTGGAGCTGCTCAGCATGCAGAGCGGTTCCTGGCCTTAAGTCAGGTCAGGGGATAAAATTGGCTTCTTCCCCAGTCACTGAGGGCAGGCGTTCACCATATTTTTTAAATAAGGGGGCATATTTACAAGCCTCTTGCGCTTCCGGTATCTCACTTTTTGGATGCACAGGCAGTGCATAGTGCAGACCCATATCTATGAGGCCATGCAAAGCCACTTTGCTTGGCTTTTCATGACCTCATAGTTATGGTGTAAGGCAACGCTCAGCAAGTCACTGCGTTGCCTTACACTGTGTCGGGGGGCATTCCATGGGTGTTTTGCTGTGTCTTTGCTTTGCATGGCATCATAGACTTGCTTGAGCATCTTGCGCTGCCAAAGCGTCATAAAAAGTAATGCTGTGGTGGCGCAAGCCTCTCACAAATATGCCTCACTGTTTCCAAAATTATATATATAGGGGCATGCTCATAAGGAGAGCTGTATTGCTCTTGCTCTATACAATGTGGTGCAAGCACAATGCAAATCCAAAATGAGATTTATGAAGCCACATGAGGCCA
This sequence comes from Pleurodeles waltl, assembly GCF_031143425.1. Lineage (NCBI taxonomy): Eukaryota > Metazoa > Chordata > Amphibia > Caudata > Salamandridae > Pleurodeles > Pleurodeles waltl. Next base: position 596,859,976 of record NC_090448.1, read on the forward strand.
CCTGAATGGCTTCATAAATCTGCATAAGTCATATGTAATATGTGAGGTCATAAGCAGTGCATTATGGGAGCGCTAGTTATAATACGCTCAGGTAACTATAACTGCTGCCTTTCTATGGTTTTGTACATGTGAAATGTGAGTCTAACTATAACGTTCCTGTAACCTTTGGTTTTTTAATTGAATTTCTAGGTTTTTTTTTTATTCTAGTTCTCGCTGTAATGTCCATGTAACTTTTGTTTTTTTTCAGTGAATTTCAAGTTTTTTTTAATGTAAATCAATTTTCATTACTATACATTAATCCAACCACCACTGCGCATGGCCTTGTCAGCAGCCAGGACCTGTGTCCTACCCCCAGAACCACCCAACCCTGTGTGGCCCCCTCCCCAGGCCGATCTCGCCCCATGGTCCCACCCCCCGGGCACGGCCTAAATATCTTTTTGGGGGGGAAGGGTGCCACACAGCGCCCCTCCCCAGGGCCAATCTCGGCTCCAGGGACCTGGCCATGTGACCTCGCTGCCCCCCAGGGTACCTATTCACAATGTTGGAGAGCAATGTTTCCTCTATTTCCCTGCCTGCATATCTGAGGGCAGGGAAACAGAAGAAACCTCCACTTGCATGAAGTGAGAGTTCTTTGACAGCTCTCACTGCATCCAAGCGGAGTGTTTGCTCCAACTTGGTGGGAACTGGCATCCTGGGACACAGAAGGAGCAGGCCCTGAGGGGTGGCGGTGCCCAGGGCCATCAGTTGCTCCGCAAGGGGGGCCCCAGGGAGGTGGTGGTCCCCAAGATAGCTGCTAAGACTTACTAGTTTGAAGTGTTGATAGACAATCAGAGCTGTGCATTCCCCTGCATGAACTCATTAGTATTTGTGAAGTCGACGCAGCCAGATATTTACAAATTTGTTTTCCCTTCAATATCTCCAAAACTACTGGACAGTTTTACACCAAACAAGTGAAAGCTTCACCTGTGTACCGAAAGCTAGCTTTTTGCCAAATTTGGTGTAATTCCATCCAACAGTCAGGCTGCAGTCTTCTCTAAAGGTCCTATGGGAATTACAATTGGAAACAGAACTTTTTTCGCCCCACCCTTTTTCTCGGCCTCCGCCTGACGGATCACCCCAAAACATTCTGTGTGTAACAAGAATCACCGGGGCACTTTTTTGTGAAGATTTTGTGAAAATTTGCAGATTTTTAAAACTGCCAAAGATATAGGCAAGTCAAAAAACTTTTTTTCTATGGAAACATGATGCTAACTAGCTAACTATAACTACCTACTGGCGCTCACCAGTAGGTAATATTCATATATATATATATATATATATATATATATATAGATATATATATATAGATTTATACATAGTTATAGTTACTTGAGGTAACTCTAATTTTAACTGATGAATTTCTATGGTTTTTGTATGTTTCAAATGTGAGCCTAACTATAACGTCCCTGTAACAGTGTTTTTTTAGTGAATATATATATATATATATATATATATATATATATATATCTATATAAAGAGAGAGAGAGAGAGATGTTAAATGATTCCAAAATCAAGATGAATGATGCTGATGGGGTGATATGTGAAGTTAAAGTACTATATCAGAATAGCTGTAAAGTGTCAGCAGATCCAGTTGCCCACTTGGGCAGGATGGGATAATTTGAGCTGTAAACATTGAAGGATTATGGAGAATTAATTGTGGGTGGCAATCGCAGGAAAGCCTTTGGGATTTTGATTTAGTTTGATTTTTATTTAAAAAGAAAATATACATGAATAAAATAATTTCGGTTTGCATTACAAGTTCAATTAATTTAATGAGATAAGGAAGTATCACAACAAGCTATAGAAATTAATTGGATATATGAAACTGTAATATAACTTTTTTACTGATTATAATAGAAGGATTGATATAGGTGCTGTTGTGTACATAATTGTAGATTGCAAATGAAGATATTTGGTATATATTGGCTGGCATTAGCAGTGAAAATTGGAGTATGATATCATTCCAAGATGGCCACCACTTTGTGACCTTGGGATTTGGGGAACAAGTCAGTTTTCTATGTTTATTGGTTTTATGTATATATGTATTTTTTTCATGCACATACTCCATCCGTGAACAAGGCTATGGCCGAAACGAGTTGGAGGGAAGTCTGTTTTACAATAAAGAACTTTATTGATTATCAGCAGATTGGAGGTGTCCCGGATTTCCTTGTTGGTAGAGGAAGAGTTTTACACATAATCATATATATCTATATATATATATATATATGTATATATATATATATATATATATATGTATATATATATATATATATATATACACACAACTATATTTCTTTGCTCAACCTTCTTGGTGCTTTGATCTTTTGACCTGATCTAGTGACTGGCAGCTTTTATCTTCAGTGTCAGAGTCAGAAATTTTTCAAGATGGTGAAGAGGTGACAGCAGGTTCAGGTCCAGTCTTTCCTTCACCATCATGATTTGATGATGGATGAATCAGAGGCCTACATTTAGAAGAGTCTCTGCTAACAGACTTCCCAGGGTGCTAAGCAGTCACCGTGTGTCCATTGGTAGACACCACATGGATAGGTTCAGCCTAATTTAGAGCAACAAATATCCTTTTGCGAATCTATTGGGCGATCACTGAATCTCCTTTCTTAAATATGATGTTCATATCTCCTCTTTTAAATGTAAATTCTTTGCCTGTCACCTCTTGTCTGCATAAGCTTTCATTTTCTGCTTGTGAACCAAGTCCCAGGTACAAACCATAATCTCACTTTTTTCTCTCTTGGTGGTCCATTGAGATAACAAGGTTGTCATTGCTCTTCGAGACATCGAAGTCACAGGAATTTCAATTGTGTTGAATAATAAGCTTGTAGGTTCTAATTTAGCACAGTTTTCAAACTGAGCTTCTCAAGTGCTGCAAGCTGTACTGCTTTCTTTAGCATACTCATACAACCCTCAACAAGTCCATTGAGCTACGGCCACAAAGGTGCACTCTTTGATGCTCTATATTTAGATGCTCCAGGAATTCTTTGAACTCTCAAGTATTAAAAGGCAGGCCATAATCAGACTTAAAAATGGCTGGACTATCGCATGTCGCAAAGATGTCATCTAGTTTTTCAATGACTCATTCATAAGTTGTGGATAAGAGATCTTCAAGCAAAGGAAAACGTGACTACTCATCCACAATCACCATCAGGTGATGTTCATCATAGAGCGGACCACAGAAATCAATGGCTATTCTCTTCCATGCATGCTTAGAGAGTTCTGACATGTTCACAGTATGTTGAGTAACACTGGTTGACAGTCGGTCTTGAGTTATTTCAATCATTTCATCTAAGAATAGAAACCAATCTCAGTCTCGGAGAGCTCTTTTTGTGGCAACAATACCAAAAGGGCCTTCATGAGCCACTTCAATTACCTTCTGTCACAGACTCTCTGGAATAAGGATTCTCAACCCTCACAGTGTAAGTGCTTCCTGAGCTATGAACAATTCATCTTTGACATATCTGTATTTTTGATATTCACCATCACTAGTGAGAGGATGAGTGTGTTAGTTTCATGACAGATATGTATTTATGTCTTTTAACTTCAGCATATTGCTATCATGGCTCGTGGCATTGATAATCTGGGCTAACAAGATAGCGGGGGGTGTATTTGATTTTACAATTAGATCAATGTACGCTTCAGCAGTCTTTTATGGAGTACTGTGACCTTGTGTAGGCACTCTGGAAATGTAATCAGTAGGGTTCTGATCCTTTCCTGGACAAGGTACAATTGTATAATCGTTTTCTTGTAATAGTAGTCCCAATTGTTCAATGCAAGAAGGCATCTTTACTTTTGATTGCCAAAGAGAGTTGGTAAAACTTGATAACCAGTTATCAGCACAAAAGGTTTTCCGTACTGAAATACATGGAACTGTTCACAAGTCCATACGATGGCTAGACTTTCTTTCTCAGGTTGTGAGTAAGCATGTTCTGTTTGGGGCCAACTTCTACTAGCATAGGCTACAATATGCCTTCAAGCATTTGGGTGTCCACTGGGCTGTGCAAGGACCTGACTGGGCTAGCATCAAGAACAACTTCTGCATGAAGTTTCGGATTGAAGTATGCCATTTCAGTAGCATATTCAATGGCGTGTTTGATTCTCTTGAAACTTCACTCACATTTGTGTGACCATTTAAATGAAATATTTGTCTTAGTCATCTCTCTTAATGGAGCACTAACAGTGTTCCAGTCTTGTATATACCTTGAACAGTAATTGGACATGCCAAGAAATGAATGTACCATAGAAACATCCTGGGTGGGGGGGGGGGGAGGAGGGGAATCAGCATTTGACAGCTCTTGTACTTTTGCAGGATTGGGTGTCATACACCCATCAGAAAACATATGGCCAAATAATTTTAGGGGCAGGTTTATGAAAAGTGGCACTACACGTATTTAATATACAGTGCACCATGGCGGTAGTTAGGGAACTAGTGTCATCATTTTTTATGCTAGTTCTGTGCTTTGCAGGATTAACGTAAAAAATGTTGATGCTAATCCTGCAAAGCCCATTGAGGCCCATTGTAACTAATGGTGTGCCTCCTTTTAATGTCTGTTCTAAGCAGGCGTTAAAAGTGCCAAAAAATGACGCAAATAAATCTCTTAGATTTCTTTGCACCATTTTTTCAGCCCCCTTAACAGTTGAATGCCCCATTTGCATACAGTCCCAGGCATAATGTAGTGCAAAGGGTTACAAAGTGGCACAATGCATGCACTGCACCACTTTTTAAATTTAGCACAGCAATTTTGGCCTCGTTGGGCCACATTAGCAGAAAAATAATGATGCTAGTGGGGTGAAAGGAGGCACTAGGAGCTCTTAATCTGTTCCTTAGTTTTGTTTTGTTGAACCCACACTTGTCTGTATTCAAAGCCAAACCTCTATTACTCAGGAAACAACATACTTGTGTTAGAGCTCTAGCTTGCCTCTTCTGTGTAGTTCCGAAAACTATGTCATCGCTATAATTGAACACACTCAAAACAGGCTGCTTAATATGTCAAATGATGTCTTGGTACATTTCTGCAGCCTATAACACACCAAACTAAGGGCCTGATTTAGATCTTGGTGGAGGGGAATACTGCATCATAAATGTGACAGATATCCCGTCTGCTGTATAATGATCCCTGTCTATCTTATGCAGATGCTAATATGATAGATGGGATATCTGTCACATTTGTGATGAAGTATTGCATCCACCAAGATCCAAATCAGGCCTTAAGTCTTTAGTATCAAAAAGACCAACATGTGCAGAAAAGGTTGTTATGTATCTGTAATTTTCTTTGAGATACAACTGATGATAATTGTTTATTTAAATCAAAGAAATAGAAGACCTTTGCACCACTTAATTGCATTATCATGTCAGCAATCTGTGAACCTGGATGTCATTCTAGTTCAATTGCCTTTTTTACCTGGTGCATGTCAATGCAAATGAGTACAGCTCCTTCACTGTGATTTTTGGACACTTCCAGTATGGGAGAAACACATTGTGTTGGACCAGTGGAGCACCCAATAATGTTATGCTTAAGTAACAATTCAAGTTCTTTTTCAACAGCTTCTTGTAAATGAAAAGCAATTTGTCTATGTCTGTGCAAAAGGACAGACATCATCACTCATATGTAGCTTTACTTTCATAGTCTTTAGCTTTCCTAAACCGTAATGCAGCAAAGAGAAGTGACTTACTATTTTGTGATGAGAATATGTGTTGTAATTCAAAGAAATCAGTCCCATATACGTGGCTGTGCTGAATCTGACTAAACACGCACTTGATGTTGTACCCTGAAGCACATGGATAGGTGCTTGTACCCTCATTTTCTTATGTTTCACTGTTGCTTCAAATAAACGTTGACTTTTATGGGCATTGATGCAGTGCATGTATAGACTTTGGTTTCTAATGGTGTAAGCTGCAGTAATGGAGATATTTCATTGTGATTCCTTTCAACAATTATGTTTTCTCAATGCACCACCATCGGAAATGAAGGGTATCGAACAACCATTTATTTTCAATGTAATCTTTGGACAGTGTTTATATGATTGCATTGCTTTGGCATATCAACCTTTCTTTGACTGACATTTTTCTTCACGTGCCACCAGTCCAACACATGCATGGTTCTCAGAGGTAAACATTGACAAAGAACAATCATTTTTTTCACTTGAAATTGAGGTGGAAGAACTGTTTGATCATGATTTAGATTATGATCACTATAGTGCCAATTTGCCTCAACTGATGTTGCCACTTGGCCTTATAGGCGTGCACAGAGATTTGCTTCTGGAACGTTCTGATGGCCATTTTGTGTCTGTGCCATAACACACTTATTTTTTTCTTTTCTTTACATACTGTTTCAAAATGGTTCTCTTTTCAACAGCCCTTACATATCTGTCCAATGGTGGGGCATTTACCTTCATGTGGGAATGAAAATCCACATCTAAAACATAGCTTCGTTTTGAGTGTAGATATCACCTTGTGTCATTCAATATTTTCCTTTGGCTTACTTTTCACACTCATCACTGACTAATTCTGGGCACCTCCGGCCTCCATGTCAGCAACCTGTCTTTCAACATACTCTTCCACTCTGACAGCCATTAACACTCCTGCCAGACTAAGAGTTTCTCTCAACATTCGTCATCTAAATGAATTTGACAGACATCCATCAACAACTCCATGATGCATATCTTTATCATGAAATTAATTGAACTTACAGTGTTTGATGAGTGCGGCAAGTCTCTCCACAAACCCATCAATAGTTTCATCAACTCTTTGGCAATCTTGACTGAAATTGTACCTTTCAACACTTCTTTACTCTAACAGGATGTGACTTTTCTGTCAGTTCTTAATATTTTCTTTATGACTTCTTTCACACCATAGCCAGCAAGATTTTTGAGGTACTTGATAAACTTTCTGTTATCAGTCTCTTTAGGTGCATCAATGAAATCATCAAGGACCATATTTATACTTTTTGACGCACAACTGCGCCAACGCAGTTGTGCGTCAAAAATGTTACAGCCGGCTAACGCCATTCCAAAGCGCCATGCGGGCGCCTTATTTATTGAATGACATTAGCCGGCGCTGCGGACTGGTGTGCGTCAAAAAAAATGACTCACACCAGGCAGCGCCGGCGTAGGGGAAAATGGAGATTGGGCGTCAAAAAATGGGGCAAGTCAGGTCTGAGGCAAAATTCAGGCCTCAACCCGATTTGACGCCCAACCTCCATTGACATGACTCCTGTCTTAGCAAAGACAGGAGTCATGCCCCCTTGCCCAATGGCCATGCCCAGGGGACTTATGTCCCCTGGGCATGGTCATTGGGCATAGTGGCATATAGGGGGGCCCAAATCAGGCCCCCTAACCACAAAAAAAAAACGAAAAAAAATACTTACCCCAACTTACCTCAACTTCCCTGGGATGGGTCTCTCCATCCTTGGGTGTCCTCCTGGGGTCGGCAAGGGTGGCAGGGGGTGTCCCTGGGTGCATGGGAGGGCACCTCTGGGCTCCTTCTGAGCCCACAGGTTCCTTAACGCCTGCCCTGACCCAGGCGTTAAAAAACGGCGCCCATCAGGCTGGGCGCCGTTTTTTAAGGCCTGCCCCCTCCTGTGCGTCAAAATGACGTCAGAGTATAAATATGGGGCACAGGCCTTAAAGTCATTTTTTGGAAGGGAATGCCTACCTTGCATATAATTAACGCAAGGCTGGTTCCCCCTTCCAAAAAATGACGCACATGGTGGAACTTTGACGCCCGCGGGGTCGGACGTCAAAGTATAAATATGGGGCAGGGTTTGCACCGATTGTGCGTCAAAAATTTTGACGCACATTCGGCGCAAACAGAGTATAAATATGCCCCCAAATGTCTTTATTCAAGCAGTCCATCTATCACCAAAGTTTTGCTTTTTGGAGGTATTGAAAGGTGGTGGTGGCTTCCGGAAGGCAACAGCATGGTAACTTGTCATGGGAGTGGCTGACATTGAGAGAAGAGCTCTTTCAGATGATGTCTGCTTTCCACTAGGTCTTGCATCATCGCTGAGGTCTTGCGATTTGCAGTCTTTTGGACTCTGACCCAGTCCCCATCAGAGCCCTATCACATTTGGAGACCACTGGAGATGTTCTGAGCCGCCTCCTGGCAGCTTTGGTAGTATGCCATTTCAGGTATTAGACAGCTCAGTAAGCACACCCCCAATGTTTCTTCTTGGGTCTCCCAGCCTGGTGCTGAGGTTGTAAAGCTCTGTTTAGCAAAAGTCTGGTAAGTAGAATACCTTATGCTTCCTTCTTACTTATTCTGTCAGCCAGCGCTTCTGTATTTTTTGTAGTATTTGATTGCAACATTTTTTAGTGCTTCTGTTTGCAGCATTCTCTGGCAAGGTATGATTATCTTTGACTGCACTGCATAAACCTGGTTGCATTTGGCTTCAGCAATAACACTCTGTACAATGTTTAATTTTATCTTGCTTGGCAGCCCGGTACCTTTCTGTACAGCCTTGTTTTCAGTTGCTTGACCACTGATGCATACATGCCTCATTAAAGATTTCCTTATCTTCACATTGACTAGAGTTGCGCTTTGACTCCACATACACTGACCATTGGTTTGGCACTTTGACTAAAACACATGAGGCACGTGAGAGCAGTTTGCTTGAACCATGGCAAAATCTTGTGAAGAGCATGAACTTTCTGTGGGTTAATTATCCCTATCTCATCACCATTTGTTGCGTCCTCCCAAGCCTGGGTACCCGTCAATGACTACACCACACACAGAGCTGAATAATACACGTCTTTATTCTTCTGCATATACCTCTGAACTCAACATCCTAAACCAAGGCCCATATTTATACTTTTTGACGCACAAGTGCGCCAACGCAGTTGTGCGTCAAAAATTTTACCGCCGGCTAACGCCATTCCAAAGCGCCATGCGGGCGCCTTATTTATTGAATGACGTTAGCCTGCGCTGCGGACTGGTGAGCGTAAAAAAAAATGACTCACACCAGGCAGCGCCGGCATAGGGGAAAATGGAGGTTGGGCGTCAAAAAATGGGGCAAGTCAGGTCTGAGGCAAAATTCAGGCCTCAACCCGATTTGCGCCATTTTGTTTGACGCCCAACCTCCATTGACATGACTCCTGTCTTAGTAAAGACAGGAGTCATGCTCCCTTGCCCAATGGCCATGCCCAGGGGACTTATGTCCCCTGGGCATGGTCATTGGGCATAGTGGCATGTAGGGGGGCCCAAATCAGGCCCCCCTATGCCACAAAAAAACTCGAAAAAAAATACTTACCCCAACTTACCTCAACTTCCCTGGGATGGGTCCGTCCATCCTTGGGTGTCCTCCTGGGGTGGGCAAGGGTGGCAGGGGGTGTCCCTGGGGGCATGGGAGGGCACCTCTGGGCTCCTTCTGAGCCCACAGGTCCCTTAACGCCTGCCCTGACCCAAGCTTTAAAAAACAGCGCCCATCAGGCTGGGCGCCGTTTTTTAAGGCCTGCCCCCTCCTGTGCGTCAAAAGGACGTCAGAGTATAAATATGGGGCACAGGCCTTAAAGTCATTTTTTGGAAGGGAACGCCTACCTTGCATATAATTAACGCAAGGCTGGTTCCCCCTTCCAAAAAATGACGCACATGGTGGAACTTTGACGCCCGTGGGGTCGGGCGTCAAAGTATAAATATGGGGCAGGGTTTGCGCCGATTGTGCGTCAAAAATTTTGACGCACATTCGGCGCAAACAGAGTATAAATATGCCCCCAAGTTTTTTTTACATCCCAGTCTAATGATTACATCAAACTGCTACTGAGTCTGTTCAGAGCCAAAAGTGCTCTGTCATTAAACTCGTAATAGATGAATGTTGAATGGGGTACAGGAAAGGGAAATGGAAAGACCGGCCAGAAACCATTAATTTCTGAGGTTGCAAGGTCCATGCATCCCTGCACTCTACTTGTCCTTATTGGACCATCACTTATGGTCAAACTACTAATAGTAGAAATAAATTGGTGTCCCACTACAGGAGCGTGTGGTACGGTGCTTGTTTTAAGACATGGGACTGATGTTGTTCTAAGATGGAGAAGTAGCGATTTGCAAAACTAGTATCAATATGCAAGTATTCCATCCAATAAAAGTTTATCCTGACTGCACAGAACTGGAGGCATGAGATTCCCAGAACAAGAATATGTGATGCATCTATTAGCTTCCTACTACACCTGCCAACAGTATTACTGTAAGGTATGTGATTCACTATTTTGGCTCTAAGGTGTCAACAAAGACGAATCTTAAATCAGTACTTATAACACAGGATTAATGAAATTACAAAACAGCTAATAAAGCAGATGAATACAGACGTTTGTTACCACCTTTTTTAATAACCACCACATTGCTGCAGTATTGTGTCTTGGGTTTAGCAAAGATATGCCAAGAGCACAATCGCAGCCTATTTAGGTACAGTCTTCATTCTCACAAACACAGCTAAATTAAATTACATGCAAAATTGTCCAGTAACATAATTTATCTTCCCAGCCAATCCCATATAGCAACACCGTCCACCCCCCAACCTAATTGGGCAGGAATAGGCAAATTGTCCACACAAAATGCCAATACATAATTATTAGGCGTGGATGACATTTAAATTACGGAGGAGTTATTTGTATAGTTTCACCAGTTTCATGTTGTGATTGTTCTGAGAAATTTAGTAAATTGTACTATTATTCCATGTCACGTAATTACCCGATTGTTCACAGCAAGATTATATCACAAGACAATGCAAACAACCGGAATGCAAGTGACCATTGTTCACTGCCAATTTTTTTTTTTACGTGAAAAATGCTTCTTTGTGTCAAAAAAATGACATGAGGACACATTTTCCCTACAATATATTGCTAAATGACAGACTTGCTTTTTACATAATTACACTATATTTTCCCAAAGTTTTGCATATTCATGCAAAAGCTAATTTTGTGAATTTCATATACCTCTACTAATAATTATAATATCTATCATATCCATTCACATGTGACGCATGCAGAGGGATTACAACAATAACAAGGTGATGGATTGAATGCTTGAAATAATGTTAGCCACTAGATAACTTGAAGTTGTATACTTTGTGTGATATATATGCCCAAACCTGGGTCACTTGCTCACTGAGCTACTGAAATCAAGCTGCACCCGACTGATGAGCCACAATCAGGATGAAACTGGTATTGGAATGCCTGTGTTCTGGTCAGGGAGGACCGGGCCTGGCAGTTCAGTTTGGATTGTTCCTATTGGAGCAGGAGCAAGACTGATTTACATAATGCTGGGTCCAAACTGTGGTGGCACTTTGTGCATAATAACCATGGACTGGAATATGGCCTGAGTAATTACCATTTGTGATTTTAGTTTAAAAATTCCATCCATCATCTTTTTGCATACACTACATGGAGAAAAATAGCCTCAAAGGCTGAGTTGTAACATATGATGCATAAAGCAGTCTCAGAAGCAGAGAATGGTGAGAAACAGTTGGATATGCCCACTGCAGCATTATTATGCTTTTATATAACCTCAAATGCACAGTTTAGCTTCACTGTGCAATGATAAAGTCTCTAATATAAATGCAGTCTTTTAGTTAACGGCATAGCCTAACATTCCCACTGGATACTCCACATAGACACCTGTTGCCTCAGGTTTCGATGGAAGCCTCACAGTACACACATTATGCCGAAGATTCCTCATTCAACCTCCCAATGCAGCCATCCTATTGTCCAAGTGTGGTTTCAAGTCTAGTGAATGCTTCAAATACTATGTTCACTCACAAATCACTCACTCACTCACTAGCAATCATGTTTTGAGAAAAACTGGGCAGTTTTCCTGTTCCACAAACAAGATCTCAAAAAACATGAGAAGCCTTCTTAAACAATAAGTAAGTACAATTTTAATGCATCATTAAAATACATACTGCCTATTTCAAGCACCAGTATAGCAGAGCCAGGTGCCTGAGAAGATGGTGTCATTCCTCTGGAGCTCTGTGATGGTACACTCTGGGTGCCCCAATGCAAACCCCACTGTGAAGAATGCAAGGCTTGCTGACCTTGAGAAAGAAGATGGAGGAAGGCAGGGACCATCATGTTCACTCCAGGGATGGATGGAGGTCAAGGAGGGAATCAGTGGTGAAAGTCTTAGGACATTAGGTGAGAAGAGCAGCTCCACCTTGTGGGAGCTGTGATGAGCGTGAAACCTGCGCAGCTGTCTGAGAATCCTCATGGACAGACTTGTCTGGTAGGAGACGGTTTGGGACTGTACCTGGGCATGGATGCAATGGAGCTTCGGAGGCTTGGAAGGAGAGGTTTGTTGGCCTGACTGGTCCCACAGAACACAGACCAGCCATAAAGGAGACCAGCTGCAAAAATAGGCTTGTCCCCCTACTGATCATCGGAAAACTGTGGAGTAGGCCCTCTTGACCTCCCCCATGTACACTCACTTGCATCCTGTGAGACCCTCTCTCCCTTGTGTTCATAGGAGACTAGTAAATTGATCTGACCAGAAATAGCCCACAAGGACCCAGTCAAACAATTTAGCTGGGATATGCCCCCTTCCTTTATCCATCTGTTGACCAACTACATACCGCCGCAAACAGACTCTTGAAAGTACTGAATTAGTGTGAACAGCACAGAATTTGGAATGACCTAGCATAATGAATAAGTGGGCAATTTAGTTTCTTTTTCCCGGAAGCAGTTACTGGAAAGGCCTCCAAACCTCCCAGGCTATCTCCAACCAAGCGGTCACATCACAAGACACCGTCCTGCAAGCCATCCTAAGTGAACTAATGACACTTAGACATCAATAGCCAAGGTAGAGGATAACACAATGAAAATGCTTATGGAGATCCTCTCTGTAAGGTCGTATAATACATCCTTCCACGCATGATTTCAGGCGACAGATGACTAGGAGTAGGTTAAAAATTCTGCTCCAGTGGTGGAGTTTGTGAAGTTTTGCCTATTATGTGTTTCACTTGGAATCCAGAGTGCTGACAAAACACTGCCAACTGCTGTGTGGCAGAGTTTTTTCTCACACATGGCTCACCAAGATTAAGTTGGTGATTGCGATAAAGAATTTGAGTTCCCAGTCATGATTTTCAGGTGCTAGAATGCCTCTTGGGGAGGTGGTTGCAACATTGAGAAAACTGCTACTCACGTAGAAAATAAACTCAAGTGGCAGAAAGAAACAGTGCCCTCTGGCGTGCTGCATGGTGCCATCCGTGCTGAGTTTACAGCGGAAAACAAGCTCCCAGTGCTAAACATCAGTGTGAGCAGTGAGACTTTCCCGATGGACAGTTGCTCACAAAACTCCATGAAATCTCATTGACAGACTTACACAAGTGTACTGTGTGAGAGAACAGGGCTGATTGCAGAGCCCCCCTAACTTTTTGCCCCCATTTTCCACTTTTTGCTGGTGTTTTCCTGACTCTGATGGTGCCCTGGGTACTGCTAACCAGTCCCAGGGCCTGAGCTCTGTGTAAAATCAGTATGCAAATTAGGCTAATTATAATTGGCTAAGTAAACCTACCTACAAGTCCCTAGTATATGGTAGGGCATGTAGGTTTAGGGACCCTAGCATAGGTAGTGCACCAATACCCATAGGTAGTGCACTGCTGAGGTGCCCAGTGTAATTTTAAAGGGAAGCCTGCCTTGCTGCCTGCTTTTAAATTAAAGTTACATGCAAATTCGACTTTGGAATTAAAAGTAGTTCCAAAGTCTTAAACTATCTTATTTGTACATATAAGTCACCCCTAAGGTAGGCCCTATGTGCCCATAGGGCTGGGTGCCATGTAACTACAAACAGGGACCTTTTAAAAATAGTTTTTAAAGCCCAGGTGAGGTAAAACAGACAAATTAGTTTTTCCCTCATTGTAGTGAATGGCCTCCATAGGCTAGAAAGGGGAATCTTTATTTTAATTTTAAAAATCCCCTTAAGTAACAGATACCAGAAGTTTGATACCAAATTAATTGTTATAATAAATCCCACAACTTCCAGTTGTTGGATTTAATATAACTTGTTCAGGTAAAGAGTTTTAAACTTTACCTGAAAAGTTGCCAACTTCAGTGCTGCAGTGTTTTTGCTACTATGTTCTGATTGGCCAGCCTCTGGCAGCCTGGCCAGGCTGCCTTGATGAGGTGTGAAGTGGCCTGGCTCAGCACAAAGCGATGTGCCTGGGGGAAGAGATCTCACCTCAGCACATGTGGAAGCAGGAAGGGGGAGGGCTGCCAAACTGGTCTTCAAAGGCAGCAAAGGACATTTGGAGCAACCCAGCAACACCCTCACATCCTGCAAACCCAGACAATTATGTGCCCCCTTGATTAGATTAGGAGAGGGCAGGAGAGAGGTGTGTTTAGGATTTTTAGCCACACCAGTGGGTGGGCTCAGCCAGATGTAACCTCCAAAAATCATTTTTGAGGAATGTTGCTCCCTGGGATTTATTTTTGCCACACTTCCCAGGAAGTGGTCATCACAGGGGGAAGGACCTTGCCCCTGATTGGAGAACCTGGACCCCCCTGTTTTTCACCCAGGAGCAAGGATAAAACTGTCAGACCTGCACCCACACCTCAGATCCCTACCAGATCCCCATCAGATTCCAACAAGGAAGAACTTCAGGAGAAGAAGGACTGCCCTGCTGGACCCCTGGCCTGCACCTGGACCCTGCACTGAGGAGGACTGCACCAGCTACACACTTGGGCTTCACCACAAGAAGGACTTTGCCTGGCTTCAACTGGTTCAAGGAGGGATTCCCTGATTGCTATATGTGAAAACCTGCTAACCAGAGTCCCCTACACCAACTCCTGAAGAAACCAACCAGCTGACCACTGCCCAGTGGCCAAAAAGGAGTTTGCGCCAGGTGCATTCTGGGAGTTGTAGTCCACACCCCCAAGGAGCATCTCAGAGCTTCTGGAACCTTGGGGTGAACTGTGGATATCAAAATGACCTTAAAAGAACATCTGGAAGCAGATCCAGAAGTTTGGAGAACTTTGGAGAACTTTTTGAAAAAAGCTCCATAGAGGGACTGACCCGCGACTTGCCGGTTCGTCCTGGTGAAGAAAATGTCCAAAAAAGAGACTATGTCAGAACTTAGGAAGTTGACCGGGATCTCCCAGCCAGCATATCCGAGGACGTCGGATCAAGATTCAGGTTTGCCCTGGTCGAAGGATTTTCACCTCGAAAAAACGGCTAAGTCAGAAGGTAAAAATCTCCACCGAGGGCTCCCGCGCCGTGTATCCGAGGAAGAGTTCCAGGAGGTCGGATTGGACTGGCAGGTTCGTCCCGCTGAAGAAAATCTTCAGAAAAATGACTAAGTCCTAAGGTAAACTTTTGACCGAGGCCTCCCGCGGGCTGTAGCCGAGCTGGGCTCAATCGTTGTTGGCCTTAAACTTTGACTTTGCACCGGTCGAGGTGCGACCAGAAACCAGATTGGCGCTTTTTGTTTCTATGAGCTAGAAAGCAATAATTCTTTAAAAAATCATATCCCTCGCTCCCCTTATCCGATTTTATTCATTTTGGTGTCATTTTAAAGCTAAAAATATTTCCTATTTTTATAAATTGATTTTGGATTTTTAAACTGTTTCCTGTGTTTTATTTAATTACTGTTTTGTGATATTTTAATGCTTTACACTTTGTCTCCTAAGTTAAGCCTTGTCGCTCGCTGCCAAGCTACCAATGGTTGAGCTGGGTTTAATTCACTGAGACCTGACTCGATCAAAGTGGAGGTTAGTGGCCTATTGCTAAGTGTAGGCACTTACCTGCCCTTACCAATATCCCATTTTCCAACATACTGGAAGATAGCAACATTGATTGGCTGGCAAAAAGATCACTGGTTCATGCAAGTGAAAACTATGGAGATGGAAAACAGGAAACATTGCTACAATCTTTATTTCTCTGGGACACCTGACCATTTGGAAGGTGAAGTCATGATAGACTTCCTAACCTACTTCATAAAAGAAATTACCAATGTAATATTCAAATCCCATTGGAAATGCAATGGATGCCAAGAATTAGATCAAAGCAGAGAAGGGCCATGCTAAGTGATTGCCTGGATTTTTTAACACCAGCAGATAAGGTTGATCATTACAGAAGCAAAGTGTCAATGTATGTTTACATATGGTGAGTTCTGCATCTTCTTCTCATAATGATTCTGTTAGGACACTGTCCAGTGAAACAAGAAGTTCCTGGGGATGAAGCCCCACCTAATGAAACCGAAAATCTGATGTGACTCCCTAGACCGAACGACCATGCTAAACACACGATAATAAACCATGCAATACAATGATCTAGGCCAAATGGAGGATTTATTTGATTCCCTAGGAAACTCTGACATGCATATCACCCAGAGATGAGTTGACCAAAACCCACAATCCACAAAAAAGGACTCACCACATTCTGAATCTCAAAAGAAGCAGAGGCAGCAACTGGAAGAAGTGACAAGGCAAAGGTCCATGGTGCCCAGTACCACAAAAATGAATAAACCACATTCCTCAAGAGGAACATTGTGATTGTTTTCAAAGCCCTCATAGAGGCACTATTTTAGTCTGCATTGCAGTTGGCATTGTAACAGTAAGGAAGTGACTATTCTCTAGTTATCCCTTCAGTAGCGCTTGGAGAGTGCAGTTGGCAAGGGCAATATATTTATCAACAACATTTATCATAGGGACAACTTAATGGGCTATTGATGTACCACACTACCCCATAGGAGGGCCATTTAGAAAGGGGTAGCATTAAAAATGTTGTCCTATATCTCCCAAGTTACTTTGGCTAAACTAGTACCCTCTGCGTAGCATGATACATGTCCCTCAGATTAGTTAGCCTCCCCCATACCTCTGTCAAAGCGCACTTATGAGTGGCCACTCACCCCCATTATAGTCTGCCTTCATGGTAGATAGATCTTCCAATAATACATTGGCACACAAAGAGTGGACATGAGCTGGGAAACCAGTTCCTTATCTGACACCAGGCCCTTACCCGGTGGAAGAAATACTAGATACACCACATGTTTGATAGCTACCCCATGAATAACAAAGAGTCCAAACCAAGCCATTGTCAACCTTTTACCCAGACTTGCTCGTCTCTCTTATATACAGAATCTTTGAGCACATATCTTTCTTTACACTTTTCAACTACCAAGAAAGACACAAAGCACCCCCACTCTTTTGGTGATTTCACTTAGATAATAATTTTTTAGTATAACCAGGAAGCTGTT
This sequence comes from Pleurodeles waltl, assembly GCF_031143425.1. NCBI lineage: Eukaryota > Metazoa > Chordata > Amphibia > Caudata > Salamandridae > Pleurodeles > Pleurodeles waltl. Next base: position 596,877,201 of record NC_090448.1, read on the forward strand.
AAATATTCACCTCAAATGACCTGTCAATAATATCACAATGTGGATAGTCTTACCCATCAAACAAAGAGAAAGACCTTCTTCAATTATATTAACTCATTATGGACAATATCACCCTCATCCAATAAATCCACTTATCTGATTTGGATAGTTAAGAACCCTGACATAGATGGGTGGGTAGGGAATATCAAGGCAGCAAGTGTGATCTAGCTGTGGCTGCCTATCTCCCCTCTAGATCATACCACAAAGGAGGCATAGCTATTTTGATCCAATGTGGTTTGCCCCAAAAGCTTTATAAATGTGGTGAAATCCCCATGATTGCTTTGTATTTACCAAAGTTATGAAACAGTACCAAACACTACTAATAGGACTGGTCTACGCACAAATATATGACAACCGCATAACATTCAGCAATATATGAAGAATGCTATTAAACCAGGCTCAATCTAAAGTACTTATCAAGGAGAATGGAACTGGGTAGTGGACCCATTCTTGGAGAATTCAATACACACACTGACACAACAGGATACTGATAGAGGTCTGTTGAAAAACCTAATAATTGGTTTCTCCGTGACAGACCCCTGGAGACTACTGCACCCAATGGCCCAGGACTACTTGAAGCACACATAAATATATATACCAGTTTAGTCTCCACACCACTCCTGAACTGGGTAACTGAATTGACTATACTGCCAAACAGTATCTCAGTTCATAATGTCATACTAATCTGGCTAGACCTAGACATTCTGAAACCTTCCAGGGGACAATGGGGGATCAATATTTCCACATACAGGTTTTCACACAACAAAGAAAATTGAAAGTCACCCTTTAGAAGTATTTTGAAGCTTAACTGACTGCCAATACTGATCTACCCACTACCGAGACTCATTTCACCTATTGCTTAACCTGATGTGAAATACTTAAACTCTACCTATACCTTGAAAGGTAAAACAGCACTAAACTGCACTGTTCTAGCTTAAGCAACAGCATTATGATCAGGGAAAGATGACAGGTCAGCTTTTGAACATATATGAGTCAATAGGAAGCCCATCAATCTTTTCAAGCCATTCACAATACCCCAGAAAAGCCTCATTGTTAGACCTGACACTTTTGGTGTGGTTTTCCCACCAACATTTTGCCCTCACTACCCTGTTTTTACTGAATCCATTTTTATTGGCATCAGGACTCTGTTCACTTTGCCCTGCAAAACAGTGGTAAAGTGCTAGTGACTTCTCCCTTAAACATGGTAAGTTTAATCCTAGTCAGACATACACTCAAGTGTCTAGGGGATGTTTAATGACAATGTACATTGATACACCAAAACAACTATAAAAAACACAAAAGGATGCAAATGGTCAAGGAAATTATCACCAGTAGAGGTGGTTAATTTCTGTAACTTACGTTAGAAATAATGTTTTCTTTTTAGAATGAAGAAACCTGAGGTGGCATGTTTCATCACAGGGTTCCTCCTCGGACCATGGTTGTGACTTCAATGGTGTGGGCTACAACTTCCTTCTGCCAGCCAAAAGGAGGAGGAGGAAGGAGCCATAAGGAATGTTTTATAAATAGCAGTGGTATTTTTTCTTTGAGAACTATACATGGGTGGGGTATGCAGAGTGCGCCATGCTTGTGAAATGGGGGAATAAAACTACATTATGTTAGACTAATAACAAACTTTATTATATATCTGTATTAGACATACTAGAACTAGAGTGAGGTAAATACATTCAACCCAATTAAAACAACCAGATCAACATGTCTCTGCTCATCCCTTGACCTTATTAACTGGTTCGAGGCATTCACCAGGACAAGTGTCTGTAGTCACTCTGACACATATAATAAAAAAAATGGTTTCCTTCTTACGATAACCGAGACAATGGCCCACAATTAAGTGATGTACGTCCCCTGTTACCATCACCCACAACAAGTCGAGTGATACACCTCACCTCGAGCCTTAACTGACAAACACAAACAGGGCTATGGCAGTCCACTGTTACACTGAAATCATCAGGGCTAGAAGTCCTGTAAATAAGTCTCAGACTGACACTCCAGCTTGTAGTACATTTTTAAACTGCCATTTCAACCTGGCAAAAAAAATAATTTGGCAGGCTCAAACCTTCCTATTTAAGCCTAAGTTGGGCCGAAAAGCCTCACAGGGCAAGGTGTATATGACATAAGAAGAAGGATAAAAGTATTTAAGGTTTACAGGTTGAAACAGTGGAAAATCTCCTAAAGTTCTTTTTCAATCTGGCGAGGCATCCTCACCCACAGACTAACACTAGGGTACGTTATAACAATTCATAAGTGATAACATCAGATCCAATCATTTGAATTCTAATTTAAAATCATATTTAATGCTAAAGTTGGATTTTAATTTATTATTCTGAAAAATGCCACATAGAAAATTGACATTTTTCTGCCTAAACCAAATGTGCCTTTTTGTCAGTGTCCAGAGTTGCATGAATGTTGATGGCTCTCCCTTGGTATGATGTGTATTCCTTTTGGACAGGAGGAAAAGGGCCTTAGGTGTGAGGTAGTGTTTCTCTCCCCTCAGCAGGATGACCTAGGGGTTGTACCCAGCCCTTCTTAAGCTTCAAAGGGTTGCCTGATTGTTGTGCCCACCTCCTTCCTTACTTCTGAGGCTGCCTGCCCTGTCACTAGCAAAAACAGCTTACACCTCTGCCTGCCTGCCCTTTGTCACCTTAGACAGTTTGGAGCCAACCCTCGTAAAAGGGGGAGAACTGACCAGGGCCAGGTTAGTGGTAGACAAAGAGAGGGACCCCTACATACAAGCTGGCACTGGGTATGAAAGTGGGACCCTCAGAACCTCTCATCAGAACATTCCTGGGCCAGTGGAAGATTCAGAAAAAAGGACTGCTTTGTGTTATAAAGAAGGAAGACTGGACCTGCTTGCCTTAAACCTGGGATCCCTAGAAGTGACTCTAATGGGTTAGTTGGCAGACCTCCTGAATGAGCTACACCGACACAGCAAGCTTCAATAGGTCTCTCCCGCTTCCCGCTTCCCAGCTGACCAAATCCAATTAGACCAGACCTGCTACCTTTAGATGGCCTCTGTGATAGTGAGTCCTGACCCTCCAAGTCTTGTCCTTTAGGTCTTGGACTCTTGGAGGAGTCAGAGTATAATACTCCTTGCTCAACTGAAAGTTTCACTGGATTTGACAGAGAACATTGGAGACCAAAGCAGGACCTTGGATTCAAGCACCTTGTAGCTCCTGATCAGCGGCTTCCCCCGAACCAACTCTGCATGCAGTGAACTGATGCTGGGCCTCACACTACAGCCTCTCAGAGCACTTGAGTAGCAGCTTCACCAGATCTGACGCAGAGCAATGCTGGATGATGCAAAGGCCTCATGTCGCAGCACCGCCAGGCTTCTGATAGATGGCACTTCTGACCCTCACGGCCTGACACAGAGCTTTACATTGCTGCACCATGTAGCCTTCACACTAAGGAAAAAAGAAACAACTCCCAATGGGCTGCACTTGGGGGGTCATTCTGACTCTGACGGGCGGCGGAGGCCTCCCGGCAGAGTTCCCCCCTCCAAAATACCGCTCCGCGGTCGAAAGACCGCTGAGGGTATTTTGGGTTTTGCACTGGGCTGGCGGGCGACTGCCAAAAGGCCGCCCGCCAGCCCAGTGCAAAACACCCTTCCCACGAGGACGCCGGCTCAGAATTGAGCCGGCGGAGTGGGAAGGTGCGACGGGTGCAGTTGCACCCGTCGCGAATTTCAGTGTCTGCAAAGCAGACACTGAAATTCTTTTTGGGGCCCTCTTACGGGGGCCCCTGCAGTGCCCATGCCATTGGCATGGGCACTGCAGGGGCCCCCAGGGGCCCCACGACAACCCATACCGCCATCCTGTTCCTGGCGGGCGAACCGCCAGGAACAGGACGGCGGTATGGGCTGTCAGAATCCCCATGGCGGCGCAGCAAGCTGCGCCGCCATGGAGGATTCAATAGGGCAGCGGAAAACCGGCGGGAGACCGCCGGTTTTCCCTTTCTGACCGCGGCCAAAGCGCCGCGGTCAGAATGCCCTGCGAGGCACCGCCAGCCTGTTGGCGGTGCTCCCGCCGACCCTGGCCCCGGCGGTCCGTGACCGCCGGGGTCAGAATCAGGCCCTTGGTTCTTTATCCAGTCCATGACCCACAGCAGTCAGTGTGAACTAGTAACTTTGACCTAGTCCTTTGCAACCTGATAGCCACAGTTGATGTTTTGCGCCTTTTTGGCACTACTTTTACATTAAACTTTTTTACTCAATTTTTTTTGTTTTGGTATAATTTTATTTATTAAAATTGACTTTGTTTTTCTGCATTGGTTTGGGACTTTTCTTGTGTTGTATTTTCAATGTATTAGTGTTTGATTAGTGCATAAATACTCTATACATTGCCTGTACATCAGGCCTAACTGCTTTTGTGCCAAGCTACTAGAGGGTTATGCACAGGTTTATTTAGTGACTTTTGTGGTTCACCCTGATGTGTATTTTGTTTGTTATTCGAGTGGCACTCCTACTCTTCTCAAATAATAGAACAATTTCTAACACTCATACACCCTTTGGACATAATTAATACATTCAATGACTTCTGTAAAGCCATATATTCTCTGGAATGCCAGCATGTCAAATCAGAGGCAGACAAATGTATGTCTGCTATCCTGATACCCAACATATCACCTGGTCAAGCCTCCCCAATAACAAAGTGCCTGCAGTAGATGACTGCTCTTTAGAATTCTATAAAGCCAATATAGTTTACTAGAACCACTGCTATGTAAAATCTTCTGGGATATTAAGAAGGGCTCTGGAATGAATCAGACAAATTCAGAATATCCCTCACCCTTAAGCTCAATGAGGACCTGATGAGCTACTCTAGTTTTAGGCTGTAGTTGTAGGCTGATATCTTTCTTCATGCAGACTCAAAGGTACTGGCCACAATGTTAGTCAATAATTTGAGATTTTTAATAATATTGCTGATTCACAAAGACCAAGTGGGCTTAGTCCCCCACATTGCTCCTCTGAATCCCATTTGAGATCACTCCCCCACTGACTGTGGCAAACAAGAGATGGTCATATGAAAAGGTAGCAGTCTGATTGGACACAGAGAAAGCCTTTGACAGAATAAACTGTGTGTTCTGGGTATTGGAGAATATGGGACTGGAGAGAAATACATAGTAAGGGTAAGGTAGCTTTATACTGCACTGATCACAACAGTAACCTCCAACAGTCAGCCATCCCTGAAATTCAAAATTAGAGGGGCACCAGGCAAGAATGCCCCCTTTCCTCATTGCTCTTTGTATTAGAGATTGAACCACCTTGCCATTACTATCTGCCATGCCAAAGCCTTTGAAGGAATACTGACATCTGCAGGAGAACACAAAGCCCAGATCTATGCAGATGACATCTTGGTGGCTGCATCCAGTCAAATGTTATCCATTTCAACCCTGCCAGGCGTAATATCATGTTTCCCAACCTTGCCTGGTTATAGAACTAATTGGGGGAAGTACAGACCTCTTCCACCCTCTAGGCATATCACCATAGAAGCCACTGGAGACCACTCATTCAAGTGGAAAGCTTCAAATGTAAACTATCTAGGGCAGTGGTTCCCAACCTTTTGACTTCTGTGGACCCCCATTTTATCAATACTGGAGCCCGGGGACCCCCACTGAATCATTAGTGGAACATGGGGACCCCCGAGGTGTCATTACTGATAGCTGGGACCTAATATTATTAAATGTTTTAAGCAGCCGCGGACCCCCTGAGGAGGCTTTGCGGACCCCCAGGGGTCCCCGGCCCACAGGTTGGGAAACACTGATCTAGGGATTAACCTGAACACAGGACTTACCACATGGTTAAAGAGAATCATAACCCTTTAATCACTCTGATCAAAGCTGTTTTGCCCAGATGGTCCCCTCTCAATCTTTCAATGCCAGGCAAGTCTCAGGTGATTAAAATTAACATTTGTCCTGGTCTCACTGTGGGCAGGGCTAGTCATTCCTTAGCCATGTCTTATTCCCCCCCTCATGATTGATATCGGAAACATTGTTTTCAAACACATTCCCAGTTTGAATCATTTGATGTCTTTGAAACCGTGTGTAACTTGGCAACTTAGTTATTAACATAAATGTGAAAAGCAGGTCTAGACCAATGCTTGTTGTCCCGATAACTTCTGAACACCCGGGCCTCACCCAGGTAATGCAGGAAGCACACGTCAACTGTCTACAACTGATGATTCTTTAACTGATCCTCCTAGTGGAAAAAAGACAGGTGAGAAACAAAGTGCAATTAAAACAATGGCTAATGTGTTCTTAATTGATCCTCCTAGTGTAAAAAATGTCAAATTACAATAATGACTTACAAGTTCCTCTGTTTTCCCCATGTGCTTTCTTGTACCTGGTTCAGGCCGGCTGTATAAGCAGCCGTTTCAGACTAAGCTCTGTTTAGACTAGTTTAACTTGGAAGTGACGCTTACTTGAGCAGCAATCCTCTCTTCGCAGCATCAATACCTTCACAGCGACAGACTTCTCCTCACAGCAACATGCTTCCAGAAGTTCCAATGTACTGTTTCCCATCTTCTCTGCAGTTACCACAGTACCTGTAAAAGGCAGGCAGCCTGCAATACATTTCTTGCATCACACCCTCTTGCATTGGCAAAAAGACAGGAGTCATCCCAAATAAGGTAACACAAGTTTTTCTGTTTAATTTGGGATCTTGATCAGTGCTAATTAATCCAACTCAACTAAAAGCCAGCAATAATATTTGGATGAATCTCATGACTGAAAAGACATTAGAGAACAATTGTATTTCTTCTATTAACTGTACCTTCCTGGATTTTGTGCTCATAGTAGGTTTTCAATCTGGGTTTTCTCGATCAGAATCTGTTGTTGGTATTCTAAAGACTTTTGGGACAAATGAGAACTATAAACTGACTGCCACTGCATATTTGCATATGAACCTTGATTTCTTGAGACTCTTGAACTATTAAAGAATTTGAAATAGATTTGTTGTAATTAACCCAGGTATTTTCTCTCAGTTAACTCCTTGTTCATGATAATTCTAGTTATGATATTTCCTGTATAGTTACTGAATCACACTGGGTGTGTTTCTAGTGTGATTTATTAGCATGTTGATTTGACGTTAGTTAATACCAAAGATCTGTTTAGTGTTTCCTGTTTTAAAGTGTGGTTTCATGACAGGGAAATCTGAGTCCAGACACTTGTATCTAAATAATCCTGATTGCCACTATCCTGAATCCAGATTCAGAATCCACATATCCTTAAGCCCAGCAGTGCCCGGAGTAGAGAAGTCCGAACACGCAGAAGTCCTGGTATTGCTCTCTTTCTCGCTCATCCCAATCTCTCTTCCCCTTGGAAAATCCTAGGATTGCAGTGTGTCCTTCATTGCTGCCCTGTCAGTTCCATTGGGATTCAGGGATTATTGGTGCCCCATCAGAAAGACCTGGAGTTCAGATGAGTGGCTCGCACAACATGATGCTCTGCCTCAACTATATTTTTTCCAATATCCCACTGCAAAGAGTGACTATGCAAGCTTGATGGAGCAAAGGAAAGTGGTGGACTGTTGTTGCCTGAGATAAATTCCTATTGGGTAGCATTCAAACTGATATAAATTAAGTCTATGATATACAACACCTTAGATACTCCCATGTAGGTCAAACAAGAGGCTATTCTACTAGGTAAAGCAAGAGACATTAGCTTACTCTACATGGGTGACATGTAGTAGAGGATATGCTACCACCCTCTCCTTTCAGTGATAACCTACGCCTTGCACAAACTGTACACCATCATAGGGGAAAACAGTAGAATATAGACAAACAACACTTGGTAGAGCAAACGTAGCATGCAGGTAGGGGGATCAGAACCAACATTGGTAGACTTTGATTCCCACAAAATGAAGACAACAAATACATAAACGTACTGGCAAATAGATAATTACAAACTTTCAATGAAATACAAACTGAATTTAAACTCCATCCGCACCCCTTCTGGAAGTATCACTGTTTGAAATACTTTATCCATAAACAATTAACCTCACCCGATAGAGTTAGATGAGTCATCAATCCTCAACGACCTATGCACATGGGGCAGATACAAAGAAATTGTATCTGAGCTCTATAAGATTGTCACGGATCATGTCTTTTAAGAGCTGGTCTTCAAACAGCTAAAAAATATGGTGTTCATCAACCTTATAGATAGATTACCTAGAAAACATTACCTGACTTTAAGGATAAATCACTCAGAGAAGCCTGCCTGTAATTGTGATAATATAAAACCCTACATTGATGGCACTAGTCTCCCAACGATTGAGTGAGGCTGGACTTCTCCTTGTGGAAAAGTGCTGGAGATGTGCAGATTTGAACTGTGAAATAGTACAACTGCTTAGGGACAAGTGCTTAATTTGAGCCGGCACTTTTAATTGCCATCACAGTCACTTATGTTAATCTGCCAAATGGTGGTCCTGTTTGTTTAATTTAGAGGTGAGCACAGCACCAGTTGTTTATTAATTCAATATACTTTACAAATGACAAATACATGCAGCCCAAGAAATTGTTACAGCTTTGGGGGCCTGGACTAGGCTGAATTGTCAAACATGTAAAAGTGTTAAGGTTAGCAGTGGTTTTGATACTGTTTTTGGGAGCACTGGCAGGTACATTGGGTGGTGCAATCTGCAGTGCCTCCCTTTGAAGTCTACAGACTTCCTGCCTTCCCTGTCTTGGCTCCAGACTAACTACGGGGGTATGCAGCTCTTTGTGTAGAGGCAGGACACAGCCTATTCAAGTTTAAGCAGGACTGTGCCCAGCTCCGCCCTCTTATCCTATCAGTGATTGGCTATCCTGGAACACCTAAGCTCTATTTTGTTTGGCTGTCTAGGAGGAATACAAAATGCCAACTGTCAGCTACAACCAGTCATGTGACCTATTGATAGGCCACAGGCTAAGGCAGGGAAATCCCAAATTTGGGTGAGAAGGAAGGAAGGGAAATTAAGAGTGGTTGATGCAAATATGTGTACATTGGTGGATGCTCTTTTGAATACAGTGCAACTATAGTACTAGAGCTGTAAATAAATGAAAATCTTAAAAAAGAATTGTTAACCACAGGACCGGCATAGCATTTCTGCACCAGGGTCCTACCTCCCCTCATAACTCTGTACCAGGCTCCTGCCCCACCTTCTCAACTGTGGTGCTCTGGCCAATGCCAGCCGCCAGTATACAGAAACTCATGGGCATGCTAGCATCTCCTGGCTGCATCCTGTTTCTATGGAACATCTTTCAGACAGTGTTTTTCTGCTTCATGGTCTGAGCCCTGCTGGCATACTATGAGCTACTTGGTGTCTGCGTCATTTCTGGCAATCTGTTATATTGTTGGCAGTTCCAGCACTGGGGCTTTTTCTTTTCATTTTCTTACCTTTGAGGAGCCAAGAAGATGAATAGCTATCACTCTTGACCCCTCTCCCATCAACACCAAAATAAGGATGTTCAGAGGTCTAGAAGAGTGATAAGAGATATGCCCTGCTACCTCTTGTTCCATCATGAACCCATCACCAACCTACTATATGCTACTAAGGGGTATGGGGTATACCACTGTGATTAAGGGCCTGATTTAGACTTTAGTGGTTTGGATATTCTGTCACAAACATGACGGATGTCCCCTTAGCCGTCTTACAAGTGCATTATATCCTACCACGCTTGTAATACGGTGAATGGGATATCTATGATGTTTGTGACGGAGTATCCTGTCTGCCAAATTCTAAATCTGGCCATCCATCTGCTCAGCAAAAAACATAGCAGTGTCTATACTATTAGTCCTCCAAGACTATCTTTTGCACCCAATTGTCACCAGAGGCCTAATTTTAGATCAGCCAGGAAGTCAGCCCAAGGCTGATGCATGTACTCTTAATTTTTCACAAATGTTTCACATCTTTCTTTTAGTGGTCATTTAAAGACCCCTGCTATATTGCAGTATATCATATTCCTGTCTTTTTCAAATAACTATTTATTTTTACTGTAATCTCCTTGTCATACCGCCCAAAGTATTGAGAGGTGGCATCCGTTTAAATGACATGTTATACAATTTAAAAAACAAAGTTAAACACAGCTCTGACATTTCTGTTTATCATGTATTTGTGGTACGCTGCCTTTGCAACCTATGAGGTGTCATTGTGAAGGATGACACAGGTAGGACAACAGTAGAAAATGCTAAACCGGAATTTTTGAAGATATTGGTGATATATATATATATATATATATATATATGTATATATATATATATATATATATATATATATATATATATATATACACACAAATATAGATATATAGATATAGATATATGTATTTATTTAGATATATATAGAGAGATACATATATGTGTGTATATAGCACCAATATCTTCTAAACTTCTGGTTTAGCATTTTCTACTGCTGTCCTTCCTATATATATATATATATATATATATATATATATATATATATATATATATATATATCACCAATGTTTTTGAGGCAGCAGGTGAGAAATAGGAGCATTGCTATTAATAGGCTAAGTGTGATCATTTCCCTATGACTTTTGTAGCTTTTGTTGTGTAGATTGAACTGACCGTGGAAGTTGAGAAGGGAGGCAATGTTTTAATCCAGAAGTGTAGAAAGCACAATGAACATCAATGCTGTGCTTTTTCTGATGCTATTTAAAATGTCTCTCTCAGAAATTTCTGGATGTTTTAAAGTGATTTTCAGCCTTTCCCGAGTAGTTTTTGTATCACCATAACACCAGAGCACACCTGGATGGAGCCCAATACAACAACATCGTTGCACTGACACACAAATTGGTAGCCATATATCAGTGTATAACAAATCCCATGTCAGTTAGACAATCATATAATATGGACTAAAAACACCATGGAAATAAGTTCCACCGGGGATAAACTGATTTCATTCAGAGGTACTCACCATGTGGGCATGAAACCTGTTCCTCAACAAATCCTGCACTAAAAAGTAGGGGATGGTTGCATGTCACAATATTGTGGTTGAAATAACTACTTCAAAAATATGAATTAAAAAATATTAAATACCATTATACTTTCAAAGTAAGTAGAAGCAGAGTTTTTTTTTTTTTAGCTGGTCTTTGCAGGTGGGGCCCGTCAGCACTTATTTCTGGGGACTGGCACTCATTTTTCCTCAATGTACTTGATCCAGGGCATCAGAGAGAAAACACAAAAGAAGGAAAGAAAGAGGAATAGAAAGACAGAAAACAGTAGCAAAGGGAGTCAGCAGAAACCTGCAAGAATGAGGTAAAGCAGCAGGAAGTGTCTGATGGTTGATGAAAGTGTCATGAGGCGGAATCAAGGCTATGAAGCATTGTTTTTCAGCACCCCAAACGTGGCACTAATTGTGGTGTTCCAAGGAAAAGAATTGGCCCCAGCACTTACTTTTTACAAATTAAAAACTAAGTGTAGGTAGTGAAGTGTAAGTTGACTCAACCATAAAGGAGTAGTCGATTTCATTGATATGATATTTAGTCAGTAGTTTAACCTCAGTCAAGATAACAATTGTTAAAAAAGCTAAGTTATTTTTTCTTATGTTTTCACACAACAACCTTGAAACCACACCAGTATCTATACATTATTGATCATAAAAGCAAAAGTTACTGCAAGTTTAAGTGGACCTCATAAGGAAAATGTACTTCCAAAAGAACTAAGCAGCCTTTCAAAATTCCACAACTCCATAGTACACTGACACAAAGAAAATACACTATCATACCCTATATGACTCTGCTACAAACCATCTCACCTGGAAAGCCATGAACTTGGAACTCTTTTCACTTTGACTGCTGGCCGTGTAGGAGCTACCGTCATGCTCCGAGGCAAAGACGCTGATGGCACAGAGAGGAATGGCACGAGGAAGGGAAATACATGCTGCTCTACATCTTGGGTTTCTGTGGAGTTCGTGAGCCGATCTGCAGCAACAAAAACAGTTAGAGGCACAGTTGGAAGGACGCGAGCCCAATCCCCTTCTATAAGGTACAACAGCTTTCTCTAACTGCTACCTCAAACAGAGTTTTTTTCTTTTTTTCTCTTACTGTGCCTCTCCCCCTCAGCCTGTGATCCCACTCCCCCTTCCTAATCAGCATTAACGCTGATCTGGTGGCCTTCTACAGGTGTTGCACGAACATTTTATAGCTTATATTTTTGTGAGTTTTTTTGAGCCGCCTGGGATATGAACAATGGCACCCTACAAAAGACTCTTTTCTGGCCACACATGGTTCCAGAATGTTTTGGCTTTGGCACACAGAACAAAGGAGCTTTGAGCAGGGTTTTTTTCCCCAGAATGAGAGGCATAAGTAGCAGAAAGCTTTTTCAAAACACGGGGAGCAGGCACTTAGATCATGCTGACATTATAGAAAAAACTATTTTTCCTCTCTTTCTCTTCTCTCAGTAACAGCGACACTAGGCCCTCTTGCTGGGTTTGCAAGTGGCTCTGGGTGGTCACAGAGGCAGTGTCTGTAGGCATGGGTGTAGCTTGTGGCCCCCAGTAGCATCTGTAATACAGAAGGGATTGTAGGATGTTTTTCCGATTCTGCAGTGAAAAGGACCCCACGAGATTCACAGACCAAAAGCAGCGCTGCTGTTAAATCTGTCAAACCTGTATACAATTTGGGGGGTAAACGTCTGACTATGCTTGATAAATCCTCGAGGCCAGTCAAAGGTGCAAGAGGGCTCTCCCAGATGGCTCTATCCATCACTTCTAATTCTCCTTTCAAATCAAATCAAATCATTAACATTTATAAAGCGCGCTACTCACCCGTGCGGGTCTCAAGGCGCTAGGGGGGTAAGGGGGGGTTATCGCTGCTCGAACAGCCAAGTCTTTAGGAGTCTCCGGAAAGCGGAGTGGTCCTGGGTGGTCCTGAGGCTGGTGGGGAGGGAGTTCCAGGTCTTGGCCGCCAGGAAGGAGAAAGATCTCCCACCCGCCGTGGAGCGGCGGGTGCGAGGGACGGCAGCAAGTGCGAGGCCAGCGGAGCGGAGGGGGCGGGTGGGGACGTAGAAGCTGAGGCGTCTGTTGAGGTATTCCGGTCCCTTGTTGTGGAGGGCTTTGTGTGCGTGGGTGAGAAGACGGAAGGTGATCCTTTTGCTGACTGGGAGCCAATGCAGGTGTCTCAGGTGTGCGGAGATGTGGCTGTTGCGGGGTACGTCGAGGATGAGGCGGGCCGAGGCGTTTTGGATGCGTTGCAGGCGGTTTTGGAGTTTGGCGGTGGTCCCGGCGTAGAGGGTGTTGCCGTAGTCCAGGCGACTCGTGACAAGGGCGTGGGTCACGGTTTTTCTGGTGTCGGCGGGGATCCAGCGGAAGATCTTGCGGAGCATGCGGAGAGTGAGGAAGCAGGCGGAGGACACGGCGTTGACTTGCTTGGTCATGGTGAGAAGAGGGTCCAAGATGAAGCCGAGGTTGCGGGCGTGGTCTGCGGGGGTCGGTGCGGTGCCGAGGGCCGTGGGCCACCAGGAGTCGTCCCAGGCGGACGGGGTGTTGCCGAGGATGAGGACTTCCGTTTTTTCAGAGTTCAGCTTTAGGCGGCTGAGCCTCATCCAATCTGCGACGTCCTTCATACCCTCTTGTAGGTTGGTCTTGGCGCTGGCGGGGTCCTTGGTGAGGGAGAGTACAAGTTGGGTGTCGTCGGCGTAGGAGGTGATGATGATGTCGTGCTTGCGTACGATGTCGGCGAGGGGGCTCATGTAGACATTGAAGAGTGTCGGGCTGAGCGATGAGCCTTGAGGTACGCCGCAGATGATCTTGGTGGGTTCTGAGCGAAACGGAGGGAGGTAAACTCTTTGGGAGCGGTTAGCGAGGAAGGAGGCGATCCAGTCCAGGGCCTGGCCTTGGATCCCGGTGGAGCGTAGGCGGGTGATTAGGGTGCGGTGACAGACGGTGTCAAAGGCAGCCGAGAGGTCGAGGAGAATGAGGGCGACTGTTTCACCGTTGTCCATCAGGGTTCTGATGTCGTCTGTGACTGAGATGAGGGCGGTTTCCGTGCTGTGGTTGGTTCGGAATCCGGTTTGTGAAGGGTCGAGCAGGTTGTTGTCTTCCAGGAAGGTGGTCAGCTGTTTGTTGACGGTCTTTTCTATTACCTTGGCTGGGAAAGGTAGAAGAGAGATGGGGCGGAAGTTTTTCAGGTCGCTTGGGTCAGCCGTAGGTTTCTTTAGTAGGGCGTTGACTTCAGCGTGCTTCCAGCATTCGGGGAAGGTAGCAGAAGAAAAAGAAGAGTTGATGACGGTCTGGAGGTGCGGGGCGATGATGTCGTCGGCTTTGTTAAAGATGAAGTGCGGGCAGGGGTCCGAAGGGGCGCCGGAGTGGATAGAGTTCATGATGGATTTGGTTTCTTCCGTGTTGATGTGGGTCCAGTTGTTGAGGGTGATGTCCGGGGAAGCGGGTTCAGTGGTGTATGGTTGGGTCTGGTGTCCGAAGCTGTCGTGGAGGTCGCTGATCTTGCGATGGAAGAAAGTGGCGAGGGATTCGCACAAATCCTGTGAGGGCGTGACGGCGTTGGCGCTGGCGCTGGGGTTGGAGAACTCTTTGACGATGCTGAAGAGTTCTCTGCTGTTGTGGCTGTTTTTGTCTAGTCTGTCGGTGAAAAAGTTCCTTTTGGCAGTGCGGATCAGGTGGTGGTGTTCGCGTGTAGCGTTCTTGAGGGCGGTCATGTTGTCAGCGGTGTGGTCCTTGCGCCAGGCCTTCTCAAGGGCACGACAAGTTTTCTTTGATTCTTTGAGGGTGTCAGAGAACCAGAGAGGTTTTTTGGTGTTGGTCTGTCGATGCGTGCGTTTGAGGGGAGCAAGGTTGTCAGCGCAGTTGGAGATCCAGTTTGTGAGGTTGAGAGCTGCGTCGTTGGGGTCGGTGGTGAGGGTGGGTTGGTTGGCGGCGAGAGCGGAGAAGAGTTGCTCTTCAGGGATCTTGTTCCACTGTCGACGAGGGATGGGTTGAGTGCGGAGGTGGGAGGTCTCGCGTCGGAATGTGAAGTGGACGCAGCTGTGGTCGGTCCAGTGTAGGGCAGAGGTGTGGCTGAAGAAGACGTGTTTGCTGGCGGAGAAGATAGGGTCGAGCGTGTGTCCGGCGATGTGGGTGGCGGTGTTCACCAGTTGTTTGAGGCCGAGGTTGGCGAGGTTGTCGAGCAGGGTGGTGGTGTTGGGGTCGTTGTTTTGTTCCAGATGGAAGTTGAGGTCGCCTAGGAGGATGTAGTCCGGTGAGGCGAGGGCGTGCGGGGAGATGAAGTCGGCGATGGCGTCGCTGAAAGAGGCGCGAGGTCCGGGAGGACGGTAGACGAGGGATCCTCTGAGGGTGGTCCTTGGGTCGGTGCGAATCTGAAAATGCAGGTGTTCAGCGGCGAGGGGGGGGTCTTCGGTGGAGGTGGTGACGCTGATGGAGTCTTTGAAGATGATGGCGACACCTCCTCCTACTTGGTTGGTGCGGTCTTTTCTGGAGATCTTGTAGCCTTCGGGGATGGCGGTAGCGATGTCTGGAGCAGAGGAGGCGTTCATCCATGTCTCCGTGATGAAGGCGACGTCCGGGGCTGTGGAGTCCAGGAGGTCCCAAAGTTCAACGGCGTGCTTGTGGACGGAACGAGCGTTGACCAGGATGACCTCCAACCCTACAACTTGATGTATGGTTCTCAAAATACTGGACTGGCTGTGGATCAGGATTCAGAGGGTCGTAAGGATCACGAGTTGGCAAAGGATAGCTGAACGGGGTGTTAAGTCAGCAACCTGGATGACTGCCAACCCTTTGCAAAGCTTCTGGGCTGGACCCGGTGATTCCCAGAAGAGTTGGAACAGACGCTTTCTGATCTACCCATTATTTAATGCTGCTGCTGGATGTAAGGAGGTTAAGGAAACTCAGTCAAACAATATGATTGCAAAAAGCAGGCAGGATTTGCATAACTCAGTGCCAATTGTAGACAGCTCTCCACCTAATACTCAGTGCTTCTCAAACCCTGCTGTATCCTTTGGTTTGATGTTAACCATATCCTCTAGTGGCGTGACAGGAAGCGAGCGGCTACAGCAGGATGTTGAAAATATGGCTTCCCATCCGTGTGGGGATATGGGCCACTCCCAGTCAAGTAATTCAAACGAGAAGGAAAATAAAAAAGAAGAAATTGCTGATACACCTGCAGGAGTTTGCTTCTCCAAATGTTGAACAAGCTCATAACTTTAAAACTGTCCCAGGAAGAGGCAAATCGAATGACTGAAGCACAACTAAATTATATAAGCAGGAACATGCAGCAGCTAAGCACTCGTGTCAATGAGGTTGAGCAGTGAATATCAGATTTGGACGATGGGGGGACCCATTGGGAAACATCAGTCTCCAAATGCCAATCAGAACTGTTAGATCTACAGATCCAGATGGATGATGCTGAAAATCGATCACGCAGCTCTAACTTAAGGTTTATTGGGGTGGTGGAAGGCCATGAAAATGGGAAGTGTGTTATTAAATTAATCTCAGACCTTATTAGTCAGCATGTTCTTCCCAATTCAGTAGATAGAAATCTGTACCATAATATAACACAAGCTCATCGAGTTCCTGAAGTTCAGGCCCTCAGCACCAAATATCCTTGATGATCATGGTGAACTTTGGTGATAATTGTATGAAGGACATATTCTTTCACAGGTAATTAAAGCTATGGCATATCAGATTCCTGGTGACTATACAATAAATTTTTTCTCTGATATGTCGGCACTTGCAGCATGGAGGAGGCGCAAACTTAAGAAGTTAATTCCTGATTTCCAAAATCTGGGGCCTCAGTAGGTCTTGTGCAACAATCAAAACTTTCAAACGAAATGTAAGCGTCGGTCAAATACATTACACACAGTCGGTGCAGCCAAAGTTCGTTTGCATTCAAAACAAAATACCAGCTAGGGGGCTGGACAGCAGAATAAGTAACTATGACTGGGGATAGTATTAGGATGACGTTTGTGGCTCTCTTTCAGTATAGAAAATCACAAAAATCACTAATTAATTCCTCTTTGTTGCTCTAGGTGATCAGGGTGCCATGTTAAGGCACCTCTTTAGGGTTAATGAGGGGAGTAGGTTGAAGAATGGGGTCACTCGAGGGAGGGGAATGGCCTAGGAGTCCCTAGGAAGGAGGGCCGCAGGCGGAGATCACTAAGGGGGGGGGATCACGGGCAAACAGAGTAGGGGAGTAATATAGGGTGGGATTAATTATTAGGGGGAGAAAAATATGAGATCCCAAAGATGAATAAGTTCAATGTGCCTGGTATAGGACAAATCACTTGTGAGGAATAAATTATATGCCAGGGATGAACAACTCTAAATATGCGGTGGTATGGGGGAGGAGGCTGGAGAATATAAACTGTGCCAAATGCTAAAGCTAATTATGTGGGAGGCACATGAGACTGAATTAGGACATGTGTTATATTGTAGGCCTATTTTTAATGTTGCTTGAATGGCAGGATTGAATTTTACTTTAAAGGTGGTCTCTTGGAATGTTAATGGCCTAAACAATAGGAAAGAAAGAGGCGCTATTGAAGCATGGGTCAAAGCTGAAAATTCCTCTGTAGTGTTATTACAAGAGACCCACATCTCAGCTAAAGAACTTGGGGAATTCTCCATGTTTAAAAACTGGGCAGTCTATAAGGAGTTTTCAAAGGCTCAAGTAGCTCATGGGGTACCGTAGCTTTTTGGGCTAAAGGGTTTGGGACTCGGGTGGTAGACTTTATAGGTGATAAAACTGGGCACTCTTGCTAGGTGAACTGCTCTGTGTTCTCTAAAAGACTTGGGGACAGATTTATGGAAAGTGGCACTGCAGCGGGTGCAGCGCCACTTTCCCTGCGCCTCTTAGCACCACCCTATTGCCACCATGTGTGCGCTGTATTAAAATGTGGCACACCATGGCGAGAGTAATGGGCAATAGCGTAATTTATCATGATGCTATTGATGTACTCTGCAGAAGTAGCGCCAAAATATTGGAACTAGTCCTGCAGAGTACATAGGGCCCCATTCGAAAGAATAGAAGCCCCCTTTTAATGCCTGCTCTTAAGCAGGCGTTAAAAGTGTCGTAAAAAATGGTGCAAGGAAATCTCATAGATTTCTTAGGCCATTTTAGGGTTCCCCTAATGGAGGAACGCCCCTTTGCATACATTATGGCTGGAGCAGGCATAATGTAGCGCAAAGGGTTCCAGAGTGGCACAATGCATGCATTCATGATAAAAATAATGTCGTTAATGTGGCATAGGCTAGCGCTAGGACATTATAAATTTGCCCCTTACTTTTGTAAGTTTCTACGCCCCGGGGGAAGACGACCCCGGGCCGCATGAGGACCATTTTCACTCCCTATTACAATTACCAGGTGAAATTATTATTTGAGGGAACTTTAACTTTCTTCAACGCCCACAAATGGACTCCTCAGTAAAAGGGAAAAAAACTTCTAAAAACTAGAGTTGCGAATGTTTGCCAGACTTATCTGAAATTGCTGACATTATCCGATCCTTGGAGGGCCCTTTTTCCAAGCAAGAGAGATTATACATACTTCTCTAGACAATTTGATAGT
This sequence comes from Pleurodeles waltl, assembly GCF_031143425.1. Lineage (NCBI taxonomy): Eukaryota > Metazoa > Chordata > Amphibia > Caudata > Salamandridae > Pleurodeles > Pleurodeles waltl. The sequence goes on from NC_090448.1 coordinate 596,895,761, forward strand.
TCCTCTCGGATTGAGTTTTTCTTATCAACTAAAACTCTGACCTTTAAGGGGCAACAGTCACTTTATAGTGGATTTTCAGACCATGCACCCCTAATATTTGAAGTGTCACTGGAAAGGGCCATGTTTCGACCTAGGAGGTGGATATTTAATCAACAACACCTTCAGGAGGACGGATGGGTCCAGATATGTAAAAAGGAGATTAGAGAATATCTCAGTAGGAACCACGGTTCAGCTGCTCCCAGTATTGTTTGGGATTCATTAAAAGACTATATAAGAGGGATTGTAATTGCAAAGGATGCTGCTAATAGCCGTATCTTTAGACAAAAAAGTTGGGCTTTAGAAGAGGGGGTTCATAATAGCTTTGATAAGTTTCAAAAGTGTCCCTCAAGATACTTAGATCAGGCTAAACAGGCATTCACTGACCAGTATTTTAGTACGTCTGAGACAATACACCATGCTCACAGGCAAAAAGTATGAGGATAGTAATTTCACAGGTAGATTGTTCACTTGGAAAGCACGCGAGCATGTGACTAGTAATTTGGTACACGCTCTAAAATGTCAAACCTCGGGGGTAAAATACATAGAGCATAGGAAATTGGAGGAAAGTATACTAGAACATTATAGACGAATATATAGTCAGAGTTTAAGGGTTGATTCTTAAGCCTTCTAGAAATTCTTAGTTGGGCTCACAATAACTTCCTTATCCAAGGAAGACAGGGAAGCCATATCCTGCCCGTCACTAAAGCGGTGCTCATGGAGGTGATTAAGAACCTCCAGAATGGAAAGGTGTGTGGCCCAGATGGCTTACCAGCGGAATCTTTTAAATCCTTTATTGATGTATTGGCAGATTATTTCTTGCTGGTAATTAACAATATGTTGACGGGGAACTCTAGCCCAGCATCATTCCGAATAGGAAATGTAGTTAGCTTTTTAGAAAAAGATAAAGAAATTGAAGATCCTAACTCACATCAACCAATTATGCTCTTAAACTCTGACTAAAAGACCTTCATGAAGCACTTGGCTAACCCTCTCAATCCGGTAGTTGCCAAACTGATTAATCTGGATCAGAATGGATTTATTGTTAGTCATCAACTGGCTACTAACACACACTTTTTGGCCAAAGCTAGATTACTTGGCGATTAATATTATCCCTGCCATTATACTTTTATTAGTTACAGAAAAAGCCTTTGATCTCATAGTCTGGGATACGCTATTCAACATTTTAGCAAAATTTATCGTTCCTTCCCTGATCACGGGGTTGGTGCAAAAGATGTACCAGAATACGGAAGCCAATATAATAATCAATTCTGCAGATGGAGGTAATCTACAAGTTTGCTGGGGCACCCGGCAGGGATGTCCCTTACAACCTATAAATTTCACCTTGTTTATTGAGCCATTGACTATCGCAATTATACAGAATGAAAGCTCTGTCCCCCCATTAAGCAGATGGGAAAGATTAAGCTGCATGCTGATAATATTATCTTATTTCTTGACAACAACAGAAGCTCTCAGGAAAAAGCCTTTGAGATATTTGTGCTGTTTGAGCAAATGTGTATAAGGTTATTAAAAAAAAAATAATAATAATCTCTGTGAATGCAGCCCCGATGCTCCCGGAACTGATTCCCTGTGTGAATACTCAACCTAAAAGTTACTAGGGGGTTAGATTTTCTTCAAAAATTGAAGATCTATACTATCTCAATTTTGCCCCCCTGTTTCGTAAAACTCAAACTAAGCTAGCACAGTGGGGATCACTATCTCTAACTATTTTAGGGAGAGTTGCCCTGATCCAAATGTCAATATTGCCATTATTTAATGTTCTATTTGCAGCCATTCCATGTCTGTTAACATCCTCTATTTTTAAAGAAAATTTGAATCATTATTCACTTTTTTTCGTATGGCATATTAAAACTGCTTGAATTGCATTAAGCACTGTATATCCGGACTTGAAGAGGGAGGCTTGGCACTTCCCAATTTCAAAGATTATTATTTTGCATTCTTTGCACAATACATGGCTAGATTTAATGTAGCACCACACTATGGCAGTCATCATCAACAAAACTTTATTCGACTATCAGCCATAAAAGGATAATACAATCAAAAGAAGCATCATTAAATAGCAAATAATCATATAAATACTAAAAACAGTTACATAAATGTCAGATAGTGTTCCTAAGATCAATAAATAGCAATCAATTATAATAATTTCTTACACTAAAAGAGTTAAGAATTTCTAAAATTAGTGTCCTGCCCAATGGAATACCATTGTTCTATTAGCTTTCAGATAGAAAGCTATTTAACCATTTTATAAAATCAATTAATAGGTGTATTAAACGAAATAACTACCGGGGATCTTTTAACTTACAGGATGGGAAACCCATTAGCCATTTAAAACGTCATAAGATTTATCTATGAGTATTTGTTAAATCTAGACTTACTAAAACCTCAGGCCCTCCTTGTCCCTAATGAATGAAGTTGCTAGGAGAAAGCAGCTTATTCCAAAAACAATAGATGGGATAGTGCTAGACCTTAACATTCTAGCCGCTTCATTGTAATTTCTGATTCCTACATTCCTACAAATGGGTCGAATCCATTTTTTCCTTGGCTTATCGTAGGCTTTGCAGATAAAAAAAAAAATTCCACCGTTTCAATGGTCTCCATATTACACAACCCACACTTCGCCTCATGGTTATTCTTGCTCTGTGGGCCCCATTTAATAGTAAATGCCTTGATCTGAAGGATCCCATATCGAAACTTCATAAATAGTGTTTTCGCTCGTCTAGGCTGGATTACATCTATCCATTCCTCAGCTCTTGGTGTTGGTTTAATGTCCAAAAATCTCGAAGTCAGTCTACCCAGGTCCTTGCTACGGAAAAGACTAATCGAAGATTACTCCCAGTATACTTGCTTTAATCGAGTCTTGGATTGTAACGTAAGTGTATGGGGTTCGTCCCAATAAGATTTCAGCCCTAGGTTATAAAACCAGTACCTTATATGATGGAGCCACGAAAGGGAGACTGATTTATCAAGGTCCATTTTCTCAATTAGTGCTTGCCTATAATGAATCAGTTCAGGAATTGTCCAGAGCCTACACCAATAAAGCAGTGGTCTCAAAGCTGCCAAATTACCTATTTGCTTCATGTTTAAGTCATAAGTAAGAGGGATCAGTGGAGTAGATGGTGGTAATCCCAATACCCTCCCTCATAAAGCTGTTTTCTTGGGATACGAGTGAGGTTAGGTTTGCAATTCCCCAAAGTTCAGCACCATATAAAGCAGCAGCCTGCGCTTTATATCTATAGACCTCAAACACTGGTGAAACAATTCCGGTTCTTGATCTTTTATAATTGTTACTTATCGCCGTGGAGCTGTGGACTAAAGAGGTTACAGCTTTGTTAACATGTGGCATCCAGGACAACTTAGCATCCAACAATATCCCTAAATAATTAAAGTTTTTTACTCGTTCCAATTCGTGCCCCTTGATCAAGATACTTGTTTTAAGTGCTTTGCGGGGATTGACAGTCAAATATTTTGTCTTATTTGTATTTATTTCTAGCCCCTTCAAACTACAGTATTTACTAAACATTCCTAGAAGGGTCTGTAGACCCATGGGAGTTTGGGATAGTAAGATGGTGTCATCTGCAAAAAGGAGAGCAGGAACTGGATCTCCATTCAATCTTGGTGAGTCGTGATTGCTCCGTTTAAGATACTCTACCAAATCGTTGATGTATAGTGAAAAGAGGGTTGGGGCAAGCACACAGCCCTGCCTCATTCCCCTCTTGATAGGTATTGGGTCAGTCAGCTCTCCATTTGGACCCCACCGTACCTTTGCGTATGTATTTTTGTACAACCTCTTTATCTGGTACAAGAGGTTCCCCGGCATACCCTGATTCCCTAACGCAGCCCATAGAGAGTCTCTTGGGACCAGATTGAAGGCCGCACGCAAATCCACAAAAGAAATATAAAGATGGCCCTTCATTAATTTTGTGTATTTCCACATTATTGCTAGTAGCCTGAAGGCCTGATCAATAATGCTTGTCTGCTGCCTAAAACCTGCCTGGTATATTGTCAAAATGCTATTTTCTTCTATCCAGCAGCCTATTCTATTCAGCAGCTGCCTAGCAGAAATTGTTTGCATGACATCAATAAGGCTAATTGGCCTGTAATTCCCAGGGTCCTCCCTAGATCCTTTTTTATAGACTGGGATTATTTCTGCACCTTTCAATGTCTCAGGAATTGGCTCTCCCCTTGCTATGGCATTGCTGAGTAGATTTACATAGGGTGCCCAGACTTCTATATTATGTTTAAACAGATCCCCAGGGATTTTATCCAAACCTGGAGCTTTGCCTATTTCGCTTCTATGGCAGTCACCGTTTCTTCCAAGCTAAACTGTATATGAGGTAAAATGCCCCAGGAGGGTAGTTCTTTATACAGGGAAGGATGTGAATCAAGCTCAGGAGAATCAGAATAGAGATACGTAAAATGGTTGACCCACGCTCTGGGATCTATATGATGTTCAGTGTTACATGTTCCCTTCCTTCCTACCGTGAGTAACTATTTTCCAAAAAGCTACTGCATTGTTGCATTTGGCTGCCACTAAGAGGTCATGCCATTTTTGATCCTCCCAGTTTTTTTGTGCTGTAGCCAGAATTTTCCTGTAACCAGCCCTTGCCTGTTGCACGGCTATTAAGTTTTTCTGTTTTAAGGCCTCTACCAGTAATGTTTTTCCCTCTCTACATTCAGTGGTATACCAGGGGTTAGATGAAATAGTTTGCTCCTTGCCCTTTTTATACTTTTGTTGTATCTGTTTAGTAAGATAGGGTCTTAGTGCAGTACTCATTGATTGATGAATATCCATGATAGGGATGTCAGTACAGATTTTGTGGGCATGGGGTTCCAGCAGTTCTGTATATATGTTATAAATGTTTGTCATGACACCCAAATTGCCCAATATCGCCGGCCATTTTACTGCCCTTTGATTATTACTGAGAGTGGGTTGCAGCTCCACTTTATCCTTTTCCATGCAGTCCAGGTCTGTAAAGTAGCCCCTGAGTTCAATTACTAACGGAAAATGATCACTTTCCCTCCTCTTGTCTATTTTAAAAGTCACTATTCTCTCCCATGTAATTGTGCTATGCATAATATAGTCTAATTTTGAACTTGCATTACCTCTCTGGAAAGTGTCCATGTTAAGACCACCTTGGCCCACTCTACCGTTGCACGCCCTCAATCAGTGCTTTAGTGTAAGGCCCATGAGTTGCAAAGCAGCAACCGTGCCGGGGACAGACTCTTCAGTTGATAGGAGGGGGACTGCTCTTGCTAAGTCTTCATCTTCTGCTAGATGTTCAAGACCAATTATAGGTTCGTAATTGCAATTAAAATCTCCCCCTATCATGATTGTCTCTCCTACCGGAATTTTTTTAAGCATGCCATCTAATATTCCTATTTCATAATACTCCTGGTTTGATCTTCTGGGCCTTATATACACATTAAACAAATGGGATAGCACCTTGTTTTTGTCCCCCAATTCCAACCACAGAATGTCAGCAGACTCTGTATCATGTTGATTTATCTCGGAATTAAGGGAAATTTTCACCCATACGACCAACCCCCCAGACGGCCTCCCTCTTGCTGCTGCAGTTGCACTAATAAAAAAAGTTTTATATCCCAGTTTGTGAGGGGGATCCTTTAACCAGGTCTCTTGAAAGAGACAAACATTAAATTGTTCAATATAATCATGCCAATCAGGGTCTATAAGCTTACTTTTTAGGCCTGCTACATTCCAGGAGACCATAGTAACTAATCCCCTTCCAGTTGAGGTAATATCATTGGTAATAGGGCTCTGAGATATATTCGGTTCCTTTCTACGGGGCAAATGCTCCTCGATGCTCCCTACCCCTGTAACTTGGTGAGAATTTTCTTCCTGGGACTCTACTACTATTGGATCTCTAATCGGTCCCAAATATACTTGATCTGGTTGAGTTAGTCAATCAACTATTTCAAGATCAGAATCTCCTTTTCTCCTTTGTGCTCCCCCATTTCTGTGGTTACTCCTCTGAGCTATAGACTTGCAGGTAAGTGGATCCAGGCTAAACCTCATGGCATTTTTTGGGGAGCACTGGCTCTCCGTTCCATAATAATCAGACCTTCAATTAGTCTTTCATCTCTTAGTGTCAGAGCTACAACATCATCTTGCTACCCAGCCTCTCCTGGCATTCTTTCCGCCCGACTATGGGAGTCTATTTCTGTAAGACTTTTGGCAATTTACCTTTAGGGAATATGATATACGGGATCCTACAAAGCTAACAAAATCCCCCAAGAAGGTGCTTTATAAGACGCTGAGATGGTTCTTTAGAAAGAGATTTTATTTTTATCAGAGATATGCGATTCCCTATGTTAATGCCTTTATCCCCCCTTTCTAAACTGATATCGGGATCCGGCTTTCAGCTTAATCTAGATGTAATCAGGAAGTGGGGGCGCGCGGGACTTCAGAAAGTTGGTAATTTTTTAGGGGGGGGCAGGTGGAAAAATCTGTTGGAAATAGGGGTAGATGTACATGGGCATTTCTTGCTCACTGGGTCCTACAGAATAATGCTTAAGAGTCACACTGAACTGGATTGTGGCCAAATAAGGGACAGCAAAAATATAGTTAGAGACTCGGTAGACCCTGTGGGGGACAGACAAGCGGGTGAATGGAAAAAGCAGCTTATGGAAAGGAAGGGCCCAGATCTCTTTCTAAAAGCAACCAGAAAATGGGAGAAATATGAAGGGCTAGAACTCACCAAAGAAATCTGGGAGTAAATTCATTGGCTGAATTTCAACATATTGAGCGGAGCCAACTGGCACAGAATGCTCTACTTTAGCAAATGGTAACTTTACCGTACCGGCAAATTCCTAGTCCAGGTTAATCCTAGCTGGCCCAGCCACTGCATTCGATGTTACGCGGGGATCATAGCAAACTGGACACATGTTAGAGGTAGATGTGGGCCTATTCAAGAATTCTCAGGCAAGGTATTCAGGTTTTTAGATACAACCTTACAGAAATAGCACCCAGTGTATGGTTGTTAGTCTAGGGCTATGATCTTGGGATGAATTAATCTCCCAGACTTGTAAACTTAGTATATATTGCTATGGCAGTGGATATATCTTTCTTAATGCAAAATTGGTGCACTTCGGTTATCCTTACTTTTGAGGAATAGGCAACGAAAATTAAACAAGTAAGGAAACAGGAGCGGTTGTATGCACTGACATTCAGTGGGATCAAGAGATTCTCCTAAGCCTGGGGAAACTTTATGGAGACAGTAGAGGATATCAAACCAGCTTAAGGGTTGGTGGGAGTCAGTTCCTGAGAAATAGTACTGTTAGAGCTATAATTTGTTTTTGCCACTAAGTGATGGTATTAAGCAATGAAATATGATGTTGTAAATTGGTATATTGCAAATGGAATGGTGATGTATTGATGCTATATTTTGTTGTCTGTCTGTTTTGCATTTTTAATGTAATATGAATTTTTTGTTGAAATTTGTTCGTGGTCTGGCCTTGTATCTCACTAAAAAAAGTACTTGGAACTCTTCTTGAGGAACAAGATGTTCATTATAATACTTGCCAGTATTCATTGTGAAGCCTAATATGCTTTACATTTAGGGCCAAATGTACAAAATTTAGCAATCGCAATTTCCTAATAGTGATTCTTACTGAATCGCAAAGGAAATCACAATTTGTAATGTAAGAAAACACAAATGTTTTCAATAGTGTTTCTAGTTGACCTGCCTCACTAACATTAATGAGTTAGACAGCAATTTGCGACCCATTAGGAATGATAGTCATCACAGGGATGGTGTCTTGCTGGGGTCAGCATCTCTGTGATTGCTTTTTGATAAAGCAAGATTTCTTTTTTTGTTAAATGCAGCCCGTTTCCTAAAAGTAAAACAGAATGTAGTAAAAAAAAAAGAAAATTAAACTTTGAAGTTTCATTTTTTATGAGTAGGCTGTGGTTCATGGGACTGCTGTGTGCTCTTAAAAGTACTTGTTTTCAATTCTCAAAGGGGAATGAGTCCCTTGGGGACCCCTTTCTATTTGCAAATGTGTTACCCCCTCCTTCAAACAGTCAGTAAAATTATGAATTTTCCATGGGACCACTACCTGCTCTTAAAAAATATTTGTTTTTCATTCTTAAATGGGAAGGGATCATTTGAGGACCCCTTCCCATTTCCATTTGTGAATGAGTTACCACCTCCTTCAAACAGTCAGTAAAATATGAATGTTTTGCAACTTTAATTTGGTCACAAAACATTCATTCATCCCATTCAGAATTGGTATCTGAATGGAATGCCCTAAACATACCCCTTCAAATACTGACATTTTTTTCACAAATTGTGATTCGATAACATGTAACGGAATAATAATTTGTGTTTTGAGCATATGTAAAAGCATTCTTGCAGTAGGAAACTGCATTCCCGGGTATTTAGAGGGATTTACAAATAGAATCCTCATCTCATTAACGTTAATTAAAAGTGATTATGTGAATCCTACTGAATGGCATTTTTGCACAATGATTGATTAGTACCTCAATTACAGCGCAAAAATGAAATTCTGTTTCCTCACCAGATGGCACACAGAAATTACATCTTTTAAGTGATCTGTGATTAGTTTATCAGGCCCTGTAGAATTTGGAAGATTTTAAAGTGTTAAATGCAGCAGCACCAATAATGGGCCATTTTTTTTTTGTATTTAGCCTGTGAACTTCGAGAGGGTGCCTTTGGGGTTGGTAGCACAATAATAATTAAAGCAGGAGTTGTAACATTAGAAGTTGAGAGGAGAGGATGACTAGAAATTTTTAGTTTTAAATGTTTTATTGCTATACCACATTAATTAAACTGAAAGCAATGGCAATTTTTAGTTTACTATGAGCAGCAGAAAAATCTTTAAGCCTCTCAAAAACAATGAACATAAATGTATCCTATGGTACCCAGTATTACATCCAAGAGTCATAGATATTGTAAATTTTTGAAGATCCTTGTAATAAATATTTGAATTTGACTTCCACACCACGTTCTATATGGACATCGGCTATCCGCTCAAATCTCTTAAACACATCGGTCCAGATTTAAGGGAGCCTAGCGCTATTCCAACGCCACATTAGTGTCATTTTTTTACGCTAATGTGGCGTTGGAAGTCCAAAAACGCTGCACCATATTTACAAAGTGGCGCAATGCATGCATTGCATCACTTTGTAACCCCTTGTACCACATTATGCCTGCACCAGGCATAATGTATGCAAGGGGGACATTGCTCCATTGGTGGGGGCTGAAAAAATTGCACCATGGCGTCATTTTTTCTGGGATTTTTAATGCTTGCTCAGAGCGGGCGTTAAATGGAGGCTCCCATTGGTTTCAATGGGCCTCTGGGTGCTTTGCAGGATTAGCTTCAAAATATTTGATGCTAGTCCTGCAAAGTGCCGAACTAGTGTAAAAACTATGGCGCTAGTTCCCTAACTACTGCCATGGCGAGCCATATTTTAAATATAGCGCACAAATGGTGGGGTTAGGGGGTGCGAAGGGGTGCAAGAAAAGTGGTGCTGAACTAGGTACAGTGCCACTTTTCATAAATCTGCCCTATTGTATCACTACCCAAAACCACTGCAGGGAAAGCATGATAAGTTCTCAATAAAATACACATCTATTTCGGTTCTAGACCACATTAATATCCCTCGTCCAATTCTCCAGGCTTACCTCAACATATGCAGTACTCTTTCTAAAAATATTAGATGACCCTGGAAAAAAATCTTTGTTTGTTCTAACTGTCTTTATTCTCAGGAATATTTAGAAGTAGCATTTCCTATGTGACTATCGTCTGATTAACAAACCTTCTTCAGTGACTAAGTGTGCCTTACTCCTAAGAATTCAGGGAAAAGCTTAAGTACTAATGGAAGAAAGGAACACAATGAAGCCATAATGTAGTCCCCGATATTTCCTGCATTTATGCTGGTTCATGTCATCTTTAGTTCACTTATTCTTACTAGTGTGCACTCACACAAGCAAAATGTTGTTTAGTGTCTCTGAGTGTGTGAATGAAATACAACGTAATGTTTATTCTTGAGGTGTGATTTAGATTTTGCATGTATTTTAATCCTGTAACTTAGTCTGATCTGGGATCTAATTAACTTGGTAGCCATTTTTTTTGTGCATGTGTATTGTTTTCAATAAATCACTTTATTTTGCACATTTGTTTTATTACGCATTAGTTACATATAGGCCCTCATTATGACTTTGGAGGTCTTTTTCCAAGGCCACCAAAGCTGCCACTAGATCGACAGTGCTGGCGGTCTGCAGACCGCCATATTATGACTGCTGACAGCTTTCTGCCACTCTTTAGGTGGAAAGTCGCCAGCAGTTCCACCGCCGGCCCCGCCCCGCCAAAGGGACTCTGCCAGCCATATATTATAAACTGTAACAAGGCATGTCGGTTTCCTGACGGCAGGGTGCTGCCGGCGGTGGAAGCGCTGGGTCCCGTACCCTCAGGGAGGGGCACCTCATCAGATGTGGAATGTATCCTCCACAAGGAGAGGGGGTGGGGTGTGTGAATGGATGTGTGTGAGTATGCGTATGTGTGTCATGAATGGGGGATGGAGGGGGAGTATTTGTGTGTAAATGTGGTGATGGCGATGCATGTGTGGGTGAATGTGAATGCTGGGTCGGGGTGCATGTGTGCATGAATATAGACAGGGGCAGGGGTTTTGTGTGCATGTTGAGGAAAGGAGGGGGTGGGGATGGAGTGTGTATGCATGTCACTGGGGTGAATGTAATGAGTGCGTATGTGAGTGGGGGTGTTGTGCATGTGTGCGTGTATGTGTGCATGGATTTGGGAGGTGTTGTGAATGCGTGTGCATGAGTGTAAGGGTGTTGTGAGTGGGTGAGTGTCAGGGTGTGCGTGTCTGTGGGTGCGTGTGGATGGCTGCGTGTTTGCGGGATGGTGCGGAGATAGTACAGGGATCGGGAGTTCGGGGTAAGTATGTGTATGCGGGGTTACTACTGGGAGCGGCGGGTGGAGGTTAACGGGGGTTCGGATGGGGGTGGGAATGTTGTAAGGGAAAGGGGGTGGGGTCTCTTGGTTGGATGGGCAGGTGGGAGAGCCAACTACTGGCGACAGGAATGCAAATTTCTGATACCGGTAGCCTTGACAACAGAGATTTGGTGGCAGTGCTACTGCCACAAAATCCCTGACAGAAAGGGGACTTTCAATACCACCAGCGGTCTTTGGTGGACCGCTGGGTTGGACATGCTTATCTCTGCCCAGTGGTCCGACCGCCCTGGCAGTAGGAACGGGAAAGTGGCGATTTGGCATAGGCCAAGCCTCCACAACGGTAATATGGAGGTCGACACTGCTGGCCCATCGGCAGTGGGACTGCAACCGTGATACTGGCAGTCAGAAGACCGCCAGACTCGTAATGAGGGCCATAGTGTTTGGTGTAGGGTGAAAGGGAGCTATAAATGTCCTTTTGTAAACTATTGTATTTTTGTACTCTTTCAGTCTATGTGTTATAACATGATTAATTTGTTTGCATATAAGGATATGATTTACAACACATTTATTGTGGCGTTGGTTTATTTTACAATTAATATTTGATTTTTGTCGGTGTCTGTTTTGTGGGTGGGCATTTTGATCAAAAGGGGTGAAATTCTCTTGAACTAGTTAGTTGCTTAGTTTGTTAATAGTCTCTTAACTTATCATGCTTTCCCTGCAGTGTTTTTGGGTAGTGATACAATAGGGCAGATTTATGAAAAGTGGCACTGTACCTAGTTCTAGTTTTAGTCTCAAACCGATTGCTATAATAAGTGCATCAACTTGCCATTGTGGGATTTAATATAACTAGTTTAGGGAAAGAGTTTTATAACCCTTCCTAAAAGTTAGCAGTTCAGGCTCTGTAGTGCCCTTCTATGATTGACCAGCCTCTAACACCCTGGCCTGGCTGCCTTGATGGGGTGTGAAGTGGCCTGGGCTGAACACAAAAGAAGTTGCCTGGGGGAGGAGATCTGCTTCAGCAGATGGTGAAACAGGATAGGGGAAGAGCAGCCAAACTAGTCTTCAAAGAAGGAAAATACATTTGATACAGCTCAGGACCTCCCCCATTTCCTGCAAACCCAGACAACCAGGTGCCCTCTTGATTAGAGTAGGAGAGGGTCAGAAAGGGGTGTGTTAAGGATTTTAAGTCACATCAGTGGGTGGGCTCAGCCAGACCCAACCTCTAAAATTCAGTTTCTGCCAGTTTGGATTTTTAAAGAATGTTGCTCCTGGGATTGATTTTTGCCACACTTCCCAGGAAGTGGTCATCCAAGAGGGTAGTGGTCTGCCTGTGATTGGACAGTTGCCCCAACCCCTGCTTTTCACCCCAGGAGAAAGTATACAACATCAGAAGAAGAAGGACTGCCCTGCTGGACCCCTAAGCTGCGCTGGGACACTGCATTCTGAAGTATTGCACCAGCTGCACACTGGGGCTTCACCAGAAAAAGGACTTTGCCCGGCTTCAACTGGTTCAAGAAGCGACTCTCTGCTTGCTACAGGTGAAAAATAGCTAACCAGAGTCCCCTACATAAAATCCTGATGGAAATAACCAGCTAAGAACTGTCCAGTGGTCATTTTGGAGTTTGAGCCTGGAGCATTCCTCGAGTCGGAGTCCTAGGCCTCAAAGAACAATGCAGAGCTCCTGGAACTTTTGGGTGAGCTGTGGACGAAGATCCAGATGTTTGGAGAAGATTGGAGAACTGTTGGTAAAAAGCTACATAAAGGGACAGACCCACCATCGAGAGTCAAGCCGGCTTACTTCGACAGCGTCCCGGGCTGACTTGCAGGTTTGTCCCGCTAAAAAGCTCCAATGCCCTAGACTTCCAGGATTTGGCAATCCTACGACATTGACTTGAAATCGGCTTGCTGTGGACTGTCGTCTGACGTTAGAGATAATAAACTCCCAAAAAGTGTCAAAGTCTGAATGTAAAAAGTAGACAGAGACTTCCCATGCAACGTAACGGAGGAGGGCTTCAGGGACGTCAGATTAAGATTCAGCTTTGGACCGGATGAAGATTTGTGTCCTGAAAAATCATCTAGGTCCGAAGATAGAATTCTTCACTGAGGTCTCCTGCAATCCGTATCGGAAGAGAACTCCAGGTAGGTCGGATTGGATTAGTGACTTCATCCAGCTGAAGAAAATCTTTAAGAAAAAGACAAAGGCCCTCATTACAACCCTGGCGGTCGGTGTTAAAGCTGTGGTAATACCGCCAACAGGCCGGCGGAAAAAAATATGGAATCACGACCATGGCGGAAACCGCAAACATAGACAGCCACTTTAACACTCCGACCGCCACAGCGGTAGAAACAAACACAGCGGCGGTAACCGCCAACAGACAGGTGGAACACAAGGTTCTGCCCACTGTATTACAACATGCCTATCCGCCACCTTTTCTGGGGCAGTACCAATGCTATGAAAAGCACAGCGGAAACAGGACTTGGAAGGGAAACCACTCACCTCTCGACACCCAACGAGGAACCATGACACCATGGAGCCATAACTACAGGTCCTGCCCATGCTGGTCTTCCAACACGCAACACCCCCACCAACACCGACAACACCATACACAAAAATACATGCAGCAACATTACATTTACACCCCGTTACCCCATGGGAGAACGTAAGGACAAAAGGAAATTATTGTAACGAGTGTAATCAATAAAAATCAGATAGGGCAAATTCAAATATCAGTATATACAAATATGTACACCAACTACACAAGTCCGGACATTAATTAAATCATTGTCCGTGGATCAGTGTCCCAAAATGCATGGGCGAAGCCCACACAAGATACCTGACTCTAAATGGAGAGAACACTGCAGGGGCATCAGATGGAAAATAAACAGGTAACTCAGGGGGAGGGGGCAGGGTGGCACCTCAGCCGGATGAATGGACAAAGCCACTGCTCCACGAGGGGGCTCCATGCCCACTGATTGGTCCTGGGGAGTGAAGACCCAGTCTCTCAAGTCTTTCCAGTGGGTGGTTTGCCCACTGCTGTATCCTGGGGAGTGCAAAGCCACAGTCTCTCAAGTCTTTCCAGTGGGGAATGCAAAGCCACAGTCTCTTAAGTCTTTCCAGTGGGTGGTTTGCCCACTGCTGTGTCCTGGGGAGTGCAACGCCACAGTCTTTCAAGTGGATAACAGTCTCCACTGGTTCTGGAGGGGGCTTGGTGCCCAGAGTGCTTCATCCTGCCAAGGACTGAGGTAGTGGATGTCATTCTCCACTGGTTCTGGAGGGGGCTTGGTGCCCAGAGTGCTTCCTCCTGCCAAGGACTGAGGTAGTGGATGTCATTCTCCACTGGTTCTGGAGGGGGCTTGGTGCCCAGAGTGCTTCATCCTTCCAAGGACTGAGATAGTGGATGTCATTCTCCACTGGTTCTGGAGGGGGCTTTGTACCCAGAGTGCTTCATCCTGCCAAGGACTGAGGTAGTGGATGTCATTCTCCACTGGTTCCGGAGGGGGCTTGATTCCCAGAGTGCTTCACATGCAGTGTGGCAGGTCCCATTCCCTCACCTGGGTGTCTGTGCCACGAGATTGCCTGGGAACAGGTAGCATGATATGCCATGGAGGCAGAGACACACTCCACCCTGCTGCGACTTCGCCTGCCACCTGCAGGTACAAACAGTGCTGGGTATCATGCCTGATGGACGCTGGGCAGGGTCCAGGACGTCTCCTGCAGCCTCGGACGGCTGCCACTGGGGATGATTGCCATGTCAGCTGTGGTGGCACTGTCTGAGCACATCGCAGGGCTGGTGGCGGTACTTGCGGCAGTGTCTGTGGTGGAGGTGCTGGCGGTGATACATGTGTCTGCACCTGTTGAGGGACACAGCAGGACGTCTCCTGCAGCCTTGGACGGCAGCCCACTGGGGATGATGCTGGGGACTGTTGCTGAGGCAGCAGATGTGCAGGTGGCGGTGCTGGTGTCGCTGCTGGTGACAGTGCAGGTGGTGGTGCAGGTGGCGGTGTCCACCGCCGTACAGGTTGATGTTGTGGTTGACAGAAGTGGTGACTCTGGACCCTCAGTCGGAGCCACCGTGCCCTGTCCTGACCTGCCCTTCGGCTTGTGTCCCTTCCCCACCTTTGATGTTGCTGCTGGTATCTTGCCACTGTCCCCTTTTGGTTTGGAGGAGCCCTTGCTTGCTGGTAGGTGTAGCTTCTCCCTCCGGCAGGTGGCGGAATGGCCTGCTCCTTGGCCTCGCTAGGTGGCACACTGCCAACAATGATGTGTGGCGCCCGCGATAAGACCGTAGTTACTGGGACCACTGTGCTGGAGGATTTGGTGGCTGAGGTGCAGGGCTAGGACCTGGACAGCCTGGCCCTAGGGGAAGGACGGGGGGAGGTGTTGGGAACAGGTCAATGTTAGCCAGGAAAGGTTTCTTAGACACACTGGGACGGGAATATGGAGGGGGTTTGGGAGTGGAGGAAGAGGTAGTGGTTGTAGGAGGTGTACATTTGCTGAATTTGGGTGAAGGTGCATGGGCCGGAGGCTGTTGTGAGGTGGATGGCTGTTGGGTGGGTGTGTGCCTGCGTTTGTGTACTTTGGGAGGAGGGCTCACTGACACACTGGGAGAGGACACAGGGGATGTGTGAATGGTAGTGGGGGTGGTGAGGGCACGTAAGTGGTGTGTGGTGATGGGCGTGCTGGTGATGGAGGTAGTGGCTGAGGAAGTAGTGCATGCAGGTGTGAGTGGAGACAAGACAGAGAGGAGGAGGACGTGGAGGAGGGGGACACAGTGGAGGCAGTGGGTGTTGCTGTGTCTGCATGGGGATGGTGCTTGTGTGAGTGCCTGTGGGATGTGTGGTGTTTATGCTTGCCATGTCCACTCTTGTGTGTTGATGAGTGTGCATGCTGGCTTGATGGTGTGCTTGGGATAGGCTGAGGTACAGGGGATTGGGTCTGGGTGGGGGAAGTTGGAGGGGGGGCGGCTGGACACAGGCACAATGGCTGCCATTAGTGCTGAGGCCAGAGCCTGAAATGCTCTCTGTTGGGCCACCTGGCCAGAATGAATGCCCTCCAGGTATGCATTTGTTTGCTGCAAATGCCTCTCAGCACGCTAGATGGCATTCAAAATGGTAGATTGCCCAACAGTGAGGGATCTCAGGAGGTCCTCACTGAGGGCAGCAGGGCTGACTGGGGCAGGGGCTGGGGTGCCTGGGGCGAAGGAGATGCCCACCCTCCTGGGTGAGCGGGCACGGGAAACACGCTGAGGTGCTGCTGGGAGGGCGGTGCTGGTAGGGGGGTGGCGGTTGTTCCTGTTGATGCGGTGGGCACAGAGGTGCCCGCCACCGCAAGGGAGCTCCCATCAGAGGAAGAGTCGCTGTCGCTGGTGTATGCTCCTGTCCCCGTCATGGAGCTCCCCTCACCCTCCGTCCCACTGGTGCCTTCAGACTCCGTTACATCACCCACCAGGCAATGTGGGATGCAGCTCCCTCCTGCTCCGGTGCCAGAGCTCCTCCGCCAGATGATGCTAATGCACGCAAGAACAGGGTGACAAAACAAAAAGGTGGGGGGAAGACAGAAGAGACACATGGTTAGTGCATGCAACACCACTACCGTTGACGGACACAACACACAGGAAGCAGCCCTATGCACTAAGCCATGCACTAACAGTGCAGGGGAAAAGCACATGCCCAAGGGGGACTCTGTCTAGACCCATTTCATGCACAGCTTGAACCCATAGGAGCCTGACTAGGTGTAGAGGGCAAATACCACCTTTGGGTTTGTAGTGGGAATGAGGCTGCAAAGCAATGGATCTACATTTGCGCATCTGCCCTGGCCTAGGGGAACCCACAGCCCACCACCCCCACCCAGACACCTCGTCAAGCGGGCTGAGTCAGCTGAATGGGAGTGTACTCACACCCTTGTGGCTGCTGTGATGCCCTCAAGAGCCCATCCAACACCGGATATGCCACCGCCAGGATCTGGTACATCAGGGGGGTCAGGGTGCGACAGCCACCCCTTCCACGTTGGGAGGCCATCCCCAGCTGGGCCTCTGCCGTCTTCTTGCTCCAGGGGCACAGGTCCTCCCATCTTTTCCGGCAGTGGGTGCTCTGTCTATGGTAGAACCCCAGGGTCCACACTACCTTGGTGATGGCACGCCAAACACCCTTCTTCTGGTGGCCGGTGACCTAGAGGAAAAGTGAAGTTATAATGGATGTTACTCTCCCGTACAGTTCTTCTCACACATTGCCTACAAACTTCCCACCCTGGCCCAGACATACATACACACACACTATCCTCACATGCTGGCCTGTCCCCCCGCCCTTTCCATCCACGACACTCCATACAATCATGTGTCATCCACCATGCTCACAGTGTACTCACCTGTTTGTCTGGAGGACCGTACAGTTGTGTGTACTGGGGGAGGACCCCATCCACTAGTTTCTCCAACTCCTCCAAAGTGAAGGCAGGGGCCCTTTCCCCAGACACTGTAGCCATTGTCATTTCCAGACACCGGTCACAGCAGCACTTTCAGTGTAGGTCCTCTCCTGTTGAAGGTCAGGTATCAAGTGAGTGAACAGATAGAAAATGGCGGTCAAGTCCACGGCGGTGCGTACCGTCACTGCCGGCATACATCGTCATTGGCTCTTGGAACCCATAGTGCCCAATGTTAACCAATGCTGAATTGCGCAGCGGTCTTCGACCGCCTTCCGCGACGGTGTGCAACGCCAGGGCAGGTACCTCATTTCCCCTTGTCCCCACCTTACAGGTCAGGCAGCCGCCATTTCAGGGGGCCACATGGCAGGCCAAATAACTGCGTCACACATATTTAGGCCAGGAATATGGACAGACAAAGGCACATAGAGAAAATGTAAGGTTTTTGCAAAACAGCCTTGTGGTACCTAAGTGTTGTATGACCCTCTGCTCACCGTTCTCCTCCATAGGGCACGTCTGCTGGGGCAGGTGATGAGATGGCGGCATCCTCTGGTGTACAGACCCCTGGTGGACCTGTCAACAATGGAAGACAGACACATCATTATCACTTACAGACTTGATCGTGCAACAATCCAGGAACTGTGTGCCCCGTTGGAGCCTGACCTGATGTCAGATATCCGCCTTCCCACAGGAATACCCCCTCTAGTGCAGGTCCTGTCTGTACTCCATTTCCTGGCCAGTGGGTCTTTTCAAACAACAGTAGCCATGGCATCAGGGATGTCCCAGCCAATGTTCTCTAACGTGTTTTCCAGAGTGTTATCTGCCCTGCTGAAACACATGCGCAGCTACATCGTTTTCCCTCAAGTGGAGGATTTGCCCACAGTGAAAGGTGATTTCTATGTCCTGGGACATATCCCCAACATCATTGGTGCCATTGATGGTACACATGTGGCATATGGCCCCCCCGCAGGAATGAACAGGTGTACAGAAACCGGAAGAGCTACCATTCTATGAATGTGCAGATGGTGTGTTTGGCAGACCAGTAAATCTCCCATGTGAATGCCAAGTATCTTGGCTCAGTGCATGATGCTTACATTTTGAGGAATAGCAGCATCCCTTATGTGATGGGGCAACTCCAGAGGCACCATGTGTGGTTAATAGGTGAGCCTAAAGTCCCCACACAGTTTCATTTGCTGTCTGGGTATGGGAGACTCCCTAATGTTTGGAGGATGTCTAACAGTTGTCCCTCGATATTTGCAGGTGACACTGGTTACCCCAACCTGTCATGGCTACTGAACCCAGTGAGGAATCCCAGGACAAGGGCAGAGGAACGCTACAATAAGGCATATGGGCGAACTAGGAGGATAATCAAGCGCACCTTCAGTCTCCTGAAGGCCAGATTCCAGTGCCTCCATCTGACAAGTGGCTCCCTATACTACTCACCGAAGATGGTGTGTCAGATCATCGTAGCCTGCTGTATGTTGCACAACCTGGCTATGCGACGGATGGTGCCTTTTCTTCAAGAGGATGGGTCTGATGCTGGTCTTGTGGCAGCTGTGGAGCCTGTGGACAGTGAAGAAGAGTAGGCAGAAGAAGAAGATGTAGACAACTGAAACAACATCATCATGCAATACTTCCAGTGAGACACAGGTAAGAAGATGGAACTGCTTCCCACATCTCATACTATTGTAGGACCTAGCATAAGTCTGCCTTTTTACCTCTGTGTATGGACCCTGACTTGCCACTTTGGCTTTCCATTTCACAGTTCTGGGTCCCAATTTGTGCCCTGTACTATGTTTACTCCTGGCCTACAGCTGTGTAACATTGGTATGTGAACAAGTACATTGACATTGATATATTCCAGAGATTTTGCAATTACACATTTGTGAAAGCACAGACTGACTCCCGATTTTTTTTGTGATTCATGGGTGTTTATTTCTGTGCAAATAAGTGGAGGGGGGTGAAATGGGCTGGGGTGATGGTGGAGGAATGTCCATGGCAGAGTCCAGTCTCTTGGTCTCACAGGTGCATTGTCCAATGGGCATAGGAAGTGGAGCTATGGCAGTTTAAGTTGGACAGGGTGACAAAATGGGACAGAAGGGTAACATACAGAAGGGTCTTATTTCCTGGTGGGCGTCTTGGCAATATCCTCTGTCTTTTTCCTGGATCTCAGGGACCGTTTGCGGGGTGGTTCTCCTTCTGCAGGGGGTGGGGTGCTGGTGGCCTGTTTGTCCTGTGGCAGTGCCTCCTGTCTACTAGCGCTGGCAGAGGTGGAGGGCTGCTCATCGTCCAGGCTAGTGTCAGGGGCCTGTTGGTGTGCCACTGTGTCCCTCATGGTGTTGACAAGGTCTGCCAGCACCCCTGCAATGGTGACCAGGGTGGTTTTAATGGACTTCAAGTCCTCCCTGATCCCAAGGTACTGTTCCTCCTGCAGACGTTGGGTCTCCTGAAACTTCGCCAGTACCGTACCCATGGTCTCCTGGTAATGGTGGTAAGCTCCCATAAAGTTGGAGAGTGCCTCGTGGAGTGTCGGTTCCCTGGGCCTGTCCTCCCCCTGTCGCACAGCAGTCCTCCCAGCTTCCCTGTTATCCTGTGCCTCTGTCCCCTGAACCGTGTGCCCACTACCACTGACCCCAGGTCCCTGATTTTCTTTGGTTGGTGGGTTTACCTGGGTTCCCTGTAGTGGTGGACACACTGATGATTGACGTGTCCTGGGGACAGTGGAATGGGCCCACTGGATGGGTGCTGTGCTGGTGTTTCCTGAGGGGGGAGGTTCAGTGGTGGTTTGGGACTGTGTCAGGGGAACCGACTGTCCCAAGGTCCCTGATGGGCCGGGCTGGTCATCTTGGTCTAGGCGTGCAGAGCTGCTGTCGTCACTGTGTGCCTCTTCTGTGGGGGGACCGGATATGTCTGGCACCTCCTGTCCAGTGACGTTGGGTATGGGTCCTGTTGGGGTGTAAATGCATAGTTTTAGTATCTATGTGTGCCATCTTGTGCATTGGGTGAGGTACCCTCTACTCCTGTGCTTGCATCATTGTGTTTGCCCTTTTGTGATAGTTGGTTTGGGGTCTGTGTGGGTATCGGTACTGGACATGCTTTGGTGACAGTGGTCCATGCATAGGTGTTGCATGCAGGGCCTTGGTATTGGGATGTATGGGTTGTGATAGTGGGATATATGTGAAAAGATGGAGTGATGGGAGTGAGGGTAAGGGTGGGGGTTTGGGATGGCATGCAGGTGGGGTGGGGGATATAGTAGTAAAGATATGACTTACCAGAGTCCAGTCCTACTGATACCTCTGCGAGGCCGTCAAGATGCAGTATTGCCAAGACTTGCTCCTCCCATGTTGTTAGTCGTGGGGGAGGAGGTGGGGGTCCACTGCCAGTCCTCTGTACAGCAATCTGGTGTCTTGAAACCACTGAACCCACCTTCCCCCGTCGGTCATTCCATCTCTTCCCGATGTCATCCTGTGTTCTTGGATGCTATCCCACTGCGTTGACCCTGTCGAGGATTCTCCACCATAGCTCTATCTTCCTCGCAATGGAGGTGTGCTGCACCTGTGATACGAAAAACTGTGCCTCTACCCAGATGATTTCCTCCACCATGAACCTGAGCTCCTCCTCTGTGGTGTGGGTGATGTGTGAGGTGCTGCCTGTTGTGATGTGTAGGGGATGTGTTGGTGTGTGTTGTTTGAGGTGCGTGGATGTTATATAAGTGATGGCATTGTGTGTCTGTGGAAGCTGGTGTTGTGTTTGCTAATCTCTCTCTCTGGCTTCTTCCAAATGTGTTCGTTGTAAGGGTTTGTAGCTAATGTGGGTGGGTGTTTTATAGTGTTGTGAGTGTGTGGGTGTGGTGTGTGTATGTGTTTCAGGTGTGTGTATTTTGAATTGTCCAATGTGGTTGTGTTTTGTAAAAGTGTGTGTATTTTGAGCGCGGCGGTGTGTTCCACCAAAGGATTACCGCGGTTAAAATACTGCTGCGCTGATTCGTGGGTCGTGATAGTGTGGGCGTATTCTTGTTGGCATGACAGTGTCGGTTTTGGTATCGCCAGTGGCGGATTCTGAGATGTGGGTCGTAATACCTGTAGCGGAATTCCGCCCTCACAACGGTATGTTGGCGGTCTTCAGCACGGCGGAAAGCGAGATTTACTGCCAGGGTTGTAATGAGGGCCTAAGTCCGAAAGTGAACTTTTGACCGAGGCCTCCCGCTTGCTGTAGCCAAGCAGGGCTCCATCGCGGTCGTCTTCAAATTTTGACTTTGCCCCGGTCTTGTGTGACCAGATGACCAGATTGGGGCTTTTAGTTTCTATGTGCTAAAAAACATTACTTCTTTACAAATTTATATCTCCTGTTCCCCTTATATGATTTTAATTGTTTCAGTGTCATTTTAAAGATTAAAATATAATCTATTTTAACCCCTTCTGTGCCGAGGACGTAGTAGTCCTTGGCCTACTTTTTAGGCGGATCTGCCCCCAAGGGGGGCAGAAAACACTAGATCACCAGGGTTTTGTATTTTTATGTGCATTTATGTGGGGGGGTGCCCCCTTGGGCAAGGGGTGCCCCCCCCAAGGGGGCAGAGAACTGTTGGCCTTTTCTGCTCCCCTTGGGGGCAGATCGGCCTATTTTTTTTAGGTCGGGGAGAAGCCACTTAGGCACCAGGGATTGTGTGTGTAGTGGATGGGGGGGCGCCCCCTTGGGCAAGGGTCGCTCCCCTTCGGGGGGCATGTCTTTTAGGGCCATTTCTGCACCCCTTGAAGGCAGATTGGCTACGTTTTAGCTAGATCTGCCGCCAAGGGGGGCAGAAACCACTAGATCACCAGGGTTTTTTATTTTTATGTGTATTTATGTGGGGGGTGCCCCCTTGGGCAAGGGGCGCCCCCCCCCAAGGGGGCAGAGAACTGTTGGCCTTTTCTGCCCCCCTTGGGGGCAAATCAGCCTTTTTTTTTTAGGTCCATCTGCCCCCAAGGGGGGCAGAAGCCACTTAGGCACCAGGGATTGTGTGTGTAGTGGATGGGGGGGCGCCCCCTTGGGCAAGGGTCGCTCCCCTTTGGGGGGCATGTCTTTTAGGGCCATTTCTGCCCCCCTTGAGGGCAGATCAGCCTATTATTTTTAGGCTGATCTGCCCCAAGGGGGGCAGAAACCACTAGAACGCCAGGGATTTTTTTTAATGTGTTTATTTTTGTGGGGGGGCGTCCCCTTGGGCACGGGGCGCCCCCCCCCAAGGGGGGCATTGACCTGTTGGCCATTTCTGCCCCCCGGTGGCAGATGGGCCTATTTTTGTAGGCCCACCTGCCCCCAAGGGGGGCAGAAGCCACTTAGACACCAGGGATAGTGTGTGTGTGTGTGTGTTAGTGGATGGGGGGGGGCCTTGGGCAAGGGTCTCCCCCCACTTTGGGGGCACATGTACCCAGGCCATTTCTGCACCCCTTGGAGACAGATCAGCCTATTATTTTTAGGCTGATCTGCCCCCAAGGGGGGCAGAAACCACTAGAACGCCAGGGATTTTTTTTTATTTGTTTATTTTTGTGGGGGGGCGTCCCCTTGGTTACGGGGCACCCCCCCAAGGGGGGCATTGACCTGTTGGCCATTTCTACACCCCCTGGGGGCAGATGGGCCTATTTTCTTAGACCCACTTGCCCCCAAGGGGGGCAGAAGCCACTTAGACACCAGGGATAGTGTGTGTGTGTGTTAGTGGATGGGGGGGGGCCTTGGGCAAGGCTCGCCCCCCACTTTGGGGGCACATGTACCCAGGCCATTTCTGCACCCCTTGGCGACAGATCAGCCTATTATTTTTAGGCTGATCTGGCCCCAAGGAGGGCAGAAACCACTAGAACGCCAGGGATTTTTTAAATTTGTTTATTTTTGTGGGGGGGCGTCCCCTTGGTCACGGGGCACGCCCCCAAGGGGGGCATTGACCTGTTGGCCATTTCTACACCCCCTGGGGGCAGATGGGCCTATTTTTTTAGACCCACCTGCCCCCAAGGGGGGCAGAAGCCACGTAGACACCAGGGATAGTGTGTGTGTGTGTTAGTGGATGGGGGGGGCCTTGGGCAAGGGTCGCCCCCCACTTTGGGGGCACATGTACCCAGGCCATTTCTGCACCCCTTGGAGACAGATCAGCCTATTATTTTTAGGCTGATCTGCCCCCAAGGGGGGCAGAAACCACTAGAATGCCAGGGATTTTTTAAATTTGTTTATTTTTGTGGGGGGGCGTCCCCTTGGTCACGCGGCGCCCCCCCAAGGGGGGCATTGACCTGTTGGCCATTTCTACACCCCCTGGGGGTAGATGGGCCTATTTTTTTAGACCCACCTGCCCCCAAGGGGGGCAGAAGCCACTTAGGCACCAAGGATAGTATGTGTGTGTGTGTGTGTGTTAGTGGATGGGGGGAGCCTTGGGCAAGGGTCGCCCCCCACTTTGGGGGCACATGTACCCAGGCCATTTCTGCACCCCTTGGAGACAGATCAGCCTATTATTTTTAGGCTGATCTGGCCCCAAAGAGGGCAGAAACCACTAGAACGCCAGGGATTTTTTAAATTTGTTTATTTTTTGTGGGGGTGCGTCCCCTTGGTCACGGGGCGCCCCCCCAAGGGGGGCATTGACCTGTTGGCCATTTCCACACCCCCTGGGGGCAGATGGGCCTATTTTTTTAGACCCACCTGCCCCCAAGGGGGGCAGAAGCCACGTAGACACCAGGGATAGTGTGTGTGTGTGTGTTAGTGGATGGGGGGGGCCTTGGGCAAGGGTCGCCCCCCACTTTGGTGGTACATGTACCCAGGCCATTTCTGCACCCCTTGGAGACAGATCAGCCTATTATTTTTAGGCTGATCTGCCCCCAAGGGGGGAAGAAACCACTAGAACGCCAGGGATTTTTTGTATTTGTTTATTTTTGTGGGGGGGCGTCCCCTTGGTCACGGGGCGCCCCCCCAAGGGGGGCATTGACCTGTTGGCCATTTCCACACCCCCTGGGGGCAGATGGGCCTATTTTTTTAGACCCACCTGCCCCCAAGGGGGGCAGAAGCCAAGTAGACACCAGGGATAGTGTGTGTGTGTTAGTGGATGGGGGGGCCTTGGGTAAGGGTTGCCCCCCACTTTGGGGGCACATGTACCCAGGCCATTTCTGCACCCCTTGGAGACAGATCAGCCTATTATTTTTAGGCTGATCTGCCCCCAAGGGGGGCAGAAACCACTAGAACGCCAGGGATTTTTTTTTATTTGTTTATTTTTGTGGGGGGCGTCCCCTTGGTCACGGGGCGCCCCCCCATGGGGGGCATTGACCTGTTGGCCATTTCTGCCCCCCCTGGGGGCAGATGGGCCTATTTTGTTAGGCCCACCTGCCCCCAAGGGGGGCAGAAGCCACTTAGACACCAGGGATAGTGTGTGTGTGTGTGTGTTAGTGGATGGGGGGGGGTCTTGGGTAAGGCTCGCCCCCCACTTTGGGGGCACATGTACCCAGGCCATTTCTGCACCCCTTGGCGACAGATCAGCCTATAATTTTTAGGCTGATCTGGCCCCAAGGAGGGCAGAAACCACTAGAACGCCAGGGATTTTTTAAATTTGTTTATTTTTGTGGGGGGGCGTCCCCTTGGTCACGGGGCACGCCCCCAAGGGGGGCATTGACCTGTTGGCCATTTCTACACCCTCTGGGGGCAGATGGGCCTATTTTTTTAGACCCACCTGCCCCCAAGGGGGGCAGAAGCCACGTAGACACCAGGGATAGTGTGTGTGTGTGTGTGTGTTAGTGGATGGGGGGGGCCTTGGGCAAGGGTCGCCCCCCACTTTGGGGGCACATGTACCCAGGCCATTTCTGCACCCCTTGGAGACAGATCAGCCTATTATTTTTAGGCTGATCTGCCCCCAAGGGGGGCAGAAACCACTAGAACGCCAGGGATTTTTTTAATTTGTTTATTTTTGTGGGGGGCCTCCCCTTGGTCACGGGGCGCCCTCCCATGGGCGGCATTGACCTGTTGGCCATTTCTACACCCCCTGGGGGCAGATGGGCCTATTTTCTTAGACCCACCTGCCCCCAAGGGGGGCAGAAGCCACTTAGACACCAGGGATAGTGTGTGTGTGTGTTAGTGGATGGGGGGGGCCTTGGGCAAGGCTCGCCCCCCACTTTGGGGGCACATGTACCCAGGCCATTTCTGCACCCCTTGGCGACAGATCAGCCTATTATTTTTAGGCTGATCTGGCCCCAAGGAGGGCAGAAACCACTAGAACGCCAGGGATTTTTTAAATTTGTTTATTTTTGTGGGGGGGCGTCCCCTTGGTCACGGGGCGCGCCCCCAAGGGGGGCATTGACCTGTTGGCCATTTCTACACCCTCTGGGGGCAGATGGGCCTATTTTTTTAGACCCACCTGCCCCCAAGGGGGGCAGAAGCCACGTAGACACCAGGGATAGTGTGTGTGTGTGTGTGTGTTAGTGGATGGGGGGGGCCTTGGGCAAGGGTCGCCCCCCACTTTGGGGGCACATGTACCCAGGCCATTTCTGCACCCCTTGGAGACAGATCAGCATATTATTTTTAGGCTGATCTGCCCCCAAGGGGGGCAGAAACCACTAGAACGCCAGGGATTTTTTTGTATTTGTTTATTTTTGTGGGGGGGCGTCCCCTTGGTCACGGGGCGCCCCCCCAAGGGGGGCATTGACCTGTTGGCCATTTCTACACCCCCTGGGGGCCGATGGGCCTATTTTTTTAGACCCACCTGCCCCCAAGGGGGGCAGAAGCCACTTAGGCACCAGGGATATTGTGTGTGTGTGTGTGTGTGTGTGTGTTAGTGGATGGGGGGGGCCTTAGGCAAGGGTCGCCCCCCACTTTGGGGGCACATGTACCCAGGCCATTTCTGCACCCCTTGGAGACAGATCAGCCTATTATTTGTAGGCTGATCTGCCCCCAAGGGGGGCAGAAACCACTAGAACGCCAGGGATTTTTTTTTATTTGTTTATTTTTGTGGGGGGCGTCCCCTTGGTCACGGGGCGCCCCCCAAGGGGGGCATTGACCTGTTGGCCATTTCTACACCCCCTGGGGTCAGATGGGCCTATTTTCTTAGGCCCACCTGCCCCCAAGGGGGGCAGAAGCCACTTAGGCACCAGGGATAGTGTTGTGTGTGTTTTTTTGTTTTTTTGTTGTTTGAGGGCTGTCCCCTTTGGCAAGGGTCGCTCTCCATGGGGACACACTACTAAAGGTATTTTCTGGCTTCTTTGGGGCCGACAGGCCTATTTTTTTTAGTAGGCCCATCTGCCCCTATGGCAGAATCCACTTAGGCACCAATTTCTAAATGTTTGATGGTGGGGTGTTTGTCAACTGAAGAAGTCTTTGCATTTGTGATAAAAAATGTTTTCCTCCTTTTTGTTCTAGTTCAAAGCTTTTGCTTTATTTGCTGTGGCTCCTTGCGGTTTTGGCGATGGTTGACCTGCAGTTTGCACAGTTGCATGTTTTAGGTAAGTAAAAACAATTTACTCCAAAGGAGTATTGTTGCCATGCATGCATGAACATGTTTGTAGGGGGTGTACTAAATGCAGGATTGTGTGTGAAATTGTCCCTAGGTTTGTGCACAATGATATTTGTTTTGTCTTATTTCTAATTTGCCTTTCTTTATTTATTTTTAGTGGGATATCATTGGTGATTGCTGTGTAGTTGCTGGTGAATCAAGCTTTTTCAGGCAAGTGAGCGGTATAGTTTTTGAGTTTATAACTCTTACTAACAAAGATACACTTTGTTACTTGTCTTACACAGTGCTGGTTGTTGGTGGTGAATTTGTCCAGTTAATTTTAGCAGGAGAGATCATGGCTAGCCGCAGGATGACCGCTCAGCAGGTGGTTGGTATGCTTTTTGAGTCACAGTCTGATCATGACTATGAGACGGACTCTGCATCTGAGGCAGAGGAGGAAGTCAGAGATTCTGGTAGTGATGTTTCTGTTGGAGGGGAATCTTCTGATGATGAAGCCACACTCAGTGCAGATGAAGGGCCTGTTTTAGAGGAGGACATTGATGTGCCAATAGTGCAGCAACCTGGGGCTGAAAGGTTTCCCGTTATAAGACGTGATGTCTGGGTTGCCCCAAACATGGAGCAGCCAGAGTTGCCTGCCTTTACTGGTCTCCTGGGGCGTAACGCCAATACAGAGAACTTTATGCCTATCAATTTCTTTGAGTTATTCATGGATGATATGTTTTTGGAAGAGATTGTTGAGCAGACTAATTTGTATGCGGAGCAGCATTTGAGGGACAACGCTGCTAGACTTAGGTCACACTCTAGAGCTGCCCAGTGGATTCCCACAAATTTGGAGGAGATAAAAAAGTTTTTGGGTTTGACTTTTTTGATGGGGTTGATAAGGAAGCCGTCACTGGCTTCTTATTGGTCTACTAGTCCCTTGATGGCAACAGCTATATTTCCAGCGACCATGAGTCGTAAGCGGTATTTGCTTCTTCTTAGGATGCTGCATTTTGTTGACAATGCATTAGCCTTGCCACGAGATCACCCAGATTCTGACCGTCTTTTTAAGATTAGGCCTGTCCTTGATCATTTTGTAGATCGGTTTTCGGAGGTCTATGTTCCAGGCAAAGAGTTAAGTGTGGACGAGTCTTTGGTCCTCTTCAAGGGTCGTTTGGTTTTTAGGCAGTACATTCCTAGCAAAAGGGCACGATATGGAATTAAATTGTATATGCTGTCTGAAAGTAGGACAGGATATGTGTATAGTTTCCGTGTGTACACTGGTAGGGATTCCAATATTGACCCCCCTGATGTCCTCCCACTTTTGGAGTTTCTGAGAAAATTGTGTGGGATCTTGGTAGACGACTGTTCAACAAAGGTCACCATTTGTATGTAGATAACTTCTACACTGGTGTGCAGTTGTTCAAGGAATTGTTTAGAGTGGACACAGTTGCTTGTGGCACAATCCGTTCTAACCAGAAAGGCTATCCAAGGGAGCTTGTCTGTAAAAAACTTGAGAGGGGACAGTGCTGTGCCTTGCGGAACGAGGAGCAGCTAGCTTTGAAATTTTCAGACAAGAGGGATGTCTACATGCTAAGTACCATCCATGATGAGAGTACTTCCCCTGTGACTGTTTGGGTCCAGGTTGCTGAAGTGCGCAAACCTGTGTGCATTTTAGATTATAATAAGCACATGGGAGGTGTAGATAGAGTTGACCAGAGGTTGGAACCTTATACTGCTGTTCGTAAGTCTTACGTTTGGTATAAGAAGTTAGCACTTCACCTCTTCCACTTAGCAACCTTCAATGCTTTTATTGTGTTTAGGGATAGGTCTCCAGAGTCAAAGATGACATTTGTGAAATTTCAGGAGTCAGTGATAGAGAGCCTTATTGTGGTGGAACAGGCCAGAGTTCCTAGAGAAGCAGTGGTGGAGGATGTGGCTAGATTGAAAGATCGCCACTTTGCTGAGCACATTCCTCCCACACCCAAAAAAGACTTTCTAGATAAGAAATGTAGAGTGTGTTTTCGAAGAGGTATCCGGAGGGAGACTCGAATGTACTGCCCAGATTGTCCTTCAAAGCCTGGGCTGTGTGTCGGTGGTTGTTTTAAGAATTACCACACCCAGAAGAATTTCTGGGAACAACCATGAGTGTAAACTCATGTCTGTTTTGTATTTTCATGTGTTTAGTTTCATGGTTAGCATTTCTGTTATGTTCTTAGTTAGAGCTTTTGTGTTCGTAGTTTTGTAATTCTTTCTACTTAGTTAGGGGTTCCTCTGTTTAAAAAAAATAAAAAATGATGCCATTGTGTGGAGTGGGGTTTGGCTGAGAGTGTACATATTGACTTGCTGTTGGCTACTGCAACACACTGCCAGCCAAACACCAGTTCACACACTCCCATCAGCTGGTGTGATTGTTGTATCAGGCATGTGGGCGTATGTAAGTGATGGGCCCTTGAGTGGCGCTGTCTGTCGATGTGAGTGTTGTAATGTGCTCGGCACGTGGCTGGCGGTGTGAATGGCCTTGTGTGTGTCATGTATGAAAGTTGTGTGAATGGACTGTAAAGCGGTTGGTGCCTTGTCGCGGCTTTACAGCTCACGAGCTGTGAGTCATTGGTTCAGTTTTTTGTCTTTCAGTTACTAACAGTGCATTTTATTTTTGTGAAAGCTCTTGTTAGTAAAATTTGATCCACTGAACCATCACTCACCCTCGTGCCAAATCCAACCAGTATGTGTGGTAAAAATGAAAAAACCTGCTCCGCTGTAATCAGGCGTCGCAGCACACCTGTGACACGCTAGGTGCCTCAGGTGGGACCCCGATGATGAAGCATGCCACCGACTTGGTTGGTGGGTGAGGGGTCTTTTTCACATAACCTAAGTGTGTTTCTTTTCAAAATTTTTGTGTTTGGCACACCACGGACGTATGTGGGCACATCAAAACGATATATTACAAAACTACCTGT
This sequence comes from Pleurodeles waltl, assembly GCF_031143425.1. Taxonomy (NCBI): domain Eukaryota; kingdom Metazoa; phylum Chordata; class Amphibia; order Caudata; family Salamandridae; genus Pleurodeles; species Pleurodeles waltl. The sequence continues at coordinate 596,925,576 of NC_090448.1, forward strand.
GTTTGGGGGGGAGAGGGCACCTATGTTTTTGGTCCTGTGTGCGGCCTTCATCTAGGGAAACCTACCAAACTCAGACATTTTTTAAAACTAGACACCCCAAGGAGTCCAGGGAGGTGTGGCTTGCGTGGATCCCCCAACATTTTCTTACCCAGACTCCTCTGTAAACCTCAAAATTTGGTTACAAAAGCATATTTTCCTGACTTTTCCTCGTAGGATCACCACTCCAGCACAAAATTCCTACTCCCCAGTGTTCCCCTCAGTCTCCCAAGTAAAATGACACCTCACTTATGTGGGTCCCCACAGCAGAGTCAGTCTAAAGATGTATAAAAGAATATGTCCTTATAAACTCGCTGTGCTATCCCCTCTATCACTACACGTTTTGGGCCTTATTCTGTTGCAGGCACCTGGCCCACCCACACAAGTGAGGTATCATTTTTATCGGGAGACTTGGGGGAACGCTGGGTGGAAGGAAATTTGTGGCTCCACTCAGATTCCAGAACTTTCTGTCACCGAAATGTGTGGAAAATGCGTTCTTTTAGCCAAAATTTGAGGTTTGCAAAGGATTCTGGGTAACAGAACCTGGTCAGAGCCCCGCAAGTCACCCCATCTTGGATTCCCCTAGGTCTCTAGTTTTCAAAAATGCACAGGTTTGGTAGGTTTCCCTAGGTGCCGGCTGAGCTGTAGGCCAAAATCTACAGGTAGGCACTGTTTTCAATGAAAAAATGTGATGTGTCCATGTTGCGTTTTGGGGTGTCTCCTGTCGCGGGCGCTAGGCCTACCCACACAAGTGAGGTAAAAATTTTATCGGGAGACGTGGGGGAACGCTGGGTGGAAGGAAATTTGTGGCTCCTCTCAGATTCCAGAACTTTCTGCCACAGAAATGTGAGGAACATGTTTTTTTTTAGCCAAATTTTGAGGTTTGCAAAGGATTATGGGTAACAGAAACTGGTCCGAGCCACACAAGTCACCCCATCTTGAATTCCCCTAGGTCTCTAGTTTTCAGAAATCCACAGGTTTGGTAGGTTTCCCTAGGTGGCGGCTGAGCTACAGGCCAAAATCTACAGGTAGGCACTTTGCAAAAAACACCTCTGTTTTCCTTCACAAATTTGGCTGTGTCTACGTTGCGCTTTGGGGCGTTTCCTGACGCGGGCGCTAGGCCTACCCACACAAGTGAGGTATCATTTTTATCGGGAGACGTGGGGGAACGCTGGGTGGAAGGAAATTTGTGGCTCCTCTCAGATTCCAGAACTTTCTGCCACACAAATGTGAGGAACATGTGTTTTTTTCGCCAACTTTTGAGGTTTGCAAAGGATTCTGGGTAACAGAACCTGGTCCGAGCCACACAAGTCACCCCATCTTGGATTCCCCTAGGTCTCTAGTTTTCAGAAATGCACAGGTTTGGTAGGTTTCCCTAGGTGGCGGCTGAGCTACAGGCCAAAATCTACAAGTAGGCACTTTGCAAAAAACACCTCTGTTTTCCTTCAAAAATTTGGCTTTGTCCACGTTGCGCTTTGGGGCGTTTCCTGTCGCGGGCGCTAGGCCTACCCACACAAGTGAGGTATCATTTTTATCGGGAGACGTGGGGGAACGCTGGGTGGAAGGAAATTTGTTGCTCCTCTCAGATTCCAGAACTTTCTGCCACAGAAATGTGAGGAACATCTGTTTTTTTAGCCAAATTTTGAGGTTTGCAAAGGATTCTGGGTAACAGAACCTGGTCCCAGCCACACAAGTCACCCCATCTTGGATTCCCCTACGTCTCTAGTTTTCAGAAATGCACAGGTTTGGTAGGTTTCCCTAGGTGGCGGCTGAGCTACAGGCCAAAATCTACAGGTAGGCACTTTTCAAAAAACACCACTGTTTTCCTTTAAAAATGTGGCTGTGTCCACGTTGCGCTTTGGGGCGTTTCCTGTCGCGGGCGCTAGGCCTACCCACACAAGTGAGGTATCATTTTTATCGGGAGGCGTGGGGGAACGCTGGGTGGAAGGAAATTTGTGGCTCCTCTGAGATTCCAGAACTTTCTGCCACAGAAATGTGAGGAACATGTGTTTTTTTAGCCAAATTTTGAGGTTTGCAAAGGATTCTGGGTAACAGAACCTGGTCCCAGCCACACAAATCACCCCATCTTGGATTCCCCTAGGTCTCTAGTTTTCAGAAATGCACATGTTTGGTAGGTTTCCCTAGGTGGCGGCTGAGCTACAGGCCAAAATCTACAGGTAGGCACTTTGCAAAAAACACCTCTGTTTTCCTTCAAAATTTTGGCTGTGTCCACGTTGCGCTTTGGGGCGTTTCCTGTCGCGGGCGCTAGGCCTACCCACACAAGTGAGGTATCATTTTTATCGGGAGACATGGGGGAACGCTGGGTGGAAGGAAATTTGTGGCTCCTCTCAGATTCCAGAACTTTCTGCCACAGAAATGTGAAGAACGTGTTTTTTTAGCCAAATTTTGAGGTTTGCAAAGGATTATGGGTAACAGAACCTGGTCCCAGCCACACAAGTCACCCCATCTTGGATTCCCCTAGGTCTCTAGTTTTCAGAAATGCACAGGTTTGGTAGGTTTCCCTAGGTGGCGGCTGAGCTACAGGCCAAAATCTACAGGTAGGCACTTTGCAAAAAACACCTCTGTTTTCCTTCAAAATTTTGGCTGTGTCCACGTTGCGCTTTGGGGCGTTTCCGGTCGCGGGCGCTAGGCCTACCCACACAAGTGAGGTATCATTTTTATCGGGAGACGTGGAGGAACGCTGGGTGGAAGGAAATTTGTTGCTCCTCTCAGATTCCAGAACTTTCTGCCACAGAAATGTGAGGAACATCTGTTTTTTTAGCCAAATTTTGAGGTTTGCAAAGGATTCTGGGTAACAGAACCTGGTCCCAGCCACACAAGTCACCCCATCTTGGATTCCCCTACGTCTCTAGTTTTCAGAAATGCACAGGTTTGGTAGGTTTCCCTAGGTGGCGGCTGAGCTACAGGCCAAAATCTACAAGTAGGCACTTTGCAAAAAACACCTCTGTTTTCCTTCAAAAATTTGGCTGTGTCCACGTTGCGCTTTGGGGCGTTTCCTGTCGCGGGCGCTAGGCCTACCCACACAAGTGAGGTATCATTTTTATCGGGAGACGTGGGGGAACGCTGGGTGGAAGGAAATTTGTTGCTCCTCTCAGATTCCAGAACTTTCTGCCACAGAAATGTGAGGAACATCTGTTTTTTTAGCCAAATTTTGAGGTTTGCAAAGGAATCTGGGTAACAGAACCTGGTCCCAGCCACACAAGTCACCCCATCTTGGATTCCCCTACGTCTCTAGTTTTCAGAAATGCACAGGTTTGGTAGGTTTCCCTAGGTGGCGGCTGAGCTACAGGCCAAAATCTACAGGTAGGCACTTTGCAAAAAACACCACTGTTTTCCTTTAAAAATGTGGCTGTGTCCACGTTGCGCTTTGGGGCGTTTCCTGTCGCGGGCGCTAGGCCTACCCACACAAGTGAGGTATCATTTTTATCGGGAGGCGTGGGAGAATGCTGGGTGGAAGGAAATTTGTGGCTCCTCTGAGATTCCAGAACTTTCTGCCACAGAAATGTGAGGAACATGTGTTTTTTTAGCCACATTTTGAGGTTTGCAAAGGATTCTGGGTAACAGAACCTGGTCCCAGCCACACAAGTCACCCCATCTTGGATTCCCCTAGGTCTCTAGTTTTCAGAAATGCACATGTTTGGTAGGTTTCCCTAGGTGGCGGCTGAGCTACAGGCCAAAATCTACAGGTAGGCACTTTGCAAAAAACACCACTGTTTTCCTTTAAAAATGTGGCTGTGTCCACGTTGCGCTTTGGGGCGTTTCCTGTCGCGGGCGCTAGGCCTACCCACACAAGTGAGGTATCATTTTTATCGGGAGGCGTGGGGGAACGCTGGGTGGAAGGAAATTTGTGGCTCCTCTGAGATTCCAGAACTTTCTGCCACAGAAATGTGAGGAACATGTGTTTTTTTAGCCAAATTTTGAGGTTTGCAAAGGATTCTGGGTAACAGAACCTGGTCCCAGCCACACAAGTCACCCCATCTTGGATTCCCCTAGGTCTCTAGTTTTCAGAAATGCACATGTTTGGTAGGCTTCCCTAGGTGGCGGCTGAGCTACAGGCCAAAATCTACAGGTAGGCACTTTGCAAAAAACACCTCTGTTTTCCTTCAAAATTTTGGCTGTGTCCACGTTGCGCTTTGGGGCGTTTCCTGTCGCGAGCGCTAGGCCTACCCACACAAGTGAGGTATCATTTTTATCGGGAGACATGGGGGAACGCTGGGTGGAAGGAAATTTGTGGCTCCTCTCAGATTCCAGAACTTTCTGCCACAGAAATGTGAAGAACGTGTTTTTTTAGCCAAATTTTGAGGTTTGCAAAGGATTCTGGGTAACAGAACCTGGTCCCAGCCACACAAGTCACCCCATCTTGGATTCCCCTAGGTCTCTAGTTTTCAGAAATGCACAGGTTTGGTAGGTTTCCCTAGGTGGCGGCTGAGCTACAGGCCAAAATCTACAGGTAGGCACTTTGCAAAAAACACCTCTGTTTTCCTTCAAAATTTTGGCTGTGTCCACGTTGCGCTTTGGGGCGTTTCCGGTCGCGGGCGCTAGGCCTAACTACACAAGTGAGGTATCATTTTTATCGGGAGACGTGGAGGAACGCTGGGTGGAAGGAAATTTGTTGCTCCTCTCAGATTCCAGAACTTTCTGCCACAGAAATGTGAGGAACATCTGTTTTTTTAGCCAAATTTTGAGGTTTGCAAAGGATTCTGGGTAACAGAACCTGGTCCCAGCCACACAAGTCACCCCATCTTGGATTCCCCTACGTCTCTAGTTTTCAGAAATGCACAGGTTTGGTAGGTTTCCCTAGGTGGCGGCTGAGCTACAGGCCAAAATCTACAAGTAGGCACTTTGCAAAAAACACCTCTGTTTTCCTTCAAAAATTTGGCTGTGTCCACGTTGCGCTTTGGGGCGTTTCCTGTCGCGGGCGCTAGGCCTACCCACACAAGTGAGGTATCATTTTTATCGGGAGACGTGGGGGAACGCTGGGTGGAAGGAAATTTGTTGCTCCTCTCAGATTCCAGAACTTTCTGCCACAGAAATGTGAGGAACATCTGTTTTTTTAGCCAAATTTTGAGGTTTGCAAAGGAATCTGGGTAACAGAACCTGGTCCCAGCCACACAAGTCACCCCATCTTGGATTCCCCTACGTCTCTAGTTTTCAGAAATGCACAGGTTTGGTAGGTTTCCCTAGGTGGCGGCTGAACTACAGGCCAAAATCTACAGGTAGGCACTTTGCAAAAAACACCACTGTTTTCCTTTAAAAATGTGGCTGTGTCCACGTTGCGCTTTGCGGCGTTTCCTGTCGCGGGCGCTAGGCCTACCCACACAAGTGAGGTATCATTTTTATCGGGAGGCGTGGGGGAACGCTGTGTGGAAGGAAATTTGTGGCTCCTCTGAGATTCCAGAACTTTCTGCCACAGAAATGTGAGGAACATGTGTTTTTTTAGCCACATTTTGAGGTTTGCAAAGGATTCTGGGTAACAGAACCTGGTCCCAGCCACACAAGTCACCCCATCTTGGATTCCCCTAGGTCTCTAGTTTTCAGAAATGCACATGTTTGGTAGGTTTCCCTAGGTGGCGGCTGAGCTACAGGCCAAAATCTACAGGTAGGCACTTTGCAAAAAACACCTCTGTTTTCCTTCAAAATTTTGGCTGTGTCCACGTTGCGCTTTGGGGCGTTACCTGTCGCGGGCGCTAGGCCTACCCACACAAGTGAGGTATCATTTTTATCGGGAGACATGGGGGAACGCTGGGTGGAAGGAAATTTGTGGCTCCTCTCAGATTCCAGAACTTTCTGCCACAGAAATGTGAAGAACGTGTTTTTTTAGCAAAATTTTGAGGTTTGCAAAGGATTCTGGGTAACAGAACCTGGTCCCAGCCACACAAGTCACCCCATCTTGGATTCCCCTAGGTCTCTAGTTTTCAGAAATGCACAGGTTTGGTAGGTTTCCCTAGGTGGCGGCTGAGCTACAGGCCAAAATCTACAGGTAGGCACTTTGCAAAAAACACCTCTGTTTTCCTTCAAAATTTTGGCTGTGTCCACGTTGCGCTTTGGGGCGTTTCCGGTCGCGGGCGCTAGGCCTACCCACACAAGTGAGGTATCATTTTTATCGGGAGACGTGGAGGAACGCTGGGTGGAAGGAAATTTGTGGCTCCTCTCAGATTCCAGAACTTTCTGCCACAGAAATGTGAGGAACATGTGTTTTTTTAGCCAAATTTTGAGGTTTGCAAAGGATTCTGGGTAACAGAACCTGGTCCGAGCCACACAAGTCACCCCATCTTGGATTCCCCTAGGTCTCTAGTTGTCAGAAATGCACAGGTTTGGTAGGTTTCCGTAGGTGGCGGCTGAGCTACAGGCCAAAACCTACAGGTAGGCACTTTGCAAAAAACACCTCTGTTTTCCATCAAAAATTTGGCTGTGTCCACGTTGCGCTTTGGGGCGTTTCCTGTCGCGGGCGCTAGGCCTACCCACACAAGTGAGGTATAATTTTTATCGGGAGGTGTGGGGGAACGCTGGGTGGAAGGAAATTTGTGGCTCCTCTCAGATTCCAGAACTTTCTGCCACAGAAATGTGAGGAACATGTGTTTTTTTAGCCAAATTTTGAGGTTTGCAAAGGATTCTGGGTAACAGAACCTGGTCCGAGCCACACAAGTCACCCCATCTTGAATTCCCCTAGGTCTCTAGTTTTCAGAAATGCACAGGTTTGGTAGGTTTCCCTAGGTGGCGACTGAGCTACAGGCCAAAATCTACAGGTAGGCACTTTGCAAAAAACACCTCTGTTTTCCTTCAAAAATTTGGCTGTGTCTACGTTGCGCTTTGGGACGTTTCCTGTCGCGGGCGCTAGGCCTACCCACACAAGTGAGGTATCATTTTTATCGGGAGACGTGGGGGAACGCTGGGTGGAAGGAAATTTGTTGCTCCTCTCAGATTCCAGATCTTTCTGCCACAGAAATGTGAGGAACATCTGTTTTTTTAGCCAAATGTTGAGGTTTGCAAAGGATTCTGGGTAACAGAACCTGGTCCCAGCCACACAAGTCACCCCATCTTGGATTCCCCTACGTCTCTAGTTTTCAGAAATGCACAGGTTTGGTAGGTTTCCCTAGGTGGCGGCTGAGCTACAGGCCAAAATCTACAGGTAGGCACTTTGCAAAAAACACCACTGTTTTCCTTTAAAAATGTGGCTGTGTCCACGTTGCGCTTTGGGGCGTTTCCTGTCGCGGGCGCTAGGCCTACCCACACAAGTGAGGTATCATTTTTATCGGGAGGCGTGGGGGAACGCTGGGTGGAAGGAAATTTGTGGCTCCTCTGAGATTCCAGAACTTTCTGCCACAGAAATGTGAGGAACATGTGTTTTTTTAGCCACATTTTGAGGTTTGCAAAGGATTCTGGGTAACAGAACCTGGTCCCAGCCACACAAGTCACCCCATCTTGGATTCCCCTAGGTCTCTAGTTTTCAGAAATGCACATGTTTGGTACGTTTCCCTAGGTGGCGGCTGAGCTACAGGCCAAAATCTACAGGTAGGCACTTTGCAAAAAACACCTCTGTTTTCCTTCAAAATTTTGGCTGTGTCCACGTTGCGCTTTGGGGCGTTACCTGTCGCGGGCGCTAGGCCTACCCACACAAGTGAGGTATCATTTTTATCGGGAGACATGGGGGAACGCTGGGTGGAAGGAAATTTGTGGCTCCTCTCAGATTCCAGAACTTTCTGCCACAGAAATGTGAAGAACGTGTTTTTTTAGCCAAATTTTGAGGTTTGCAAAGGATTCTGGGTAACAGAACCTGGTCCCAGCCACACAAGTCACCCCATCTTGGATTCCCCTAGGTCTCTACTTTTCAGAAATGCACAGGTTTGGTAGGTTTCCCTAGGTGGCGGCTGAGCTACAGGCCAAAATCTACAGGTAGGCACTTTGCAAAAAACACCTCTGTTTTCCTTCAAAATTTTGGCTGTGTCCACGTTGCGCTTTGGGGCGTTTCCGGTCGCGGGCGCTAGGCCTACCCACACAAGTGAGGTATCATTTTTATCGGGAGACGTGGAGGAACGCTGGGTGGAAGGAAATTTGTGGCTCCTCTCAGATTCCAGAACTTTCTGCCACAGAAATGTGAGGAACATGTGTTTTTTTAGCCAAATTTTGAGGTTTGCAAAGGATTCTGGGTAACAGAACCTGGTCCGAGCCACACAAGTCACCCCATCTTGGATTCCCCTAGGTCTCTAGTTGTCAGAAATGCACAGGTTTGGTAGGTTTCCCTAGGTGGCGGCTGAGCTACAGGCCAAAATCTACAGGTAGGCACTTTGCAAAAAACACCTCTGTTTTCCATCAAAAATTTGGCTGTGTCCACGTTGCGCTTTGGGGCGTTTCCTGTCGCGGGCGCTAGGCCTACCCACACAAGTGAGGTATAATTTTTATCGGGAGGCGTGGGGGAACGCTGGGTGGAAGGAAATATGTGGCTCCTCTCAGATTCCAGAACTTTCTGCCACAGAAATGTGAGGAACATGTGTTTTTTTAGCCAAATTTTGAGGTTTGCAAAGGATTCTGGGTAACAGAACCTGGTCCGAGCCACACAAGTCACCCCATCTTGAATTCCCCTAGGTCTCTAGTTTTCAGAAATGCACAGGTTTGGTAGGTTTCCCTAGGTGGTGGCTGAGCTACAGGCCAAAATCTACAGGTAGGCACTTTGCAAAAAACACCTCTGTTTTCCTTCAAAAATTTGGCTGTGTCCACGTTGCGCTTTGGGACGTTTCCTGTCGCGGGCGCTAGGCCTACCCACACAAGTGAGGTATCATTTTTATCGGGAGACGTGGGGGAACGCTGGGTGGAAGGAAATTTGTTGCTCCTCTCAGATTCCAGATCTTTCTGCCACAGAAATGTGAGGAACATCTGTTTTTTTAGCCAAATGTTGAGGTTTGCAAAGGATTCTGGGTAACAGAACCTGGTCCCAGCCCACAAGTCACCCCATCTTGGATTCCCCTACGTCTCTAGTTTTCAGAAATGCACAGGTTTGGTAGGTTTCCCTAGGTGGCGGCTGAGCTACAGGCCAAAATCTACAGGTAGGCACTTTGCAAAAAACACCTCTGTTTTCCTTTAAAAATTTGGCTGTGTCCACGTTGCGCTTTGGGGCGTTTCCTGTCGCGGGCGCTAGGCCTACCCACACAAGTGAGGTATCATTTTTATCGGGAGGCGTGGGGGAACGCTTGGTGGAAGGAAATTTGTGGCTCCTCTCAGATTCCAGAACTTTCTGCCACAGAAATGTGAGGAACATGTGTTTTTTTTAGCCAAATTTTGAGGTTTGCAAAGGATTCTGGGTAACAGAACCTGGGACCAGCCACACAAGTCACCCCATCTTGGATTCCCCTACGTCTCTAGTTTTCAGAAATGCACCTGTTTGGTAGGTTTCCCTAGGTGGCGGCTGAGCTACAGGCCAAAATCTACAGGTAGGCACTTTGCAAAAAACACCTCTGTTTTCCTTAAAAATTTTGGCTGTGTCCACGTTGCGCTTTGGGGCGTTTCCTGTCGCGGGCGCTAGGCCTACCCACACAAGTGAGGTATCATTTTTATCAGGAGACATGGGGGAACGCTGGGTGGAAGGAAATTTGTGGCTCCTCTCAGATTCCAGAACTTTCTGCCACAGAAATGTGAAGAACGTGTTTTTTTAGCCAAATTTTGAGGTTTGCAAAGGATTCTGGGTAACAGAACCTGGTCCCAGCCACACAAATCACCCCATCTTGGATTCCCCTAGGTCTCTAGTTTTCAGGAATGCACAGGTTTGGTAGGTTTCCCTAGGTGGCGGCTGAGCTACAGGCCAAAATCTACAGGTAGGCACTTTGCAAAAAACACCTCTGTTTTCCTTCAAAATTTTGGCTGTGTCCACGTTGCGCTTTGGGGCGTTTCCTGTCGCGGGCGCTAGGCCTACCCACACAAGTGAGGTATCATTTTTATCGGGAGACGTGGAGGAACGCTGGGTGGAAGGAAATTTGTGGCTCCTCTCAGATTCCAGAACTTTCTGCCACAGAAATGTGAGGAACATGTGTTTTTTTAGCCAAATTTTGAGGTTTGCAAAGGATTCTGGGTAACAGAACCTGGTCCCAGCCACACAAGTCACCCCATCTTGGATTCCCCTAGGTCTCTAGTTTTCAGAAATGCACATGTTTGGTAGGTTTCCCTAGGTGGCGGCTGAGCTACAGGCCAAAATCTACAGGTAGGCACTTTGCAAAAAACACCTCTGTTTTCCTTCAAAATTTTGGCTGTGTCCACGTTGCGCTTTGGGGCGTTTCCGGTCGCGGGCGCTAGGCCTACCCACACAAGTGAGGTATCATTTTTATCGGGAGACGTGGAGGAACGCTGGGTGGAAGGAAATTTGTGGCTCCTCTCAGATTCCAGAACTTTCTGCCACAGAAATGTGAGGAACATGTGTTTTTTTAGACACATTTTGAGGTTTGCAAAGGATTCTGGGTAACAGAACCTGGTCCGAGCCACACAAGTCACCCCATCTTGGATTCCCCTAGGTCTCTAGTTGTCAGAAATGCACAGGTTTGGTAGGTTTCCCTAGGTGGCGGCTGAGCTACAGGCCAAAATCTACAGGTAGGCACTTTGCAAAAAACACCTCTGTTTTCCATCAAAAATTTGGCTGTGTCCACGTTGCGCTTTGGGGCATTTCCTGTCGCGGGCGCTAGGCCTACCCACACAAGTGAGGTATAATTTTTATCGGGAGGCGTGGGGGAACGCTGGGTGGAAGGAAATTTGTGGCTCCTCTCAGATTCCAGAACTTTCTGCAACAGAAATGTGAGGAACATGTTTTTTTTTAGCCAAATTTTGAGGTTTGCAAAGGATTATGGGTAACAGAAACTGGTCCGAGCCACACAAGTCACCCCATCTTGAATTCCCCTAGGTCTCTAGTTTTCAGAAATCCACAGGTTTGGTAGGTTTCCCTAGGTGGCGGCTGAGCTACAGGCCAAAATCTACAGGTAGGCACTTTGCAAAAAACACCTCTGTTTTCCTTCACAAATTTGGCTGTGTCTACGTTGCGCTTTGGGGCGTTTCCTGACGCGGGCGCTAGGCCTACCCACACAAGTGAGGTATCATTTTTATCGGGAGACGTGGGGGAACGCTGGGTGGAAGGAAATTTGTGGCTCCTCTCAGATTCCAGAACTTTCTGCCACACAAATGTGAGGAACATGTGTTTTTTTCGCCAACTTTTGAGGTTTGCAAAGGATTCTGGGTAACAGAACCTGGTCCGAGCCACACAAGTCACCCCATCTTGGATTCCCCTAGGTCTTTAGTTTTCAGAAATGCACAGGTTTGGTAGGTTTCCCTAGGTGGCGGCTGAGCTACAGGCCAAAATCTACAAGTAGGCACTTTGCAAAAAACACCTCTGTTTTCCTTCAAAAATTTGGCTGTGTCCACGTTGCGCTTTGGGGCGTTTCCTGTCGCGGGCGCTAGGCCTACCCACACAAGTGAGGTATCATTTTTATCGGGAGACGTGGGGGAACGCTGGGTGGAAGGAAATTTGTTGCTCCTCTCAGATTCCAGAACTTTCTGCCACAGAAATGTGAGGAACATCTGTTTTTTTAGCCAAATTTTGAGGTTTGCAAAGGATTCTGGGTAACAGAACCTGGTCCCAGCCACACAAGTCACCCCATCTTGGATTCCCCTACGTCTCTAGTTTTCAGAAATGCACAGGTTTAGTAGGTTTCCCTAGGTGGCGGCTGAGCTACAGGCCAAAATCTACAGGTAGGCACTTTGCAAAAAACACCACTGTTTTCCTTTAAAAATGTGGCTGTGTCCACGTTGCGCTTTGGGGCGTTTCCTGTCGCGGGCGCTAGGCCTACCCACACAAGTGAGGTATCATTTTTATCGGGAGGCGTGGGGGAACGCTGGGTGGAAGGAAATTTGTGGCTCCTCTGAGATTCCAGAACTTTCTGCCACAGAAATGTGAGGAACATGTGTTTTTTTAGCCAAATTTTGAGGTTTGCAAAGGATTCTGGGTAACAGAACCTGGTCCCAGCCACACAAGTCACCCCATCTTGGATTCCCCTAGGTCTCTAGTTTTCAGAAATGGACATGTTTGGTAGGTTTCCCTAGGTGGCGGCTGAGCTACAGGCCAAAATCCACAGGTAGGCACTTTGCAAAAAACACCTCTGTTTTCCTTCAAAATTTTGGCTGTGTCCACGTTGCGCTTTGGGGCGTTTCCTGTCGCGGGCGCTAGGCCTACCCACACAAGTGAGGTATCATTTTTATCGGGAGACATGGGGGAACGCTGGGTGGAAGGAAATTTGTGGCTCCTCTCAGATTCCAGAACTTTCTACCACAGAAATGTGAAGAACGTGTTTTTTTAGCCAAATTTTGAGGTTTGCAAAGGATTCTGGGTAACAGAACCTGGTCCCAGCCACACAAGTCACCCCATCTTGGATTCCCCTAGGTCTCTAGTTTTCAGAAATGCACAGGTTTGGTAGGTTTCCCTAGGTGGCGGCTGAGCTACAGGCCAAAATCTACAGGTAGGCACTTTGCAAAAAACACCTCTGTTTTCCTTCAAAATTTTGGCTGTGTCCACGTTGCGCTTTGGGGCGTTTCCGGTCGCGGGCGCTAGGCCTACCCACACAAGTGAGGTATCATTTTTATCGGGAGACGTGGAGGAACGCTGGGTGGAAGGAAATTTGTTGCTCCTCTCAGATTCCAGAACTTTCTGCCACAGAAATGTGAGGAACATGTGTTTTTTTAGCCAAATTTTGAGGTTTGCAAAGGATTCTGGGTAACAGAACCTGGTCCCAGCCACACAAGTCACCCCATCTTGGATTCCCCTACGTCTCTAGTTTTCAGAAATGCACAGGTTTGGTAGGTTTCCCTAGGTGGCGGCTGAGCTACAGGCCAAAATCTACAAGTAGGCACTTTGCAAAAAACACCTCTGTTTTCCTTCAAAAATTTGGCTGTGTCCACGTTGCGCTTTGGGGCGTTTCCTGTCGCGGGCGCTAGGCCTACCCACACAAGTGAGGTATAATTTTTATCGGGAGGCGTGGGGGAACGCTGGGTGGAAGGAAATTTGTGGCTCCTCTCAGATTCCAGAACTTTCTGCCACAGAAATGTGAGGAACATGTGTTTTTTTAGCCAAATTTTGAGGTTTGCAAAGGATTCTGGGTAACAGAACCTGGTCCGAGCCACACAAGTCACCCCATCTTGAATTCCCCTAGGTCTCTAGTTTTCAGAAATGCACATGTTTGGTAGGTTTCCCTAGGTGGCGGCTGAGCTACAGGCCAAAATCTACAGGTAGGCACTTTGCAAAAAACACCTCTGTTTTCCTTCAAAATTTTGGCTGTGTCCACGTTGCACTTTGGGGCGTTTCCTGTCGCGGGCGCTAGGCCTACCCACACAAGTGAGGTATCATTTTTATCAGGAGACATGGGGGAACGCTGGGTGGAAGGAAATTTGTGGCTCCTCTCAGATTCCAGAACTTTCTGCCACAGAAATGTGAAGAACGTGTTTTTTTAGCCAAATTTTGAGGTTTGCAAAGGATTCTGGGTAACAGAACCTGGTCCCAGCCACACAAATCACCCCATCTTGGATTCCCCTAGGTCTCTAATTTTCAGGAATGCACAGGTTTGGTAGGTTTCCCTAGGTGGCGGCTGAGCTACAGGCCAAAATCTACAGGTAGGCACTTTGCAAAAAACACCTCTGTTTTCCTTCAAAATTTTGGCTGTGTCCACGTTGCGCTTTGGGGCGTTTCCTGTCGCGGGCGCTAGGCCTACCCACACAAGTGAGGTATCATTTTTATCGGGAGACGTGGAGGAACGCTGGGTGGAAGGAAATTTGTGGCTCCTCTCAGATTCCAGAACTTTCTGCCACAGAAATGTGAGGAACATGTGTTTTTTTAGCCAAATTTTGAGGTTTGCAAAGGATTCTGGGTAACAGAACCTGGTCCCAGCCACACAAGTCACCCCATCTTGGATTCCCCTAGGTCTCTAGTTTTCAGAAATGCACATGTTTGGTAGGTTTCCCTAGGTGGCGGCTGAGCTACAGGCCAAAATCTACAGGTAGGCACTTTGCAAAAAACACCTCTGTTTTCCTTCAAAATTTTGGCTGTGTCCACGTTGCGCTTTGGGGCGTTTCCGGTCGCGGGCGCTAGGCCTACCCACACAAGTGAGGTATCATTTTTATCGGGAGACGTGGAGGAACGCTGGGTGGAAGGAAATTTGTGGCTCCTCTCAGATTCCAAAACTTTCTGCCACAGAAATGTGAGGAACATGTGTTTTTTTAGACAAATTTTGAGGTTTGCAAAGGATTCTGGGTAACAGAACCTGGTCCGAGCCACACAAGTCACCCCATCTTGGATTCCCCTAGGTCTCTAGTTGTCAGAAATGCACAGGTTTGGTAGGTTTCCCTAGGTGGCGGCTGAGCTACAGGCCAAAATCTACAGGTAGGCACTTTGCAAAAAACACCTCTGTTTTCCATCAAAAATTTGGCTGTGTCCACGTTGCGCTTTGGGGCATTTCCTGTCGCGGGCGCTAGGCCTACCCACACAAGTGAGGTATAATTTTTATCGGGAGGCGTGGGGGAACGCTGGGTGGAAGGAAATTTGTGGCTCCTCTCAGATTCCAGAACTTTCTGCCACAGAAATGTGAGGAACATGTTTTTTTTTAGCCAAATTTTGAGGTTTGCAAAGGATTATGGGTAACAGAAACTGGTCCGAGCCACACAAGTCACCCCATCTTGAATTCCCCTAGGTCTCTAGTTTTCAGAAATCCACAGGTTTGGTAGGTTTCCCTAGGTGGCGGCTGAGCTACAGGCCAAAATCTACAGGTAGGCACTTTGCAAAAAACACCTCTGTTTTCCTTCACAAATTTGGCTGTGTCTACGTTGCGCTTTGGGGCGTTTCCTGACGCGGGCGCTAGGCCTACCCACACAAGTGAGGTATCATTTTTATCGGGAGACGTGGGGGAACGCTGGGTGGAAGGAAATTTGTGGCTCCTCTCAGATTCCAGAACTTTCTGCCACACAAATGTGAGGAACATGTGTTTTTTTCGCCAACTTTTGAGGTTTGCAAAGGATTCTGGGTAACAGAACCTGGTCCGAGCCACACAAGTCACCCCATCTTGGATTCCCCTAGGTCTCTAGTTTTCAGAAATGCACAGGTTTGGTAGGTTTCCCTAGGTGGCTGCTGAGCTACAGGCCAAAATCTACAAGTAGGCACTTTGCAAAAAACACCTCTGTTTTCCTTCAAAAATTTGGCTGTGTCCACGTTGCGCTTTGGGGCGTTTCCTGTCGCGGGCACTATGCCTACCCACACAAGTGAGGTATCATTTTGATCGGGAGACGTGGGGGAACGCTGGGTGGAAGGAAATTTGTTGCTCCTCTCAGATTCCAGAACTTTCTGCCACAGAAATGTGAGGAACATCTGTTTTTTTAGCCAAATGTTGAGGTTTGCAAAGGATTCTGGGTAACAGAACCTGGTCCCAGCCACACAAGTCACCCCATCTTGGATTCCCCTACGTCTCTAGTTTTCAGAAATGCACAGGTTTGGTAGGTTTCCCTAGGTGGCGGCTGAGCTACAGGCCAAAATCTACAGGTAGGCACTTTGCAAAAAACACCACTGTTTTCCTTTAAAAATGTGGCTGTGTCCACGTTGCGCTTTGGGGCGTTTCCTGTCGCGGGCGCTAGGCCTACCCACACAAGTGAGGTATCATTTTTATCGGGAGGCGTGGGGGAACGCTGGGTGGAAGGAAATTTGTGGCTCCTCTGAGATTCCAGAACTTTCTGCCACAGAAATGTGAGGAACATGTGTTTTTTTAGCCACATTTTGAGGTTTGCAAAGGATTCTGGGTAACAGAACCTGGTCCCAGCCACACAAGTCACCCCATCTTGGATTCCCCTAGTTCTCTAGTTTTCAGAAATGCACATGTTTGGTACGTTTCCCTAGGTGGCGGCTGAGCTACAGGCCAAAATCTACAGGTAGGCACTTTGCAAAAAACACCTCTGTTTTCCTTCAAAATTTTGGCTGTGTCCACGTTGCGCTTTGGGGCGTTACCTGTCGCGGGCGCTAGGCCTACCCACACAAGTGAGGTATCATTTTTATCCGGAGACATGGGGGAACGCTGGGTGGAAGGAAATTTGTGGCTCCTCTCAGATTCCAGAACTTTCTGCCACAGAAATGTGAAGAACGTGTTTTTTTAGCCAAATTTTGAGGTTTGCAAAGGATTCTGGGTAACAGAACCTGGTCCCAGCCACACAAGTCACCCCATCTTGGATTCCCCTAGGTCTCTAGTTTTCAGAAATGCACAGGTTTGGTAGGTTTCCCTAGGTGGCGGCTGAGCTACAGGCCAAAATCTACAGGTAGGCACTTTGCAAAAAACACCTCTGTTTTCCTTCAAAATTTTGGCTGTGTCCACGTTGCGCTTTGGGGCGTTTCCGGTCGCGGGCGCTAGGCCTACCCACACAAGTGAGGTATCATTTTTATCGGGAGACGTGGAGGAACGCTGGGTGGAAGGAAATTTGTGGCTCCTCTCAGATTCCAGAACTTTCTGCCACAGAAATGTGAGGAACATGTGTTTTTTTAGCCAAATTTTGAGGTTTGCAAAGGATTCTGGGTAACAGAACCTGGTCCGAGCCACACAAGTCACCCCATCTTGGATTCCCCTAGGTCTCTAGTTGTCAGAAATGCACAGGTTTGGTAGGTTTCCCTAGGTGGCGGCTGAGCTACAGGCCAAAATCTACAGGTAGGCACTTTGCAAAAAACACCTCTGTTTTCCATCAAAAATTTGGCTGTGTCCACGTTGCGCTTTGGGGCGTTTCCTGTCGCGGGCGCTAGGCCTACCCACACAAGTGAGGTATAATTTTTATCGGGAGGCGTGGGGGAACGCTGGGTGGAAGGAAATATGTGGCTCCTCTCAGATTCCAGAACTTTCTGCCACAGAAATGTGAGGAACATGTGTTTTTTTAGCCAAATTTTGAGGTTTGCAAAGGATTCTGGGTAACAGAACCTGGTCCGAGCCACACAAGTCACCCCATCTTGAATTCCCCTAGGTCTCTAGTTTTCAGAAATGCACAGGTTTGGTAGGTTTCCCTAGGTGGTGGCTGAGCTACAGGCCAAAATCTACAGGTAGGCACTTTGCAAAAAACACCTCTGTTTTCCTTCAAAAATTTGTCTGTGTCCACGTTGCGCTTTGGGACGTTTCCTGTCGCGGGCGCTAGGCCTACCCACACAAGTGAGGTATCATTTTTATCGGGAGACGTGGGGGAACGCTGGGTGGAAGGAAATTTGTTGCTCCTCTCAGATTCCAGATCTTTCTGCCACAGAAATGTGAGGAACATCTGTTTTTTTAGCCAAATGTTGAGGTTTGCAAAGGATTCTGGGTAACAGAACCTGGTCCCAGCCACACAAGTCACCCCATCTTGGATTCCCCTATGTCTCTAGTTTTCAGAAATGCACAGGTTTGGTAGGTTTCCCTAGGTGGCGGCTGAGCTACAGGCCAAAATCTACAGGTAGGCACTTTGCAAAAAACACCTCTGTTTTCCTTTAAAAATTTGGCTGTGTCCACGTTGCGCTTTGGGGCGTTTCCTGTCGCGGGCGCTAGGCCTACCCACACAAGTGAGGTATCATTTTTATCGGGAGGCGTGGGGGAACGCTTGGTGGAAGGAAATTTGTGGCTCCTCTCAGATTCCAGAACTTTCTGCCACAGAAATGTGAGGAACATGTGTTTTTTTAGCCAAATTTTGAGGTTTGCAAAGGATTCTGGGTAACAGAACCTGGGACCAGCCACACAAGTCACCCCATCTTGGATTCCCCTACGTCTCTAGTTTTCAGAAATGCACATGTTTGGTAGGTTTCCCTAGGTGGCGGCTGAGCTACAGGCCAAAATCTACAGGTAGGCACTTTGCAAAAAACACCTCTGTTTTCCTTCAAAATTTTGGCTGTGTCCACGTTGCGCTTTGGGGCGTTTCCTGTCGCGGGCGCTAGGCCTACCCACACAAGTGAGGTATCATTTTTATCAGGAGACATGGGGGAACGCTGGGTGGAAGGAAATTTGTGGCTCCTCTCAGATTCCAGAACTTTCTGCCACAGAAATGTGAAGAACGTGTTTTTTTAGCCAAATTTTGAGGTTTGCAAAGGATTCTGGGTAACAGAACCTGGTCCCAGCCACACAAATCACCCCATCTTGGATTCCCCTAGGTCTCTAGTTTTCAGGAATGCACAGGTTTGGTAGGTTTCCCTAGGTGGCGGCTGAGCTACAGGCCAAAATCTACAGGTAGGCACTTTGCAAAAAACACCTCTGTTTTCCTTCAAAATTTTGGCTGTGTCCACGTTGCGCTTTGGGGCGTTTCCTGTCGCGGGCGCTAGGCCTACCCACACAAGTGAGGTATCATTTTTATCGGGAGACGTGGAGGAACGCTGGGTGGAAGGAAATGTGTGGCTCCTCTCAGATTCCAGAACTTTCTGCCACAGAAATGTGAGGAACATGTGTTTTTTTAGCCAAATTTTGAGGTTTGCAAAGGATTCTGGGTAACAGAACCTGGTCCCAGCCACACAAGTCACCCCATCTTGGATTCCCCTAGGTCTCTAGTTTTCAGAAATGCACATGTTTGGTAGGTTTCCCTAGGTGGCGGCTGAGCTACAGGCCAAAATCTACAGGTAGGCACTTTGCAAAAAACACCTCTGTTTTCCTTCAAAATTTTGGCTGTGTCCACGTTGCGCTTTGGGGCGTTTCCGGTCGCGGGCGCTAGGCCTACCCACACAAGTGAGGTATCATTTTTATCGGGAGACGTGGAGGAACGCTGGGTGGAAGGAAATTTGTGGCTCCTCTCAGATTCCAGAACTTTCTGCCACAGAAATGTGAGGAACATGTGTTTTTTTAGACAAATTTTGAGGTTTGCAAAGGATTCTGGGTAACAGAACCTGGTCCGAGCCACACAAGTCACCCCATCTTGGATTCCCCTAGGTCTCTAGTTGTCAGAAATGCACAGGTTTGGTAGGTTTCCCTAGGTGGCGGCTGAGCTACAGGCCAAAATCTACAGGTAGGCACTTTGCAAAAAACACCTCTGTTTTCCATCAAAAATTTGGCTGTGTCCACGTTGCGCTTTGGGGCATTTCCTGTCGCGGGCGCTAGGCCTACCCACACAAGTGAGGTATAATTTTTATCGGGAGGCGTGGGGGAACGCTGGGTGGAAGGAAATTTGTGGCTCCTCTCAGATTCCAGAACTTTCTGCAACAGAAATGTGAGGAACATGTTTTTTTTTTAGCCAAATTTTGAGGTTTGCAAAGGATTATGGGTAACAGAAACTGGTCCGAGCCACACAAGTCACCCCATCTTGAATTCCCCTAGGTCTCTAGTTTTCAGAAATCCACAGGTTTGGTAGGTTTCCCTAGGTGGCGGCTGAGCTACAGGCCAAAATCTACAGGTAGGCACTTTGCAAAAAACACCTCTGTTTTCCTTCACAAATTTGGCTGTGTCTACGTTGCGCTTTGGGGCGTTTCCTGACGCGGGCGCTAGGCCTACCCACACAAGTGAGGTATCATTTTTATCGGGAGACGTGGGGGAACGCTGGGTGGAAGGAAATTTGTGGCTCCTCTCAGATTCCAGAACTTTCTGCCACACAAATGTGAGGAACATGTGTTTTTTTCGCCAACTTTTGAGGTTTGCAAAGGATTCTGGGTAACAGAACCTGGTCCGAGCCACACAAGTCACCCCATCTTGGATTCCCCTAGGTCTCTAGTTTTCAGAAATGCACAGGTTTGGTAGGTTTCCCTAGGTGGCGGCTGAGCTACAGGCCAAAATCTACAAGTAGGCACTTTGCAAAAAACACCTCTGTTTTCCTTCAAAAATTTGGCTGTGTCCACGTTGCGCTTTGGGGCGTTTCCTGTCGCGGGCGCTAGGCCTACCCACACAAGTGAGGTATCATTTTTATCGGGAGACGTGGGGGAACGCTGGGTGGAAGGAAATTTGTTGCTCCTCTCAGATTCCAGAACTTTCTGCCAGAGAAATGTGAGGAACATCTGTTTTTTTAGCCAAATTTTGAGGTTTGCAAAGGATTCTGGGTAACAGAACCTGGTCCCAGCCACACAAGTCACCCCATCTTGGATTCCCCTACGTCTCTAGTTTTCAGAAATGCACAGGTTTAGTAGGTTTCCCTAGGTGGCGGCTGAGCTACAGGCCAAAATCTACAGGTAGGCACTTTGCAAAAAACACCACTGTTTTCCTTTAAAAATGTGGCTGTGTCCACGTTGCGCTTTGGGGCGTTTCCTGTCGCGGGCGCTAGGCCTACCCACACAAGTGAGGTATCATTTTTATCGGGAGGCGTGGGGGAACGCTGGGTGGAAGGAAATTTGTGGCTCCTCTGAGATTCCAGAACTTTCTGCCACAGAAATGTGAGGAACATGTGTTTTTTTAGCCAAATTTTGAGGTTTGCAAAGGATTCTGGGTAACAGAACCTGGTCCCAGCCACACAAGTCACCCCATCTTGGATTCCCCTAGGTCTCTAGTTTTCAGAAATGCACAGGTTTGGTAGGTTTCCCTAGGTGGCGGCTGAGCTACAGGCCAAAATCTACAGGTAGGCACTTTGCAAAAAACACCTCTGTTTTCCTTCAAAATTTTGGCTGTGTCCACGTTGCGCTTTGGGGCGTTTCCGGTCGCGGGCGCTAGGCCTACCCACACAAGTGAGGTATCATTTTTATCGGGAGACGTGGAGGAACGCTGGGTAGAAGGAAATTTGTTGCTCCTCTCAGATTCCAGAACTTTCTGCCACAGAAATGTGAGGAACATCTGTTTTTTTAGCCAAATTTTGAGGTTTGCAAAGGATTCTGGGTAACAGAACCTGGTCCCAGCCACACAAGTCACCCCATCTTGGATTCCCCTACGTCTCTAGTTTTCAGAAATGCACAGGTTTGGTAGGTTTCCCTAGGTGGCGGCTGAGCTACAGGCCAAAATCTACAAGTAGGCACTTTGCAAAAAACACCTCTGTTTTCCTTCAAAAATTTGGCTGTGTCCACGTTGCGCTTTGGGGCGTTTCCTGTCGCGGGCGCTAGGCCTACCCACACAAGTGAGGTATCATTTTTATCGGGAGACGTGGGGGAACGCTGGGTGGAAGGAAATTTGTTGCTCCTCTCAGATTCCAGAACTTTCTGCCACAGAAATGTGAGGAACATCTGTTTTTTTAGCCAAATTTTGAGGTTTGCAAAGGAATCTGGGTAACAGAACCTGGTCCCAGCCACACAAGTCACCCCATCTTGGATTCCCCTACGTCTCTAGTTTTCAGAAATGCACAGGTTTGGTAGGTTTCCCTAGGTGGCGGCTGAGCTACAGGCCAAAATCTACAGGTAGGCACTTTGCAAAAAACACCACTGTTTTCCTTTAAAAATGTGGCTGTGTCCACGTTGCGTTTTGGGGCGTTTCCTGTCGCGGGCGCTAGGCCTACCCACACAAGTGAGGTATCATTTTTATCGGGAGGCGTGGGGGAATGCTGGGTGGAAGGAAATTTGTGGCTCCTCTGAGATTCCAGAACTTTCTGCCACAGAAATGTGAGGAACATGTGTTTTTTTTGCCACATTTTGAGGTTTGCAAAGGATTCTGGGTAACAGAACCTGGTCCCAGCCACACAAGTCACCCCATCTTGGATTCCCCTAGGTCTCTAGTTTTCAGAAATGCACATGTTTGGTAGGTTTCCCTAGGTGGCGGCTGAGCTACAGGCCAAAATCTACAGGTAGGCACTTTGCAAAAAACACCACTGTTTTCCTTTAAAAATGTGGCTGTGTCCACGTTGCGCTTTGGGGCGTTTCCTGTCGCGGGCGCTAGGCCTACCCACACAAGTGAGGTATCATTTTTATCGGGAGGCGTGGGGGAACGCTGGGTGGAAGGAAATTTGTGGCTCCTCTGAGATTCCAGAACTTTCTGCCACAGAAATGTGAGGAACATGTGTTTTTTTAGCCAAATTTTGAGGTTTGCAAAGGATTCTGGGTAACAGAACCTGGTCCCAGCCACACAAGTCACCCCATCTTGGATTCCCCTAGGTCTCTAGTTTTCAGAAATGCACATGTTTGGTAGGTTTCCCTAGGTGGCGGCTGAGCTACAGGCCAAAATCTACAGGTAGGCACTTTGCAAAAAACACCTCTGTTTTCCTTCAAAATTTTGGCTGTGTCCACGTTGCGCTTTGGGGCGTTTCCTGTCGCGGGCGCTAGGCCTACCCACACAAGTGAGGTATCATTTTTATCGGGAGACATGGGGGAACGCTGGGTGGAAGGAAATTTGTGGCTCCTCTCAGATTCCAGAACTTTCTGCCACAGAAATGTGAAGAACGTGTTTTTTTAGCCAAATTTTGAGGTTTGCAAAGGATTCTGGGTAACAGAACCTGGTCCCAGCCACACAAGTCACCCCATCTTGGATTCCCCTAGGTCTCTAGTTTTCAGAAATGCACAGGTTTGGTAGGTTTCCCTAGGTGGCGGCTGAGCTACAGGCCAAAATCTACAGGTAGGCACTTTGCAAAAAACACCTCTGTTTTCCTTCAAAATTTTGGCTGTGTCCACGTTGCGCTTTGGGGCATTTCCTGTCGCGGGCGCTAGGCCTACCCACACAAGTGAGGTATAATTTTTATCGGGAGGCGTGGGGGAACGCTGGGTGGAAGGAAATTTGTGGCTCCTCTCAGATTCCAGAACTTTCTGCCACAGAAATGTGAGGAACATGTGTTTTTTTAGCCAAATTTTGAGGTTTGCAAAGGATTCTGGGTAACAGAACCTGGTCCAAGCCACACAAGTCACCCCATCTTGAATTCCCCTAGGTCTCTAGTTTTCAGAAATGCACAGGTTTGGTAGGTTTCCCTAGGTGGCGGCTGAGCTACAGGCCAAAATCTACAGGTAGGCACTTTGCAAAAAACACCTCTGTTTTCCTTCAAAATTTTGGCTGTGTCCACGTTGCGCTTTGGGGCGTTTCCTGTCGCGGGCGCTAGACCTACCCACACAAGTGAGGTATCATTTTTATCGGGAGACATGGGGGAACGCTGGGTGGAAGGAAATTTGTGGCTCCTCTCAGATTCCAGAACTTTCTGCCACAGAAATGTGAAGAACGTGTTTTTTTAGCCAAATTTGGAGGTTTGCAAAGGATTCTGGGTAACAGAACCTGGTCCCAGCCACACAAATCACCCCATCTTGGATTCCCCTAGGTCTCTAGTTTTCAGGAATGCACAGGTTTGGTAGGTTTCCCTAGGTGGCGGCTGAGCTACAGGCCAAAATCTACAGGTAGGCACTTTGCAAAAAAAACTTCTGTTTTCCTTCAAAATTTTGGCTGTGTCCACGTTGCGCTTTGGGGCATTTCCTGTCGCGGGCGCTAGGCCTACCCACACAAGTGAGGTATCATTTTTATCGGAAGACGTGGAGGAACGCTGGGTGGAAGGAAATTTGTGGCTCCTCTCAGATTCCAGAACTTTCTGCCACAGAAATGTGAGGAACATGTGTTTTTTTAGCCAAATTTTGAGGTTTGCAAAGGATTCTGGGTAACAGAACCTGCTCCGAGCCACACAAGTCACCCCATCTTGGATTCCCCTAGGTCTCTAGTTTACAGAAATGCACAGGTTTGGTAGGTTTCCCTAGGTGGCGGCTGAGCTACAGGCCAAAATCTACAGGTAGGCACTTTGCAAAAAACACCTCTGTTTTCCTTCAAAAATTTGTCTGTGTCCACGTTGCGCTTTGGGACGTTTCCTGTCGCGGGCGCTAGGCCTACCCACACAAGTGAGGTATCATTTTTATCGGGAGACGTGGGGGAACGCTGGGTGGAAGGAAATTTGTTGCTCCTCTCAGATTCCAGAACTTTCTGACAAAGAAATGTGAGGAACATCTGTTTTTTTAGCCAAATGTTGAGGTTTGCAAAGGATTCTGGGTAACAGAACCTGGTCCCAGCCACACAAGTCACCCCATCTTGGATTCCCCTACGTCTCTAGTTTTCAGAAATGCACAGGTTTGGTAGGTTTCCCTAGGTGGCGGCTGAGCTACAGGCCAAAATCTACAGGTAGGCACTTTGCAAAAAACACCTCTGTTTTCCTTTAAAAATGTGGCTGTGTCCACGTTGCGCTTTGGGGCGTTTCCTGTCGCGGGCGCTAGGCCTACCCACACAAGTGAGGTATCATTTTTATCGGGAGGCGTGGGGGAACGCTGGGTGGAAGGAAATTTGTGGCTCCTCTCAGATTCCAGAACTTTCTGCCACAGAAATGTGAGGAACATGTGTTTTTTTAGCCAAATTTTGAGGTTTGCAAAGGATTCTGGGTAACAGAACCTGGTCCCAGCCACACAAGTCACCCCATCTTGGATTCCCCTAGGTCTCTAGTTTTCAGAAATGCACATGTTTGGTAGGTTTCCCTAGGTGGCGGCTGAGCTACAGGCCAAAATCTACAGGTAGGCACTTTGCAAAAAACACCTCTGTTTTCCTTCAAAATTTTGGCTGTGTCCACGTTGCGCTTTGGGGCGTTTCCTGTCGCGGGCGCTAGGCCTTCCCACACAAGTGAGGTATCATTTTTATCGGGAGACATGGGGGAACGCTGGGTGGAAGGAAATTTGTGGCTCCTCTCAGATTCCAGAACTTTCTGCCACAGAAATGTGAAGAACGTGTTTTTTTAGCCAAATTTTGAGGTTTGCAAAGGATTCTGGGTAACAGAACCTGGTCCCAGCCACACAAATCACCCCATCTTGGATTCCCCTAGGTCTCTAGTTTTCAGGAATGCACAGGTTTGGTAGGTTTTCCTAGGTGGCGGCTGAGCTACAGGCCAAAATCTACAGGTAGGCACTTTGCAAAAAACACCTCTGTTTTCCTTCAAAATTTTGGCTGTGTCCACGTTGCGCTTTGGGGCGTTTCCTGTCGCGGGCGCTAGGCCTACCCACACAAGTGAGGTATCATTTTTATCGGGAGACGTGGAGGAATGCTGGGTGGAAGGAAATTTGTGGCTCCTCTCATATTCCAGAACTTTCTGCCACAGAAATGTGAGGAACATGTGTTTTTTTAGCCAAATTTTGAGGTTTGCAAAGGATTCTGGGTAACAGAACCTGGTCCGAGCCACACAAGTCACCCCATCTTGGATTCCCCTAGGTCTCTAGTTTTCAGAAATGCACAGGTTTGGTAGGTTTCCCTAGGTGGCGGCTGAGCTACAGGCCAAAATCTACAGGTAGGCACTTTGCAAAAAACACCTCTGTTTTCCTTCAAAAATTTGGCTGTGTCCACGTTGCGCTTTGGGACGTTTCCTGTCGCGGGCGCTAGGCCTACCCACACAAGTGAGGTATCATTTTTATCGGGAGACGTGGGGAAACGCTGGGTGGAAGGAAATTTGTTGCTCCTCTCAGATTCCAGAACTTTCTGCCACAGAAATGTGAGGAACATCTGTTTTTTTAGCCAAATTTTGAGGTTTGCAAAGGATTCTGGGTAACAGAACCTGGTCCCAGCCACACAAGTCACCCCATCTTGGATTCCCCTACGTCTCTAGATTTCAGAAATGCACAGGTTTGGTAGGTTTCCCTAGGTGGCAGCTGAGCTACAGGCCAAAATCTACAGGTAGGCACTTTGCAAAAAACACCTCTGTTTTCCTTTAAAAATTTGGCTGTGTCCACGTTGCGCTTTGGGGCGTTTCCTGTTGCGGGCGCTAGGCCTACCCACACAAGTGAGGTATCATTTTTATCGGGAGGCGTGGGGGAACGCTGGGTGGAAGGAAATTTGTGGCTCCTCTCAGATTCCAGAACTTTCTGCCACAGAAATGTGAGGAACATGTGTTTTTTTAGCCAAATTTTGAGGTTTGCAAAGGATTCTGGGTAACAGAACCTGGTCCCAGCCACACAAGTCACCCCATCTTGTATTCCCCTAGGTCTCTAGTTTTCAGAAATGCACATGTTTGGTAGGTTTCCCTAGGTGGCGGCTGAGCTACAGGCCAAAATCTACAGGTAGGCACTTTGCAAAAAACACCTCTGTTTTCCTTCGAAATTTTGGCTGTGTCCACGTTGCGCTTTGGGGCGTTTCCTGTCGCGGGCGCTAGGCCTACCCACACAAGTGAGGTATCATTTTTATCGGGAGACATGGGGGAACGCTGGGTGGAAGGAAATTTGTGGCTCCTCTCAGATTCCAGAACTTTCTGCCACAGAAATGTGAAGAACGTGTTTTTTTAGCCAAATTTTGAGGTTTGCAAAGGATTCTGGGTAACAGAACCTGGTCCCAGCCACACAAGTCACCCCATCTTGGATTCCCCTAGGTCTCTAGATTTCAGAAATGCACATGTTTGGTAGGTTTCCCTAGGTGGCGGCTGAGCTACAGGCCAAAATCTACAGGTAGGCACTTTGCAAAAAACACCTCTGTTTTCCTTCAAAATTTTGGCTGTGTCCACGTTGCGCTTTGGGGCGTTTCCCGTCGCGGGCGCTAGGCCTACCCACACAAGTGAGGTATCATTTTTATCGGGAGACGTGGAGGAACGCTGGGTGGAAGGAAATTTGTGGCTCCTCTCAGATTCCAGAACTTTCTGCCACAGAAATGTGAGGAACATGTGTTTTTTTAGACAAATTTTGAGGTTTGCAAAGGATTCTGGGTAACAGAACCTGGTCCCAGCCACACAAGTCACCCCATCTTGGATTCCCCTACGTCTCTAGTTTTCAGAAATGCACAGGTTTGGTAGGTTTCCCTAGGTGGCGGCTGAGCTACAGGCCAAAATCTACAGGTAGGCACTTTGCAAAAAACACCTCTGTTTTCCTTTAAAAATTTGGCTGTGTCCACGTTGCGCTTTATGGCGTTTCCTGTCGCGGGCGCTAGGCCTACCCACACAAGTGAGGTATAATTTTTATCGGGAGGCGTGGGGGAACGCTGGGTGGAAGGAAATTTGTGGCTCCTCTCAGATTCCAGAACTTTCTGCCACAGAAATGTGAGGAACATGTGTTTTTTTTGCCAAATTTTGAGGTTTGCAAAGGATTCTGGGTAAAAGAACCTGGTCCCAGCCACACAAGTCAACCCATCTTGGATTCCCCTAGGTCTCTAGTTTTCAGAAATGCACATGTTTGGTAGGTTTCCCTAGGTGGCGGCTGAGCTACAGGCCAAAATCTACAGGTAGGCACTTTGCAAAAAACACCTCTATTTTCCTTCAAAGTTTTGGCTGTGTCCACGTTGCGCGTTGGGGCGTTTCCTGTCGCGGGCGCTAGGCCTACCCACACAAGTGAGGTATCATTTTTATCGGGAGACATGGGGGAACGCTGGTTGGAAGGAAATTTGTGGCTCCTCTCAGATTCCAGAACTTTCTGCCACAGAAATGTGAAGAACGTGTTTTTTTAGCCAAATTTTGAGGTTTGCAAAGGATTCTGGGTAACAGAACCTGGTCCCAGCCACACAAGTCACCCCATCTTGGATTCCCCTAGGTCTCTAGTTTTCAGAAATGCACAGGTTTGGTAGGTTTCCCTAGGTGGAGGCTGAGCTACAGGCCAAAATCTACAGGTAGGCACTTTGCAAAAAACACCTCTGTTTTCCTTCAAAATTGTGGCTGTGTCCACGTTGCGCTTTGGGGCGTTTCCTGTCGCGGGCGCTAGGCCTACCCACACAAGTGAGGTATCATTTTTATCGGGAGACGTGGAGGAACGCTGGGTGGAAGGAAATTTGTGGCTCCTCTCAGATTCCAGAACTTTCTGCCACAGAAATGTGAGGAACATGTGTTTTTTTAGACAAATTTTGAGGTTTGCAAAGGATTCTGGGTAACAGAACCTGGTCCGAGCCACACAAGTCACCCCATCTTGGATTCCCCTAGGTCTCTAGTTGTCAGAAATGCACAGGTTTGGTAGGTTTCCCTAGGTAGCGGCTGAGCTACAGGCCAAAATCTACAGGTAGGCACTTTGCAAAAAACACCTCTGTTTTCCATCAAAAATTTGGCTGTGTCCACGTTGCGCTTTGGGGCGTTTCCTGTCGCGGGCACTAGGCCTACCCACACAAGTGAGGTATAATTTTTATCGGGAGGCGTGGGGGAACGCTGGGTGGAAGGAAATTTGTGGCTCCTCTCAGATTCCAGAACTTTCTGCCACAGAAATGTGAGGAACATGTGTTTTTTTAGCCAAATTTTGAGGTTTGCAAAGGATTCTGGGTAACAGAACCTGGTCCGAGCCACACAAGTCACCCCATCTTGGATTCCCCTAGGTCTCTAGTTTTCAGAAATGCACAGGTTTGGTAGGTTTCCCTTGGTGGCGGCTGAGCTACAGGCCAAAATCTACAGGTAGGCACTTTGCAAAAAACACCTGTTTTCCTTTAAAAATTTGGCTGTGTTCACGTTGCGCTTTGGGGCGTTTCCTGTCGCGGGCGCTAGGCCTACCCACACAAGTGAGGTATCATTTTTATCGGGAGGCGTGGGGGAACGCTGGGTGGAAGGAAATTTGTGGCTCCTCTCAGATTCCAGAACTTTCTGCCACAGAAATGTGAGGAACATGTGTTTTTTTAGCCAAATTTTGATGTTTGCAAAGGATTCTGGGTAACAGAACCTGGTACCAGCCACACAAGTCACCCCATCTTGGATTCCCCTAGGTCTCTAGTTTTCAGAAATGCACATGTTTGGTAGGTTTCCCTAGGTGGCGGCTGAGCTACAGGCCAAAATCTACAGGTAGGCACTTTGCAAAAAACACCTCTGTTTTCCTTCAAAATTTTGGCTGTGTCCACGTTGCGCTTTGGGGCGTTTCCTGTCACGGGCGCTAGGCCTACCCACACAAGTGAGGTATCATTTTTATCGGGAGACATGGGGGAACGCTGGGTGGAAGGAAATTTGTGGCTCCTCTCAGATTCCAGAACTTTCTGCCACAGAAATGTGAGGAACATGTGTTTTTTTAGCCAAATTTTGAGGTTTGCAAAGGATTCTGGGTAACAGAACCTGGTCCGAGCCACACAAGTCACCCCATCTTGGATTCCCCTAGGTCTCTAGTTGTCAGAAATGCACAGGTTTGGTAGGTTTCCCCAGGTGGCGGCTGAGCTACAGGCCAAAATCTACAGGTAGGCACTTTGCAAAAAACACCTCTGTTTTCCATCAAAAATTTGGCTGTGTCCACGTTGCGCTTTGGGGCGTTTCCTGTCGCGGGCGCTAGGCCTACCCACACAAGTGAGGTATCATTTTTATCGGGAGATGTGGGGGAAGGCTGGGTGGAACGAAATTTGTGGCTCCTCTCAGATTCCAGAACTTTCTGCCACAGAAATGTGAGGAACATGTGTTTTTTTAGCCAAATTTTGAGGTTTGCAAAGGATTCTCTGTAACAGAACCTGGTCCCAGCCACACAAGTCATCCCATCTTGGATTCCCCTAGGTCTCTAGTTTTCAGAAATGCACATGTTTGGTAGGTTTCCCTAGGTGGCGGCTGAGCTACAGGCCAAAATCTACAGGTAGGCACTTTGCAAAAAACACCTCTGTTTTCCTTCAAAATTTTGGCTGTGTCCACGTTGCGCTTTGGGGCGTTTCCTGTCGCGGGCGCTAGGCCTACCCACACAAGTGAGGTATCATTTTTATCGGGAGACATGGGGGAACGCTGGGTGGAAGGAAATTTGTGGCTCCTCTCAGATTCCAGAACTTTCTGCCACAGAAATGTGAGGAACATGTGTTTTTTTAGCCAAATTTTGAGGTTTGCAAAGGATTCTGGGTAACAGAACCTGGTCCCAGCCACACAAGTCACCCCATCTTGGATTCCCCTTGGTCTCTACTTTTCAGAAATGCACAGGTTTGGTAGGTTTCCCTAGGTGGCGGCTGAGCTACAGGCCAAAATCTACAGGTAGGTACTTTGCAAAAAACACCTCTGTTTTCCTTCAAAATTTTGGCTGTGTCCACGTTGCGCTTTGGGGCGTTTCCTGACGCGGGCGCTAGGCCTACCCACACAAGTGAGGTATCATTTTTATCGGGAGACGTGGAGGAACGCTGGGTGGAAGTAAATTTGTGGCTCCTCTCAGATTCCAGAACTTTCTGCCACAGAAATGTGAGGAACATGTGTTTTTTTAGACAAATTTTGAGGTTTGCAAAGGATTCTGGGTAACAGAACCTGGTCCGAGCCACACAAGTCACCCCATCTTGGATTCCCCTAGGTCTCTAGTTGTCAGAAATGCACAGGTTTGGTAGGTTTCCCTAGGTGGCGGCTGAGCTACAGGCCAAAATCTACAGGTAGGCACTTTGCAAAAAACACCTGTTTTCCATCAAAAATTTGGCTGTGTCCACATTGCGCTTTGGGGCGCTTCCTGTTGCGGGCGCTAGACCTACCCACACAAGTGAGATATCATTTTTATTGGGAGGCGTGGGGGAACTCTGGGTGGAAGGAAATTTGTGGCTCCTCTCAGATTCCAGAACTTTCTGCCACAGAAATGTGACGAACATGTGTTTTTTTAGCCAAATTTTGAGGTTTGCAAAGGATTCTGGGTAACAGAACCTGGTCCGAGCCACACAAGTCACCCCATCTTGGATTCCCCTAGGTCTCTAGTTTTCAGAAATGCACAGGTTTGGTAGGTTTCCCTAGGTGGCGGCTGAGCTACAGGCCAAAATCTACAGGTAGGCACTTTGCAAAAAACACCTCTGTTTTCCATCAAAAATTTGGCTGTGTCCACGTTGCGCTTTGGGGTGTTTCCTGTCGCGGGCGCTAGGCCTACCCACACAAGTGAGGTATAATTTTTATCGGGAGGCATGGGGGAACGCTGGGTGGAAGGAAATTTGTGGCTCCTCTCAGATTCCAGAACTTTCTGCCACAGAAATGTGAGGAACATGTGTTTTTTTAGCCAAATTTTGAGGTTTGCAAAGGATTCTGGGTAACAGAACCTGGTCCGAGCCACACAAGTCACCCCATCTTGGATTCCGCTAGGTCTCTAGTTTTCAGAAATGCACAGGTTTGGTAGGTTTCCCTAGGTGGCGGCTGAGCTACAGGCCAAAATCTACAGGTAGGCACTTTGCAAAAAACACCTCTGTTTTCCTTAAAAAATTTGGCTGTGTCCACGTTGCGCTTTGGGACGTTTCCTGTCGCGGGCGCTAGGCCTACCCACACAAGTGAGGTATCATTTTTATCGGGAGACGTGGGGGAACGCTGGGTGGAAGGAAATTTGTTGCTCCTCTCAGATTCCAGAACTTTCTGCCACAGAAATGTGAGGAACATCTGTTTTTTTAGCCAAATTTTGAGGTTTGCAAAGGATTCTGGGTAACAGAACCTGGTCCCAGCCACACAAGTCACCCCATCTTGGATTCCCCTAGGTCTCTAGATTTCAGAAATGCACATGTTTGGTAGGTTTCCATAGGTGGCGGCTGAGCTACAGGCCAAAATCTACAGGTAGGCACTTTGCAAAAAACACCTCTGTTTTCCTTCAAAATTTTGGCTGTGTCCACGTTGCGCTTTGGGGCGTTTCCCGTCGCGGGCGCAAGGGCTACCCACACAAGTGAGGTATCATTTTTATCGGGAGACGTGGGGAACGCTGGGTGGAAGGAAATTTGTGGCTCCTCTCAGATTCCAGAACTTTCTGCCACAGAAATGTGAGGAACATGTGTTTTTTTAGACAAATTTTGAGGTTTGCAAAGGATTCTGGGTAACAGAACCTGGTCCGAGCCACACAAGTCACCGCATCTTGGATTCCCCTAGGTCTCTAGTTGTCAGAAATGCACAGGTTTGGTAGGTTTCCCTAGGTGGCGGCTGAGCTACAGGCCAAAATCTACAGGTAGGCACTTTTCAAAAAACACCTCTGTTTTCCATCAAAAATTTGGCTGTGTCCACGTTGCGCTTTGGGGCGTTTCCTGTCGCGGGCGCTAGGCCTACCCACACAAGTGAGGTATAATTTTTATCGGGAGGCGTGGGGGAACGCTGGGTGGAAGGAAATTTGTGGCTCCTCTCAGATTCCAGAACTTTCTGCCACAGAAATGTGAGGAACATGTGTTTTTTTAGCCAAATTTTGAGGTTTGCAAAGGATTCTGGGTAACAGAACCTGGTCCCAGCCACACAAGTCACCCCATCTTGGATTCCCCTACGTCTCTAGTTTTCAGAAATGCACAGGTTTGGTAGGTTTCCCTAGGTGGCGGCTGAGCTACAGGCCAAAATCTACAGGTAGGCACTTTGCAAAAAACACCTCTGTTTTCCTTTAAAAATTTGGCTGTGTCCACGTTGCGCTTTGGGGCGTTTCCTGTCGCGGGCGCTAGGCCTACCCACACAAGTGAGGTATAATTTTTATCGGGAGGCGTGGGGGAACGCTGGGTGGAAGGAAATTTGTGGCTCCTCTCAGATTCCAGAACTTTCTGCCAGAGAAATGTGAGGAACATGTGTTTTTTTTGCCAAATTTTGAGGTTTGCAAAGGATTCTGGGTAACAGAACCTGGTCCCAGCCACACAAGTCACCCCATCTTGGATTCCCCTAGGTCTCTAGTTTTCAGAAATGCACATGTTTGGTAGGTTTCCCTAGGTGGCGGCTGAGCTACAGGCCAAAATCTACAGGTAGGCACTTTGCAAAAAACACCTCTGTTTTCCTTCAAAATTTTGGCTGTGTCCACGTTGCGCGTTGGGGCGTTTCCTGTCGCGGGCGCTAGGCCTACCCACACAAGTGAGGTATCATTTTTATCGGGAGACATGGGGGAACGCTGGTTGGAAGGAAATTTGTGGCTCCTCTCAGATTCCAGAACTTTCTGCCACAGAAATGTGAAGAACGTGTTTTTTTAGCCAAATTTTGAGGTTTGCAAAGGATTCTGGGTAACAGAACCTGGTCCCAGCCACACAAGTCACCCCATCTTGGATTCCCCTAGGTCTCTAGTTTTCAGAAATGCACAGGTTTGGTAGGTTTCCCTAGGTGGCGGCTGAGCTACAGGCCAAAATCTACAGGTAGGCACTTTGCAAAAAACACCTCTGTTTTCCTTCAAAATTGTGGCTGTGTCCACGTTGCGCTTTGGGGCGTTTCCTGTCGCGGGCGCTAGGCCTACCCACACAAGTGAGGTATCATTTTTATCGGGAGACGTGGAGGAACGCTGGGTGGAAGGAAATTTGTGGCTCCTCTCAGATTCCAGAACTTTCTGCCACAGAAATGTGAGGAACATGTGTTTTTTTAGCCAAATTTTGAGGTTTGCAAAGGATTCTGGGTAACAGAACCTGGTCCGAGCCACACAAGTCACCCCATCTTGGATTCCCCTAGGTCTCTAGTTGTCAGAAATGCACAGGTTTGGTAGGTTTCCCTAGGTAGCGGCTGAGCTACAGGCCAAAATCTACAGGTAGGCACTTTGCAAAAAACACCTCTGTTTTCCATCAAAAATTTGGCTGTGTCCACGTTGCGCTTTGGGGCGTTTCCTGTCGCGGGCGCTAGGCCTACCCACACAAGTGAGGTATAATTTTTATCGGGAGGCGTGGGGGAACGCTGGGTGGAAGGAAATTTGTGGCTCCTCTCAGATTCCAGAACTTTCTGCCACAGAAATGTGAGGAACATGTGTTTTTTTAGCCAAATTTTGAGGTTTGCAAAGGATTCTGGGTAACAGAACCTGGTCCGAGCCACACAAGTCACCCCATCTTGGATTCCCCTAGGTCTCTAGTTTTCAGAAATGCACAGGTTTGGTAGGTTTCCCTTGGTGGCGGCTGAGCTACAGGCCAAAATCTACAGGTAGGCACTTTGCAAAAAACACCTGTTTTCCTTTAAAAATTTGGCTGTGTCCACGTTGCGCTTTGGGGCGTTTCCTGTCGCGGGCGCTAGGCCTACCCACACAAGTGAGGTATCATTTTTATCGGGAGGCGTGGGGGAACGCTGGGCGGAAGGAAATTTGTGGCTCCTCTCAGATTCCAGAACTTTCTGCCACAGAAATGTGAGGAACATGTGTTTTTTTAGCCAAATGTTGATGTTTGCAAAGGATTCTGGGTAACAGAACCTGGTACCAGCCACACAAGTCACCCCATCTTGGATTCCCCTAGGTCTCTAGTTTTCAGAAATGCACATGTTTGGTAGGTTTCCCTAGGTGGCGGCTGAGCTACAGGCCAAAATCTACAGGTAGGCACTTTGCAAAAAACACCTCTGTTTTCCTTCAAAATTTTGGCTGTGTCCACGTTGCGCTTTGGGGCGTTTCCTGTCACGGGCGCTAGGCCTACCCACACAAGTGAGGTATCATTTTTATCGGGAGACATGGGGGAACGCTGGGTGGAAGGAAATTTGTGGCTCCTCTCAGATTCCAGAACTTTCTGCCACAGAAATGTGAGGAACATGTGTTTTTTTAGCCAAATTTTGAGGTTTGCAAAGGATTCTGGGTAACAGAACCTGGTCCGAGCCACACAAGTCACCCCATCTTGGATTCCCCTAGGTCTCTAGTTGTCAGAAATGCACAGGTTTGGTTGGTTTCCCTAGGTGGCGGCTGAGCTACAGGCCAAAATCTACAGGTAGGCACTTTGCAAAAAACACCTCTGTTTTCCATCAAAAATTTGGCTGTGTCCACGTTGCGCTTTGGGGCGTTTCCTGTCGCGGGCGCTAGGCCTACCCACACAAGTGAGGTATCATTTTTATCGGGAGATGTGGGGGAAGGCTGGGTGGAAGGAAATTTGTGGCTCCTCTCAGATTCCAGAACTTTCTGCCACAGAAATGTGAGGAACATGTGTTTTTTTAGCCAAATTTTGAGGTTTGCAAAGGATTTTCTGTAACAGAACCTGGTCCCAGCCACACAAGTCATCCCATCTTGGATTCCCCTAGGTCTCTAGTTTTCAGAAATGCACATGTTTGGTAGGTTTCCCTAGGAGGCGGCTGAGCTACAGGCCAAAATCTACAGGTAGGCACTTTGCAAAAAACACCTCTGTTTTCCTTCAAAATTTTGGCTGTGTCCACGTTGCGCTTTGGAGCGTTTCCTGTCGCGGGCGCTAGGCCTACCCACACAAGTGAGGTATCATTTTTATCGGGAGACATGGGGGAACGCTGGGTGGAAGGAAATTTGTGGCTCCTCTCAGATTCCAGAACTTTCTGCCACAGAAATGTGAGGAACATGTGTTTTTTTAGCCAAATTTTGAGGTTTGCAAAGGATTCTGGGTAACAGAACCTGGTCCCAGCCACACAAGTCACCCCATCTTGGATTCCCCTTGGTCTCTACTTTTCAGAAATGCACAGGTTTGGTAGGTTTCCCTAGGTGGCGGCTGAGCTACAGGCCAAAATCTACAGGTAGGTACTTTGCAAAAAACACCTCTGTTTTCCTTCAAAATTTTGGCTGTGTCCACGTTGCGCTTTGGGGCGTTTCCTGTCGCGGGCACTAGGCCTACCCACACAAGTGAGGTATCATTTTTATCGGGAGACGTGGAGGAACGCTGGGTGGAAGTAAATTAGTGGCTCCTCTCAGATTCCAGAACTTTCTGCCACAGAAATGTGAGGAACATGTGTTTTTTTAGACAAATTTTGAGGTTTGCAAAGGATTCTGGGTAACAGAACCTGGTCCGAGCCACACAAGTCACCCCATCTTGGATTCCCCTAGGTCTCTAGTTGTCAGAAATGCACAGGTTTGGTAGGTTTCCCTAGGTGGCGGCTGAGCTACAGGCCAAAATCTACAGGTAGGCACTTTGCAAAAAACACCTCTGTTTTCCATCAAAAATTTGGCTGTGTCCACGTTGCGCTTTGGGGCGTTTCCTGTTGCGGGCGCTAGGCCTACCCACACAAGTGAGATATCATTTTTATTGGGAGGCGTGGGGGAACTCTGGGTGGAAGGAAATTTGTGGCTCCTCTCAGATTCCAGAACTTTCTGCCACAGAAATGTGAGGAACATGTGTTTTTTTAGCCAAATTTTGAGGTTTGCAAAGGATTCTGGGTAACAGAACCTGGTCCGAGCCACACTAGTCACCCCATCTTGGATTCCCCTAGGTCTCTAGTTTTCAGAAATGCACAGGTTTGGTAGGTTTCCCTAGGTGGCGGCTGAGCTACAGGCCAAAATCTACAGGTAGGCACTTTGCAAAAAACACCTCTGTTTTCCTTAAAAAATTTGGCTGTGTCCACGTTGCGCTTTGGGACGTTTCCTGTCGCGGGCGCTAGGCCTACCCACACAAGTGAGGTATCATTTTTATCGGGAGACGTGGGGGAACGCTGGGTGGAAGGAAATTTGTTGCTCCTCTCAGATTCCAGAACTTTCTGCCACAGAAATGTGAGGAACATCTGTTTTATTAGCCAAATTTTGAGGTTTGCAAAGGATTCTGGGTAACAGAACCTGGTCCCAGCCACACAAGTCACCCCATCTTGGATTCCCCTAGGTCTCTAGATTTCAGAAATGCACATGTTTGGTAGGTTTCCATAGGTGGCGGCTGAGCTACAGGCCAAAATCTACAGGTAGGCACTTTGCAAAAAACACCTCTGTTTTCCTTCAAAATTTTGGCTGTGTCCACGTTGCGCTTTGGGGCGTTTCCTGTCGCGGGCGCAAGGCCTACCCACACAAGTGAGGTATCATTTTTATCGGGAGACGTGGAGGAACGCTGGGTGGAAGGAAATTTGTGGCTCCTCTCAGATTCCAGAACTTTCTGCCACAGAAATGTGAGGAACATGTGTTTTTTTTAGACAAATTTTGAGGTTTGCAAAGGATTCTGGGTAACAGAACCTGGTCCGAGCCACACAAGTCACCACATCTTGGATTCCCCTAGGTCTCTAGTTGTCAGAAATGCACAGGTTTGGTAGGTTTCCCTAGGTGGCGGCTGAGCTACAGGCCAAAATCTACAGGTAGGCACTTTTCAAAAAACACCTCTGTTTTCCATCAAAAATTTGGCTGTGTCCACGTTGCGCTTTGGGGCGTTTCCTGTCGCGGGCGCTAGGCCTACCCACACAAGTGAGGTATAATTTTTATCGGGAGGCGTGGGGGAACGCTGGGTGGAAGGAAATTTGTGGCTCCTCTCAGATTCCAGAACTTTCTGCCACAGAAAAGTGAGGAACATGTGTTTTTTTAGCCAAATTTTGAGGTTTGCAAAGGATTCTGGGTAACAGAACCTGGTCCGAGCCACACAAGTCACCCCATCTTGGATTCCCCTAGGTCTCTAGTTTTCAGAGATGCACAGGTTTGGTAGGTTTCCCTAGGTGGCGGCTGAGCTACAGGCCAAAATCTACAGGTAGGCACTTTGCAAAAAACACCTCTGTTTTCCTTAAAAAATTTGGCTGTGTCCACGTTGCGCTTTGAGACGTTTCCTGTCACGGGCGCTAGGCCTACCCACACAAGTGAGGTATCATTTTTATCGGGAGACGTGGGGGAACGCTGGGTGGAAGGAAATTTGTTGCTCCTCTCAGATTCCAGAACTTTCTGCCACAGAAATGTGAGGAACATCTGTTTTTTTAGCCAAATTTTGAGGTTTGCAAAGGATTCTGGGTAACAGAACCTGGTCCCAGCCACACAAGTCACCCCATCTTGGATTCCCCTACGTCTCTAGTTTTCAGAAATGCACAGGTTTGGTAGGTTTCCCTAGGTGGCGGCTGAGCTACAGGCCAAAATCTACAGGTAGGCACTTTGCAAAAAACACCTCTGTTTTCCTTTAAAAATTTGGCTGTGTCCACGTTGCGCTTTGGGGCGTTTCCTGTCGCGGGCGCTAGGCCTACCCACACAAGTGAGGTATAATTTTTATCGGGAGGCGTGGGGGAACGCTGGGTGGAAGGAAATTTGTGGCTCCTCTCAGATTCCAGAACTTTCTGCCACAGAAATGTGAGGAACATGTGTTTTTTTTGCCAAATTTTGAGGTTTGCAAAGGATTCTGGGTAACAGAACCTGGTCCCAGCCACACAAGTCACCCCATCTTGGATTCCCCTAGGTCTCTAGTTTTCAGAAATGCACATGTTTGGTAGGTTTCCCTAGGTGGCGGCTGAGCTACAGGCCAAAATCTACAGGTAGGCACTTTGCAAAAAACACCTCTGTTTTCCTTCAAAATTTTGGCTGTGTCCACGTTGCGCGTTGGGGCGTTTCCTGTCGCGGGCGCTAGGCCTACCCACACAAGTGAGGTATCATTTTTATCGGGAGACATGGGGGAACGCTGGTTGGAAGGAAATTTGTGGCTCCTCTCAGATTCCAGAACTTTCTGCCACAGAAATGTGAAGAACGTGTTTTTTTAGCCAAATTTTGAGGTTTGCAAAGGATTCTGGGTAACAGAACCTGGTCCCAGCCACACAAGTCACCCCATCTTGGATTCCCCTAGGTCTCTAGTTTTCAGAAATGCACAGGTTTGGTAGGTTTCCCTAGGTGGCGGCTGAGCTACAGGCCAAAATCTACAGGTAGGCACTTTGCAAAAAACACCTCTGTTTTCCTTCAAAATTGTGGCTGTGTCCACGTTGCGCTTTGGGGCGTTTCCTGTCGCGGGCGCTAGGCCTACCCACACAAGTGAGGTATCATTTTTATCGGGAGACGTGGAGGAACGCTGGGTGGAAGGAAATTTGTGGCTCCTCTCAGATTCCAGAACTTTCTGCCACAGAAATGTGAGGAACATGTGTTTTTTTAGCCAAATTTTGAGGTTTGCAAAGGATTCTGGGTAACAGAACCTGGTCCGAGCCACACAAGTCACCCCATCTTGGATTCCCCTAGGTCTCTAGTTGTCAGAAATGCACAGGTTTGGTAGGTTTCCCTAGGTAGCGGCTGAGCTACAGGCCAAAATCTACAGGTAGGCACTTTGCAAAAAACACCTCTGTTTTCCATCAAAAATTTGGCTGTGTCCACGTTGCGCTTTGGGGCGTTTCCTGTCGCGGGCGCTAGGCCTACCCACACAAGTGAGGTATAATTTTTATCGGGAGGCGTGGGGGAACGCTGGGTGGAAGGAAATTTGTGGCTCCTCTCAGATTCCAGAACTTTCTGCCACAGAAATGTGAGGAACATGTGTTTTTTTAGCCAAATTTTGATGTTTGCAAAGGATTCTGGGTAACAGAACCTGGTACCAGCCACACAAGTCACCCCATCTTGGATTCCCCTAGGTCTCTAGTTTTCAGAAATGCACATGTTTGGTAGGTTTCCCTAGGTGGCGGCTGAGCTACAGGCCAAAATCTACAGGTAGGCACTTTGCAAAAAACACCTCTGTTTTCCTTCAAAATTTTGGCTGTGTCCACGTTGCGCTTTGGGGCGTTTCCTGTCACGGGCGCTAGGCCTACCCACACAAGTGAGGTATCATTTTTATCGGGAGACATGGGGGAACGCTGGGTGGAAGGAAATTTGTGGCTCCTCTCAGATTCCAGAACTTTCTGCCACAGAAATGTGAGGAACATGTGTTTTTTTAGCCAAATTTTGAGGTTTGCAAAGGATTCTGGGTAACAGAACCTGGTCCGAGCCACACAAGTCACCCCATCTTGGATTCCCCTAGGTCTCTAGTTGTCAGAAATGCACAGGTTTGGTAGGTTTCCCCAGGTGGCGGCTGAGCTACAGGCCAAAATCTACAGGTAGGCACTTTGCAAAAAACACCTCTGTTTTCCATCAAAAATTTGGCTGTGTCCACGTTGCGCTTTGGGGCGTTTCCTGTCGCGGGCGCTAGGCCTACCCACACAAGTGAGGTATCATTTTTATCGGGAGATGTGGGGGAAGGCTGGGTGGAACGAAATTTGTGGCTCCTCTCAGATTCCAGAACTT
The DNA here is from genome assembly GCF_031143425.1 of Pleurodeles waltl. Taxonomy (NCBI): domain Eukaryota; kingdom Metazoa; phylum Chordata; class Amphibia; order Caudata; family Salamandridae; genus Pleurodeles; species Pleurodeles waltl. The sequence goes on from NC_090448.1 coordinate 596,965,090, forward strand.
TCTGCCACAGAAATGTGAGGAACATGTGTTTTTTTTAGCCAAATTTTGAGGTTTGCAAAGGATTCTCTGTAACAGAACCTGGTCCCAGCCACACAAGTCATCCCATCTTGGATTCCCCTAGGTCTCTAGTTTTCAGAAATGCACATGTTTGGTAGGTTTCCCTAGGTGGCGGCTGAGCTACAGGCCAAAATCTACAGGTAGGCACTTTGCAAAAAACACCTCTGTTTTCCTTCAAAATTTTGGCTGTGTCCACGTTGCGCTTTGGGGCGTTTCCTGTCGCGGACGCTAGGCCTACCCACACAAGTGAGGTATCATTTTTATCGGGAGACATGGGGGAACGCTGGGTGGAAGGAAATTTGTGGCTCCTCTCAGATTCCAGAACTTTCTGCCACAGAAATGTGAGGAACATGTGTTTTTTTAGCCAAATTTTGAGGTTTGCAAAGGATTCTGGGTAACAGAACCTGGTCCCAGCCACACAAGTCACCCCATCTTGGATTCCCCTTGGTCTCTACTTTTCAGAAATGCACAGGTTTGGTAGGTTTCCCTAGGTGGCGGCTGAGCTACAGGCCAAAATCTACAGGTAGGTACTTTGCAAAAAACACCTCTGTTTTCCTTCAAAATTTTGGCTGTGTCCACGTTGCGCTTTGGGGCGTTTCCTGACGCGGGCGCTAGGCCTACCCACACAAGTGAGGTATCATTTTTATCGGGAGACGTGGAGGAACGCTGGGTGGAAGTAAATTTGTGGCTCCTCTCAGATTCCAGAACTTTCTGCCACAGAAATGTGAGGAACATGTGTTTTTTTTAGACAAATTTTGAGGTTTGCAAAGGATTCTGGGTAACAGAACCTGGTCCGAGCCACACAAGTCACCCCATCTTGGATTCCCCTAGGTCTCTAGTTGTCAGAAATGCACAGGTTTGGTAGGTTTCCCTAGGTGGCGGCTGAGCTACAGGCCAAAATCTACAGGTAGGCACTTTGCAAAAAACACCTCTGTTTTCCATCAAAAATTTGGCTGTGTCCACGTTGCGCTTTGGGGCGCTTCCTGTTGCGGGCGCTAGGCCTACCCACACAAGTGAGATATCATTTTTATTGGGAGGCGTGGGGGAACTCTGGGTGGAAGGAAATTTGTGGCTCCTCTCAGATTCCAGAACTTTCTGCCACAGAAATGTGACGAACATGTGTTTTTTTAGCCAAATTTTGAGGTTTGCAAAGGATTCTGGGTAACAGAACCTGGTCCCAGCCACACAAGTCACCCCATCTTGGATTCCCCTTGGTCTCTACTTTTCAGAAATGCACAGGTTTGGTAGGTGTCCCTAGGTGGCGGCTGAGCTACAGGCCAAAATCTACAGGTAGGCACTTTGCAAAAAACACCTCTGTTTTCCATCAAAAATTTGGCTGTGTCCACGTTGCGCTTTGGGGCGTTTCCTAACGCGGGCGCTAGGCCTACCCACACAAGTGAGGTATCATTTTTATCGGGAGACGTGGAGGAACGCTGGGTGGAAGTAAATTTGTGGCTCCTCTCAGATTCCAGAACTTTCTGCCACAGAAATGTGAGGAACATGTGTTTTTTTAGACATATTTTGAGGTTTGCAAAGGATTCTGGGTAACAGAACCTGGTCCGAGCCACACAAGTCACCCCATCTTGGATTCCCCTAGGTCTCTAGTTGTCAGAAATGCACAGGTTTGGTAGGTTTCCCTAGGTGGCGGCTGAGCTACAGGCCAAAATCTACAGGTAGGCACTTTGCAAAAAACACCTCTGTTTTCCATCAAAAATTTGGCTGTGTCCACGTTGCGCTTTGGGACGTTTCCTGTCGCGGGCGCTAGGCCTACCCACACAAGTGAGGTATCATTTTTATTGGGAGGCGTGGGGGAACTCTGGGTGGAAGGAAATTTGTGGCTCCTCTCAGATTCCAGAACTTTCTGCCACAGAAATGTGACGAACATGTGTTTTTTTAGCCAAATTTTGAGGTTTGCAAAGGATTCTGGGTAACAGAACCTGGTCCGAGCCACACAAGTCACCCCATCTTGGATTCCCCTAGGTCTCTAGTTTTCAGAAATGCACAGGTTTGGTAGGTGTCCCTAGGTGGCGGCTGAGCTACAGGCCAAAATCTACAGGTAGGCACTTTGCAAAAAACACCTCTGTTTTCCATCAAAAATTTGGCTGTGTCCACGTTGCGCTTTGGGGCGTTTCCTGTCGCGGGCGCTAGGCCTACCCACACAAGTGAGGTATCATTTTTATCGGGAGGCATGGGGGAACGCTGGGTGGAAGGAAATTTGTGGCTCCTCTCAGATTCCAGAACTTTCTGCCACAGAAATGTGAGGAACATGTGTTTTTTTAGCCAAATTTTGAGGTTTGCAAAGGATTCTGGGTAACAGAACCTGGTCCGAGCCACACAAGTCACCCCATCTTGGATTCCCCTAGGTCTCTAGTTTTCAGAAATGCACAGGTTTGGTAGGTTTCCCTAGGTGGCGGCTGAGCTACAGGCCAAAATCTACAGGTAGGCACTTTGCAAAAAACACCTCTGTTTTCCTTAAAAAATTTGGCTGTGTCCACGTTGCGCTTTGGGACGTTTCCTGTCGCGGGCGCTAGGCCTACCCACACAAGTGAGGTATCATTTTTATCGGGAGACGTGGGGGAACGCTGGGTGGAAGGAAATTTGTTGCTCCTCTCAGATTCCAGAACTTTCTGCCACAGAAATGTGAGGAACATCTGTTTTTTTAGCCAAATTTTGAGGTTTGCAAAGGATTCTGGGTAACAGAACCTGGTCCCAGCCACACAAGTCACCCCATCTTGGATTCCCCTAGGTCTCTAGATTTCAGAAATGCACATGTTTGGTAGGTTTCCATAGGTGGCGGCTGAGCTACAGGCCAAAATCTACAGGTAGGCACTTTGCAAAAAACACCTCTGTTTTCCTTCAAAATTTTGGCTGTGTCCACGTTGCGCTTTGGGGCGTTTCCCGTCGCGGGCGCAAGGGCTACCCACACAAGTGAGGTATCATTTTTATCGGGAGACGTGGAGGAACGCTGGGTGGAAGGAAATTTGTGGCTCCTCTCAGATTCCAGAACTTTCTGCCACAGAAATGTGAGGAACATGTGTTTTTTTAGACAAATTTTGAGGTTTGCAAAGGATTCTGGGTAACAGAACCTGGTCCGAGCCACACAAGTCACCGCATCTTGGATTCCCCTAGGTCTCTAGTTGTCAGAAATGCACAGGTTTGGTAGGTTTCCCTAGGTGGCGGCTGAGCTACAGGCCAAAATCTACAGGAAGGCACTTTTCAAAAAACACCTCTGTTTTCCATCAAAAATTTGGCTGTGTCCACGTTGCGCTTTGGGGCGTTTCCTGTCGCGGGCGCTAGGCCTACCCACACAAGTGAGGTATAATTTTTATCGGGAGGCGTGGGGGAACGCTGGGTGGAAGGAAATTTGTGGCTCCTCTCAGATTCCAGAACTTTCTGCCACAGAAATGTGAGGAACATCTGTTTTTTTAGCCAAATTTTGAGGTTTGCAAAGGATTCTGGGTAACAGAACCTGGTCCCAGCCACACAAGTCACCCCATCTTGGATTCCCCTACGTCTCTAGTTTCAGAAATGCACAGGTTTGGTAGGTTTCCCTAGGTGGCGGCTGAGCTACAGGCCAAAATCTACAGGTAGGCACTTTGCAAAAAACACCTCTGTTTTCCTTTAAAAATTTGGCTGTGTCCACGTTGCGCTTTGGGGCGTTTCCTGTCGCGGGCGCTAGGCCTACCCACACAAGTGAGGTATAATTTTTATCGGGAGGCGTGGGGGAACGCTGGGTGGAAGGAAATTTGTGGCTCCTCTCAGATTCCAGAACTTTCTGCCAGAGAAATGTGAGGAACATGTGTTTTTTTTTGCCAAATTTTGAGGTTTGCAAAGGATTCTGGGTAACAGAACCTGGTCCCAGCCACACAAGTCACCCCATCTTGGATTCCCCTAGGTCTCTAGTTTTCAGAAATGCACATGTTTGGTAGGTTTCCCTAGGTGGCGGCTGAGCTACAGGCCAAAATCTACAGGTAGGCACTTTGCAAAAAACACCTCTGTTTTCCTTCAAAATTTTGGCTGTGTCCACGTTGCGCGTTGGGGCGTTTCCTGTCGCGGGCGCTAGGCCTACCCACACAAGTGAGGTATCATTTTTATCGGGAGACATGGGGGAACGCTGGTTGGAAGGAAATTTGTGGCTCCTCTCAGATTCCAGAACTTTCTGCCACAGAAATGTGAAGAACGTGTTTTTTTAGCCAAATTTTGAGGTTTGCAAAGGATTCTGGGTAACAGAACCTGGTCCCAGCCACACAAGTCACCCCATCTTGGATTCCCCTAGGTCTCTAGTTTTCAGAAATGCACAGGTTTGGTAGGTTTCCCTAGGTGGCGGCTGAGCTACAGGCCAAAATCTACAGGTAGGCACTTTGCAAAAACACCTCTGTTTTCCTTCAAAATTGTGGCTGTGTCCACGTTGCGCTTTGGGGCGTTTCCTGTCGCGGGCGCTAGGCCTACCCACACAAGTGAGGTATCATTTTTATCGGGAGACGTGGAGGAACGCTGGGTGGAAGGAAATTTGTGGCTCCTCTCAGATTCCAGAACTTTCTGCCACAGAAATGTGAGGAACATGTGTTTTTTTAGCCAAATTTTGAGGTTTGCAAAGGATTCTGGGTAACAGAACCTGGTCCGAGCCACACAAGTCACCCCATCTTGGATTCCCCTAGGTCTCTAGTTGTCAGAAATGCACAGGTTTGGTAGGTTTCCCTAGGTAGCGGCTGAGCTACAGGCCAAAATCTACAGGTAGGCACTTTGCAAAAAACACCTCTGTTTTCCATCAAAAATTTGGCTGTGTCCACGTTGCGCTTTGGGGCGTTTCCTGTCGCGGGCGCTAGGCCTACCCACACAAGTGAGGTATAATTTTTATCGGGAGGCGTGGGGGAACGCTGGGTGGAAGGAAATTTGTGGCTCCTCTCAGATTCCAGAACTTTCTGCCACAGAAATGTGAGGAACATGTGTTTTTTTAGCCAAATTTTGAGGTTTGCAAAGGATTCTGGGTAACAGAACCTGGTCCGAGCCACACAAGTCACCCCATCTTGGATTCCCCTAGGTCTCTAGTTTTCAGAAATGCACAGGTTTGGTAGGTTTCCCTTGGTGGCGGCTGAGCTACAGGCCAAAATCTACAGGTAGGCACTTTGCAAAAAACACCTGTTTTCCTTTAAAAATTTGGCTGTGTCCACGTTGCGCTTTGGGGCGTTTCCTGTCGCGGGCGCTAGGCCTACCCACACAAGTGAGGTATCATTTTTATCGGGAGGCGTGGGGGAACGCTGGGCGGAAGGAAATTTGTGGCTCCTCTCAGATTCCAGAACTTTCTGCCACAGAAATGTGAGGAACATGTGTTTTTTTAGCCAAATGTTGATGTTTGCAAAGGATTCTGGGTAACAGAACCTGGTACCAGCCACACAAGTCACCCCATCTTGGATTCCCCTAGGTCTCTAGTTTTCAGAAATGCACATGTTTGGTAGGTTTCCCTAGGTGGCGGCTGAGCTACAGGCCAAAATCTACAGGTAGGCACTTTGCAAAAAACACCTCTGTTTTCCTTCAAAATTTTGGCTGTGTCCACGTTGCGCTTTGGGGCGTTTC